>NC_081157.1:31757855-32434105 GCF_012432095.1 Onychostoma macrolepis | reverse complement strand
ATGTAATTTCTTGATCCCATTCATCCCATCAATTTCTATCTTCTCTCTACTGTCTGTATCAGGTAAAAGTATCCTTTTTGAAGAAGCCTTCGTTTTTTGCTAATGTACAAGCTTGTATTCAGACTGGATGTTTTTTCTTGATGTATGTTCCTTTTGTTTCCTCATAGATTGATGATGACGGGTTATAAAAGGCCTCTGGAAGAGAAGGATCTGTGGGCGCTCAACACGGAGGATAAGTCTCAAAGAGTGGTGCCACAGCTGGTGCGCTGCTGGGACCAAGAATGCAACAAAGTCAAAAGGTCAGAAGAGAGAAGTCACTTTTTTTTTTTTTCTCAAGTAGACAACTTGCTACAAAAATGACTAATCCTCTGATTGGGTTATGCTTTTTGTGTTAGGCCCGTAGATAAGACACTCTACTCCCCAAAAAGAGCAGCAGCAAGGGGAGAAAAGATGGATGGACCACCAATAGAAGAGTCTGAGATTCTGCTTGCTAAAACCCTTCAGAAAACTGGCGAGCCATCTCTCTTATTCGCTCTCTGCCGAACCTTTGGACCGTACTTTCTTGTCAGCTCTCTGTATAAGATTATTCATGACATCCTTATGTTTGTTGGACCAGAAATTCTCAGGTATGGATATACAGCATCAGAATAATTTATTTATTTTTTCCTCATAGGATCATTCCCATCTGTGCTGAGTTCAGAAGCAGTAGTTCTCTGCAGGGGAAAGTGCACTCTGCCCTCTGCCTTTTCACAGTCATGTGGTTAGGAATGACTTTAACTCTGTGGGAAGGCCACTCTGTCAAAACAACAGCTGTGGCTCTTAAAAGAGCTCCAGTGAAGAGTTAGTTTTGGCACGCTGAAAAGTTGTGCCATCAAATTGTGCACTGAACCATGTTTAAATCCTCTCTAATCCTTTGAACATAACACCTGAAGTCTCGGCAGTGAGCCTTTAACCAGTTTGCCTACTTTTCTTGCACTTGAATCCAGAAGAACTGCATTCTGCTGTGTGATTGACACATTAATTTATACTCATGTGAGTTCGGTCTTTTTTATCTTAGGCTGCTGATCCAGTTTGTGAATGATTCAAGTGCCCCCACTTGGCATGGCTATTTCTACACCACCCTGCTGTTAGTTTGTACCTGTGTGCAAACCCTCATTCTGCAGAAATATTTCCACGTTTGCTTTGTGACAGGCATGAGGTTGCGTACGGCCATTGTTGGTGCCGTGTACAGGAAAGTAAGTGGACTTTTGATTGCTAAAATGTCTGTAACATTGACTAATATAGTGTCCATGCACATTTGGAGGTTACTTTTTCATATTTAGAGCTCTCAGAGAATCAAAAAACTGCAAAAAATGCATGTCAAATGTGAATATGCCATCGGCGCCGATAGTCTCGTGGGCAGCGCGCCGACATATAGCACTGTTGCGCTTTAGGCGTCCCGAGTTCGAGTCCCAGCTCGTGGACTTTTCCGGATCCTGTGCCCCCCTCTCTCTCCAACTTCAATTCCTGTCTAAATTACTGTCCTGTCCTAATAAATAAGGCAATTAATGCCAAAAATATATATTTAAAAAAAAATTCTATACTTTATCTCTTAAAACACAATTTTATTAAAATGTTTTTTAAGAAATATGGCTTTTAAAGTGCATATACAGTACCAATCAAAAGTTTGGGGTCAGTAAGATTTTTTGAATGTTTTTTCGAAAATGTGTTGGTGCAAGAACATCATGCTCACCAAGGCTGTATTTGTTTGATCAAAAAAACGTTATTTATAAAAATTTTGTAAAATGTATTTTTTTCAAGTGATGGCAAAGCTGTTTACTATATGTACACTATAAATGTCTTTTACTGTCATTTTTGGTCAATTTAATGCATCCTTGCTGAAGAAAGTAATGAATTTCTTTACTTTTTTTTTTTTTTATGTAAAAAAAAAAAAAATTATGGTGGTGTAGTGATTTATAATATTTTCCTTTGTTTTGTCAAGGCCTTGGTCATTACCAATGCTGCCCGACGAACATCAACTGTTGGAGAAATTGTGAATCTGATGTCTGTAGATGCTCAGCGTTTTATGGACCTCATCACCTACATCAACATGATTTGGTCAGCACCTTTGCAGGTTATCCTGGCCCTTTACTTCCTGTGGGAGGTATGTGCCTACACAAAGGTGTCTTGGCTTGTTTGATCATTCCATTACACATCACTAATTTGATGAAAAAAACAATCTTTTGTTATAAGAATCTGGGTCCTTCTGTGCTTGCCGGAGTGGCTGTGATGGTGCTGATGGTTCCTGTAAATGCAGTCATTGCCATGAAAACTAAAACCTACCAGGTTTGTACCTCTTTTCCTGCTCAGCAGATTCTTTTGCCTAAATTTCATTAACTAGATCATCTTTGTTAATCTGACACGCTCACCCACAGGTTGCCCAAATGAAAAGCAAGGACAATAGGATCAAGCTTATGAATGAGGTGCTGAATGGCATCAAAGTCCTTAAACTCTACGCTTGGGAACTGGCATTCAAAGACAAAGTTTCTGCCATCCGAGAGAGTGAATTGCGTGTGCTGAAGAAGACTGCTTACCTTGGTGCTGTGTCCACCTTTACTTGGGTCTGCGCACCATTTTTGGTAGGTGGTGCCTTTGAGTTCTAGTCCTGCATGGGCTTTTTCATTATTATGCCCACTTTTTTTGATGCTACCTTATGGTTGTGCAGTGACATTTGCTCTTGTCGTCTTGTCTCTTTCACAAAGGTTGCCCTTTCCACGTTCGCAGTATATGTGTTAGTGGATGAACATAATATTCTGGATGCACAGAAGGCATTTGTTTCTCTGGCCTTGTTCAACATCTTGCGCTTCCCTCTTAATATGTTGCCCATGGTCATCAGCAGCATGGTGCAGGTATTATTCTTTCTCTCTCTCTTTTTTAAAAAACGTTGAATGTGAACCTTGAAAAACCTTAGAATGTGATATAAGTCACATTGTCACATCTCGAAATTTTTGGTCATTTGTGAGCGGATCAAGAAGTATAGCACGGTTAACATGGAAATCCAGGAACTTGTCTGATTAAAAAAATTTTATGACTATGAAATGTATTGCTTCCATCAGGCCAGTGTGTCTATGAAGCGTCTGCGTGTGTTTCTGTCCCATGAGGAGTTGGATGAAGACAATGTGGAGCGGCCAGCCATCACTGCATGTGAGTCGAGTGATTCACAAGCAGTTCAAATCTGGAATTAAACAAATGTTCCATATTCTGTGGTGTGTATTTTTTAGTATGCTGTACATGTTTGACACCCAAAGCACTCCAATCCCAAACAGTTTCCACAGACAGACATAAAACAGCATTGTATGAGAGAGTAGCAGCTGTTCAGTAGATCTGTGGGTTTAAAGACATCCCGTGTGTTTTGATGTTCACTTAAGAGACTTCATTGTTGTTTCCTGCTCATTCAGCTCCTGACAGCATCAGGATTGTGGACGGAGCTTTCAGCTGGTCTAAAGACGACTCCCCTACTTTGAAGAGGTAACACCTTTTTCTTTGTGTGTAAAAGAAATACTACATGATCCAATGAACAGCATTTTGTTCAGGGTTATAGAGTACTAGGGATGGGAATAGTACGGAATTTCACGATTCTGATGAACGATTCCATGTACAACTATTTTATTACTTTTAAAGAAGCACCAATTTCCCTCAACAATTAGTCAAAACTAAACAAATACAATATTTTTTTGATAACTCTTATTTGAAGCATAATTTGTTACAATAAAACTATTTTCAGAATGTGTTTCTTTAACTTAATAAACAACCTGTCAGTGACAAGTCTTGCAAGTCTAAGATAAGACTGATTAGTCATTTGTTTGCCATTTGAATAGGACTATACTGGTCATACAGTATTTTTATTGTTGTATGCAACAGCAGCAATGCAAAAGTCTATTTATTAGGCAATAAATGCCACAGTTTACAGTATTTCAGTACTGTTTCTGTCCATGTTAGAAAACATTCAAGAACCATTATTGTAACAGGATGTCATGAAAATCTTTTGATTTTTGTGCTTAATATCCGTTATCAGTTCCCAGCCCTGTGTACTCTACACAAATGTTGTTATTATATTCAAGGCATCAAAATGACTTCTAGCATTGACATGAATATTGCGGTTATATAGAGCAGAACCAGTGAAACAGGCTACTGAGGACATTACAGGCAAGTACATGTGCATGAACCCCGATACAGGAGAGCATCAATCGCCACAGGAAATGTAATCTGCTGAATCTCCACTGATATTAATGAGAGGGATAATGAAATTTGGGTTTCTGGATTGCTTTCAATCTTAGCTTAATTTCCATCTCATTTACTTCAAATCATGCATTGAACTGTGTAATTTGATTGCATTATTGTTCACTTTGAGTACAATTCAATCAGTACACTCTAAAGGATTTGCCCAAAATCTTCAATCAACAATGAAATGAATGAAGAAATCTGAATGAATGAACTCTTTTATACCTTCATGACACAATGCTGCCTCTGTCCACATGTTGCTTGAACTCTTTCTTGTTGTTTGTATCTGTTCTTGTCTCAGCGCGTCTCTCTGTCTCTTCAGGATTAATGTATGTATCCCTGAGGGGGCGCTTGTCGCTGTGGTAGGGCACGTGGGTTCAGGGAAATCCTCTCTGCTTTCAGCTTTGTTGGGAGAGATGCAGAAGCAAGAAGGATCTGTCTTGATCAAGGTACAGACACAAGCTATGTGCTTGCGCTGTATGTTGTAGTTCTTTATAGCAAGGCTGCCCGAAATGAATTTGTGTGGAAACAGTGGCTCTTTGAGTTGACAAAATGAAAATTTTGTCATTAATCACTTACCCCCATGTCGTTCCAAACCCGTGAAAGCTTAGTTCGTCTTCGGAACACAATTTAAGATATTTTGGATGAAAACCGGGAGGCTTGTGACTGTCCCATTGACTGCCAAGTGAATAACACTGTCAAGGCCCAGAAAAGTATGAAAGACATTGTCAAAATAGCCCATCCAGCCTTGACAGTGTTATTTACTTGACAGTCAATGGAACAGTCACAAGCCTCCTGGTTTTCATCCAAAATATCTTAAATTGTGTTCCGAAGACGAATTAAGCTTTTACAGGTTTGCAACGACTTGATTAATGACAAAATTTTCATTTTGGGGTGGAGTAACCCTTTAAGTGCTTTGGTGTATTTAAGTTAAATAGATTATGTACTGTTTGCAATTCGGGCTCAAACATTTCATACCACTAGATTTTCAACTATAATTTAATATTTTATTATGTATTAAGTATAATTTACTATATATATTTTTTATATAAAATATTCATAGCTTTTATATTACATCATTTCATTATATTAGCAGCATAACAATGTAATGAAATTTTGAATTAAAGTTCGAATTTCGTTACGTTTTTGTATTTTTGTTTCCTTGATTGACATCAACTCCACATGATTTGAAAATGATCCAAAAAGCGTCTTGTGCTTCTGTGAAAGGAAGAACATGTGACTGTCATATGAGAAATGTCCCAAATTTATTTATTTGATTTAGAAATCATTATATGCCAAAACCTTTCTTTGTTTTTGATTTATTAATAACAATGTCTTAAAGACATTTAAGGTTAAAATGAAGCTTAAGAACAGTATGAAAGAAAAATATCAGTTTTTCCCACTGTGTATTTGGATAACATTAATAATAGGATGATAAAGAAATACATTGAGTATCTGATGTTTTTCAGGGCTCTGTGGCTTACGTGCCTCAGCAGGCCTGGATCCAAAACGCCACTCTCAAAGACAACATTTTGTTTGGCCGGGAGGCAAAAGACAGCTGGTACCAGAAGGTGGTGGAGGCTTGTGCTCTCCTACCAGACCTGGAGATCCTGCCTGGAGGAGACTCGACAGAGATTGGGGAGAAGGTAAATAAAGACTTTAGAAAGATTCTTACACTTTGTCATAAACAAGCACAATAGATTGAATGTTAATGCTGCATGGTGCCACACAGGCTGATTATTTAAATAGCACTCAGTTGAGTTAATCATGTGATGTTGTAATCTTAGGGCGTCAATCTGTCTGGAGGTCAGAAACAGCGGGTGAGCGTGGCCAGGGCTGTGTACTGCAGCTGTGCAGTGTATCTTTTGGATGACCCACTCTCCGCTGTAGATGCTCATGTGGGAAAACACATCTTTGAGAAGGTCATCGGACCTCAGGGGTTGCTACAGGGCAGAGTAAGGCCATTTTAGCCATGTATTATCAAAATATGTATACATCTCTTATAAAGATTTCACCTTACACATGGTACTCTTTCAGACTCGGGTTCTGGTGACCCATGGGCTGAGCTTCCTGCCCCAGGCTGACCTGATTTTGGTGATGGTGGATGGGGAAATCACAGAGATGGGCTCTTACACCGAGCTGCTGGGCAGAGAGGGTGCTTTCGCTGAGTTCCTGCGTACCTACACCAACACAGAGCAGGAGGAGGTGGAGGAGTCAGTGGGAGGTGAGGCTGGCCTCCTCATATCTGAACTTCTTTCATGCATCTGTCCTTTCACATAGCTGTTTCCTCTAAATGATTACTATTGTTCACATTGTGTGTGATCTTTTTTTTTTTTCAAAATTAATCCGTGTCTAGTGGTCTTTTTTGGTCTCTATGTATGTGTTTTCATCTCCATTCCTTCTTATTTGTTGTGTCCCCTCTGTTGGCTCTTCAGAGGAGGGAGGGGAGGCAGAGGACGAAAAAGGGAAATCTGAAGGTTTGAGGGTGCAATTTGTCCCCGGGCCATAAAAATTGAATAGGCCTACCTGTACTGCATGTTAGAATAGGGCTTATTGTCCTGGTCTGAGGCCTGAAATATTTGAGGTGCACACTAAGTTGTTTTAGTACTTTCCCACTGCATTACTATTGGACTGTATCTCACAACCCCTTAGATTTACCTTTTACACATCCTTGCACTGTGCTTCATTTTGATGGAGTAAATGGGTACCCCTTTTCACAGTAATAGAATTGGATCCCATCTCAACTCACTTGAGAGCCATGCAATGATGCGAGTTTTACTACATAATACATGTATGGCACTTTTTGAGAAAATACACTGCAGTTTAAAGTCTCTTATTCTCACCAAGACTGCATTTATTTGATAAAAAATAAAGCCTTTATGCATAATGCATTATAAAAGTAGTTATAATACATTAATTATGCCTTGTAATGCACCTTATAATGCGTTTTAAAATCTCATAAATAATTGTCACCACACCACACCACTATGCGTTTTAAATTTAAATTTGTAATTATTTACGACAAGATATAATGTATTACAATGGCCATTATGAATAATTACAATGAATTATACCCTTCAGTATCCATTTATAATGCATTATACATAAAGGCTTTAAGTGTTACCAAAATAAGAACTGTAATATTGTGGAAAAATTATTACAATTTAAAATAGCTCTTTTCTATTTTTGTATATTTTAAATTGTAATTTGTTTCTGCGACAGCAAAGCTGAATTCACTTGATCCTTCAGAAATGGTTCTAATATGCTGATTTGGTGCTCAAGTGAATTTTTTTTTAATAGAAAGTTCAAAAGAATAACATTTATTTGAAATAGAAATTATATTTAAACATGATATTTGTAAATAAGATAATTTCATTTAAGATATACAGATATTCATCATTTTTGTTAGAATGGAGCACTGTGAATGGCTTCAACCTTTGACCTTCACCATTCTTGTCACTGTGTCAGTTCCTCATGTCTCCATGGTGCTAGGCAGCCTGCTGGTGATTCTTCTAACCTTAAGCCACACCTCTGAGCCTAAAGCATTGATTTAGTGTCTACAGTTTTGATAGACTTTGATAGTCTTTCATTTCAGCTGGCCTGAGAGGTGTGGTTGCTTAGAAGCAAATTTTGATTGCTTTTTATTGCCACATTAAATAAAGACATGTTTGTGCTCAGGTTCGGCCTGGTGTTTTAGTCGCTGCTTGATTACAAAACTTGTTGGCGCTTTTGAATGACATGATTTATAGATAAAAATGAGAAGGCATGTCTTCTGTAACTTTAGAATTGTTTAAGGAGTCATTGGTATAAGTATGGACATGGAAAAGCATGAAGCATGCAGGAAGATGTGTGTAATTCTGTCTGATTTAGTACATATTTTCTCATCCACAGAAGCAGTCCCACGGAAAGGACTTGAGAATGGAGGTCCTGCTGCCGTGTTGGGGTAAGAGATGCCTAATACCTTTTCTGATTCATTTATTTGTTATGAATAAACACTGTGTCTAGACGTGTTGCAACGTGATGAATCACTAGCTGCAAGACATTTTGTCTTTCCTAATTTGTGCATTGCTTTCTGTATATGTCTTCTGTAGTCTCATGATAGATTTGTCTGAGAAACAGGTGGAAATTTAATTGGTTATTCACCAAATAACCAATCACTGATAATTTCATTTGTGAGCTTGAGAAACATGGTGACCAAATCATGAGTCGTTGAATCAGTCATTCTAAATGACATCCATCAGTTTGACATAAAAAACAAGAACAAAACCATGTTCCAAAACCTACTTCATTACTCACTTATTTGTGCTAGATACTAAAATAACTTGGGTTATGGTTGATAAAGACCCTGTCTTATATGTAACAACCATTTAAAATGTGATATTGTTTTGACATTATTTGCTACCCTGCTCTATAGGCAGAGTCAGAACTCTCTTAATGCAGCAGGCACAGGTAAAACCCCACAGAAAACTGAACCTAATGATGTTGTGGCCGCAAAGAAGACCAAATCTACAGAAGCTGCCCGACTGACTGAGGCTGACAAGGCCAACACTGGCAGGGTACGAGTCAGCCATCTCTATGTCAGGATGTGAGATCATGGTTCCTATTTCCATTTGATTTTGAGATTTGCTGAATGTTGTTTGTTGTGCAGGTGAAGCTGTCTGTGTTTTGGGAGTACATGAAGGCCATCGGCTTGCCCCTGTCCATCTTCAGTATCTTTCTGTTCTTCTGTCATCATCTGTCCTCTCTGGGCTCAAACTACTGGCTCAGTCTCTGGACAGATGACCCTGTTATCAACAACACACAGCCTAACAGAAAGATGCGTTTAGGGGTGTATGGATCCCTCGGACTCACACAAGGTGATTTAAGAGACATTCATGTTGTGTGTTATTGCATATATCCCCATTTTAAATTCCTGAAAACTTCTATTCAAGGTTACATAGCCTCCTCAACCAAGCTTTTAGATTAGCTTGTAGTTACATGGATAAATGCATATTTCATAGTTTTGTAATGTACAAAAAGATGCAACTTGGCATCCTTCTATATATATATTTTTGTCATTAATGTACCTACATGTAGTTATTTTTATTTATTTTTTTATTTTTTACATTTATTTAATTTTAATTTATTTAATATTTTAGCATATTTGTCCAGTAACCAGTTTGATTCTGAAAAGCCATTTCTCTTTCTCTTTTTAATTTTCTCTCTGACAGGCATTGCAGTGTTCTGCTATTCTGTGGCGGTGTCTGTTGGTGGGATCTTAGCCTCCCGCTACCTGCACCAGACGATGCTCTACAACGTCCTGAGATCGCCCATGTCTTTCTTCGAACGCACACCCAGTGGCAATCTGGTCAACCGCTTTGCCAAAGAGACGGACACCATTGACTCGGTCATCCCTAGCATCATAAAAATGTTCATGGGCTCCATGTTTAATGTGCTGGGTTCATGTGCTGTCATCCTCATCGCCACACCACTGGTGGCCATCATCATCCCGCCGCTGGGCCTGCTCTACTTCTTTGTACAGGTCAGTCAGTTATTTTACCATGCAGCTGCTTGGTAGGAAATACTAGCAACTCTTTAGGCTAAAAAACATTTAAATAGAAATGGTTCAAGATCTAAAACGTCAGTGTAGTAATGGTGGGTGCTGCTCTAACATTTGCCTTTTTGTCTCTGTTAGCGTTTCTACGTGGCGTCCTCTCGGCAACTGAAACGACTGGAGTCTGTGAGCCGCTCTCCTGTCTACACACACTTCAATGAGACGCTGCTGGGCACCAGTGTGATCAGAGCATTTGGAGAGCAGCAACGCTTCATCAGAGAGAGTGACGGCAGAGTGGACCACAACCAAAAAGCTTATTTCCCCAGCATTGTAGCCAACCGGTGAGAATTCACAGAACATCACCAGGATTTTTAGGTCTATTAGGTGTCATTAAGTTTGATGTATTAGTGTTTTGTTTTGTGGAATGTGAATGATTTGTGTGTGTCTTTGTGCTTCTGTGTCCTGCAGATGGTTGGCAGTGAGGTTAGAGTTTGTGGGCAACTGTATTGTGACATTTGCAGCACTTTTTGCAGTGATGGCCAGGGACAGTCTGAGTCCAGGTATCATGGGGCTGTCCATCTCTTATGCGCTGCAGGTCAGTCTAACTTCTAAAATGATGAGATACAGACCAAATCAAAGTCTCTTTAAGACAAGTTATGTCACTCGGCGGCCATCTTTGAAACGCCTCTCGGGCATGCAAGTGCAGCTCCTATCTCTTTGAATGGGGAAACATCAAATTCTCCAAAACTGTTCACTAAGCTTACGATTAAATTTCATATTTGAAATCACCAAAGAAATCTGTCAACAACTGTATCATAAATGTTGTTTCTTTTGCTCAAATAGCGTTATAAAAAGCTTATTTTTCAGTCCTCAGCGCACGTCTCAGAGGGCTGACTGTTTCTATAGCAACCGGGACTTCTAACGGCAGCTGCAGTGACGCGCTGACTTTACCGTTTAACGATTGGCTCTTTCATTCAGTAGGCGGGGCTTCCTGCGTTTGAGCAGCCATATTGAACGTTGCATTTTTCCCCATTCAAAACTATACGAGTGACACGTCTTGCGTATTCTATAGTCTTTGACCAAATGTCCACCCAAATCCTTACTAGTCCCGTATTTCTCACAGGTCACAACATCTTTGAACTGGCTGGTGCGGATGTCCTCTGAGCTGGAGACTAACATAGTGGCGGTGGAGAGGGTGAAGGAATATGGAGACACAGAGAAAGAGGTCAGTGCACCAGCAGGCAGATTGTGTGTGTGTGTGTGTTCATTCTGTACTTGTGTAGAGTCCAATCTGTGATTAGCCCTGTTTCCTCCCTTATCTCACACTGTACTAAAGAGATGAGGATATTTAGCACACATGGAGGGGTGGGGGATAGTATACAGGTGCTGGTCATATAATTAGAATATCATCAAAAAGTTGATTTATTTCACTAATTCCATTCAAAAAGTGAAACTTGTATATTATATTCATTCATTACACACAGACCGATATATTTTAAATGTTTATTTCTTTTAATTTTGATGATTAGAGCTTACAGCTCATGAAAGTCAAAAATCAGTATCTCAAAATATTAGAATATTTACATTTGAGTTTGAATAAATGACCATCCCTACAGTATAAATTCTGGGTATCTCTTGTTCTTTGAAACCACAATAATGGAGAAGACCGCTGACTTGGCAATGATCCAGAAGACGAACATTGACACCCTCCACAAAGAGGGTAAGTCACAGAAGGTCATTACTGAAAGGTGTGGCTGTTTACAGAGTGCTGTATCAAAGCATATTAAATGCAAAGTTGACTGGAAGGAAGAATTTGGGTAGGAAAAGGTGCACAAGCAACAGGGATGACCGCAAGCTTGAGAATACAGTCAAGCAAAGCCGATTCAAACACTTGGGAGAGCTTCACAAGGAGAGAACTGAAGCTGGAGTCAGTGCATCAAGAGTCACCACGCTCAGACGTCTTCAGGAAAAGGGCTACCAAGCCACTTCTGAACCAGAGACAACGTCAGAAGCATCTTAACTGGGCTGTGGAGAAAAAGAACTGGACTGTTGCTCAGTGGTCCAAAGTCCTCTTTTCAGATGAAAGTAAATTTTACATTTCATTTGGAAATCAAGGTCCCAGAGTCTGGAGGAAGAGTGGAGAGGCACAGAATCCATGTTGCTTGAAGTCCAGTGTGAAGTTTCCACAGTCAGTGATGATTTGGGCTGCCATGTCATCTGCTGGTGTTGGTCCACTGTGTTTTCCGATGTCCACAGTCAACACAGCCATTTACCAGGAAATTTTAGAGCACTTCATGCTTCCTTCTGCTGACAAGCTTTATGGAGATGCTGATTTCATTTTCCAGCAGGACTTGGCACCTGCCCACACTGCCAAAGTTACCAAAAGCTGGTTCAATGACCATAGTGTTACTGTGCTTGATTGGCCAGCAAACTCGCCTGACCTGAACCTCATAGAGAATCTATGGGGTATTGTCAAGAGGAAGATGAGACACCAGACCCAACAATGCAGATGAGCTGAAGGCCACTATCAGAGCAACCTGGGCTCTCATAACACCTGAGCAGTGCCACAGACTGATCGACTTCATGCCACGCCGCATTGCTGCAGTAATTCAGGCAAAAGGAGCCCCAACTAAGTATTGAGTGCTGTACATGCTCATACTTCTCATTTTCATACTTTTCAGTTGGCCAAGATTTCTAAAAATCCTTTCTTTGTATTGGTCTTAAGTAATATTCTAATATTTTGAGATACTGATTTTTGACTTTCATGAGCTGTAAGCTCTAATCATCAAAATTAAAAGAAATAAACATTTGAAATATATCAGTCTGTGTGTAATGAATGAATATAATATACAAGTTTCACTTTTTTAATGGAATTAGTGAAATAAATCAACCTTTTGATGATATTCTAATTATATGACCAGCACCTGTATGTCTACATGATGTGGCACTAGTCTCCAGAACTTTGGGTAATTTATTTGACGTCTCCATGGACTTTTTCTTTGCCAACATCAGGATTTTAGGCTACAATTTGTATTCATTTATGAAAGGAAAGTCTATGTCTGTGATCTTGTAACTTGTCTTTTTTTCCATTTGGTATGCTGACCACTAGTCAAGGTTTTTTTATTTTTACTGTTTCTAATTAACTTTTTTTTCTTCGCTTGTTAAATTTAAATGGACCGGCAGTTTGACAAATGAACAAACAAATAAATAATAATTTGACAAATACATTTTAAATGATTACGTAAACTTTATAAAAATTAGATTCTTTATATTAACATTAAAATGTTAATGTTTTTTTCAGCAAGGATGCATTAAATTGATCAAAAGTGACAGTAAATACAGTATCTCAGTCCACACACAAAAAGATATTTAAGGATCATGTGACACTGAAGACTGGAGTAATGGCTTATGAAAATTCAGCTTTGCATCACAGGAATAAATTACACTTTAAATTATATCATAATAGAAAAGTTATTTGAAATTGTTAAAAATATTTCACAAAATTGCTGTTTTCAGTGTATTTGTGATCAAATAAATGCAGCCTGGTTTAAACGTTTAAAACATCCTACCCACCCCAGACTTTTAAACAGCAGTGTAATAAGCAGTCAGCTAATTCAAATAGTATTAGATGAACTACAGCATGTCACATTGCAGGACATGTCAATGTCCCAAAAGTGTTTCAAGTTAACTTCATGTATTTCTGGTTTCAATGTTGAGATGTGGTTGGTCTATGCTGCATTAATGTCTCTATTTACAGGCTGAATGGAGGTTGGAGCACTCAACTCTGCCTGCTGGCTGGCCGACTACTGGTCAAATTGAAATCCGTAACTTTGGCTTGAGATACAGAGAGGACTTAGAGCTGGCTATTTCTGATATCTCGGTCAACATTGAGGGAGGAGAAAAGGTGCCTGGAGCCATTACAATATTCAGAATCTGCTCAAGCTTTGACTTCATCAATAAACAATTTTTTTCACCTTAAATTTCCTTATAAACGTATATGTATTTGTGTGTTTTTCTTAGGTGGGAATTGTGGGTAGGACAGGAGCAGGAAAGTCCTCACTGACATTAGGGCTCTTCCGCATCATTGAGGCAGCTCAGGGGAAGATCTGTGTAGATGGAGTCAACATCGCTGAGCTGGGCCTGCATGAGCTACGATCCAGAATCACAATCATTCCTCAGGTACTGCACTTAAATTCACCTAAACGTTGATTTAGAGGCACTCATTTGATGACATCAATAATTGCTTTTAGAATGATTTAGTTGACTTGCCAATGAAAATTGAGCTGTTTTAGTTTTTTTGTTTTTATTTTGTATTTCTAAACACCTTTTCCTCTGTCTCAGGATCCAGTGCTGTTCTCTGGTTCCTTGCGCATGAATCTGGACCCCTTTGATGGCTACACTGATGAGGAGGTCTGGAGCGCTCTAGAACTCGCACATCTCAAGAACTTTGTGTCTGGCCTGCCTGACAAACTCAACCATGAGTGTTCAGAGGGAGGAGAGAATCTCAGGTATAAACTCCTTCTCAGCAATGTTTATTCATCATTTCATTATCATGTGGTATGACTGTTTCTGACCGGATATACTGGGCTTCAGTTTGGGTCAGCGGCAGCTGGTTTGCCTAGCTCGAGCTCTCCTGAGGAAGACCAAGATTCTGGTTTTGGATGAAGCCACTGCAGCTGTAGACCTGGAGACGGACAATTTGATACAGTCCACTATCAGAACTCAGTTTGAGGACTGCACCGTTCTGACCATCGCACACCGTCTCAACACCATCATGGACTACACTAGGTAATATATATATATATATATATATTTTTTTTTTTTAAATAACGAAACTTCAAGAATATAAAAAAAAAAAAATTCTAATAATATAAATAATACAATTTAAAGACTAAAAAAATGTATTATTCTCTCGATGTTTTCTTAAAAGGGTGCTGGTTCTCGATAAAGGCCAGATGGCAGAATTTGATTCTCCGTCCAGTTTAATTGCCAAGAAGGGAATTTTCTACAAGATGGCCAAAGACTCAGGTTTGGTCTGAAAAGGGGCTGAAGAGCCCTCTGTTCATCCAGGACATATCAATGACTAGAGCCCTTGGAGAGTGGACCTTGCGAGACATGGACTCTGAAGGTACCTCTTCTGTGGGCCTGGAGCTCACACACACAGTGTGAACATGACACCACTCCATCCTCAGCTATTGTAGCTCTCCGTTTTCAATCACGTTTTAAAGGTTTCAATTAAAATGCTGCTTTAAAGGTTGTTTGATGCCAACAGGTTTGAAACTAGTTTGATTTATGGCTGTTTTTGTTGTCAGTTTTCATTTGGAAGACTTCTCATTTTACCACTAAGCCGTGCTTTGCTGGTAGTGGTTGATTTGTTAGTAATGAAAACAATTATATTTGCAACATTGTTTCAGTGGAAAGAGTAAAGAACAAAGTTTCTCTGTGCAGTGTACCATTGATGCAGTGATCAGTTGTTTATTGACCAAACAGCTGCTGGGAAATCCCTCCATGAGCATGAGGTACTTCATCCCAAGCCAAAGTTAATATTTGAAGCTAGTCTCATTGTCAAAGAAGAGACACATTTGAAAACTCTAGTTTCATCTCCAGATAGACATCGTTTTCTCTCATTTAATCTTTATTTATAGTTTGAGAAAATCTGTTACAATATTTCTTTTCTTTATATCAAATTATTTTATCATATAACATATTTATTACTGGGTATCACCCACAAATGGCAACTTAAGCCTCATCTTACCAATATCATGCAGTAGCGTCTACACTGACCTTCTGTTTTCATTGGTAATATATTTAGTTGGTGTATTTGATTTATGATCTTTGTTTACTATTATTTCTCAGTGATCATTTTACCAAAAAATTATGAATGCACTTATTGTTCATTATAAAAACCTCCAACTAAGGTTTATTTTTCAGGTTTGTTGGGAGTGATGTTTTAAAAACAAGTAGGAATTATCCTATGCCGCTTTGAGGTCAGATACCTAAATTGTAGTAGTTCTTGAAGGACAGGTTGTCTTGTAGATGACCGTACCTACTGAGCTGTGTGCTGTGTGCTTCACTCTGTGTGCTGTATACCATATATCTGTTGAATGTACGCTTGAGTGCGCCACGTTGTTTCATTCATCAGTACCTCCACTCTAGATCATTTAAGCCTTCTGAGTTTTTTAAAGGCCAATCGTTTTTTTTTTTTTTTTAAAGAACTGACAAAGACACACTTTGAATGATAAAAAATATATATCTGATTTGTTACATATTTATATGATTTGTATGTAAACATAAAGTTATTATTTGATATTTGTATACATGCACTAGTTTTAAGTGTGCTTAGTTTCATAAATCAGGCTATGTACAGGGAAAATACGAATAAATTTTTGTAAAGAACCTTTTGTCAGTGTTTTAACAATGTTGTGCTTCTGAAAACGGGTCTCTCAAAATGTTTTGTCAGAGTAAGAAGGAAAACAATTTCTGATCACTACTACCAACATTTACAGTATTTTACTGAAGCTGTCCAGAAAATAAAAAGAGCATTTTCAAGTTTGACAGTCACTCATCAAGTCAAGTCACCTTTATTTATATAGCGCTTTTAACAATACAGATTGTGTCAAAGCAACTTTCCAATATCAAAATAGGAAAATAGTGTGTCAATAATGTAAAATGACAAGAATAAACACTCAATTTTCAGTTAAAGGCATTTCATTATTGAATTCAGAGATGTCATCGTCCAGCTCAGTTCAGTTTAAATAGTATCTGTGCAATCAAGTCGACGATATCGCTGGAAATTAAGTGTCCCCAACTAAGGAAGCCAGAGGCGACAGCGGCAAGGAACCAAAACTCCCATCGGTGACAGAACGGAGAAAAAACCTTGTGAGAAACCAGGCTCAGTCGGGTGGCCAGTTCTCCTCTGACCAGACGAAACCAGCAGTTCAATTACAGCTGCAGCAGCTGTTGAAGTGTGCATGGAAATGTTATAAATATATAAAAAAATACAGTACAAAATACATAAATACAGATTTAAAATTTTAGATTATGGAAAACATACTAGTATTAATACACACAGGATCTACAACAATAAACTACAAATTTCCACAAATCTTCACTTTGAAAGCAGTGAGAGGTGGTGAACATGGCTGTGCACACCGTCTGAAGAGTGCATTATATTAAACCACTGAACACTTCTATGGTAAGATAATGTTACTCAAGTCTTCGTATTCTGAGATGAGAATCAGTCTGTTGTTTTAGCGCCTCAGACCTCAGTTAAAGAATCAGCAGGAGAATGCTGAAGCACACCACTTCTGTAATACTGGAGAAAACGTGGACACCTGGGGCCAGTTGCATAACCTTAGCCGCCATGTTAAGACTGTGTCTTAAGAACTAGTTTGGCCAACTAGCCAAATACAAATAAGACCGATCTACCTTTTCATAACTGAATTAAAAAAGTTATGACCAGTCTTTTAGATGACTGTCTAAACAGTTCATGCAACCGGCCCCTGAACAACTATTGCTTGCAAAACCTCTTCATCCTGAGCTTTGTGCTTCTCTTGTTTGAGGAGGCAAGATATGCCCTTTAGTAAGTTCTGTAATGAAAAGTTTCAGGTAGTCTGAGCAGGTGCATTAGTGAGATTTCTGCACCATTTTTATAGTCTCTCCTGAGTGAAGAGACGATTTTGTCATTGATGGTTCCTCTGGTAGTGAAGGTTCACACTAGCCCAGCCTCCCGGCACATTCGATAGAACTGACCACGCTGAGAGATCAGATTAGTTGGAGAGTCCATTTCTGTGATGTGCCCTCTGTCCATCACAATCACCCTGTTGAGAACAGTTGAATAGGGTTGAGTTTGAACATTGTCAGCAATCATAATCATAATTTTTAGAAATAAACACATGCCCTTTGTTATACCTAGTGTAGTCCATGATGGTGTTGAGACGGTGTGCGATGGTCAGAACGGTGCAGTCCTCAAACTGAGTTCTGATAGTGGACTGTATCAAATTGTCCGTCTCCAGGTCTACAGCTGCAGTGGCTTCATCCAAAACCAGAATCTTGGTCTTCCTCAGGAGAGCTCGAGCTAGGCAAACCAGCTGCCGCTGACCCAAACTGAAGCCCAGTATATCCGGTCAGAAACAGTCATACCACATGATAATGAAATGATGAATAAACATTGCTGAGAAGGAGTTTATACCTGAGATTCTCTCCTCCCTCTGAACACTCATGGTTGAGTTTGTCAGGCAGGCCAGACACAAAGTTCTTGAGATGTGCGAGTTCTAGAGCGCTCCAGACCTCCTCATCAGTGTAGCCATCAAAGGGGTCCAGATTCATGCGCAAGGAACCACAAAACAGCACTGGATCCTTGGGGGAAAAAAGGTTGAAAATAAAACACTCAAGGTATTTTTAAAGTTTGTCAAGGTATTCAATTTGTTTTTCCATTTTCATGTGTACCTGTGGGATAATGGTGATACGAGACCTCAGTTCATGCAGTCCAATCTCTGCAATGTTTATCCCATCTATGAAGATCTTTCCTTTTGCCGCCTCAAGGATCCGGAAAATTCCGAGAGCAAGAGATGATTTTCCGGCCCCTGTTCTTCCCACAATTCCAACCTGAATAGATTCAGTGAATCTCTTAGAATGTAATAAAAAATAAAGCACAAATATGATACAATGTGTTCAGATGTTATATTTACTTTCTCTCTCTCATTAACACTGAGAGAAATTTCTTTTAAGGCCCAGTCAAGACCCCTGCGGTACTGAAGGCCATATTCCTGGAATCCAATGGATCCGGATTTGGGCCAGTTTAATGGGAGTGGACTGTCCTCGTTTGTCCATGGTGCCTGCGACAACCCAAGACTAACTTAGTGACCTCAAGAATTAACATAAAAATATATTTTGGTCACTTTATATAAAGGAATTCATGGGGAAAAAACAGCCTTCAGACCAACATTACCTCTTTTGTTGTTTCAGCATATTCCTTCACTCGCTCAACTGACACAATGTTGTTTTCTACATCTGTCCATGCCCGCACAATCCAGCTCAAGATCCCAGTTACCTGCAATGTAATTTTTCTTGAGAAGTTGTCTAATAGGCTTGCCTAACATGTGTGGTTGTCCAAAGATTTTCAAAGACTTTGATGAGTTCCCTACCTGGAGAGAGTGCGATACAGCCAGTCCCACAATTCCAGGGCTTAAAGTTGCCCTTCCCATAACAGAGAGAATAGCTGCAGCAAGGACCAGTAAGTTACCCAGGAACTCTAGATTTACTGCCAGCCACCTATTGGAATAACATTAAAGATATTGTATAGCGTTAGACTGGATTACCAATAACAAAAATGAATAAGCCAAGACTGAATCTGACCTGGTTGCCACAAATCTTGGGAAATAGGATGTTTGATTGTGGTCCACTCGGCTGTTAGCCAGTAGGATAAACCTAGACTGTTCTCCAAAGGCCCGAATCACACTGGCTCCTTGGACTGTCTCATTGAAATGAGTGTAGATGGGTGATCGACTCACCGACTCTAGTCTACGCAACTGGCAGGATGTGGCCACGTAGAAGCTCTGAAAACACAGAAGAATAGATGTCAGACTGGTGCTCCTTGTTATGATACCCTTGCATGCTGAGCAATCTCTAGTAACATACCTGGATAAAGGCATAGAGCAGAGTCAGTGGCAGTATGATCACTCCTGCAAAAGGAGTCGCCATCAGCACGATAATGCAAACCTCCAGAAGTTTGAACACATAGCCCAGCATCATCTTCAGCCCATCGGGGATCATGCAATCAATGGCGTCTATCTCTTTAGAGAAACGATTGAGAAGGTTACCACTAGGTGTACTCTCAAAGAACGACATAGGAGAGTGAAGTACATTGTTGAGAAGCTCCAAATGAAGATGCCGGGATGCAATTATTCCTCCAAGTGAAATGGCCACAGTAGTGCCAAAAATTGCAATTCCTGCAATACAACACAGCTAATGATTAAGAACAATACAAAGTCCAAAGATACCCAATGAGGGTTGAGGAACATGAAGGATTTCGAACCTTGTGCAAAGCCGAGAGCTCCAAAAACACCAAGCTTCAGATCCGTGTCGACCTGTGTTCCATTTACAACCGGGTCATCTGCCCACAGGCTTAGCCAGTAGTTGTAGGCCAGTGAGGCAGCTTGCTGGAACGCGTAGAGGAAGATGATGGGGATGATGAAGGCCAAGCCGATGGTCCTGAAGTACTCCACATACATCTCCAGTTTCACCTATGTGTGACCCATTATGGAGAAGAGTGTGTGAGGAACAACACTCTGGATGATATAGTGCACTTTCAGGCTATATTATGGTGTTTGGAACAATGAAGCTCAAAGACCTGTAATCAGGGGTTAAAATTAGATCTCTGTGGTGACATAAGAGCATCTGAAACCCTTGTCGCTGACCCGTAGCTGAACTTTAAAACTCGCCTGCCACTCTAAATCTTTGACCTTTGTTATTAAGTTACATGTGAAAGTATATTTTGATGTGTCTACCCATTGTTTGAAATGTCTGTGGATGTGGCTCTATTACTTACTCGGCCTGTATGAGCTTTGTCAGCCTGGGTTAGCCTCCCAACTTCCTCCTGGTCCTGCTCCTGTTCTGTGTCAGATATGGCCTCCATGGTTTGTATACTGGCACTTCCCATGTCTCCGCTTTATTAAACAAAATTGACAGAAAGGTAAATATGTGCTCCTCAATAACATTTGCATTTTCATTATCAAAACTGAGTGACTTTTACTGTACCTGATGAGTTGTTCCTGGGAGAGATCAATAGAGAAGTCTGTCATGCTGAGACGAGATACTGATTTTCTGGTCCCTAAAACAAGATGAATTTGCATTTTTAACTGTTAACATAAAAAAGTTTTGTTGTAGTAACTCATCAGACACTCATTCTTTTATCTTACCTCTATGGGTGGCACTTTCCTTGCGTTCACTAACGGAAAAAGCTTTAACAAAGTCTGCAAAGGCGTTCTTCCTACTCAAAAGCTCAGCATAAGAGCCCATTTCTGTGATTTCTCCATCCTCCATCACCAGAATCAGATCAGCCTGGGGCAGGAAACTCAGCCCGTGGGTCACCAGAACACGTGTCTGTTTTAGCAAGCATTGGAGAGCATCATCAAGCAAGCTATTAAGCCTGAACGGTTCCCTTTCCATTCAAGAACTGAAATTGAATTAAATTGTCTACATCCACAGAAATTTGAATTGGAGTGACAGGAAGAGAAATTTGCTACACTCTTAAAAATAAAGGTGCTTTACGATGCCATAGAAGAACATTTTTGTCTAAATGGTTCCATAAAGATCCTTTAACATTTGAAGAACCTTTCTGTTTCACAAAAGGTTCTTTATAGCGAAAGAAGGTTCTTCAGATTATAAAAAGGTAGGAAAGAGATGGTTCTTTAAAGAACCTTTGACTGAGTGGTTCTTTGTGGAACCAAAAATGGTTCTTCTAAGACATTGCTATGAACCTTTATTTTTAAGAGTGTAAATTGCAGTTATCTAATCTATCTGTCTGTCTAGCCAATAAACCTTCAAAGCTTTTGAAAGATTTTCCAAAAACAATTTTAATTCTGCTTCCTTACATTCAAATTCAAATTGCGAGTCTGCATCCTTTTGCTACTTCACAAAACCATAAGGGTCATAAGGGTCAATTTTTCAAAATTTCATCTGAAAGCTGAATAAATAAGCTTTCCATTGATGTATGGTTTGTTAGGATAGGATAGGTTTGTCTCTGAATATTTGACCGAGATGCAACTATTTGAAAATATGGAATCTGGGGTGCAAAAAATCTAAATACTGAGAAAATTGCCTTTAAAGTTGTCCAAATGAAGTCCTTAGCGATGCCTATGACTAATCAAAAATTAAGTTTTAATATATTTACGGTAGGAAATTTGGAACATGATCTTTACTTAATGTCCTAATGATTTTTGGCACAAAAGAAAAATAGATCATTTTTACCCATACAATGTATTTTTGGCTATTGCTACAAATACACCCCAGCAACTTAAGACTGGTTTTGTGGTCCAGGGTCACATATTAGAGTTTAAAAGGATAGTTCACCCAAAAATGAAAATTCTGTCATTAATTACTCACCCTCATGTCGTTCCAAACCCGTAAGACCTTTGTTCATCTTTGGAACACAAATTAAGATATTTTTGATGAAATCCGAGAGCTTTCCGACCCTGCATAGACCCCGAAAATGAATGAAGGTCTTACAGATTTGGAACAACATGCGGGTGAGTAATTAATGACATAATTTTCATTTTTGGGAGAACTAACCCTTTAATGTCACATTTTGTCTTACTCATGTTTTAATTTTTACCTTATTTTTAAGAACGCCATTAGGTCCGATGACTTTTTCAAAGATGTGCTGACCCACATGTGCATCCACAGCTGACAAAGGATCATCCAGCAGGTAGATATCAGCCTTCCTGTAGACTGCACGTGCCAGACTCACTCTCTGTTTCTGACCTCCTGACAAATTCAGACCCTGTGAACATTGTAAAAATGTAGTGGGAGTTTAGTCATGACCCTGCTGATACCCTGCATATTTGGTGTTTAAAAAAGAAATTATATTTAATACCTTTTCACTTTATTCTGTCATGTCTGTTTTGTAAGAATCATTCTTAGTCTATGTTTACCTTCTCTCCTATCTCTGTGTTATCTCTTGCAGGCAGGATTTCCAAGTCTGGTAGAAGAGCACAGGCCTCTAACACGTTCTGGTACCAGCTGTCTTTCCTCTCATGTCCAAACAAAATGTTGTCTTTGAGAGTGGCGTTCTGGATCCATGCTTGCTGAGACACGTAAGCCACAGAGCCCTGAAAGAAAGTGTTCGCAAATTTATATGTGGAATATGTGAATGATGGCAATATATTTTTAGTACTTTTTCTGAATGATTTACCGATACTGTGACGTGGCCACTTTTCTTTTCCATTTCTCCCAACATCGCAGACAGAAGAGAGGATTTTCCACTGCCCACATGACCTACCACAGCCACCAGTGAACCCCGCTGCACTTTGACATTGATCCTGCAGAAATTAACCACTGCGATTATCATCTTCATACTGTATGTTTAGGAATGGTGGACCTACTGAGATCTTTCAGCAGGTATTTCAATTTCCAGCAAGTGATAAATGTATTCAAAGGCACCTACCTCCTGAGACATGGTGTGCTATCTTTAGACCAGCTGAAAGTACCGTTGTCAATAACAACACCAATATCTGACAAAAGGAGGAAATAAAGAGGTGAGCTTTTCATCGTTTACGCACTCAAACCTCTATGACGTTCTCAACTCTGTAGAATATTTCAAGATTTTTTTCATGCTCTATTCAGTACAGTTGCAATGAATATTAACTTCAAAAAGGACATAGAGATACCATAAAAATATCATAAAAGTGGTCCATACAACTCTTGGACACTACAGTATATTTTAATAAATATTGTGAAGACATATAATAGCTATATAATAGAGAAACAGACTAAAACAGTTTTCACTGAAACTAACCTGTTTAAGAAATGTACTGAATCAGATCTATTTAAGTGTGTATTGCATTTGAGGCTCATAAAACCATTCCACGAGTTAATGAGGCAACAGAGTGATAATAATCATTTAGGTGAATACATTTCCATTATTATTTAAAAACCATCCATTCACCTGGCTCTGTTATTAATGATATTCAGATTCAGAAGCAGAAACATTTTCACAAAAACTTCTCTTTGACCCTTAATATAAAAAGTTGCATTTTTAATAAATCAGTTTTAAAATAGGCCTTTAACACACAAAAATGTGGAAAAGTTATATAAATATAATTACA
This sequence comes from Onychostoma macrolepis, assembly GCF_012432095.1. Taxonomy (NCBI): domain Eukaryota; kingdom Metazoa; phylum Chordata; class Actinopteri; order Cypriniformes; family Cyprinidae; genus Onychostoma; species Onychostoma macrolepis. Next base: position 32,410,486 of record NC_081157.1, on the reverse strand, counting down.
GTTCCAAAGCTGAAAATCCCCTTTAACCGCTGCATGAAGTCATCATATGCATTTCAGCCACTACCAACACCCACCTCGTAGCCACACAATTTCCTTGTAGTGTTTGTCGAATTACAGCTTTTAAATTCAAATAAGCTTGTCTTGCAGAATAACTGGAAAAATATTCTTCAAGGTTCAATATTCTTTTGCCAGATTTTGTTATGGCATTTTGAGTTAAAACTCCACCATCACATTAATAGGGAAAAATCTCTGTATTGCTCAACATGTATAACAATGTTGGTCAGCTTATAAGCTGTTGTATGTCAGAGCAAAGTCTGAAAACAATGATAAGCTAATGCACTCACCAGGATGGTAGGGAGCTCTCTCCACGCTATCCAGTTTCAGCTCGTCTTGACAGAGAAACTTCCCAAGGCGTTTGAGAGAAACCATAGCCTTAGAAACAAGAAGAAACAAAGCTAAGTTTCAAAAATGTCTTCAAAAATATAAATACGTAAGCATTCAAATATTTGCTGCTCACCTGCATGGTAGTGCTCATTGCAAAGGGCAGTTGACTGAGTGGAGCTTTGAGAATGTTGATGAGAGCCATGGACACAAAGACCTTCTGAGCATCCAGAACATGCTTCTCATCAATCAGCACATACACCCCAAACATGGCAAATGCAATCTGAAGGCAAAGTGGCGTACGTGATAAAACTCTACAGTTGTTAGGACTATATTAATGTGTTAAGATGATGACGACGATGAAATGTACCAAGAAAGTGGAGGAGTTGAAGGAGGCGATGGATATGGAGTAAAGGATCTGAGACTTCTTCAGAGCATTCAGCTCTTTTTCCCTATAGCCAAGAACACGTTCTCTGAAGGCGTTCTCCCAGGCGTAAAACTTCAGGATCTTTATTCCGCTCAAGATCTCGTTCATAAGCTTAATGCGTCTGTCCATGTACTTCATCTGGACCTCCTGAGAGCAGCAAACAGATGCGAATTGAGAATCACGCAAGCAAACATGTTTACGAGACCAGACAGAAACCAATATGGGCGAGTTTCAATTCTTTGGATGCATGAGACGGGGCTAATAAAGACATTTCAATTTGACAACAAAGCAAAATCCTGTGGTTTCTCCCATGTTCATAACATCAGAGAATCAAAGGGCAGACTGTCCACATGCTCGTGTTTTAAATCATTTGTAGGCATGAACCTCAGTCGCCACAGCACGAATATCATCGTGGAAATTTGACTGAATGGAACAATATAGACTATACCTGGAGCTTGCTTCTCATTTTGGCAATGAACCCATTCAAAGGGAAGATGAGAATTACAGTGGCAATGCCAGCCAATGCAGATGGGCCAAGGCGCTGTACAGGGGTGAGACATTTCAATTAATGAATTTTAGATCTGTGCTCTCAGAAACATTGTGCATAAAATTGGGGTATAACAGCCCTTTGTGTTTCATATGTGTACCTTTTTTAACCCTAAAATTTTCATAGGTAGTACCTAACAGTTGTACTTGAAAAGGTACTAAGTTGCCCCAGGTCCCCTAAAGCAGGGGTCTCCAAACCTGCAGAGTTTAGCTCCAACTTGCCTCAGCACACCTGCCTGGAAGTTTCTTGTACGCCTAGTAAGACCTTGATTAGCTGGTTAAGGTGTGTTTTATTAGGATTGGAGCTAAACTCTGCCAGCAGGACCAAGTTTGGAGACACCTGCCCTAGAGATACAATTTTGTGCATTTTTTCCTGACTGTATAACAATCCAACATGCTGTAGAAGGAAAATAAACAAGCATCTGTTCTCACCTGCCAGAGGAAGAAAAGACACAAGGCGATTTCAATCGGGGCCACCCACACTGCATTGAAGTACACCACGAAATCCATGAGTTTCTGGGTGTCAGCCGAAACCAAGTTCACTATCTCTCCAACTGTACATGTTCTGCGGGCCGCGCTGTTGATGACCAGAGACTGTGGAGACCAGAATGAATGTGAGAACTATTACATGCATATTTGCATTTGCTAGCAAACAGTTCAAAGACCTACCTTCCTGTACACTAGGCCCATAACTGCAGTTTTAACCCTCATGCCTACTGTGAAGCACATATACATGTACTGATGGCTGAACAGGGACTGAAGACAAGACAACAGGAACATCCAGAAGGCAAAGAGGTAACCCTTCCACAAGGGGGCGTCTTCATCCCTCACGAAGCCAAGCAGTAGACTGAAGAACAAGAAACACACATTGTCATTTATTGAGACACCAGTTTTGTAAATACAGTATGAGTTTAGCTTTATTTTGTTCGTCTGACTTGGAGTACAGCAGACATAAGCCAAACCTAAAGAAACTGGAATGTGAACATAATTTATGACTATAAATATGAGCCTTTCTAGACCTGATACAGCTGAACCTGAACAATATTATCCCCATGCATCAAAGTTTCTCAGAGTGCAGGATCACTGTAAAGGGGTGTTGTGCTGTAAAGCAGTGAACCCACCACTGTGCTCTTGGCTTGTTATATGCCAGACAGAGTGGCTTAATTTGATGATCCAAATCCAGTTTCTTCTGAGCTATAGATCAGCCACAAAGAATACATGCTGCAGTGTTGTGGACTCGTGGTGCATGGGACATAATTAACAGTGTGCGGCTGCACCACAGCAGGATGTGCTGTTATTCATGTCTGTGACGGGAGTTCACACTCAAAACTGAGAAAGGGCAACGAGTTCAATTTACAAATGAAATGTCTTGCTCTACATTTGCACCCAGGCATGCAAAACTGCCGCTTCGATATGTAGATATTTCCCAGATGCAAAAATATGTTTTAGTCTTAACTGAATAAATGATTTTAAAAGCACTCTTTTTGTTTTTACACTCAAAGAAATTAATAATATTTAAAAATGTTTAAAATTATTCAAATTTTATGACATTTTTACAATCATTAATTGTGCACATACGACTTTAGAATTTGTAATTTTTTTTTACACCTACATAGACTAGATTATTTTTTTAAAGATTATTACTTTTATTCAGCAAGGATATGATAAATAGATCAAAATAACATTAAAGACATTTATAATGTTACAAAAATGCATTTCAAATAAATGCTGTTCATTTTAACTACTTATTAAAGTGAAATTAAAATGCATTGCGGTTTCTACAAAAATTTTAGGTTGCACAACTTTCAAGTTTCTTGATCATCAGTTCATCATATTAGCATGATTTCTGAAGGATCATGTGACACTGAAGACTGGAGTAATGATGCAAAAAATTCAGCTTTAAAATCACAGGAATAAATTACATTTTAAAATATATTTAAAAAAGGGAATAGTCATTTTTAATGTATTTTTAATTAAATGTAGCCTTGGTGAGCATAAAAAGCTTATTTCAAATACATTAAATCTTACCAACTTCAAACTTCTGAACAGTAGTGTATACTATAATATACTAAATGCCATATGCTATACACAGTTTCATTTTACATGCCATGACAGCATTAATGCATCTCTCACCTTAACACTTGTGGTATGGAAAACATGAAAGCATCTTGAATGACCAGACAGAGAGTTCCAGTCAGAAAGTAAGGGCCAAAGTTTTTGGCTAGCGTCCGGAGCAGACAGAAACCTGAGCTTTGTTCTTTATGAAGTTTTTTGAGCAGCTGCGTCTGCTCACTCAGTTTATAACCAAGAGCTTGTGCTCCATTCAGAGCGCTCTCTTGCCTGTGTTTGAAGGAAAAAAACAGAGACTTTAGTTTCTGGTACAGTTTTGTGCAAGCATCGTTGCAACAAAGTAAATAAGTTGTGCTTTGTTAATTAATAATACAAACAAATCAGTAGTTATGAACAGGCAAATTACGGACATCACATATTTTCATCAACTCAGGATGGAAGACATGCAGTTAAGGAAACAGCAGGTGTCTTACTGTTGCATTTTGGTCCATTGCTTGGCCCACTCTTTCTCCAGATCACAAATTATTTTTTCAGATGTATCCTCTTCTCGTAGAGACCAGAGATCTTCTGCTTGTAAAGGTGAGCGGTAGCCCTTTACCACCAATCTGTGGAGCACAAATATGTGTTTTTGTTCTGCAGACCTTTACAAGACATCAATGAAATACAGACAAAATGTAACTCTACCTGCCATACCACCAAAACAGTAATTTTGAAAGGAAAGAAGCATCCTCAACTGGACATGGGTTCTAGTGGAAAAATCAGTAAGTCCAGGTATTATTTATTTAAGTATTTATTTACTAATTAAAAAAAAAAAAATCCATTATAACACGGAAGACACTGTACCTTTACATACACAGGTTTAAGAGTCGTTGGGCGCTGATCAGCGAAACAGCTGAGGATGAGCTGAGCCAACTGTAGGGAGAAGAATGTGAAAAATGCCACGAATCTCATCGCATCTGCAGATAAACCCTGTAACACACATGATTGGTTATCAGCAGAATGTAGACAGCAGTGTGGAGCACATCACACGAATACGGCACACTCATTTTACAGCAATTGGAAGCACAAATGTTTCTTTGAGATTTCTTTGTTTCTTTGAAATTGAGATTTATACAGCATCTGAAAGCTGATTAAATAAGCTTTCCATTGATGTATGGTTCGTTAGGATAGGACAATATTTGACGTAAGCTGTAATAAACTCTTAATTATTAAATAATGCTCAATGTTTTGATTCTCCCCTTCTGTGGAGACAACCAACTACACAAGTGGCACATAAGTGGTGTATACACATTTGCCAGGGATTTCCCAAGGAGTCATAACCACATAAGCTGCATGCTTCCTGTGGGATCATATCCATATTTTCTCTTCCGTCTGCCCAAGCACCAGGACTGATCTGAGATCTGAGATCAGCCGCCCACTTTGTCTCACCGCAGTGTGCGGAGGTGGGACTGGTGGCTGATGTGGGGAGTGTTCTTCTGGGGATGTTGCCTGCTGTTCCCCTCCCTTCCTTTCAAAGACCTCAGCTTTTTATAATGACCTAAATGTTCCATCAAACCAGGATTAATGACACAAAAAACCTTTTTATGAACACTTCTAAATCATGGTAAAAAATACAGACCACAGACACATTTATGCCAACAAACCCAAACTCTTCATTCACAGCTTCTAAGAGTATAATGGTGGTTGGTAATCGTATTCAATAAGCATTCAATTGCAACAACTGGACTTCAGCTAAAACTACCAAAACTTGCAGATGATCTACAAAGTAGCACATCTGCTTTTCAATCAGCCAAATAGAAGCAATTTGACTATTTATAGAATTCTACTGATGTATTCTCAGTTATTGTTTGGGACAAAGTTTCACCATGTTGTGTTTGACCTGTTTGTGTAGTGCTCGATACAAGGTTCAAGATTTGTTCGAGAGAAAATATGCTGAGGTCAGGGTTTTACAGGGGCCACCGAGGGCATCCATGCCTATGGGCCTCTGACAGAAACCGTGTCAAATGGCCACGATACAAGAGAAAGTGGCAGCATAGGCCTCTTTAAGAATATGTAAACACAAGCTTCATTTACTCAAATGGTCAAACTCTGGACACCACAATGCTGGATACTGTGATTATTTTTCCGCAACACTGTACGCTTAAATAGTTTGGAGAAACTCAAATTGGTCAGGGAACTTATCCTCCTACAGTGTGGTATGAGAGGACCAAGTGCTAGTTGTTTTTCTGTTGCTGTTGGACCCGCTGCCCATTGGCAGAGGGCTCATTTAGGTCACAACAGATCCCACCACAAACCAAGCTTCAGTTCCTATGTAAACTTATGGACTGTCATCACTGAGCTGTACGAGGCTTCATTATTGTTTTTTATATTTCCTTACTGTATTTTTACTTCCTTACTGTACTTAAGGAGCCTGCATTTTAGTTCAAATATATGTTTTCAAACTTTCACTTTTACATCAATATATTCCAAAGCATAATATTTTTTTAACTCCACTACATTTCGCTAAAACCTGTCGTTTTGAACTGAAGACGTCCAGAGACAAAATAATGATCTCGAACTTGTGAAAGAATGAACTTTTGAAGCGATTGAATCATTTGAACCGATTATTTTTCAAAGAACCTGTAGAACCAGTGAATGATTTGGGAATCAGTTGAATCAGTTCACAAATTGTAATGAATGGTTCACAAAAGAATCATGACTAAAATGAATGAAGTACCAAGATTAATATGATCCCCAAAACTTTAGAGTCTGAAGGATTTGATTGATTGCTCGAAAATTAAGTTGCTGATGCTGAATTTAAGTCTTAAATATGAAATATAAAACTCATGTTTGATTATCCATGACTGTAAGTTTGTGAACTAAATGTGCTGTAAACGGGTGATTGTATGAAATGCTTGAATGGCTACTTCAGGTAATAGGAGCGCAAATCAGTGTCTTAAACCTTATTGCAAAGTGCAGCCACATATTTTTAAGTGATGAATATGTAATAAAATATTAAACATTTATAACATTTTATAAGGTAGATCTGGTGCATTTGCTGTGTGTCTTACACTAAAGTAGAAGTGTTTTTTTAAATGTTGATATTTTGTCACTTGCAGACTATTGTAAAGTGAATTGCCTATGGGTTGAGTCTGTTTTGTTCCGGTAACCAGTAGCCACATAATGTAAATATATACAGTGGGGCAAAAAAGTATTTAGTCAGCCACCAATTGTGCAAGTTCTCCCACTTAAAAAGATGAGAGAGGCCTGTAATTTTCATCATAGGTATACCTCAACTATGAGAGACAAAATGAGGGGAAAAAAATCCAGAAAATCACATTGTAGGATTTTTAAAGAATAAATTGGTAAATTCCTCGGTAAAATAAGTATTTGGTCACCTACAAACAAGCAAGATTTCTGGCTCTCACAGACCTGTAACTTCTTCTTTAAGAGGCTCCTCTGTCCTCCACTCGTTACCTGTATTAATGGCATCTGTTTGAACTCGTTATCAGTATAAAAGACACCTGTCCACAACCTCAAACAGTCCAACTCCAAACTCCACCATGGCCAAGACCAAAGAGCTGTCAAAGGACACCAGAAACAAAATTGTAGACCTGCACTAGGCTGGGAAGACTGAATCTGCAATAGGTAAGCAGCTTGGTGTGAAGAAATCAACTGTGTGAGCAATTACTAGATAATGGAAGACATACAAGACCACTGATAATCTCCCTCGATCTGGGGCTCCACGCAAGATCTCACCCCGTGGGGTCAAAATGATCACAAGAACTGTGAGCAAAAATCTCAGAACCACACGGAGGGACCTAGTGAATGACCTGCAGAGAACTGGGACCAAAGTAACAAAGGCCTCAAATCCTGCAGTGCCAGACCTGTCCCCCTGCTTAAGCCAGTACATGTCCGGGCCCATCTGAAGTTTGCTAGAGAGCATTTGGATGATCCAGGGGGTGGAAACATCATGCTTTGGGGCTGTTTTTCTGCAAAGGGACCAGGACGACTGATCCGTGTAAACGAAAGAATGAATGGGGCCATGTATCGTGAGATTTTGAGTGAAAACCTCCTTCCATCAGCAAGGGCATTGAAGATGAAACGTGGCTGGGTCTTTCAGCATGACAATGATCCCAAACACACCGCCTGGCAACGAAGGAGTGGCTTCAGAAGAAGCATTTCAAGGTCCTGGAGTGGCCTAGCCAGTCTCCAGATCTCAACCCCATCGAAAATCTTTGGAGGAGTTGAAAGTCCGTGTTGCCCAGCGACAGCCCCAAAACATTACTGCTCTAGAGGAGATCTGCATGGAGGAATGGGCCAAAATACCAGCAACAGTGTGTGAAGACTTACAGAAAACGTTTGACCTCTGTCATTGCCAACAAAGTGTATATAACAAAGTATTGAGATGAAATTTTGTTATTGACCAAATACTTATTTTCCACCATAATTTGCAAATAAATTCTTTAAAAATCCTACAATGTGATTTTCTGGATTTTTTTTTCTCATTTTGTCTCTCATAGTTGAGGTATACCTATGATGAAAATTACAGGCCTCTCTCATCTTTTTAAGTGGGAGAACTTGAACAATTGGTGGCTGACTAAATACTTTTTTGCCCCACTGTAACAAAATATGCACATAGCCTTAAAGATTTGGCTATACATTCCACGCTCCGGATATGTGCAAACTGTCTCTGCATGTGAGTTACATTTCCCTCTCCAATGTCAAGACGTTGATTGTTGTGTCTGTGACAAGATGCAGTGAAATAATTATGGAGCGGGAGCATCACAGCAGGCCAGAGACAGACAGACTGAGGGAGAAGTTATGGGGATCCGCAGATGTATGTGGCTTCTCCTATCTGTCTGGAAAAGCACCAGCGCTGATTGTGACTGGTCTCAGCACAACCTCAGCTCCAGACAAAGAGGGCATTGAGGGAACTGGAAAGGGAAAACCGACAGGCTGCCCAAACGTCAGTGCTGAGAACAGCAACATCTGTAAGCACTCTGTTTACGCACCGCTGTGTTAGACTCTCAGACACAACACAGATAAATTTAGAAAGTGTTATTGAGTAACATTCATTAAAAAACCATGCGAGGGCCCATGTTACGCGTGCATGAATTGACAATAACACGGCATAGGCATTTTATAGGGACGGAGATTCAGAGTTTAGGGCAACAAGTCAAATTCACTTATTTCCTTTATAGTCTCAAAGCACCATTAATGGCTGTTATAATAGAAACTCTTTACAAATAGGGATCAAAATGTCTCTGACTGCAATAAATGCATTTGAATTTTTTTGAACATTTTTGTATTTTTCCAATTTAATCTAGTATTTTATAATAATTACAAATTATATTGGGAGGAGCACTCAAGATAGAACAAGTGTAATCTTCATGTTATTTATTAAGTTTTTTTTTTTTTAATGCTAAAACTTTCTGCATGGGGTTTAAATTTCCAATTTTAAAAAGATCAGAAAGCATGATGAAAAAACAGCATAACAGCATTTTTTATGCTTCAAGAAATGGCTAAAGACACATCTCTTCCATCTACACTTGACTCTCTAACACTTGCACTCTCAATTCTATTTCTATTCTATAGTTTTCTTTTTATTATAAAAAACCTTGACCCTCTAACACTAGCACTCTCTATTCTAATTCTATTTCTATTCTATCTACTTCTTTTCTATTTACCAAAGAAAAAAAAATTGTTTCTATCTACTTTTTATTATTTTTATTTATTATTTAAAAAAACATGCTACCTGTTCTGTGGTAGACTATCCAGGACTTGTCACAGCACTTATATTTTGTTGCTCTTTTGTTGATTTGATTGCTTCTATTGTCCTCAGTTTAAGTGTAAATGTTACATTTATACAGTAGTTGGATATACTGGGGATACACAGACCTCGTCTATGATGGCTTGTATGTTGGCTCTGAGAGGCACCAGCGAGCAGATCACTGCCAGCATCCAAAACAGGAAGAGGAAAATGGAGGAACGAAAGCCCCTCAGCCTTTCCAAGTGGATCACCAACACTGCCAGTATCTGAAGACAGAGTGTATTTCGGTCAGTATGCTAGTCACGGTCAATTTGAGAAATCCAAAACACACTAGAAGAACAGGACAGAATACCATTAGGCAGCTTAGACATGTTGATACAAAAATCTCTCAACCAAAATGTATTGATTCTATAATAGTTTGCAAAGACTACTGTGAATGTTTAGTCTGTGTCAGGACTTTAAAACTGACTTATCTTGTTGGGCAGATCTGGGAAAAAGAAAAAGTCATTTACTACAACCACTGTTGACACTGTGGTTCTGCTGTGACCAGAGGTAAAACAGGCTTATTTATCCTGATCCCTTCAGGAAATTTCTGCCAGACGTCTAGCCACAAAGAGATTTGTTCATTCAAGCTTAAATATAACAGATCATAAATCTATCCTCTAAAAAAACTATCCTCTAAAAGAAAAAATCAACATGTTGTTTTGGTCATAACAGCCATGAATAGTTTGATACCTTATACTTTTACACTGTTTACACATAATTATGAATATAATTAATAGTAATTTTTATTGTGTGATTTACCATGGTAAGGCTGCGAATTATAGGGCTCAGGAGAAAGACCATGTGATGCTCTATGTCTCTGCTCTTTTCCACCAGCAAATAGACCATCTCCAGCAAACCAAAGCAGGCCAGACAGAGACCCAAACCCTACAACACAAACACACGGACATGTAAGCATTAACTGCAACACTGAGGTGTCATGACCCCCAGAATATTTTTACTTGCACTACTGTTCAAAAGATTGGAGTTGTACAATTTTGTAATGTTTTTGCTGCATTTATTTGATTAAAAATACAGTAAAAAAACTGTATTATTGTGCAATGTTATTATCATTTAAAATAAATGTTTCTATCTGAATATATCTTAAAATGTAATTTATTCCTGTGGTGATAAAACTGAATTTTCAGCATCGTTACTCCAGTCTTCAGTGTCACATGATCCTCCAGAAATCATTCTAATATTCTGATTTGCTGCTCAAGAAACTCAAGAAACTCAAGTTGCGTTGCTGAATGTCTTTGTGGAAACCTTAAAAAAAAATTCTTCAGGATTCTTTGGTGAAAAGTTCAAAAGAAAAAAAAATGTAACATTGTTTTTAGTGTCTCTTTTGATTATTTTATGCGTCCATGCTCAATAAAAGTCTTAATTTCTTTCAAAAATAATAAATTACTTTTACCCATAACTTTTGAACAGTACTATATGTTATTATTTTGCATGTTAACTGTGTTGAACTTGATATGATCTGTTTTTCTTCCCAGAGAATCATTTTCCTACCTTTTAAATGTCAACATTTTCATACACACAGCAATAGCCTGTGAGTTTTTCAGCTGATTGATGCTATATTCAAGTCAAACCTATAGAGGTGGTAACTAGAATTCAGTCAAGTCTTGATATGACCAGTATGACTCACCGTCTTGGCACAGCAGAGACTGGATAAAGATATGCGTCCATTGTCATAGAATCCGAGATACAAGCAGTAGAAAGGGGCACAAACCCAGAGATAGAAGCAGGGGAACCACACCAGTACTGTGTGCTGGAAGCACTGGGTCAGGTCTGGGTGTGCTGTGTACCATGTGACATTCCAGTCCTGAAAACACAATGTTAAACCATTAGTCTTCTGTAACTCATTAACTTGTTACATCAGGATTGTATAATTATTAACAACTACTTAAGCACATTTTATAGCTTATTAGAATGTATTAACTCTTTGCACTCATAATTAATTACTTTGTGCAAAAAAAAAAAAAAAAAAGAAGATAATTCAACAGATCCCTTGATGTCCATTGACGTTCCCCAGTGTTTGTTCAGTCCAAATGGCTCTGTGTGTTTTATATCTGTATATAATATCTGTGTGTGATTTATATTATTTCTCTTGCAGTGAGAACAGACAAATTGTGTGAAGTAGCACAAAGGTGAAAGGTAAAACTCCTGTGATAAATCTTCACTGTTTTCTGTGCTGTGGAATATCATTTTGTTTGCCAAGTGATTATAGAGTATAGCTGAATTTGTCTTGGTTGTCTAACTCTACAGCACTCTCTATGCTAATTCTATTATAAAAGAAAAAAAACTAACACTAGCTTCTCTAATCTTTTTGTTTTCTGTCTGTTTGCTTTTTATTTATTTTACTATTAACAAAAGCAAAAAAAGGCCTCTAACACTAGCTTGCAATATTCTTTTTCTATTCTATCTGTTTTCTTTTCATTATATAATTAAAAAAAACTGTGTACTGTGTATGTGTACTCTGTTAAGCTGAGACTTGTTATAGCACTTGTATATTGCTTTTTTGTTGATTTTGATTGCTTCCATTGTCTTCATTTGTAAGTCGCTTTGGATAATAGCGTCTGCTAAATGACTAAATCTAAATGTAAATTACAAGTCATGACAGAAAATAAAATGTTTTGCCTCCACAAATGTACATGACAGGCCATTCTATATATTAAAGATGCACTCTTTTTTTAGAATTCCACATTCTAATTGTAGAAAATTCACAATTTCCACAAACGTAACTTGCAAAGAAACAAATTACTTTCAGTATTTCGCTGTTATTGTTTCCAGAAGCATCGCCAGCAGCAGACCAATTTTCAAAGCACATAGTGTGTACAAATATTGATGTTGAGTAACAACTTGTGCACATTGGTTCTGAAGAGTGATAGTTTGAATATCAGAGTTTGTGTGTATGTAGTTAAAGTAAAGCAAAGCAAAGCAAAGAAAACCTGTGGTTTGTGACAAAAATACTGTTCTGTGCATTTTGATTAAATCAAAGTTGGGCAAAACCGCATTTTGTCATCATTGCCAAGACTTGTCTCTCAAGTTGAATTTCACAAGTTTGTTCTATTCAGACATCAGTAATTCACACACTATCTCTTCAGTTATTTCTGGCCTTTCTATGTTGGAAAACCGGCTGGTGTCCAAACGCAGCTGTAGAGCTGTTATGTTTTTTCTTTCTCTGAACTGATGAGAACTTGTTTGGCTGTGTTTTATGCTGTGGTTATTTCGGCAATGGCACTGCTCTGATAAATACTACATGCTGGTTGGAAGGAGTCCTGTGGTATGGCAGTACATAAGAAGTGCACCTTTGGCAAGCCAAAATGTAAACCCCATATGCACCATGAGAAGGACCATGAGCACCAAACACATCTCTGTGTAAGCTTCTTTGCTTATGTGCATACAACAGTACAGCCATTGCCTGAGGTTTAGGTTTTAATTTTTCTCAGTATATTGCCTTAACAAAAAAAAAATCATATTTACTTGGCTTTACGTCTTTCCAAACCTCTTTCTTACATGAAACACAAAATAAGTATTTTCACTGATTGAACTTCGCTGGGAGTTTGATTGACAGGCGATCTAACCAATCATAACGCCGAATCTGCCATTTTTGTCCGACAAACAAACCAGACAGGAGAGCAGATTAACGTCGGTGGACTTAAACTTGAAAAATGGAGTGTATTGACATCTTTCTGCAGTTGAAACAAGATACCTTCTGATGTTCATTCATGTTTATTTCATGCTAACTAGTAAAGAGGAAGAGATGATGAGTTCATGTGCCGCTTGAACTGAGCCGCTACAGCGATCTGTCACAACACATTAAAGAGCCATAAACAGTATTTATTGTTTGAATTTCTTACAAAATGACACAATTTGAAAGCTGAGATTTTTGTTTTATACCAAAAGTAGCCTGCTTTGTCTTGTCTGTTGGCGCTTTGTCAGTTTTCTCTTTGCTCCACAATGTATTTTTCACTGCTTGAGATCATGATATGTGGCTTGAGAGCGGTATGGATTGTCGGACATAGCAACGAATGGGGGTGGGTGTTTACGAAGAGTCAAATACAACAAACTGGGAATGAAGCTTTCATGCTTAAAAACAGGATGTATTCATAAAAATAGTCTATACACTATTTACTATATTTGAAGTCTTCTGTAGTCATACAATAGCTTTGTGGGAGGAATAGACCAACATTTTGCTTGTTATTCATATATAATCTTTTCATCCAATAACTATTCACAGTAACAAGTGTATCGTTTTGTTAGTTAGTGGAATTTTGAGAACTGGACTGGTCTGATTTGTGAACAAATCATTCAGAATTGTTTTGTGAACTGGCTGAACTGATTCATTTAAAAGCTGAATCAAAAGAATGATTCATTCATTCCTAAATCAAACGTCTTTACTTTTCTCATGAATGCACTAAGGTGAGCTGTCAAGATTTTCGGCAATTATTGACTTTTTTTGGACTTTATCTCACATAAAATTATGAATTCATATGCAATATATAGCGTAAAAGTCACACGGACCACTTTTAGGATATTTCTTTCATTCAGGCCAAAATATTTTTCACAAATGTTCCTTTTGTGTTCCACAAAAGAACTTATATGAATTTGACATGGTGAATAAATGATGAAAATTGTTTATTTTAAGTGATCTATTTGTGTCTTCTAGCATTTTACCGTTATTAAGACCAAAATCTAAATCTCAGCAAGTGCAATCCAGACACACACTACAGGTTCAAGATGAGACACTCGGTTTGTTACGTTGTTGTTTTGGTCAGGATATGTCCTCATCTATGAGGGGGTGTACTGCGGTCTGGGCCCAGGAAGGGAAAGAGATTCTCGTTCACGTGGCAGAGCCTAGTCACAGTCGCAGTTTTCCACAGGGAGTTCAATGGAGCATAAAGACACCAGCTTCTACCCGTCCTGCATCCTCCAAAACTATGTTTGCACTGGTCTAAACCCAATGGCAACCACAGTCTCAGGAAGTGATTCAGAGTGGTGTATGTACCCTTCCTGCACATGTAGGAGTTCAGACTGCCGGTCAGCACAAATAAAGTTTAAAAACAGTTTAAAAATGATACTGACGCTGATGTTTGGATTTATTTGGAGGACATTTATGAGGATGACATGCAATTCACAAATCTCTGGTCACTTCTCTTGGAAATGGCCAGTTGCAAGCTAATAACAATCTCTGACGCTAGGCAGAAGTCAGTCTAACTTAAGGTTCAAAAGGTTCAGCCAGATTGCTGCTGTCAGACATGCTTACTACTTTGACTTCTTTATCTCATCCCACACGTTTTCCCAGCTAACGGTTTAATATTCTAATAATGTTGTTCTTATGTTCCCATTATATTATGAAAATGTTATCTTCATAAGTTATGGAACATTTTCCTTGATTATACAAATGCTCTGGAAAACATTCATTGGGTTACACAGGACTGGACAAAAATACATTCTAACAACAGTAAAATACAAAGTAAAATGATTAAATAAGCAATTATAACTAATGAAACATCATAGACGATTAAACAAAAATCCTCTTCTAGGAAAGTTGCTTCACTCAAAGGCCACATTTGCAATGCCTCCGGGCAGCTATTTCAGGCACGCAAGACCAACACAATCTGAATGAGAAAATAACTAGATCTCAAAAACTGCATTCAAAACCCACATTTAAATAACTTTTCAAACCTGCAACAAAAATATGACATGAACTGTTTAATGAATGTTGATTATGATGCTGAAATAGCATTTAAAATGCTAAATCACGTCTAAGGACACTGACTGTTTCTATGGAAATAGCATCTGCAGTGATGTGAGTTCTGGGCCAACTGGCCATTGGCTCTTTTATTTAGAAGGCGGGACTTCTGTCGTTTTGGAGGTTGCAGTTTCTCTCATTCATAGTGATAGACCTAGTGAACTGTCTTGTATGACTGATAATGTATGAATCATTTTCATGTTAACATTGTATATTTGATAACATTGAAAGATTGTTCTGTTAACATTACTGCAAGAAAATTTGTGTTACAAATTTTGAGAATGTCCTGAGAAGGTTTCATATTAGCTGGGATGCATATGTTGCATTTTGAAATCATCCACAGAATGCGGTCAGTTACTTATTGAATGTGCATCATCTGTTCCACCGTCATTGTGAAATGGTAAATATTGCTAAATGAGTATGTTGTGCCATGAAGAACCTTATTGGGCACAGGGCCTGGAACAACATTTGCTTGCCTCTTTCACACACACCAATATCATTACACCTGATTTTAAATGACCTACTATACTATGCAAAATAAGAGAAGGAGAGCATTAATCTTTTATTATTAACCTGAATTCCAACATTGGTTATCATCTGATCTGTAATCATTGTTCAAAATATGGGCTAAAGTACAGTTACATGCTCTGCACTCTTAATGATACCAGAGTACGGCTGTTTGAATGTAAACACCCTGAGAAGTTAAAGCACACAAATAATCTTTTTACACAATCGCAAAATATGTTCTCACACATGTAACAGGTTATGTGTGAATTAAACATTAAAACTGTCCCGCATTCAATCTTAGTCAATGAATCATTGTTTGAGAAATGCATGACTCACACTAAATGGCTGTTACTGTCAAAAACCATGATCACTTACAAGAATAAATGGGCATAAATAACAGAAACAGATGACTGGGCACTGTTTGTGCTATCTCACTAACGTGCAGTGATTTTTTTAAAACCTTCATATCTGTTGAACTTAAGTTTTAAATGGCTATTGAACTGATTGAGTTTATCTCATTAGAGCTACATATCACCTCCCCATCAGTTAACTGAGACTCACCCAGAGAGGGTCCAGGCCGCTGAGACTGCAGAGGGTGTCCATCCAGGTTCTTCTCTTCTTCACTTCCTGTAGTAAATCCCTGCTCCCCGAACACAGCAGTGTCCCAGTCTCCTGTCTAATGTAGTTTCTGTTGGCAATGTGCGTGTGTTTGACAGCAGTTGTGCCTGATTGTGTGTTTCAGCCCCTTTTTTTGTAAGCCAGCCTCCTGTGTCCTGACTTGAGTCTTGTCAAAGCTACAGTCTGACACCAGGTTTGTGTAACTGTCCTGTTTATGAGCGCTGGCCTGCCAGGTGGGTGGAAGATTTGGAGTCTGTAAAACTATCTTCCTTGCTCTCTTTCGTCGCTCCGGCCCACGTGTGCCGAGGCCACAGTACCACAGACACTCCCCTGGAGGAGATGAGAGCACCGCAGATGTGGCCACACCCCGCTCTCCTTCAGGTCTTGCTTCTGTAAACTCCCCCTACCATGCTGCCATACTCCCCCCAACTCCACCCTTCATGCTGCTTTTTAATGGACAGGGAAAATGCTTTATGGCAAATAAGGAATGTGAGTCGCTGTTTACAAGAGTTCAGTGGGGCTACTGGTATTTTTTGACAGAAAGTTATTTATTTATATGTTCGTCCCATAATATAAGACTTAAGACTAATATAAGGGTATGATATCAGAATTTACTAATTTTTTGTTAATTGAACATTGATGGAGCAACATAATTTGTGTGAAAGAAATAGTTAAAGGAAGTTTAAAAAAATTATGTAAACACAAAGCCAGCTAGAGGCGCCTTTTACCGAAAGTGTGGGGGTCACCGAGTGGCAGCCCAACACAGAGCCAAAATGGGTCAGCATATACAATTGAATTGTACTGGTTTCATGCTATCCAAATATTCACTGCACTGTGTTTTTGTTGCAAGGTAAACATGTATTTGATGCAGTCCAAGTCGTACTTTCTTTTACCATGCAATTGGTTGCATTTTTATTTATTTATTTATTTATTAATCAGAACAGACCTGTTTTTCTCTTTAAAAATCCTTTTAACTCTTGTTATCCTTCACTTATTGTGTCTGCTCCAGCACCGAGTTGAGAATGAGAGGAGCTCAGTGAACGAGCTGAATGTGTCTGGAGGTTCTGCCCAGATCTGGTCTGGAGATCGATCGACCCTGCCTTTTGAGGTGCAGGAGCTGGTTAAACTAGATGTATACCAGGTATTAGAACAACTGACACCAGTGTGAGGAATGCAACATCTCAGTGAGCCGTAATTGAGAAGTGTTGTGTGTTTAGGTGTATGTGAGTGTGTAGATAAGGGCTAGCATGTCAACCATGCTATTCTGTGGGATTACATAATGTTCATGTCCAGCAGTTAAAGTCTTTCTCTGTGCTGACGTAGTAAATTTGCTATTGTTTGGATTCATTTGAACTTTTAGAAGCTCTAAAGAGTACAAAATGAATCCCACTTGTGACTGAATCCCATTTCCCAATCCCATTACCCCACTTTTCCCTCTTATTTCCTATCTTTTTTTTTTTTTTTTTTTTTTTTTTTAGAGGCAAAAAGGCATAGTAGAGAATTTAAAAGGGGGATTTTCCTTTTGGGAGAACTATGCTTTAATGAGGCAGCATAACTGACACACATCTACTTCAAACCGATCCCTCATTCCTGTACATATGGTGGAATTATGACATAAGCTTCTCTCTTTATTTTCCATTCAACTCTGACTAGACAGTCATCAAAACAAACACAAGGGTGTTAATGGGATATCGGAAAATGTCTCATCTGTAAGAAATGAGAATAGTGGTCTTTTTGATTGGTAGTAACATTTAATATTCAGCTAAACGTGGCGATTTGTAGCAAACAACCACAAAAACTTTTCATTTGCAATGGAACTTTACAGCTTATAAGTCTTTTTACAGTGAAACATTGCTCACTATTTCTGTCTTCATTAATGGTCGCTGTCCCAGCCTGTTTCCACACTTAATGAATGGTCATTGCAGATGACAGTGGAATTTTTATGGACAAACCATTTTTGCAAAAGGAAATGCAATTGTTTTCATAAAGCAATGGATTTATAGGCTAATTTTTTTAAATACTGAAAAGCCTCAAAATATGTATGTACTGTATATCTGAATCATACATATCATACGTAGTTGGTGACTTTCACAGTCACTGTAATTTTCCTCATGATTTATTGTGTGTTGATTACTTAATTGCATGGAAGGGTAACTATACTGCATTATGTTTATATTCAGGGATGTATACATTTACAGCCAGCATTCTCCAAACTCGAGGAGATGATTGCATGCTCAGAGTCACTGGCCTGTGCTTTTGGCATTGTCCATCGAAAATGAAGATCACAACAGTGACCTTTGGCTGAAAGTGGCTTTGTGTATTGAAGTAAGCTGCAATTTCCCCTGCTGATTTTGTTTACAAGAAGAGCCTGTTTTACAAGT
The DNA here is from genome assembly GCF_012432095.1 of Onychostoma macrolepis. NCBI lineage: Eukaryota > Metazoa > Chordata > Actinopteri > Cypriniformes > Cyprinidae > Onychostoma > Onychostoma macrolepis. The sequence goes on along the minus strand of NC_081157.1, from coordinate 32,392,004 downwards.
TAACAGGAATAGTGTACTTTTGGACAACTTTTATAGGTAAAAATCAACAACAGGTGAGTCTCTACTATTTTCTTGTTTTCTAGTTTTCTTAAACTCCTTGTAAAAGTCTTTGGCACAATGTAATTACACTAATTATACAATCTAAAACACAATTTGACAACTGCTTTTGAGAGAGGGATAATTTACACAATTATACAATGTTGCACAACCTCATTAAAATATTTCTTACCGTAAACCTAAAACATGACATCTGGAGACTGTTGTATGCTTGTCAGTTGAATGGTTTAACATGTGGTTTCAGGATACTTGCTTTGAACACTTCATCACTGAACATGCCTATACAGGACAGAGGACAGTCACTTCAATTCAAGCATGGGTATTTAATGCAATATTAACAATCACATTCCTAATACCTTATATTACATCCTAATATCATTTGTATGTTCTTGTGAATAATTGTAATGACAGTTCTATTATGACAACTCTCTGAAGATTTTAGTAATGGATATGACAGTGTTAATGTATTTGGTCTCGGCGGAATAAATCTGCTATGCTGCTGCTGCTGTTGGTTATTTCTGTTGTTGTAGATTATTGCTGCTGCTGCAAAGCAAGCACAGGAACTTTTTACTGAGAGCGCCAAGGGCCAAGGCCACGGACTCTCCTGATCCGCCATGGCTCTCCGAACTCCCTGATCCGCCCTGGAGGCTCTCCCTGGCTCCGTCCTGTTCCTGTCCTGCACCAGCCTCCAGGGCGCCTAATAATTTTAAAAATTATTATTTTTACAAACTGAGGGGCAAGTCAAAATTTTTTCTAGTAATAATGAACAACGTGTTAATAGAGCTTGTATCGGACATTTCTTGAAGTATCAAATAAGAATACTTAAGTAAGAATACTTTCTAATGCACTGTATACCTAAGCTTGAAATTTGTCTTTTCAGTAAAATGAGCTCCATGAGCCTTATGGCTTTTCTGTCCTGTTATTGGACCGTTAATGGAACGTAAAGCATGAGCACATCCCAAACCAAAACAGAAGGTAGGAGCAGACAGAGGAAGGGAAGGCCCATCTGTGTGTCAGAAACATACAGACAGCTTCCTCAGAGGCCTCAACAGCGAGCTCCGCTGAGGAAAACATAGGCAGCCTATTTGTATAAGATGTTGTGGGAGGTGACTCACGACTGCAGGGATGCAGTGAGGAGATAGACTGTTTCCTCTAGCTGGATCCCTGCCACCTTCACAGTCTTAATTACAGCATTCGACTGGGCCGCTTCTGGCTGCGGCCTCCACTAGACGGGCTGAGAGCAGCAGCCATGCAGTGGTAAACCAGACGCAGATCATCTACACTTCCTTTGGCTTCTCATGCTGCAGCAAACACAGTCTAGTCAAAATAATAGCGTAAGTTTCTGCTTGAGTTCTCAGACGACGTGTAAATATACTCACATCAGATGGAGACCAAAACAGAAAGACAAAAAATAATTCTTCTCATGAACAGGAAATATAATTTTTTCAGGTCATTTGAGCCTCCATAGAGGGCAGCCATTCCTGATTAAGCAATATCGTGCTTCTGCTAAGGATTAGGCTGCATGTAATTTGCCATACCAATATGCAAACTACAGTTCATAATGGCATAATGACAGTTCAATAAACAAAGGATTAATTTAGCATTAGGTTCAGACAAAATTGGGCCAGTTTGGATATTTTTACCCACCAATGAAAATTGCACTGCAATTCACTGATGATTTTGTAGCAGTAAAGCTGATTTGTTTTTCTTGCTTTGACCAAAGAACTCACTTGACATCACAAGTATGATATCCCAACTTGTAAATACAAACTTCCCAGGAGGGACTGAATGCACCATTTGCAGCTTCTTGTGTATGACATAGCTTTCTAAAAACTGTACTTCACATTTTTAAATGCAAAAATGCATTTTATGTGAGTGGCCCATAAAGCTGCTTGACCAATCAAATTACAGGATCGATAGTGATACAAGCCACATAATGTGGGACAAAGTGCATGTGAAATGAAGACTTTCAATATTGCCCAACAACATGAGCATGTCGTCATGCATTCAGTGTGTCTGTTATTGTTTCCATTTGTGCTAGCTTACTGTAAGTATCCCAGAGATCATTTCATTACTCATTTTGTGGTTTTCACTGATCCATCCGTCTTGAAGAGGGAATGTAAAAAATATCTAAAAGGTCTCACAGCTCATGCTCAGGTGCATTTTACATTGTTTGATGTCTCTTACAATGAGCTCTGGCTGCTAAAGGTGGAAAATTATTCTCTAAATCACTGGTTCTGACACTTGTCTTTCATTACCCTTGATGTATGATAACCCCATCTTCTTAAAGAGTAGCAAAAAGAAACTGTTGTGCATACTGATGGTTTACAGGAACTGAGACGACCCAAAGGCAAAACACTTAGTCATGATGATGAGCCAATGTTCTGTTCTCAGGGTTTCCATAAAGATTTTAAGACAATACCAGTAACCGACTGGTCAACAAAAGTAATTTAATTTGCATTTATGACCAGTATTCTACACATACATTTTAGTAAGAGGTGTGTTCAGAAAAAAGAGTCACTTCTTGTCCAAGTAGTTTTTGTTGAACTGACTGGTCAGGAATAAAATAAAATGTGTGCTCAAAAGATTAAATCAATCAAACTTGAAATTTATTGAGCAACAATGCATTAAACTGATAAAAAATGGCAGTTTAGACTTTTACAATGTTACAAAATATTTCTATTCCAAATAAATGCTTTTGAACTTTCTATTTATCAAATCTATCTCTATTTATTTATTTTTTAACCAAAATATTAAGCATTACAACAATTTTCAACATTGATAATAATAATAAATGTTTCTTGAGCAGCAAATCAGCATATTAGGATGATTTCTGAAGGATCATATGACACTGAAGACTGGAGTAATGACTGCTGAAAATTCAGCATCACAGGAATAAATTACTCAACATATACTAAAATAGAAAACTGTTGTTTTAAATTGTAATTATATTTTAAAATATTACTGTTTTAACTTTAGTTGTGATCAAATAAATGCAGCCTTGGTGAGCATAAGAGGCTTCAAAAACATTTAAAAAATGACTCCAAACCTTTGAATGGGGTACTGCATTTTTTTTTTTTTTTTTCAGATATGCTTTTGAGCTGGTATTATAACTAAATTCATTGTGATTCATAGGACAGCTGCAGTTGCGTTAGCTATGGCATAATTATATATAATTACAACAGCAAAATGTCTGCAGGCATTTACATGTTTTTGCAGGTAAAATTCAACCATTCTTAGAGGGAAACTGATAAACGTCATAAGCATCTTGATTTAACTCTTCACTACAAGAGAAAGGGCAGTAGTTATATTATTTAACAACTTGCAGAACTGCAGAAGAAAAATAACATTTGTTTACTATGGTTAATTGTAGGCATTCAGATATTTTAATTTCACTTTATACATGAGCAGCTTTCGTTTTCCATTGAATCTATCTATTCAAAAGGGCAGACTTTCACTCTTTGTGATCATAGCCTCTGTTGTTTGTGTTTTTCTTATGCTCTCACATCACAAGAGTGGGAAGACATATTGTGTAACACTATAACGACCAACAAACAGTTCCTAGCATGCCGTTGGTGAAAGACATTTTCACGATGTGGCATCCCACCCTCCCCCTCTGACCACTGCTGCCTGTCTGAAACCACAACGCCATGGTCATTGTCCAAATGAAATACACTGTCTCACCTCAGGCCAGACCACATTTCACACCAGCAGAGCTGACAACACTCTGGCCCTCTCTATGGGTAAAGGCTTGTGTCAACAACAGTCTAGTTTGACACAGTGAAACACTGAACTCTGAGCTCCCTTAAACACCTTGATCTGACATACAGTGCTTCATTTAATAACAGCATTCTTTAGCTTTTTAGTGTATTACAATGCTGATTGTGCCTTGCTGACAGACAGTTGAAGTGTTGAGGTGCTGCAGGGGGATACAGTATATGACTGTTATTTTAAATAAAACAAATAAATAAATTGGCTGCATATTTTTGTACTATTTAAAAAATTAAAAACAAGCAAATATAACATACAGCCATAACGAAACACTAATAAACAAATACAGTTTTCTTGTATGAAAACAAAGCATTTCAATAGTATTGCTGCCATCTATTGGTGCAAACAGCAATAGCTACATCTTACGGATTTGAATGACAAATCAGGCCTTCCATATGCCCCGCCCTTTTCAAACCTCTCATCCAATGATTTTCAAAACATGCATCCCTTTTACTTTATATAGGATCATTTAGTTCTATGAGCTTTACAAGCTTTCATAATTATTGAATATGTTTTGTCATCTTTATTACATAAGCGAATAGTTTTCATTTCCTTTGATAGAGGCAGTCAGGCCAGTATGTGTGTAGCCAATCAAATTGAAGAAGGCTGTAAAGCACATGCAAGCCTCATGCAATTTGATTGCTTTGAACATGATCATCTAGGTATTTATTTTAAAATAAATGTGTTAGTCTTCTGTGTCTGAAGTGACTTTCCAAGGCTTTGCCAACATGGGAACACAAGGGAAAAAGGATGATAATTCCTTCAGTAAGTGTCTCTAAGCTTTGTTTTCAGGCTATTATGTGATTTAAGTCTTTTATGTGCTAATTTTCTTTTCTTTCTTTATAAGTTTGTAGTTCGATTGGACCTGTTTCTTCTTTTGTTGGAAATGGTGCCACAAGTGAGTAATGTACTAGTACAAAAACTGCAAGTAGAAGTAAACAAATTAAAATGCACTCTGTTGTAACAGTGGTTTTAAAGTATTGTCACAGTAACATGGTACAGTGATGGTATCATAAAAATATATATCTACATACTTATTAGGAAAATTTAAACACAACTCACCACAGTGTTTCTGTCAATTTGGTAAAAGGACAGAAACATACTTTCCAAAATGTTACTGAAGTAAATGTAACATAGTAAGTCTAGAGCATTACTACCCACCTTTAGGAGGTAGGGAGTGGCCCTGTCTTTGCTCTAGAAGTGCAGAAGACACTTTGTGAATAGAAAGTCCTCTGGAATGTTAAATATTATCTTATTAATTCACATGCCTGTTCTAAGTTTTGTTTATGTTCATGTTTTCATATCTTTTAATTCACTTATTCATTGTTACCTTATTTTCAGTTTCACTTTGTCACTAGTTGTTGTTGTCATGTGTTTTCCCATGTCCATTTAAGCCCTCACGTTTGCCATGTTTGACATGTTCTTTTTCCTCCCCAAGCTGCTTGTTATGTTGCCTCAGAGAAACTGAATGTTTCTTCTTTTGGTAAGCCATATCATCAACATTATCAAAAATAAATAAATGAATTTATGATTTGGAATTATCATCATTTTGGATTCAGTTGAAGTTCATTTGGCAGCTCTACTGCGTCTTTGACTAAATTGTCTTTGTTCTATTTCTTTAATGTTTCAGTTAAAGGAGGAACATGTGCAGCTTTGGGTATGTCAAGAATTCTTTCATTCCGTTAATCTGCGCAACCAAAGTAAATGTCTCACCTTGAACATTGTTTCTTTGTTGAAATATTAGGTGAAACTGCAAAAAATGCAACATCCTTTATCCTTAACTCAGCCACAGGCTGCAACTCCACATCCAGTGGTCAGAAGTGATTTGACGGGAATCCAGTGCTGGAGATTGAGTAGCATTTACCTGTACACACTCTGAAAGCATGCTAAGTGAAAATGCATTGACCTTTTTTTTGATAAGAACCTCAATAAAGACCCATTCTACTAGACTTAATGCCTTTTAGATTGTCTTCCATTTCGTTAACATCAAACTGGACAAATATGTATTATTATTTTGCTTGAACCATATACCATCATTGACAAAAACAGCAGAAAATGCTCCCCCTATGATGAAATGAAATACATGCCCAAAAATCAACTAGAGCAATAGTTCCATTTTGAACCTAACCACTGGGTGGCAGCAATATCACATAAAACCTTAACAATCCGTTCCCTTTCTGTCAGTCCATTGAATTAAGTTTTTATTTAAAAAAAAAAGAAGTTTGAAATAGAAACATGAATAAACCAAATTAACTTCAAGCCAGCGCATTTAAATTTTATTGAAAAGTGTACTTGGAAACGCATTCAAATTAAGTTTGAAATTAATTTTTATATAGGCTAATGAATCCGTAATGTGAATTCCGTGTGTATCGTTTTAATGGAATAAAACTCGTGAGAAGTGAGTAGTGTTGTACAATACAACTGTAAGCTCTTAATTGCATAAGTCGCTGGCCAGGGGAGGGTACAGATGTGCATCTGTGTTTTGGATCAGTGCCGGGGATCTGACAGTGAGATCTGGCAGTAATGAGGGCCTGGAGCATCTGGCCAGCTGTGAATGGCTGAATGGTTAAGATGTGAGGTGTGTCCTCTCCCGCGGGACCTGTGAGACTGACGCCGGATTGGATGAGCTGCTGGAGGAGGGCTGGACGTATGGAAGGCCTGACCTGAGCCGGAGGAGAGCCGAACAACGAGACAAAGGAGGAGGGTGATTACTCTCGTTCCCACCACACCCTGCCAAACCGAGTCCCCACAAACACAATGTTTCACTGAAGACTTTGAGTGTGTGTTTTACAGTGGAAGAGTCTCTCATCTACGAAATGTTGTACAGAGTTAAGGCAGTCAACGGTATAAAAACACATCTTAAACTAGTTTGAGTTCAAGGTTTTGTATTGCTGGCCAGGCTGCCTGGGAGACCATATTAAACCAGTTTAGGATTGTTTCAGCTGTTTTTTTTTGTTGTTTTTTTCCGGCAGTGATTTCATCAGAATTTCAGTGTTTCATAATATAAACAAATAAGATCTTGTACTTTTAATTGACTTTAATAAGAGTTCACTGGAACATGTTAGACACTCAGCTTTTCCCCTCACTATTCCAGCATTTTCCGCTCTTAGACTCCAACATCCACCCTTCTGTCTGAATTTTGACAAAATATGATATTCTTCACAAAACAAGGACACTTTTACTAAAATCACAACAACAGACACTAGGTAAAACGTGGTTTAATTATTTAAAAAAACATGTCCAATCAAAGTAGGAGGTGAAGTATAAAATTAAAAAATAGTTCACAGGCTCTTAAAATGGTTGGTCTATAAAAAAGAGAGAATAATCTGCAGACATAAACTTGTCTCAATATAAGACTCATCCTTCATAATCAGTTACTGAAATAATTATAAAACACAAACTAATGCCAATCTTCTTCATGTGACTACACTGATACAGTAATTATATTGTAAGCAAAGTACAATGCAGTTCTGTGTGAGGGGCACAGTAAAATTAAAGTGGACATCACAGTCTTTATAAACCTCCATTTACTGACATTCCCTTCCCTCTTAAAAGTTTACTTTTCAGAGACACCTGCATGTCATTAACTTACATAAATAAACAGTTATTTAATAAGCTGCCTACTGAAATGGGTGGCTTTCAGTCGGCTTTGTTTTGTCATGCACTCAGATTGATTAATTTATGCTTAATTCCTCAATAGCTGTCATAATAAATTTAAAAAGTCAATCGTTATGACTTGTGTCAAAATAGAAATGAAATCACAAAGATGTTATTCTAAGAGTCAGCTAAATAGCTCTTGTCACCTAGCTAACATCAAAATCTACATTAAAACATGGGTTGAAGATTTCTTACAGTGCATAAAGTGGACACTCAAATGAGTTTGTGGTTCTGCATTGTTGTTTTGTACATCTGGTTATGTACACAATTTGTCTGAAAACTTCAAATGAATCTTTTTTCCATTGTCATTTCACATTTCATTGGATTATGCATTTACATCCTGAAGACAACAAAACGCATATGTGCAATTTGGATATAATAATGCTGTGAAATATCTGTAATGCACATGAGCTGTATGTTAATGATAAATATACCTTTCTAACCAACAATTATTTCACTGAAGTACAGTAACATTTTCCAGTCAGAGATCACCCCCAGAACAAATGCTCATCCTCCGTCCTGGTTTAGTCAGTCCTGGAGATGCCCAGGTGCACATTCACTGGGGAGCGTTGAGCTAGGACATTATCCCGGGGTGGGATACCATCCCGGATGAAAAAGAAACAGAGCAGAACAAGGAATAAGAATAAAATCTTGCACCTGGACGTCTAGGACCGCCTGTCTCCATTTTTAGTCTTGAGAACAACTAGGACCACCATAACAGGGATTAGGCATATGGGGGTCATGACAAGGGCAAGGATGATGCTGGGAGGGGGGTCTCTCAGTGCCTCTGTGGGGCATTCTTCAAAATAGGTGGAGTGGATATTCACAAATGTATGTTCAACCAACTGATTCGGCCAGGGAAGCAGCAGACATTCAGCAACAGTCTCAGTACACACAGTGAAATTGTTGTATGCACTGCCAGAGAGACAGATGGAGAAAGAGTGACCAAACTGCTATCAAACACATCTAGTATTATATGGCATTTGATAATGAATCCTTAGAATGTACCTTTTTACTTTTTCCAGTGAACACCAGTCGGTACCGTTCATGGTTCCCATAGCATCATCAAAATGATATTGACAAACTTCCACCAGCAAACCATAGCATTGTTGAGTTCTCAAGAGACTGTTCACACAAATTGAACAGTATGCGTCACAGATGCTCTTGTTACCACAGCCTATGATGTAAACAAAATGAAATAAATAATGAACTTTGATGTAAGTTGATGTGAATCATCCTGTCATGCATAATGGTGTTTTCTGTTTATCTTATCGTAATTATCTTATCTTTATCGTAATTTTCTTAGTTCATTAACATAAACTTTCTTAAGATAGCAAATGTACATACCAAATGTTCCTCCATCTCCATAGCCAGGATCTAAAAAATATAAGTACTGTAAATAAATACAAACATAAACATATACACACACATATGTAAATATAATTAGGCAAAATGTGCATATGATGTGTCCAAACATGTTGCAATGAAATGAAACCCTCTGCCTTTGGTTATTAAAAATAATAACAAACATAACTTGCTTCAGTAAAAAAAATAAAAAACAACAAAAAAAATAGGACAAAAAAAACGACGACTTATAGCATTCATCCTATTAGATCATTTGTGATCATGTTGGTCATCTGCAGCCTTCAAAGCATTTGTCATGCACTGTATGCAGTGTCTTATTCAGGTTAAATGAGAGCTGAAGTTTTCTAACGACGCACACACACAAAACTTACCACAGATAACAGACAGAAAGACACCTAAGAAGCTGAACGATACCCTCATATCAGAGCAAACGAGCGCTGGCGAGATGGTCTCAACCCGCCGCTAAATGTGTCTGAACTTTTACACCGAAAAACGCGAGGCATAACAGGAAACGCGACGGGTGGAAGCGTGATGCGCCGTCACCACATGTGCAATCACGGTTTCCAGATGTTCAGAAAGCTGCTGACCGAGAACGCTTTAATTTTCCCACGTAATAATGCTCCACCCCTCTCTCTCTCTCTCTCACTCTCTCTCTTTTCCAGTCTTCAACTGAAAAAGGGGGAAAAAAAAAAAAAACTAGACCGTTCAGTGACTTAAATATTAAATATTAAACAAACACGTGTTTTAAAAAGTGTATTCAGCGATAAAACACCGGTTAGCTCGCAGTTTAGCTATTTCCACTTCGATATTCAACAACTGTTCATTTACGAGAGAGAGAGAGAGAGAGAGAGAGAGAGAGAGAGAGAGAGAGACTAGAGCGAGAGACTAGAGAGAGAGAGAGAGAGAGAGAGACTAGAGAGAGAGAGAGAGAGAGAGAGAGAGATGCATATATATCTGTTCTAGATTCAATGTAGACACTACGCTTTGGCAATACATTGTAACAATTGTCATGCCAATAAAGCACATACTGAACTGAATTGAGAGAGAGAGAGAGAGAGAGAGGCTGTGTATGTATGAATTACCACCGTTTTGCCGCGTTTCACTATTAACAGTGAAGCTGTGGCTTAAATTCCTTTAGAAACAATGATGTTACCAGCTCCTTGTTGAGAAAGATAATGTAGCTATTGGGCGATTAAACTATTTTATTGATAAAATGCGGGGCAGCGCTAAAAAGTTTGTTCCTGAATGTGTGTGGCCTGCAACGTGATCTGTTTGAGTGAACGTGTGTGCGTTAGATAGGCTACAGCGAAGACAAGCATTAGTTTAAACTCTTCTAATTCCTATGTTTATTTTTTAAAAGTACAGAGTACCTTAATTTGTGCAATGATAACCTACCAGCAATGTTAAGATGATTTTTGAGTACATTAGTACAGATGAGTACATTACAATATAAATTTATTAGAACCAGTGCATGTATGGGCTTAAAAACAACATACAGGGAGTGCCAAATGTAAACATGATACAAATGCCATAACCTGTATTGTACTGTGGTACAGTTATAGAGGCCCTTCGTAATGCAGAGGTCAACTGCCTGCTCTGCCAATAGTTAGCAATGGCCCTATAGTATGCAGTGTTTAATAAACAGCTGTTTTACTAAATTCTTCTGAGGTGAAATTCAGTGCAGTCCTGTATCGTGATATGTATTGTATCGTGATACGTTTCGTATCGTGACTTTACTGGCGATGCACAGCCCCAAAAGCACTGTTGTGTTTAAAGATTGCTGTTTCCCTGAGGCGCGGATCTTTTCTGGGCTGAGCACACCCAGGCCAGATGCACATCTGCAAACGGGTCTTCCCCTTTAGAAAACACTCCATTTCTCTCAGGTTGATTCCTCGTCGGCTCAGTGGTTCTGATTTATTTGCGTTTTTCGCATCTGTTTCCAAACAGGAAACATAAGTGAACATTTAGGGACAGAGCAGGGCGGCTTGATGGAACGGACACTTTTAAGAATAACTGGGTCATATTAAACAGATCGAGTTCGGGAAACGATATAATCAGAGTTTGCCATCTGTGCTCGAAGGGCTGCACTTTTGGTTTGAGCCCAGCTGTGATTGAAACAAACTCTCAGCTCACTCACTTCAAAGGAAGAGAAAGAAGCGAATCGAGGGCCGAGGGAGGGCTGGAACAGTTTATGTAACACTTTTGGGCTTGTGGATCTCATGTTGACCGTGTGAGACTGTCTTCAACCAGTACCAATAGATTCATTCTACGAAAAAGCATTTAGTGTAGTATTCATGTTTGAAAAGTTTTTGATTTTACTTTTTTTTTTTTTTATCTCAATATGTAAAGACAGATGAGTTTCAGAACTCAAAACATCCTATAGCCTAATATACCTCAGTCAGATTGGTGCTTTCGCACCGGAGGAACCTTTCCATAGTTCCTAGAACTATTGGTGAAAGTTCCCACTTTTTGATGTGTTCGCACTAGGAATTAGTAACGGTTTTAGTTCTAGGAACTCTGTTTTGGGGGGGAAATTAGCTCCTACTCCAGAGTAGGGTCTAAAGCAGTTCTATAGGAACTATCAGTGACGCAGTGTATGCTGATTGGCCAAACACATGCGAAACATATATATGAAATTAAAGTATTATAATGAAAAATTTTTGGAAGATGAGAAATAAGGGCATTCTTTTAATCAGCATTTTTAAGTAGTATGCTATATGTGTTATTAAATTTTAAATATATATTTGAACAATGCAGACTTTTTTCTGTTTTTGGTTCCTAACAACAGGCCAGTCTAAATCTCCCCAGTGCACATGTGTTTATTCAAATCTCAAACTGAAGCAGTTCGTTTATTCTTTGTTCCAGAGACTCTCGCATGCATAGAAAAAAAAGTGATCGAAAGTGTCATCAAAATCTCTCACCGCAATGTAGAATTGCAACACAATATTCTTTTCACCAGTTTTTATCAACAACTTTGTAGCTGTAACCTTTCAAAGCGCTGATTGTCTACTATTCATTGTTAAGCTGCTCAGTAAGCACTCAATTGAATCCATACATTGAAAACAACCTCACAGTAGGGTTTATTTGGATATACAACTCAGAAAAACAAAGAAATAAGCAGACGTGTCTAACATATTTACACAGCTGTATCACTCACCTGCTCTGGTGTATGCAGTGGTTTGTACTTCTGTCGGCATGGTTGATGTAGTCTGTCTCTAGCGCACAGAAGAAAAATAAATGATCATGAGATACAGATTATATTTTACAAGAATAACTTTTTAGAGCAAATTGAATTCAATTTTAAAGGAATAGTTCACCCAAAAACGAAAATTCTGTCATTAAGTACTCACCCTCATGTCATTTCAAAACTGCAAGACCTTCGTTCAACTTCAGAACACAAATTAACATATTTTTGATGAAATTCAAGAGCTTTCTGACCCTCCATAGCAAGGGAACTACCACGATCAACACTGTTAGACATTTCTGTCATTTCTGCAGTTATTATGTATATCACCCAGTATAATACTGCAAATTCCCTTTACAGTAAATAACTGTAATACCCTTTGCATCTTGGGAATTTTCTGTGAAGTCAGACCCCACATACAGAGACTTACTGTATTTTTTAAATTGCTGTATACTACTGTAAAGGTCTCTTTGGCGCCATTCTATTGAGGTTGTTTTATTTTCCTAATTTCTTACATTTGGATTGACACGATTTGCCCTGCACCGTGTCTACAACGCTGCAACAGCTTGGGACTGACTACACTGGATGTGTTACATCGCTTCTAATGATTGGAAAATCCGTTGTACTTTGTGTCAGAAACAGCGCCAGCGCTTGGAGTACATCTGTACATCAGAAATATACCGGGGCATCCCTTTACTGCCCGCATTCACTGTAGATATTATATAATGGGTTCGCGTCCGCAGGGCTCTCAAGTTATATCGAAAGTTTGGAGTGAGATTAGGGGAGGGGCCACACAAAGGGGAGGAGTCACTAAAAGGGGAGGGGCAAGTCAAAGGGGAGGAGCAACTCAAATATTTGCAGCACCCAAGTTTTTGCTAGCAGTTCAATTTTACCTATTGTTCGTAATTGACCAGCTCAAATAGAAGTTATAACATTTGGTAAATCTGATGAAAGACAAATTCATTCTAATAAAATAAAAAGATTTATGTATTTAAAAATACAAATGTATCAAAAATAAAAATAAATCTTGCCTCAAACGAGCCAACTGAACAGCAGTACTCAGTGTACATACTGTACACACATACATTACAGTACTTACCCTGAGCATGAATGTCAAACTGTGTGTGTGTGTGTGTGTGTGTGTGTGAGAGAGAGAGAGAGAGAGAGAGAGAGACAGAGAGAACACATTTCAGCTTATGTTTCTTTTTTTCTGTTGTAAATGTTTGTTGCACATCTTGATGTCTGATGACAGGTAGAGGACTCCCACATAAAGCACTGTCGTGATAATAGCGTTCCATCCAGAGCCAAACTGTTTCTAGTTTTGGTTTTGTTCAGACCCACCATGGAAAACACACTGCATCTGAATTTGAATTTGGGGAAGCCTCGGTGCTTTATATGGGAGCTCCTACCCCTGTCATCAAGATGTGCAACAAACACAACAGAAAAAAATAAAATCATAAGCTGAAATGTGTTCGTTCGTTCTCTCTCTTTCTCTCTCTCTCTCTCACACACACACACACAGAGCTTGACATACATGCTCAGGACAAGTTCTGTAATCCTATTGTGTGTGTACAGTATGTACATTGAGCACTGCTGTTCAGTTGGCATGTTTGGGGCTAAATTTCTTTGTATTTTTGATGAATTTGTCTGTTTTTTATCAGATTCACCAACTGTTATAACATCTCTAGTGCTTTCCTTTCAGGAAGCTAAAGCTAAGTTAAAGCTTCTGGTTGTAAAGCAGTTGGAGAGTTTTTTTTTTTTTTTTTACTGCATCAATAATATTTTAGCGCGAATTTGGCTATATTCCCCAACATCAGCTCTCACTATCTTTTCACAGGCAAGTGATTTCGTAGAGGAATCTTAAAATCGAAAAAATAAATGAAGGGGTTACCTACAGCATTCATCGGATCTTTCTCTTCCAATTTACACTCCGTGTGCGCGCGCATCCATGTTGCTTAGTAACGAACCCGCTTGCTGCAGAATCGCATAATTTAAACGGAAACAACAACATCCTAATTTCTGATTGGCTGGTTGGTGGCATTTAACTCTATAGCTACAGAGTCGAGAGAGCTATGAACTCGGCAGAAAACTTACCTCAATATTCCCTCATCTATTAATGGTATATTAATTGTATAGTAATTGTAGCAGAACAAGTTATCCCTTCTCAGCGTGAGGAATACAAGGTGTGGCGTGAGAGCGTGTGAACTGGTTGAAATGCGTGAGTCTCACTCCGATTGCGTGAGACTTGAGAGCCCTGCGTCCGAGGAAGACACGGAAGCAGCGGGGCAGCGCCGCGGGTTTTCCCCGGGGATGAACCTGCGAGAGTGGAAGAGCTCTGGAGAACATCTGCGCTGTGTCGATGCACCTTACGAGAGAATAAGACCAGCAAGCAAGGTAAACATATATGTACGTTTGTCTGTGTGTTTGTGTCAGATTTTTGCACACCACTTTAACCCATAGTAACATTTACCAGTCAACATGGCGGTAACAAACTTTACCATGGTAAACTGTGCTGTCGTTTCAAACGACTTTTGTCAGCTTATTGAATTAAGTTACCGAATTAAAAATGTTTTTAACGAGTAACGCTTATCTTATATTAACATTAGGTTAACTAATGTGAAATTTTGTTCTGGTGTTAATGTTGGCCAGTAGCCTATATTGAGAAAATAAAATCCTATGTTAGCTAAGTTAAACAAGTTTTATGGCTAGCTGCCTTTTCTAGTTTGTTATAGTTTTGTAATGGAATAGTGGAATTTAAGATTTACTGAATTTTTTTTTGTATTTGTGTTTTAAAGACAACTGCAATGAAGCATCAAGAAAGAAATGAACATGCCAGCCACCCTGAGACTGATAATTCATGGTAAGAGAACAACTATGGTTTTGAGAGGTTTGTGTATATGGGGTTTGCCTTTTTAAAAGTTTGTCATTTCTACTTCTTGTTTTTCAGAGAAGACATTTCTGTCACTAACAAAGTGGATGGTGAGCAAAGGTGGTGGCCACATTTTGGAGCAGCACCTGGGTTTTGCAGAGGGCTATGTATTTTTTGGCTGTTTGTCTTTTCCTCCCCCCATTATGTTTCTGTTGCCTAAAGATTCTTTGTGAGGATGAATCCAGAGGACACAACATAATGCACTGCAAAACGTCCTAAGACAGGAGAAATGGTGAAGATGCACCGTTCCAGCATTGAAACACTGTATTTTTAAGTGTTATACATGCAATGTTTTAAATAAAGCATTTTATATTTTGTAATTATTGTGTCCATTTTAATTGAATGCCAGTAGTACCTATGTAGAGTAAAAATAAAATGAGTTCTATATAAAAATGTATCAAATCTAATGAAATCTATATTAAAATGAATGAATTACAGTAGTATACTGATGAATTGGATTTTCTTTTCAGTAATTTACTGTAAAACAGTATAATTTGCAACTGTAAATCAAATACAGTTTGCTACTGTAAATCTTAATTACAGTAACTTACTGGCAACTGTGTTTCCAGTAAGGTACTGTAAAAACCCTTTGAAATGTCTAACAAGGCCACTACTAAGGGTATTCATGAGAGGACCACGATGCATGCGTGTGGTGCTGCTGATGTAGAACACGCTGAGCCTTGTTTACAACCAGAAGAATGCACACGCATGTGTTGTGGTACGTGAATTGCAGTGAAAAGAAATGCGCACAAAAAGTATTCTCGTAGCTTCATAACATTACTGTTGAACCACCAATGTCACATGGACTATTTTAACAAATGTCCTTACTACCTTTGGTCTTTGAACGTGTCAGTTGTGTTGCTGTCTATGGAGGGTTAGAAAGCTCTCGGATTTCATCAAAAATATCTTAATTTGTTTTCTGAAAATGAACGAAAAAAATGAACATCTTACAGGTTTGGAACGACATGAGGGTGAGTAATTAATGACATTTTTGGGTGAACTAACCCTTTAACAACTCACCACAGTTTGTTTCTGTTCGTTTGGTACCAGGGTCTTCAGAGTTGAGACCATTAGACACAGACAGACTATCATGAAAAAAGAAAAAAACAACAACTTTGGATTACATGACTTAGACTCATATTCAGAAACATACATATTTGTCATTGTAAAACAGCAAATTTCAGCAGTTTGGGGAATATTGACAGGCATGGAAAAGTTGCAGGAAGGGAGGAGATGAAGAGAGAGGCATGGAACATCCTCCCTTTGTCCTGACCAGTTGGGTCATGACAGTCATTTCCTCAAAAGTTGTCTAATTTATCTATGTCTACCATATAGTAACTTAAAGCATAATTTTAAAGAACACGACATTCCATTATATTTTCTTTGTGGTCATGAGGGCAATAAAGTCATATTATTTGAAATTATTCATTAATATTAATAGATTATAACAGAATTATTGACATATATTTATGTGTGTATGTGTGTGTGTGTGTACATACATACATACATACACACACACACACACACACACACTACGTATTCTTATATATAATTAAACCAGAATTAATATTCTGAATTATCAATTAGAAACATACAGTTTGTATATAAAAGTTTACAATATTGAAGATAGCAACACAGTAAGTCTTTGTTCGGTCTTTGTAAAATTACAAGAATTTTCTTCTGGAGATTGCCTCTGATTTTAAGTTTCAAGCACACTAAACCAAGCTTTTATTCTGAAGGTTCAGATACTCACCCCAAAACAGAAGAGTCCCAGCTGGTTTCGAAGTAGATATAGATATGTGCGCCATTACGCTTTAATCCTGTGGTGGTTCTATCTGTCTGTCCACCTCAGCTTGCAAAAATCATGTATGAACTCTTCAACAGGAAGACTCTATTAAAACAACAGGATGTGCTCATTTCCTTAAAGGGGTGGTGGATTCACAAATGGAGAGTCATTACAGATGAGGCGGGCGGTATATTATGATGTTGCCATCATCTGTCTCTCTAAATTTCAATCACATTATCTTCACTGTCACTTTCTATCTCTCTTTCTATCTATCTATCTATCTATCTATCTATCTATCTATCATATAAAATATGTGTTTGTCACTGCACACTTTGGTTTAACAGCATATTTGTTGTGTACATTCATTTTAGATTGTATGTTTTTCCTCTAACACTACTCTCAGCCAATTTGAGTAGGAGAGTCTGAGTGGGTGGACTGGAAACTTTTTTTTTTTTAAATTAAATTAACAAAGCATTGGTCAGATTTTGATTTTAGTTTGGCTCATTTGTTTATCATGTAGAGTAGAATATATGATGTGATGTATGATGTTTTGGTGTAAGGCCAGCTGGTATTTACTGAGGAAATGGGGGAATCTGCTATTCGGAATGCTTTCCACATTGTTGTTTACACATATTTCACATATTAATTACATTATCAATTATTTATTAACAATTATGTACAATCCCAATATAGGGTGTGTTCAAATCCCAAACCTGCATGGACAACCAAATACATGTATAATATAAAATAATTACATTGTAACTAAGACATTTCTTTAAAATATTAGACAAGAACTGGCTTCTGTGGTAGGTCTCACAGTGTTTATTATTATAGAGTTGAGTAAGCAGCCTCATTCCAAACAGACTGTTTCTTTTAATGTTTCTGGCAGGGATTCTGTTAACCTCATCGGGCCGTACAGGGGGTCTTACCCCAGGTGCTTTGGAGAGTGAACTGTGCTGCAGAGAGGAGGGGAGAGATAAAGCCTGATGACAAATCCACCCCCTGAGCATTGGCTCAGAGGAGTGTCTACCCTCGCTATTGACGTACACAGAACTACACCGCTGCCATTGACGCATGTACACTATGACCACCACTGGCGTGCACTCAGTTCAGCTCAGAAGTGATGCAAGAGGAGAAAGTATCATTCCCTTAGAGTTTCTGTCCACACAATCTCTCACAGCCACAGATGTGTAAGTCAACGTCATCTGGCGATTCCCCCTCTCTCACTCAGCTGGACTTGGTCTGGTGCCTGGTGAAGTTCTGAGAACCCAAATTACTTCCACATTTGATTCACATTAGTAAGGAGAGGCTTGTTTTCCACCCTTAATTGGTTTGCTCTGTTTATAAAGCAGATTAAGTTAGAGGGACAAAAACACTGGGTTTATTTAGCAGTTTGGGACATTTCAATTTCGTAGAATTAGAGTTCAGAATGGCACAATAAGTACAACAGTGCATTTTTTTTTTTTTTACAGTATTTTACAACTGATAAACATCAGAAAAGCTGATTATAATTAGGATCACACAGGGATGACATTGTCAAACTGATATTGTGGTTCACTAAAATAAAGTTTAGTACGTTTTTTTTTCTCCATAGGAACACACAGGCTGCTCAGGTTTGTGAACAGAAAATGTGCTCAAATTGCCCATGAATGCAATGTAGGTCAGTAGTTTTCAAACTGTGGGTCACAACCTGTAGTCTGATTCATGAAACAAATGACTCTTATAAGTCAGTTCTTTTAATGAATTCTTCAAAAACACTCACAATCTCAAGAGTTCAGTCTGAATAAACTTAGTCCTGAATCTTACTGAACCTCCATGTCAATGAATCTCTCTCTGTTAAAAAAAAAGCAAGTTTCAGTCTTAAATTAATTTTGTCTTTGTTTCTTTGTTGTTATTTTCTTCTGATAAAAGTTAAGTAAGAACTACACTACAGGTTCTTTACTGGAATCTTTAGAAATTTTCCACTGTACAAATGGTTCTTTATAGTTGGAAAATGGTTGTTTGATTTTTTACATTTTCTTCACACCTAGAAAAAAAATAAAAAATAAATAAAAACTGTTCTTTTAAGAACTGTTCACTGAAAGTTTTTATTTTTATTTATTTATTTTTATTTTTTGGTGGAACCCAAATGGCATCACTGCAAAAATCCCCTTTTGGAGCTTTTAGTGTGTCCACTGATGCCATAAAATAAATAGTATGTAAATAAGTATGTAAACGATATTCCTTTTGTATTCAAATATCAATCTCAAACAGAGAGCTTGTATACACATTTGCATTTACATCCTTTACATTTAGCACACGTTTTTAGCCAAACCTACTTACAGAAGAGGAGCCTCTGTATCTGGAGCTGTCTCTTTAAAGCCTCTGTATCTGGAGTTGTTCAACAGCATGTCAAATGTCACAGTCTACTATATTTCATTTCATCCTCTAAACTCCGGACCTCAGAGCAAAAAACCCATCCCTCAGTACCCCACACACAGGCTGATACTAATCTTCATTTGACATGCCAAAACCAACATCCAGGATTTACACTGCACATAATTAAAAACTTTCCACAGATAAGACCTCCCTCTTATGTCTATCTTTCTGCCTGTGTTTGCTTCTGTTGTGAGGTCCAAGATAAACACCGGACTGGCCTAAGAAAACCCTGTTAGGATATGGGCCCATTACTGGGATAAGGGTGTAAGGAAAAATTGTGTTACCACTCCATCCATCACATTCTGAAGTGCTGAGCAACACCACCTCAATTCTACAGACAGAAGAAGCTAAAACACCTGCACATGTCCAATCTTTAACCAAGCCTACATAAGCTCACACCAACACACACAATGTCAGCCACAGAAAACAGAAGACAGAAAATCTGATTAAATTCAGACACAGTAAAAAAAACATCAGCATCTAACAAAATAATATTTTCCTTGTTAATTAAAGGGATTGTGTCATCGTTTACTCACCCTCATGTTGTTCCAAACCTGCATTACTTTCTTCTGTGCATCACAAAAGAAGTTACTCTGAAGAATGTTGGCAACCAAACAGTTTAGGTTACAACTGACTTCCATTGTATGGACAAAAACACTGAGACATTTCTCAAAATATCTTCTTTTATGTTCCACATTATAAAATAAAATCATGTAGGTTTGGACTGACATAAGGGTGAGTAAATGATGAGCCGATTTTCATTTTTGGTGAACTAGTCTTTTACGTTAAAGTACCAAGTATGCAACAAAAAAACTCCCTACGTTTTTCTTTAAGTCAATAATCTGTGAAACCAAACCAAATATTATTTCCATGTTCTTACAGGACAAAAAAGTTTGTTCTTTCACATGTAGCTTAATGCAATTCAGAGAATGTCAATGAATACTCCGGGATAGTTATGTCAAAAACTAAAATGAAAATCCCTGTGTTGTTCCAAACATGACTTCCTTGCTTGTGAAACACAAAAAGAGTCGCCGTTCACTTCATTGCATATTTTTTCAAACAAAATCTAAAACTGAATAGGGTCTGAGATTGTCCTTCTGCCTAATATATTATTATGTGTGTTTAACTCAAGAAAGAAAGCCAAACAAATTTAGAGCAACTTGAGTAAGACTTCTGACTTTTGGGTGATCTGTCTCTTTAAAAAAAAAAAATAGGACTGAGGTATAAATGGCTACATGTCGCCCCCTAGTGGATCCATAAATATCAAAACATCTGTCGAAATCAAGCTATATAAGATGTATTCTTAAATTATGTAACATAATATAACTTATTATTATTGCATTTGTAGTTGAAGCATTACTATGCCTATACTATTATTTTTATTGATTTATTATAAAAATAATAGTGGCAACAGCGGGTGCTCACATAATAGTAATAGCCAATTACTGATATAATCTGTGCCAGGGAGCGGTGAATGTATAAAGCATTTACTGCTATTCACACTGTTAAACTGCGTTGTGATCTCTCTCTCGAGCGCGCTCTCGTCGGTCACGTGTGACTTACAGAGAAGGGCAGTGCCTTCTGTCACGCTGCCCTCGCTCGCTCTCAGGAGGAAAACAGCACATGCTAAGCGCTGCGGATCTCAAGGGAGCCGTCCAAAAACAACAAGCATTGGATCCTCAAGCCAAGCCCCTTTGCGCGGAACCTTCTGTCTCTGCATACATTAACATCCACGTGTACATATTACGTATATGATTAGGTATCTTGCTATAAAGTAAATACAACTACTTCAGTGGTTTATTAGTCACATGATTTTATGTCATCAGCACTTTATTTTTATATATTTAAATTTTTTTTTTTTTTTTGCATGTGTATTTTTATTTATAATAACATTATAAAACACGCTACTATGGGAATATTCAATAATATTAATAATAATAACAACAACAATAATAATAAAATACGGATAATCGTTATTAATCGATTAATCACATTTTAAATGACGCTTGCTAAATGTAAGAGCTCATGCACATGTTTGCATGCACGCTGTTAATTATTCAGAAAATGAGTTGCGTTATTATTTTCCTCCTCGGCGCACTCGTAGCCTGTGGTCCAGCCAAAGAGAGCTGGAGTATGTTCATAATAAAGACGTCACCCTGTGCTTTGACCGTGCCAACCAAGTGCGCAGCTCTTAACTGTACAACTACAATCTCGACATGCTTACGGACGACCGAGGAATCCTCGCATCCCTCAACACAAGCAGTCTGGCACCGATATCTGCAGCGGCTCGCTAGCCAGGACACCGTTTTTCACTACAGGACGTTTTTGGGCACGCGGACTTCTTTGCTGCGCACTTGAAGCTGAAGCTGATTCGCGAGAGGGTTTAAAGGAAGGAGCAATACTCTTAAGGTATTTCAAACTGCGACGGCGATTCTCCGTATCGATCTCCAGCATGCGCGAGAAAGCTAGAGCATGTGCACAAGACATGTTTAATAAATCGTCTCGGCGTGTATCGTTTGCTTCGTAGTGTCTATTGCACGTATTTTTTTAACGTGTGGCGTTGTTGAGGCTTAGCGTCCTTCGTTAACGCTTTCGTTCGTGGCCCGTGCAGCCTTGCGTTATTCGTTCCTAAACAACATTTTATATTTCATTTCAGTTCCTCGAAAGTTCGAGAAAGCAGTATTGGAGGGTTAAGAAATGGTGAAAAGTGTACTACGCACTTATCCGCACCGTGGTGATATGGGCTCGTGAGAGACACGCCCACTTCCAGTGTGAGGAGCCAGCGCGTGTTTTTCCCCGCACAGTGTCACTTGGATGCGATTTGCATAGCCTGTTTTGTTCTGAGGCGGCCAACGCGTTCCTTCTTGTCATTTTCCATTAAATGACTGTTTGGGCGACCCGAAGTGCTAATCTGAATTGGAGACCTTTAAATGGTTTGTGATGCGGAATGTTAGTTGTGTTTTGTGAACTGCAGGGGGCAGTGAGTGAGTCCTATATGGAGTCACTACTGATGATAAAGTTTGAGTCATGCAGTTTATAGGTCCCTTGTGTGTGTGTGTGTGTGTGTGTGTGTGTGTCTGTGAAAGAGAGTGAGTCACATCTGACGGGAACCCTTATGGAATGTGCTGTTTATCACATCCCAGAGAATATGTTTACCATGAAGATGAATCTATGGATTCGCGAGAATAACTATTTATGCACCATAATATATATATATACAGTGTTGGGAAGGTTACTTTGAAAATGTGATAGGTTACAAATTACAATTTACCCAATACCCTGTTTGGTCACACTTTATATTAAGTGGCCTTAACTACTATGAACTTACATCAAAAAATAAGTACAATGTACTTATTGTGTTCATATTGTATTGCAAAACACTTTTGCTGCTATTGAGGTGGGATACGGGTAAGGTTAGGGACAGGTTTGGTGGTATGGGTTGGTTTAAGGGTTGGTTAAGGTGTAAGGTTAAATAATATTATTCAACAGTGTAATTATAAATGTAATTACAGAAATTAATTACAGATGTAATTACATGCAGGTATTTTTACAAATATAAGTACAATGTAAGAACATGTATGTACACAATAAGTGCATTGTACCAAATTATTAATTTAAATGTAAGTACATAGTAGTTAAGGCCACCTAATATAAAGTGGGACCCCCTATTTAAAATGTAATAAGTAGTGTAACTGTTTCAATTACTTTATTAAAGTAATGTAACTGATTACATTTGATTACTTTTCTAAATTTCTAGCAGATGTTTTCAAATCATTTTCAAACATTTAAAGCAGGCAGGGTTAACCTTACAGTTGTACTCAACACTGATTACTGTCAGACTTTAGAAATCCTTCATCACTTGAATTGAGGTTATAATCATTTAATTTCAAAGCACAGCCACCACAAAATCAGGCTTTAGCACCTCTTTTTACTTTGAGTTCGTTCTGAGGTTAAATACAGATTTAAAATAATAAGAAGCCGTTTAGTAGCTATAATACTGTTTCTGAAATCAAATCTTTGCATAGCTATAACAGGAAACACTGGCATCTAACAGTGCCTTGGGGGGAAAAAACAGTTCATCTTAAAACATAAAGCATATACATAAACCCAAACAGGAAATAAAACTATTGAATGAGATGAATGAATTATTGAATAGGCATGTGTCCAATTCTGTGTCCTAAACTCCTGAAACATTGGTGTCTCATATTTTAGAGCAGTTAATACAATTTAGGAAAGAAATCAATCAAATCTGTATGTGTGTGTGAAAATATTCAGATATAATATTCAAATTAACATTTTCAGAAGTAACTGTAATTTAATTGCAAAATTTTTCTCAATAACTGAGAAATTTATTTTGTAATTAAATCACGTAATTCCATTATATGTAACTAGTTACTCCCCAACAATGTATATTTATATATAATAATTATTATGTCTAATTATGTATCTTGCACACACACATATAAGACTTTTTAAAATTTTTAAAAACAGCCTGAAATATTAATTTGATAAAATCCTTAAACATACTGTTTGTTCCAGTGTTGGATGTGTATTTATCCCATATATATGTATTGCTCCTGTGTAGTGTAGCCAGGTGAGGCGATAATGGAGGAGGTGTCAGGTCCCCGGTCCTGCACTCCAAAGCCCCCCCGCAGTCTGCTGGAATGGAAGAAGAGGGTCAAGTCTGAGTACATGAGATTAAGACAGCTGAAACGCTTCCGCAAAGCTGAGGAGGTCAAGGTAGGAGGTCTTTTGCAATATTGTTTTACTTTTCTTTCCTTTATGCTTTCAATATAATTTATTCTGTATTTCTACACCAGTTTGGGGTCAGTAAGTTTTTTTTTTTTAGCAGTTTATAATTTTATTCATCAAAGATGCATTGATCAAAGGTGGCAGTAAACACATTAATAATGTTACAAAAAAATTCAGTTTCAAATAAGTGCTGTTCTTTGAACTTTCTATTCATTAAGGAATCCTAAAGATTTCGGTTGAAAAAAATATCCCAAAAATAATGACAAAGAAATGTTTCTTGAGCAGCAAATCAGCATATTAGAATGATTTTATTATTTTAAAATTTATTAAAATAGAAAACACTTATTTTAATTTGTAGTTATATGTCATAACATTACTGTTTTACTGTATTTTTCATCAAATAAATGCAGCTTTGGTGAGTATATCTGACTTCTTTCAAAAACATAAAAAAAAATCTTACCAACCCCAAACTTCTGAACGGTAGTTTATTTCTTTTTAGATTTTTTAATTATTCTGCCACCTTTTATTTCCTTGATTTGTTTTCTATGTCATTCTAATTAGAAAATATAGCTTTCAGTTCATATAATTCAGTCTTTTTAACTATTAAGCTGTGTGGTTTTCACAGGCTCTTTTCCAGTCGAATCGCCGCAAGATTGAAGGAAGAACTGAGCTGCTGAATGAGGAATGGTCCAAGCTCCGAATCCAGTCCATTCCCCTTTCCACAACCAGTGGCTCTATGCCCAGTAAAAAGGCAAGAATGACACAGCTGGAGGCCTTGACCACCACAAACCAGTGTCAGTCATCTTGCATCTGCTCTATGACACTAGATCGCTTTACTGTGAATTGCCCCTGCTAATTCAGCACAAGACTGTCCCCCTTAGCTGATTTATGAGCTGAATCAATACATAGTCTGCTTTGCATCGCCATTTCCAAACATAATTTATTCTAACAAAATGCCAGTAATGACTCAAGATCAGGTGCCACAGTTTGCCTTCTATTTCCTGCAGAACCTACTTTATCATATCCTACCTGACAAGCGTTTAGATCAATCTAATGATGTTATTAATGGACTGACTGTGGCACAGTTAACCTCTGATTAATTAATCAGGGCAAATATTACCAGCAGGCCGGTAAAATGCAGCAGTGTTTTTTTTTTCTCTCTTCATAAAATTGCTCTGTTGCCAAAAATGTATTTGTATGTTTGCCAAGCCAGAGCTCAATATCTGAAACTCCTGTGATATCCACAATAAGAGCAGCCAGCGGGCACAGCAGAGCTTAGCTCTCTGTGGAATACAGAGAGACTGCTCAACATACCAGCACAGCTGGATCCTGCTTGCAACAGCACTGGAAAACAATACCATACTTGATGCTCTTTAGATAACACCAAACCAATTATTTTGATTAGTGGATTATGATTTTGTAATTTCCCTGGGCACACATTTGGTCCCAGTTCAATTCTTCTTGACCTTATGACATTTCTATCACTGATTTGGTTTGGATATTCTTTTATTATTTATTCACCCTCGTGTTGTTCCAGTATGACTTTTTGGCCACACTTTATTTTAAGGTCCAATTCTCACTATTAACAAACCATTAGCTACGACTTCTGCCTCAATAAACTCCTAATTTACTGCTTATTAATAGTTAGTAAGGTAGTTGTTAAGTTTAGGTGTTGGGTCGGATTAGGGATGTAGAATATGGTCATGCAGAATATGTGATTTATAAGTACTAATAAACTACCAATATGTTAATAATGTGCATGCTAACAAGCAACTAGTTAATATTGAGAATTGGTCTCTAGTGCTACAGAATTTTTTTCCCTGTGAAACAAAGGAGACATACTGAATACTGTTCGCTTTTTTACATTTAAGCATGAATGAAGCTCTTAAGATTCAAAAAGGACACAAAAGCATTATAAAAATATGGTCTGTACACATAGTGTGCTATGTTTCTTCTGAAGCCATACAAGCTTTGAGTGATTAACAGACACAATTATTAAATAAGCCGTTATCTCACACATTTCCATTTTGGTTTTTTAATGGATCGTTTGATCCAGTTCACAGAATGGTCTGAATGATCTGGCCACAAATCAGCCTCATCTGGTTCTCAGGTTCAGCTTGACTCAAACGATTTACAGCTATCATATGGCTTCAAGAAATCAAACTTGGAATACAGTGCATGCATTGCATGGACTACTTTCATGACACATTTAAATCCTTTTTGAAACTTGAAAGCATCAGTTAATATTAATTGTAAAATGCATAGAAAGGTGTGACCAGTTTAATTCTTGAAATTTCTCCTTTTTTTCCCACAAGAAACAAAGTCATACAGGTTTGGAACAATTTAAATGATGACAGTATTTTAATTTTGGGTCAACTTTTCATTTTATAATACATAACATTTTTATTTATATTTAAATTCAGTAATCTGTCAATAAAATACAGCCAATGTAAAATTAATATATTCAAATGACATTGACTAATTAACATATGCAGGACTAAAGCAATTTAACGGTCCTCTAATTGTTCTGAGTGACACTTTGACTTGTCTTCTGTTTTCCTGTCTTCCCTTTCTTGTCCAATCACAGTTGTGCATGGTAGAGTCTGGCTTTCCGTCTTTCCCGAACCAGGCAGTTGCCATGCGTCCCTTGACAACTGTTGCTGGGATACCATTCATGTACTCCTGGTCCCCTTTGCAGCAGAACTTCATGGTACTGGATGTGGACAATAAGCACACAGACATTAAGACACATAAAAAGCACTCAATCATGATCACCATTAGAAGCCTGTGTCTGCAGACAAATAAGGAGAGAGAGAGAGAGAGAGAGAGAGAGAGAGAGATGAAAATAGAAGAAAAGCATCATTTATGACACTGGTCATTTTGAAAGTAGGTCACCCCGCAGCAGCGCATTCACATGTTCTGACAGCTCAAAGCATCAAATGTGTTTTTGAAATCATCTCTCAGGTAGAGGAGGATGTTCGTCTTTAAACGCCTACACTCACTTACAGGCACAAATATAGGAATACACAAAAACATCCCCCCACAAAACACATTTACAATATCGTTGTGCATTTATCTCTCATTAGAAGAACCTCAATGATGCATGAATGCATATGGAACATGTCTTTATATAAATCAATAAAATCACAAAAAAGTCTTTCCTCCCTCTCTTTGTTTCTGAGGTGGAAGATGAGACATTTCTGCATAATATCCCCTACATGGGAGACGAGGTGTTGGAACAGGATGAAGCTTTCCTGGAAGAGCTTATTGACAATTATGACGGGGTGCATGGAGACAGAGGTGAGCATCACAATATGTGTATTTATACACATTACGAAAGGCATCGCTAGTCCTGAGCTAAATCTCTTCTGGAAGGCATTTTTTTAATTGTTTTTGTAAGTGTCATTTTTAATGAAAAATACAGTAAAACAGTAATACTGTGATTTTTGTGGAAACTGATACTGATATAAGTTGTTTGTAATGTCACTTTTGATAAATTGAATGCATCCTTGCTGATTGAAAGTATTAATTTCTTTAAATAGTACTGACCCCAACATTTTTGAACAGTACATGCTAATCAATATATAACTTGTATGTGAATCTTAGACAGGCATTAAGTATCTAAGTATTTTGTACCAACAGAAGGAGGCTTCATAAATGATGAGATCTTTAAAGAGCTGGTCGAGGCACTGAGCCAATACTCAGACCCAGAGGAAGAGGAGGAGGAAGAGCCCTCAGAGAGAACAGAGAATAAGGAGGAGGAGGAGGAGGAGGCGAAAGTGCTGCAGAAAACTACAGCTGAAGGACCAGAAGAGTCAAAAGTGGACCTCTCTAAGAGGAAGAGAAGGAGCACTGCTGAAGGTGAGTTAGTTTTTCACAGAATCAAAAAAAAAAAAGAATAATTATAATAAAATTTCATGTAAAATATATGAAATATTATATTTAAAAAATGATTTATTATTTAATTAGATTTTTTTAATTGTAATTTTATTTATTTTAAATGAAACAAAAACGTATTAATGCCTTTGTATTATAAAAATAATAATAATAAGGCCTTTAAATAAATAAATAAATCAGTAATTTTGATGATCATATGTTTGGTCAAATTAGCATAGAATTAGGGCTTTTAATAGACAGTCGGTGGTGTAGCACTGTACATCTTTCAGCTTTACAGTGAGTTGAATTTCACTGGTTTAACAACAAATAGACTAGAGCTTACATGCATTGCCCATCAGATCAGCCTCTGTGTCTCTATGTCTATGTGCAATTGTTTGCTCTGAGTGTCGCCTCTATTCCCAGTGAGGGCTGGACAAACCTGTTTGTTCATTCAGTTTGTTTTAGGACAGTATCCAGTTACGGTACACCCTGACCCTCACACTTGCACACACACATAAGCCCATGCACTACTCTACTTTTGCTTTAAAAGTCAAATTCAGGACAATGCTGATTTTAGTCTCGCTTTTCCCTCACTAGGAAGAGAGCTCTCCGCCAATAAGAAGATTCCTCATGACAAGATTTTCACAGCTATTGCGTCTATGTTTCCATACAAAGGCACTATGGAGGAGCTGAAGAACAAGTAGGCCACCCTGTTGATTTTTTTTTAACCTTCATTTTTAGAAATGAATGGGATCAATTAATTAATTTACACAATGCTGTCCCAAACAAAAGCTTTTATTCACCAAGAGTATGCATTCATAATGGCAAACCTAACATGTGTGCACATTCTTCACATGACTAGGAAAGTATATATCATGCCACCTTCAAGCTGTGATAAATGAAGGTTCATGGGAAGCTCCTCTGGCTCTGCTGTCAGCTGGCTGTGCAGCCCCCACAGCAGCAGTGGAAACAAAAACCCGTCACAGTCTGCCTTATCATCCAACTGTTTACCGTTTCATGTCATTATTGTTCATTCCACCAGCTGTGCTCATTTTATTTCTTTCCGCTGGCTGGGGGAAATCTGTGGGTGAGAGTTGTATTTAATGGCCCGTTATGTGTGTCAAACAAATCCAGCACTTTAAAGGGATAGTTCATCCAAAACAGAACATTCTGTCATCATTTTATTCACTCCAAACTTGTATGACTTTCTTTCTTTCTTTCTTTTTTTTTTTTTTGGACTAAAAATACACAGAAATAATACTAAATGTAGATGGAGTAAATAATGGCAGAATTACACATTACACTACCGTTCAAATTTGGGGTCAGATTATTTTTTTTGAAAGAAATTAATTTTATTCAGCAAGGGCACATTAAATTGATCAAAAGTGACAGTAAACATATGAATAGTGTCACTAGAGAATTCTGTTCCAAATAAATTCTGTTTCATTCTATTTATTTCTTCAGATAATTCAGAAAAAAAATGTATCATGGTTTCCACAAAAATATAAAGCAGCACAACTGTTTTAAACATTGATAATAATGAGAAATATTTCTTGAGCAGCAAGTCATATTAGAATGATTTCTGAAGGATCATGTGACACTGAAGACTGGAGTAACGACTGCTGAAAATTACTTAAATTACAAAATATACTAAAATAGAAAACAGTTATTTCAAATTCGAATAATATTTCACAGTATATATTATAATATTTTTGACCAAATAAATGCAGCCTTGGTGAGCATAAGAAACTTCTTTAAACCCCCAACTTTTTGCTGTAGTTTCAGTTTAGTGTGTTTTGCTGTTATTACAAATAATAATGTAGCTGTATTTTTCTCTCTCTTGCAGGTATAAGGATCTCCTGGAGCCATCCAGCCCTGTGAAGCTGCCTCCTCTCTGCACACCCAACATGGACGGCCCATTTGCCAAATCTGTTCAGAGAGAGCAAAGTCTGCACTCTTTTCACACACTTTTCTGTCGCCGCTGCTTTAAATACGACTGCTTCTTGCACCGTAAGAAATTATAATGTCCTTCTCTAGTCTTTATTGTGTTTATTTAAATGGAGAGAGTGATGCTACAATCTGTCCTTCAGTACATGTTCCTGAATTATGTACAATGCAATACCTTTCAAGTATGATACCATTTTGTACAATCTTCATCAGTACATCAAGCATACAGATATGCCCTTTTTAAACCTGGCAATAAAGTCTGTCTGAAATGATCATACTATATTTAGTGTAATTATAATAATGCTATATTTAGCAGTGACCACTTGTGATTAAATGATCCAAAAAGGATGTAAATTAGTACATGTTGTTTGTGTTCAGCCTTCCATGCATCTCCTAATGTGTATAAGAGGAAGAATAAAGAGATCCGAATGGAGACAGAGCCCTGTGGACAGAACTGCTTTCTGCTGCAGGTACAGCTTTCTGAGTATATAAAAATTTTATAAGTTTTTCTACTTGGTTGTGAATTTATAATTTCATGAACTTGGATTAAATTTATCATTTTTAAGTTCTCTTTATACCTTCTTTGGTCACAGAAAGGGGCAAAAGAGTTTGCTGATCAAAACATGCAGAGGTCTCAAAGGCCCCGGCGTCGACGGCGACAGCCCCGCCCCTCAAGCTCCTGTGGCCTCACCCCCTCAGGCTCCGGTGAGGAGGGAAAAGAAGGAGACAGCGACCATGAGACCACCAGCTCCTCAGGTACAGTAGATAAAGAGTTAATAGTTTAGCCAGACCAAAATAACACAGACGAAACACCCAGCCAAACCTTCCACTGCCAAAGTAACTCTTGTCCCTCGGTAAGTTATTTGTCTAAATGGCAACAGAGACATCATTGGAAATGTTTGCAGACACACAGGAACATTGCAACAGTAATAATTATTATTTTAGCCTGTCGGATGATAAAAAATTGTACAGGCTTCTTAAAGGGAGGGATTCAAGCCATATCTAGAGAATATAATAGAGATTTTGGCTAAAACCATCACATACTAGCAACCAGCAAAACATGCTTGTAACCACACAGCAGTGCACTAACAACAACTAACTAAAACTCATGCACAATGTATCAGTACCATTACAGATACGTCATCTGGTCATCAGCTGACAGTATTACAATCTTTTTAAAGTATCATATTGGTTAGTATTGCATATTTAGATGTTTTTCATTCTCATTTTTACATTTAGATTACCTTTGCCATCATCTTATGCTCACTTAAAGTTAATCATTAAGAACACAAATAATTTAATAACATTATAATCTTTAGCAAATCTCAAGATTAATATCTATTTTCATACTGTACATTATACAGGTGCATCTCAAAAAATTAGAATATTGTGAAAAAGTTTTTTTGTAACTTTCATATATTCTTTACATGTAAATTAAAACATTTCAAAAGTTTTTATGTTTTAATTTTGATGATTAGAGCTTACAGCTTATGAAAGTCAAAAATCCAGTATCTCAAAATATCAGAATATTTCCTAAGATCAATAAGAAAAAAGGATTTGCAAAACAGAAAAGTTTAAGTTCTTTAAAGTTTGTTCATTTATGCACTCAATACTTGGTTGGGGCTCCTTTAGCACAAATGCAGCATCAGTGAGGTGTGGCATGGAGGCAATCAGCCTGTGGCACTTCTGAGGCACTATTGAGCCTTCAGCTCGTCTGTATTGTTGGATCGACTGTTTCTCATCTTTCTCTTGAAAATATTCCATAGATTCTACATGTTGTTCAGGTCAGGCATGTTGGCTGGCCAATCAAGCACAGTAATATCATGGCCAGCAAACCACTTGGAAGTGGTTTTGGCACTGTGGGCAAGTGTTAAAGTCCCACTGGAAAAGGAAATCAGCATCTCCATAAAGCTTGTCAGCTGATGGAAGCATAAAGTGCTCCAAAATCTCCTGGTAGACGGCTGCATTGACTTTGGACTTGATAAAACACAATGGACCGACACCAGCAGACATCACAGCAGAGGTGGGGGACTCGAGTCACATGAAGAAAATAAAATAAAGAAAATGACTTGACTTGACTTGACTTGACTTGACTTGGGATCCAGTGACTTGAGACTTGACTTGACTTGAACTTCATAACTTGGCAGGACTTGACTTTATAACAACTGTAATTAAATAAATATTTTTTATTAATAAATAAAATGCAAGACACAGAATCAGCGGCACTAGCGCGCCAAATACAGAAAGTAAGAGAATCTCCCAGATGTTTTCTTTTGGACATAAACACTTCGAAATGGACCATATTCATAAAAGGAGATTTGCTGTATGCATTTACAAAGCCATGATGTCGCCACTTCAAAAAGAAAGGTATGTAAGCTGTCCTGTTAATTATTTGTCTTAAAATTCAGCTTAAGTCTGTAATTAAATTAAATGATGTTTTATTAACAATGTTCGGGAGGAGCACGTTCAGATATTTAACCTAATTAACACGAGAAAGCACAATCAGTAATCAACCCGGTTAACAATAATAATTATATATGTATATATATACACACAGCAGAATTGCCTCCGTTCCTTGACAGTTTTCCAGCATCCCTCCGCCACTCCTTCTCCGCACTTACAGCTATTCCTGTCTTAACCTGTAGGGGGGTACTCTGGGTTTGGGCCAAAATTTCGAGCTCAGAGCCCTCCCCTCAGACAGCACGCCAAATACGCATAAACTTTACTCTATTTATTATATGTAAGTGTGAACTCGTGAAAGTGATTATAAATTATTAATCTCATGTTTGCAACTAACGTCAAACTTTAAATTCGCTGGCGTTTGCCCCTCAAAACAGTGCTTTAATGTTAGGGGTTAGGGGAGACCGGGTATGAATGTAACACTTTTTGTTTAAGCATCTATAACAACTTAAAATGAGTTTGACACCCCTGATTTATAACAAATAATATTAAGTAATATTTCCAGGATCTCAACGCTGCTGCCAACAGTTATACAGCCACAGCAGAACTGTTATGCGTCTCTGAACACACTGAACACTTTTACTGAATGAATCTGAGGTTTTGAACGAATCATTTGAGTGATTCAGTAGGGGTGTAAATCGGCTGGTTCTTCAAGATACGATATAATATCAATTCTCATACCCCGCGATACGATATTTGCAGATACCTAAAAAAAATTCCAAGATACGATTACGATTCGATTCGATACAGGAGTATATCGATCGATAATATGATATTATATACCTATTAAACAACATCTACATTTTTATTAACTCACAAATGCAACCAAAATATATAACATGAACATTTATCTGAGATTTTCACATCCTGTACCTCAATTGGAACAATCACAACAACAACAACAAAAATAGGCCTATACACTTTTTAAAAATGTATTTATTTTTATTTTTTTAAATAATAAAGAAAATAAACAATTGAAAAAACAATTCTGGCTGCTACTATGGGCTCAGTGCTAAAAATCTATAACCAACTTACAAGCAATAGCAGAAAATAAATACAACAGAACAAAGACACAAGTTCAATAAACAGTGCTTTTCAGGTTTTTCAGCTCAGGCTAAAATACATTTTCAGGTATGCAATCAAATGTAAAATAACTGCATAGTCTTCACTGTATAAATTAAATATAGGTTAATAATTTTTGATGTTACATAGGTTTAGTCAGGAGCAGTGAGCACTTGTATTTTTCTTTGACAACATTAGATTTATTATTAGTTTGTTTTCACTTTAAGAAGAAAGCACGGATTTAATTTTACTGATACACATGCGTTTTCTTTCTCAACTGTTTACGTTAAGACATGCCTAACTGACTGTGTTTACTAGGATATTCGCCAAAATGCGCATTTTGATGTAATGTTGTCTGTATTTATTCATCCATGCACAAAAAGCGGAAGAGAGCTCAATTTAGTATTTCCGCGGTGTAACATCAGTCTGTGTGCGTACGCAGAAAACTTCTCACACAGCGCTGGACTGTTCCGCAAACAGTCCTTTTGTCCTTCGGACAGTCCTTATATCGAGTCCTGATACGTTAGTTTGAACAAGAATGCACGCGTTGGTGGTAATGCATAGAGGGACATTATGTGAAAATATGGACAGTGCCAAAATAAAGGTGCCTAACTTATTTATACTACAGATATCGATATTTTACGCGTGGCATCAATGCATCGTATAGTCAGACATCGTATCGATGTATCGATTCATATAGATGAATCACACCCCTATGATTCAGTGACTCATTCTTGGTTGTTCATGAACGAATGAACTGTTTTAAATGATCCAGTTAAATGAACGCTCCAGTCACTCATTAAAACAGTTATTTGCCACCACCTGCTGGTGGTTTTAATTTCATAATTAAAAGTAGCATTTCATTTCATTTCATTTCATATATCTATATTCAAAATGTTATATTTAAACTACTATTATTTCAAATGTATACTTGAGAAAGTACATTTCTGAGGAATAATAAGTAAGGTTGTGGCAAAAATAAAATATAGGGTACAAAGGCTCCTTAGATATTTTTTTCATCTAAACCACTAGATGGCACAAAAACGTGGCGTAGCACTTTCCAAAACATTCCCTGTTCAAGATACACATGTATATTTATCTGATCTTTGACGCTATCGCGCTCCGAGCAGCAGTGCAAAGTTGATTCTGTGGTTACTTGATCTAATATTTAGATTTTTAAAATGTTGTAGATTTAAGTAGCAAATGAGAATCGCTAAAATTAATGCATGTATTTTGAGACAAAGGTCTTCTTTATGATTTTCAGTTTTGTTTAATATAATTAAAGCAACAGTTTTTAAATAACGAAGAATATGTAAAATGTATGGTATTTGGGGTAAAAAGCGCCCCTGCTGTTGGGGCTAAAGGCGCACAGTAATTAACATGATTATTAATAGATGGCTGACTTTTCCATTTGTTGACATGACATGGTTAGATTCAGATGGTAAATCATATATTATGTTGGGTGTCCATATTATAGATAATCACCATTTTTAGAATGAACCCATCATATTTAAAACCATGATATTAATCATATAATGATATAATAAAATATAATTTGTTGTTACTACCGTAAATATATATTCAATTATTATTGGATCTCCTTCAATACTTTCAGAATCTTTACTTATTAAAATGATTTTGTTTCTGTATTTTAAAATATATTTTTTATATTAACATATTTTAATGACAGTATATTTATTGAACAAAAATTTATTATTTTATTTTTCAAAATAAGCAGAAAATAGTACAAACTTTGCTAAAGTGATTGTTTTGAACAAGTATTAACTTATTTTAAGAAACACTATTTTAGCTGAAGTATTTGTATAGCAATACCGTGTGCCTTTTACCCCATGCTGGTGGGCCTTTTACCCCGTGTGTGGGGTAAAAGGCCCCCTTGCCACCTTATACATTTATAAGGTTTTTAAACAAAATAAACAACTTGACTGAGTTATTTTCACACAAAATCTGTTGCTCCATTTATGTTCAATGCAATGTATATATTTTTTCTGCAATTATACATTTTAGGTGCAGTGAATAACACATTTTTTCTTAAGGGGGGCCTTTAGCCCCGTTGTACCCTACTTGTTCCTGTTTGGTACTGTGACTTGACTCGACACTTGATCTTTAGCAGGACTCGACTTGACTTGCTTGAGGTAAGACACTGACTTGACTTGACTTGCTTTTTTTTTTGCTCTGTGACTTGAGACTTGCATAAGACTTGAACATGCATGACTTGCCCCCGCCTCTGCGTCACGACACCCCAAATCATCACTGACTTCGGGAACTTCACACTGGACTTCAAGCAGCTTGGATTCTGTGCCTCTCCACTCTTCCTCCAGACTCCAGACCTTGATTTCCAAATGAAATGCAAAATTTACTTTTATCTGAAAAGAGGACTTTGGACCACTGAGCAACAGTCCAGTTCTTTTTCTCCACAGCCCAGTTAAGATGCTTCTGATGTTGTTTCTGTTTCAGAAGTGGCTTGGTAGCCCTTTTCCTGAAGACGTCTGAGCGTGGTGACTCTTGATGCACTGACTCCAGCTTCAGTTCTCTCCTTGTGAAGCTCTCCCAAGTGTTTGAATCGGCTTTGCTTGACTGTATTCTCAAGCTTGCAGTCATCCATGTTGCTTGTGCACCTTTTCCTATCCAATTTCTTCCTTCCAGTCAACTTTGCATTTAATATGCTTTGATACAGCACTCTGTAAACAGCCACACCTTTCAGTAATGACCTTCTGTGACTTACCCTCTTTGTGGAGGGTGTCAATGATCGTCTTCTGGACCATTACCAAGTCAACAGTCTTCCCCATTCGCCATTTCAAAGAACAAGAGATACCCAGAATTTATACTGTAGGGATGGTCATTTAATGAAACTCAAATGTAAATATTCTGATATTTTGAGATACTGGATTTTTGACTTTCATGAGCTGTAAGCTCTAATCATCAAAATTAAAACAAAAAAACTTTTTAAATGTTTTACTTTACATCTAATGAATATAGAATATATGAAAGTTTCACTCTTTGAAATAAGTTACAAAAAAATTTACTTTTTCACAATATTCAAATTTTTTTGAGATGCACCTGTATTTTTGTGGAAAAAAAGACATTTTATTATAGGATTCTTTGATGAATATAAAGTTTAAATAACAGCATTTATTTGAAACAGAAATCTTTGGATTTTTACTGTCTTTACTGTCACTTTGGATCAATTTAACGTTTCCTGCTGAATAGAAGTAGTAATTTCTTTAAAAAAAAAGATCTTACTGACCCTGAACTTTTTAACAGTAAGGAATTTAGACAAAATAGTATATAATTTCAATTTAATAAGTTAATATCAAACATCAGCTATTCAATTCTGATTTTCTTTAGTAAAGAGTGTTTGGATGAAAACCTGACATTTAGCTCTGTGCATGTTTGTGTGTCAGAGAGTAACTCTCTGTGCCCCAGTCCTGCCAAACTGAATCCAGGGGAGGAAGGAACAGAGGAGTCCGATTCACCTCCTGAGTGGAGCGCAGCAGAGGAGTCTCTGTTCAGAGTCCTGCAAGGCACATATTACAACAACTTCTGCTCTATTGCACGACTCATTGGTACCAAGACATGTAGTGAGGTACGCATACAAATGACAATGAACAGGAGGTTATATATGTGTCTTTTGCTAGTTTGGTAATGTATTGTCTGGTAACTCATTGGTAAAGGAGTTTATTAATGCAGATCTAAATTGAATTAAAATGTATTAAATGTGCGGAAAGTTCTACAGTATTTACTCAAAAGCTGAGACAACAAAAATGTGTGGGTTTAAATGTATGACTGTGTGCATGTGTGCATGTGTTTTTCCCAGAAAGACTGTGGTTTGGCTAACTGGAAATGCGATTACCTCAAATCATGTGTTTTTCTTTCATTTAGGGAATGGTCCAAATCTTTTTCTAGATGAGTGTTATTTTGATTGTGTGTTTGTGTGTGTATGTGCGTGTTAGTGTGTGTGAGAGCTCATATGGCAAAGATCAACATGATAATGAGCGGTTAGGTCTCAGCTGGGTTTCAAAGTTCTGACTAACGCCCATTAAGTGTTCACTGGATTGTGATGCAGTGTGTGTGTGACATGTTGCAATGCTCTGTTTCATGTGATTATGTATAACTTTCTGTCAGGTTTACGAGTTTGCAGTGAAAGAGATGCTGATTCACCGTGTTCCGCTGGAGGATGGTGGGATCTCACCTCAGAAGAAAAAAAGAAAGCACAGGCAAGATGTTAACACACCCTTACCTGGCTGTCAGATTCATGCTGTTAAGCTGAATTTTACACAGGCAGCTAAATCCTAACATTAAAGCTCAACTTTGTTTCTGTTTGTTTGATAGATTATGGGCAAAGATACAGCTGAAGAAAGGTAAGACTCTCTACTTCAATACCAGACTGAGACAAGGTTTCAGTGGTTTGGCAGGTTCAGGAATGGACAAACAGAAGGAAAAGTCATGGAGATGTCAGTTGTTAGGGAGATTATTTAGGCTGGCTTTTCAGTTCTTAATGTAACATTTAAAGTATTTTCAGTATTTTTAAGTATTTTTAAAATGCAGTCAGAATATTAGAATGGGGTTAGAAAAATTGCAAAAGGCATATCTATCATCATCATAGTAATTATAGTCAGTACAATTCAGTTCTAAAATTTCTATTAAATATTATTATTAAATATTAAAATTGCAGTGGGGAAACCCATACAGTGTGTGTGTGTGTGTGTGGGGGGATTATTTGATCCCCTGCTGATTTTGTACGTTTGCCCACTGACAAAAGAAATGATCAGTCTATAATTTTAATGGTAGGTTTATTTGAAGAGAGACAGAATAACAACAACAACAAAAAAATCCTGAAAAACGCATTTCAAAAAAGTTCATTTGCATTTTAATGAGTGAAATAAGTATTTGACCCTTTCGCAAAACACGACTTAGTACTTGGTGGCAAAACCCTTGTTGGCAATCACAGAGGTCAGACGTTTCTTGTAGTTGGCCACCAGGTTTGCACACAACTCAGGAGGGATTTTGTCCCACTCCTCTTTGCAGATCCTCTCCAACTCATTAAGGTTTCGAGGCTGACGTTTGGCAACTCGAAACTTCAGCTCCCTCCACAGATTTTCAATGGGATTAAAGTCTGAGACTGGCTAGGCCCCTCCAGGACCTTAATGTGCTTCTTCTTGAGCCACTCTTTTGTTGCCTTTGTCTGTGTGTTTTGGGTCATTGTCATGCTGGAATACCCATCCACGACCCATTTTCAATGCCCTGACGGTACATGGCCCCGTCCATCGTCCCTTTGATGTGGTGCAGTTGTCCTGTCCCCTTAGCAGAAAAAGTTGATGCCAAAGAGCTCGATTTTGGTCTCATCTGACTAGTCTCACATAGCCAGACCTTCAGACTGACAGCTGAAGGTCTGGAATAGATGGTAGCTTTCATTGGCCAAGGCCCGCCCATGATGCCGTTTGACCGACATGTCAAACAACCAATCACAGTTTGTTTCGTTTAGCGTCATGTTTAGGTGCGTGGAAATGTCACCACAATAACAGAAACTCTCTGACGTATTTTAAAGATTCTATGCCGTGAACTTTAAATATTTCAGATACTTTTGGAAATCCAGCATTTAGTTGACCCTGATAAGTGCTCGTTGTCACAGTTGTAAACACGATGGCTTTCTTCTTTCGTGAGTGGGTTTGGCGTCACGGCATCTTTGTTTCCAGGCAGAACATTAAAGAATGCGACACACACGTCTCCCAGAAATCCTGTATAATCTAACCAATCTGATGACGACTTCGAAACTCCTGAAGTGTTTCCAGATAAGTGTGCCATATGCATCAGACGTTTAGCCAGCAGTCCGTGGGCGTGACGTCTAAGGCCGAGACTACATCTGACCACAACACTTTCATCCAGTTCTCCTCTGAATCATTAGCAAACTTCAGACGGGCTGTACATGTGCTTTCTTGAGCAGGGGGACCTTGCTGCAGGATTTTAGTCCTTCACGGCGTAGTATGTTACCAGTTGTTTTCTTGGTGACTATGGTCCCATCTGCCTTGAGATCATTGACAAGATCCTCCCGTGTAGTTCTGGGCTGATTCCTCACCGTTCTTATGATCATTGAAACTCCATGAGATGAGATCTTGCGTGGAGCCCCAGACCGAGGGAGATTGACAGTTATTTTGTGTTTCTTCCATTTGTGAATAATCGCACCAACTGTTGTCACCTTCTCACCAAGCTACTTGGCGATGGTCTTGTAGCCCATTCCAGCCTTGTGTAGGTCTACAGTCTTGTCCCTGACATCCTTGGAGAGCTCTTTGGTCTTGGCCATGGTGGAGAGTTTGAAATCTGATTGATTGCTTCTGTGGACAGGTGTCTTTTATACAGGTAACAAACTGAGATTAGGAGCACTCCCTTTAAGAGAGAGAGAGAGAGAGATAAATCCTTATCTGTATAAAAGACACCTGGGAGCCAGAAATCTTGCTGATTGATAGGGGATTATATACTTATTTCACTCATTAAAATGCAAATCAATTTATAAAATAAAATCAATTTACTTATTTGAAATGTGTTTTTCTGGATTTTTTTTTTGTTGTTGTTACTCTGTCTCTCACTGTTAAAATAAACCTACCATTAAAATTATAGACTGATCATTTCTTTGTCTGATGATAGGCAATTGGTGTTTGTTAATAATACATGTTAATCAAACCTTATTGTAAAATGTTAGCAAAACTGCTCTTTGTGAGTGCAGTTTCTGAAAAATAATAAAAAAAAATATGTATGCAATAATCACAAATTTGTGGAACCATAATGGAAAGTCTTTGTTCAGAAGGAATTGTTCTCATTTCCCTTTCTATTTGTCTTACAGACAACTCATCCAATCAAGTGTACAATTATCAGCCATGTGACCACCCTGAGCACCCATGTGATAGCTCCTGCTCATGTGTGATGACACAAAACTTTTGTGAGAAATTCTGCCAGTGTAATCAAGAATGTGAGTTCAACACAAATTAACATATACACACACATGCAAACTCATGAAATGTATTCTAATTCAAGTATACAGTATTACACTGTTCTAAAATAAAGGGTAAAACAGCCCCTTTTGTTTCAGAACATTTAATAAGTAAAGTAAACCTTTCTTTTTGATATTTAATAAGAATTTGAAGAAAGGCTATTGGAGTTCTTACTGTATGTACTATGAAGTTTTTTTCCCTTTCTCTCTCACTTTATCTTATCTTACACTCTACAAATCAATTGTACTGTGTAGATAGTATCTATAGAATTACATATTTCTGTCCAATGCTGTTTTTAAGTCTATATACCACTAGGGGGCACCAACAAAACAAGCTCAGACCACTAGTGGTGCAGTGAAGAAATGACACACTTTAACTCTTAAGAAATCATTGTGCCATTTTGACATTTACTCGAACTACTTTGAACATCCATTTATTTTAGGTATAAGAACACCTCAAACATTCACAGGTCACTTTAACCAAGTTCTGCTCTGGGTTTTTGTTCTAGGTCAGAATCGGTTTCCTGGCTGTCGTTGCAAGACTCAGTGTAACACCAAGCAGTGTCCGTGTTACCTGGCGGTGCGGGAGTGTGACCCTGACCTCTGCATGACCTGTGGGGCCGCAGACCACTGGGAAAGCAAACAGGTCTCCTGTAAGAACTGCAGCATTCAGAGAGGACTCAAGAAGGTGTGAAGTACATTCCAGTGACACTGTGAATGATCTATCTATCTATCTATCTATCTATCTATCTATCTATCTATCTATCTATCTATCTATCTATTTATCTATCTGTCTGTCTGTCTGTTTGTTGTTTTATCGTTCCGTCGTTCTACCATTATGTTGTTCTATCTGTCAATCTATCTATCTAGTATTTATCCAATATCTAATGCCAACATGCTGATATTCAAAAGGGAAATAATTGATAAAGAGAGATATAAATGTTGTTTAACCTGTTTGCCAGCACCTGCTCCTGGCCCCCTCTGATGTTGCAGGGTGGGGTACATTTATCAAAGAGCCAGTCCAGAAGAACGAGTTCATCTCTGAGTACTGTGGAGAGGTGTGTGGAAATCACACACACCCCTGATGATGAGCACTAGCTGTTGTGATTTTCTTAGTGATCTGATTAATGCATTGTGTGTGTGTGTTTGTAGCTTATTTCCCAGGACGAAGCAGACAGGAGGGGCAGAATCTATGACAAGTACATGTCCAGTTTTCTGTTCAACTTGAACAATGGTATCAGCTTCACTCATTCTATTCTGTTCTAGTTGTCTTTTAGAAGTCAATTTGGTGTTATTAAAATAGTGTTTTTATATCATTCCAGACTTCGTAGTGGATGCCACTCGAAAAGGGAATAAAATACGATTCGCCAACCACTCTGTCAACCCCAATTGTTACGCAAAAGGTATTTTATTTTGTCACATAAATATCGAAGCGCTTTGCGTTGAAGCTATTAAGCACGTTGGTTTGGTTGTTGTTATTATTACAGTTGTCATGGTTAATGGTGATCACCGCATTGGAATCTTTGCCAAGCGAGCTATACAGCGAGGAGAAGAGCTCTTTTTTGACTACAGGTATGTTTTGTTTGTTTCAGCAATACCGTTACATCACAAACAGACACTCATATATGCAGTTTCATTTAATTTTGTGGTGTCATTTTATTTTTCCTGCTTCTTAGATACAGTCAAGCGGATGCATTGAAGTATGTGGGTATTGAGAGGGAAATCGACATTGTGTAGACACGCTTTCCTTGAGTGTGTCCTCACTTACCTGGTAACATTTTTGCCCACCCACAATGCTTTGCACTTCACTGACATTACAGATTGATTTGATGATGCAGTCAGATGGTGATGTCTCTACCTTTACCTGTGGTTTAATTGACTTGTCTGAACAAGCGTTTTTGTTTACTTCTTTAATATAAGATAACGTTTGTGATGACCAAAAGAAACCAAAAGGTGTCCTCAGATTTACAAATACACTCCTCCACATTTGCACTATATGGCCAATAACACAGGATATTGATAGACGACACCATTTTCTCTATCATGGAAGGAAAAATGTCAGTTCAGACACCTGTCATGAAGTTTTTCTTTTTTTATCCCATCTCTCCATTCATAAGGCTCTGTAAACAGCTTTTGAAATAGCTATAACCTCTATATGCTCAATATATACTGTAACTGCAAACTGAATGCGTCAAACCTAGCCGTCGTTGTTGTTTCTGGTCAAAATATTCTGTTGTGCAAAACATCAAGCAATATTTCATAGTTACATTTGCACTTATAGTCAGTCAGGTCAGTATCTTCTCTCTGTAGAACAAATTTCAGTAAACTGAAACCTGGTGTCATTTGATGTTAGCCTGTTACTGTAATGTGCACACCTCTGCTATCTATCTATCTATCTATCTATCTATCTATCTATCTATCTATCTATCTATCTATCTATCTATCTATCTATCTATCTATCTATCTATCTATCTATTTATCTATCTATCTATCTATCTATCTATCTATCTATCTCTCTTCATCAGCTGTAAGCTGCTTGCTATATTGCACAAAGCTGGCTCATGTTGTCAGAGATTAGCATTCTAGCTAACATAGCACTAAGGCAGTTAATCTTCATCTCTGCTTAAACTGTATGAGGTCAAGTATTGTTAATGTTCTGTAGAAATAAACAAAACAAGCAACCATATAAACCGACAGACTGAATGTGAACTTTGAGCTAAAGAGTGACTTAAAGGACATTGTTTAGCAGGCTATTTTTAAGAGTGAACAAAAGAGTGTACAAAATAGGCCTAACAAGAGTTAGGGTTTGGGTTTCACTGTCATATGTTACATTTTATGTAAAATAAAGAACTAAACCAAATGATCATATTTGTTTAACATGCCCTAGAATTGTAACTGCATTTCACATGTCCACTCAATACAAATATGGGCAATAATTTTGCAAAGCTGAGCAAATAATTCCTAGTGTCTTGTAAAATTCTGTAGTTACATTTTTATCTGAAAGATTTTTTGCTTTATGTTTATCCCAAAACACGGAGCTTTCTGAAAAAGTGTAATTGAATTTCCAGATGCCTTTAAAAGTAGGTATATCTGTTGGATACACTTAACTCTATTGTCAAATGACAAAAACAAGATATGCACCTCTCTGGAATCCATTACAGAAAGAGTCTTCAGAGTTTGTCTTTCCTTCAGGCTTCTTTTATTAAAGTGTCATTTGGGATTTGTGTTGATTCTACACAGTCATGGTCATTTACAATGAGGATGACACAAACAAAACCAGAACTAAAGAATTGGCAAAACTCAAAACGAACAACTTGTCACACCTGACCACAAACCTGAAATTACCTGCTTGTAAGAGAATACCATTATAAGGTTTTGCCCAATTCCATGAAACTAGTTCAGCTTTAACTTTGGAGATTTTCATGGGAATTATTTTGGCAAATGCTTTGCATTCACAGGACCTACAGTTCCCCTGAATCAACCTCAAGAGCACAGTGGTAATAAAAGATCATTGTGATCACAATGAAAACAAATAATGTACGCAGTGTTCATTTACCCTCAGCAGATGCAGTTTACTCTACCGTTCAAAGGTTTGGGGTGTACATTTCTTTTATGTTTTGAAATTATGTCTCATGCTCGCCAAGGCTGCATTTATTTGACCAAAACATCAGTAAACACAGTGAAATATTATACTCTTAGAAAAAAGGAACAAAGCTGTCACTGTGGTAAAAGTTACATCTTTGTACCTTATTACTTACTCCTAAATAATGCATATTAGTACCTTAAAAATACATATTAGCGCTTAACATATTAACTACGGTGTGTGTGTCTATATATATATATATATATATACACACACACACAGGTGCTGGTCATATAATTAGTATATTATCAAAAAGTTGATTTATTTCACTAATTCCATTCAAAAAGTGAAACTTGTATATTATATTCATTCATTACACACAGACTGATATATTTCAAATGTTTATTTCTTTTAATTTTGATGACTATAACTGACAACTAAGGAAAATCTCAAAATTCAGTATCTCAGAAAA
Source organism: Onychostoma macrolepis (assembly GCF_012432095.1). Classification (NCBI taxonomy): domain Eukaryota; kingdom Metazoa; phylum Chordata; class Actinopteri; order Cypriniformes; family Cyprinidae; genus Onychostoma; species Onychostoma macrolepis. The sequence continues at coordinate 32,347,682 of NC_081157.1, read as the reverse complement.
TTAGAATATTACTTAAGACCAATACAAAGAAAGGTTTTTCTAGAAATCTTGGACAACTGAAAAGTATGAACATGAAAAGTATGAGCATGTACAGCACTCAATACTTAGTTGGGGCTCCTTTTGCCTGAATTACTGCAGCAATGCGGCGTGGCATGGAGTCGTTCAATCTGTGGCACTGCTCAGGTGTTATGAGAGCCCAGGTTGCTCTGATAGTGACCTTCAGCTCATCTGCATTGTTGGGTCTGGCATATCGCATCTTCCTCTTCACAATACCCCATCGATTTTCTATGGGGTTAAGGTCAGGTGAGTTTGCTGGCCAATTAAGAACAGGGATACCATGGTCCTTAAACCAGATACTGGTTGCTTTGGCACTGTGTGCAGGTGCCAAGTCCTGTTGGAAAATGAAATCTGCATCTCCATAAAGTTGGTCAGCATCAGCAAAACTTCCTGGTTTACGGCTGCGTTGACCTTGGACCTCAGAAAACACAGTGGACCAACACCAGCAGATGACATGGCACCCCAAACCATCACGGACTGTGGAAACTTTACACTGGACCTCAAGCAACGTGGATTGTGTGCCTCTCTTCTCTTCCTCCAGACTCTGGGACCCTGATTTCCAAAGGAAATGCAAAAATTTACTTTCATCAGAGAACATAACTTTGGACCACTCTCCAGTCCTTAGTCTTTAGCCCAGGCGAGACGCTTCTGACACAGTCTGTTGTTCAAGAGTGGCTTGACACAAGGAATGCGACAGCTGAAACACATGTCTTGCATACGTCTGTGCGTAGTGGTTCTTGAAGCACTGACTCCAGCTGCAGTCCACTCTTTGTGAATCTGTGAACAGTCAGCCTCTTTTGCAATGACCTTTTGTGTCTTTCCCTCCTTGTGCAACGTGTCAGTGGTCATCTTTTGGACAACTGTCAAGTCAGCAGTCTTCCCCATGATTGTGTAGCCTACAGAACTAGACTGAGAGACCATTTAAAGGCCTTTGCAGGTGTTTTGAGTTAATTAGCTGATTAGAGTGTGGCACCAGGTGTCTTCAATATTGAACCTTTTCACAATATTCTAATTTTCTGAGATACTGAATTTGGGATTTTCCTTAGTTGTCAGTTATAATCATCAAAATTAAAAGAAATAAACATTTTAAATATATCAGTCTGTGTGTAATGAATGAATATAATATACAAGTTTCACTTTTTGAATGGAATTAGTGAAATAAACTAACTTTTTGATGATATTCTAATTATATGACCAGCACCTGTATATATATATATATATATATATATATATATATATATATATATATATATATATAAACATATACATACATACAGTATATATATATATATAATTAACTGTCACTTTTGATAAACTTAATGCGGCCTTGAAAAAAATCTTATTGACCCATACCTTTAAAGGGTGTTTTACTTAAATGGTATGTTTGCACCAAGTATAAATAGCAACTTGTTTACAGTGCAAATACTGATAGATGCTATTCAAAAAAAGTGTAAAAAAATAAAAATTAAAAAAAAATTAATGTTATTTGCACTATGTATAAATTGCCTGAGAAAAAGTGGGTTAAGTTCGTGAAACAGCCAATGTTAACAAAGTTGGCTATTTGCACAAAAGATACATACAGCTACTATTGTCACCAGCATGACAGTCAGAGTGGAATTCTTAATCCAAAAGATAAATGGCCTAACAAGATTTCAGATTTGTTCAATCAGGACTTATATATGCAGTGTGTTTGGAAAAGATGAAGAAAGTACTTCACAGTGAATTAGTGTGTTTACATGAAAAATGCATTAAATGTAAAAAGAAAAAAAAAGAAGACAATTCCCTACAAAACAGAGGTGAAGGTTGCGTTTCTTCAAAGTAAACAAATGGGCCTCCATGTGCCGATAATTGACGTTGTTTTTAAACATTCAGTCAAATGTCTGTCAATGAGGTAACTCTCCTATTAGCTGCAGTATTGACACAGACGACACGCAATACCTCATTTATACAAACTTGCATCACACAAGCTAGTGCCGAGTACCAGCCCTCAATCACTGTCATTTACACTATCTGCTCGCTTCTCATTCCACATTAACATTCATCTGGAACATACATTTACTTTTGTCTGAGCGTCATCAACTACCAAACTTTGGTGTTTTAATGACTATATAGTTTTTAAAGAAAATGTAAAGTAGGAAGAGACTCTGAGAGGTGTTTGTCCCTGTTAAATTTAATATTTCTTTACAGTAGCATTTCGTTCTTCATATTCAAGACACTCTTCAAAGCTAAAATGAATTGAAAATCCATATTCCACTGGTTTAGAGGACGATAGAAGGGAAAAAGTAAAAGAATGAGGGATACATTAAGAAAGGAATAAAAACAAGACAAAACCTGGCAGAGGTCACGAGGTTAAAGCTGGACTTATTCATTCAGTACTCATCTATTCAAAATACTCTCACGTGCCTGCCTTTTTTATACAAATTAGAATGATAAAAAGAGAAGTACACTTTATTTATACATATACATGAACAGCATAATCTGTGGGTGAATATTTTGTGATCTCTTTGATAAAAGCTCTGTTATGGCTCTGTTAAAGAAACAGACTAAAGAACATGTGCCTGGCACTGGAAGCAGCGGATTCTTCTTTTTCTTATTGCATTTCGATGAAAAGTGCAGTAGTCATGCAAAATGCATAGCTTCTAAAGATAATACATGTGTTCTACCTTATTTGCTCTTTTGTTTTAATAGCTCATTTTACATCTGGAAAGACGATGGAAGTGCTCTAAGCTCTTGGTAAGACCGCCATCAAAACAGCTATGAAGCAGCAGCAGCAATAATGGTGTCCTACAGCAAACGCATGAATGAATTTATAAAAACCATGACTTTATACATGGGAGTCTTTCATCCACAAAGCCTCTCGACACACATCGATAATCAGACTTGTGCTGAACTGCTCAGTGTTTCATGCTAAGAAAGCTTTCATGTGTGACCTCATGTAAAAATATCAGCTGCTTTATGATTATTTCTGTCCAAAATCTACCTTTAACAAACTGATTGTAATTTACGATATTAGATCTGTAACAAACCACCATAACACATTTAAGTTTGCTGTTCCTCTAATATTCTAAATATGCAATTTTAGCATTTCTGTCACTGTCAGTTATTGTTGATCCAAAGCTAACACAGTTTGTTCACCTTTTTCCGATCAAGATTATAGGCTCCTAGTGAACACATTCAGCCCACAGAAGCTCCACACTATAAAAAGTGCAGACTGACTACAACAGTTTTTTTTTTCTTATGTAGCCAATAGGCCCATCAATAAGGCAAAATTACCCCATCATCACTTATAAATTAATTCATGATGTCATTTTTAAAGAAAAATCTGAATTATGGACGAAAAACACCACAAAAATATAAAACTTGCACACATTACAAAATTCTTTTTTTTTTTTTAAAAATAACTGAAAAAAAAAAGATATTAATTCCAATAGGTTTCATATATATATATATATATTTGACATTAAAATCTAAATATTCCTTGTTGGGAATCACTGGTCTGAAATGCTTCATCATCAATCACGTGACATGAATATGATGTGGACTGAACAGAAGTATGACGCCATTATACTCTGTTATAAGAAACTATATCGTTTTGCTTTGGCCCACAGGAAGAACTCTCTTGAAAAGACAGAAAAGGACACAAGGAGAAAAACAGCTTCAACTTCAGTCACTGATCTGTGGCATCATTATAATCAGACACACTCTCAAACACAATCCAGTTTTTACCTGCCCTCATTCGTGTACTGTTAGGTTTGTATAATATAAACTGAAACTTTATTTCAGAGTCAAAATGTCTTGAGAACGGCTTGAAAAGGCTGGTGTGTGTTGCTATAGCAGCAGTGAGAAGAACATGCCATCATGACCACCGTTACCAACCCTGAGACACCCTGTTCATTACAGCACTGATTAGGCTTCAGTCAAGAAACATTTCTATGTACTGTAAATCTTTCATGGAGCTAGAATTCCTTCTGCTCGTTTCATGAGGCCTACTGTGTGGTTTTTACAAAAATCTCCTAATCTTTATGAATCTTATACCACATAATGCTGTTCACAAGCAAGATGTAATATGGCTACTATCACAAAAACACCTGTCTGCAGTTTTTCATATGCCACAGAAATAATATTTCCCCAGACACATTATTGTTCAGCACATTAATGTCATTGTGCTCTAAAGAAGCTGAAGCCATTCAATGTCATTGACTCGTCATCTCTTATAAGCGCTGCATCCAATTATAGACAGTAGTAAAACACACATATAAATACTTGTATACCATTAGCTATGTCTGAGCAAATTCCTCCATACATTAATGAAGTTTTAGCGATGTTAAAACAGATATGTGTGAACATATCTACATTTTCAAAACACTGTACTCTTAAGGTTGTTGTTGTGCATTTTGTGCAGATTCTCTCATGAACACAACAACATGACTATCAAACACACTACTTCTGCCAGGACACAATAATGAGCCAAAACTTTCACTTAGTATGTACAGGGTTCCCACACCGTTGCACCAATTCATTTTAATTTTATTTCAATAATACATATTTTTATTACAGTATATTATTTATTGTATGGGCATAATTAGAACGATTTATTCTGACTACAAAACAATTCTTATTTTTAAGATTTTTATCAATTTCCAGTTTTCCAGCCAGTTTTGAAAACATTTTTATTGTGATTGTGAATTTGTAACCAATAAAATATTTTTGAGATGGCCATAACTATAAAGAGCTATATTACAGACTACAGACATTAACATGACTTTAAGATTTTATTCATGATGTGGCACTGAGGAAGAGCTTTGTCTCGAAAACATTTTGCACTTTTATACACTTTTTGCTCTTTTCACTTGTTTTTTATTGCCTCCGATGAAGCATAAAATAAAAAATAAAAATTGAGGAGGTGTTAAGCCCTGCATGTTACTGTGTTCGGATCCTATTTCTGTTTGACGTTTATTACGTACTACAGAAATTAACATGACTTTAAGATTTTATCCATTTTCATGACTTTTCCAGTCGTTTGATTTTGTAAAAACAATTTTACTGAGATTGCACACAAAAATCTAATTTTTAATCAATATCATTGTGATGGGCATGACTATGTAAATGTATATTTACAACACACATTTCCATGATTGTAATCATTTCCAATACAGTTTTCTAGGCCTGGAAATCACAATTCTTGAATACCCTGATATTTCCTGATATCTCTATGACCGTGGGAACCCTGGATCGATCTTTCAAAGTTTCTTGTAATGTTGCTGAGGCACTTCAGTCGGCCTGCACTGCAAGTGCTCATTGATCAGATGGTAAATTGTCTCTAGCCTGCTTATTTTGAACCCTGCCAAAAGCACCAAATGTCAGATTACACTGTAAAAATAATGGGACAGAAAAATAAATATAGTTACATTACCATAAAGGCAAAAGATACATAAAAAAAAAATCACATTTGCAACTCATTCCTCAGTCTTCACCATTTACCTCCCTCATAATCACCAGAACTCCTCTCTTTTCCTCAAGACAGCCCTCAGTTTGTGTTATTCATTGGGACTTTCCTCCTGTATTTCCGGCAGGTTCTTTCTATCCTTGCGCAGAGTATCAGTGAGGGGCCGAGAGGAGCTGGGGGACTCCAGCTGCTTCGGTTCATTAGTGTGGTAACTGCCTTTATACCTGTACAGGTAAATGTAGAGGCCGTACAGGATCAGGAAGAGCAGCATCAGAGACACTGTCACGATTACTATGGAGAAAATGACACAAAGAGAGAGAGAGAGCAGTTGTTAGCATTAAGCTTAATACTCTTAGGGTGCTCTAGATGAGCTGTCTGCAAATGATGGCTTAAACATAATTTGTATCATGTTGCAGAATTGATAGGAGAGACTGCTGACTGTCAGCTCAAATGCACTCATAAGCTTTAAAGGGATAGTTCACCCAAAAATGAACATTTTCGCGATCATTTACTTTCTCTCGTGGTGTTCCAAACCTGTATACTGTCATATTTTTCTGTGAAACACAAATGCAGAATTTTCATGCAACCAAACTGATATGGATTATTTTTATGATTACTAAAGTTCACTTTGAGGTGGTCACTTGTTATTATGGAAAAGAGCAGCATAAAGATTCTTCAAAATTCTATAAAACAGTATAAAGGTTTGGAACAACATGAGAGTCAGCAAATGATGACAGAATGTCATTTTTGGGCGAATTGTTCTTTTAACATCTTGACATCTTGTAGATTTTCTGTTTTGCTGTGAGAGCTGTTTCCACTGGTAAGGAGGATTAAGTGTGTGTGTGTGTGTGTGTAGGAGAAACAAGTCTTGTTTATCCTGGAAAAGAGATGACAATCAGACAGTTGGAAAAAAAGAGGATTTGAGTGAAGCAATGATGGATAATTGCAAATGATGAGCAAGGATTCTGATAAATCTCTATGAAAATGTTAGTGTTCAGTTTGAAAAATGGTCTTGTTGTATTGTTTTGATGAGTCTTTAATTTTTAAATGATCTCAGTAGTATTATAATAGAAGTTCTGTAAAACATATACAACAAAAAATTAATTTAACAGATTAATGTAACTGACATATTTTGAAATACGGTCATTTGTAAAGATCTGACGCTTATTACACCTTGATTTATTCCACATGCAGTATATTATCCTTATATGACGTTTCATAACTGATTATACCAAATTTATGTCACGTGCAGAAGATAGTCTTTATGCAGAAGCTTATATTCCCATGAATGTTCCCTAATCCTGTGTTCTGTAAATTAAGAGGATTTTATAAACAGGTTTTAGCATCACAAACAGAGAAGATCAGCATGATTTGCAGTACTGGCTGAAATGCTGAATAGGAATAAAAGACAAAGAAAAGCAAGAAGAACAGAATACATTAGTATAAATACATTTTTTTTAATAGTTTTGGCGGATTTTTGTCACTTTTATTAGGAGGATGGTGGAAGTCTGACTGGAATAAAAAATAGCGCTATATATGCTTTGAAAAAAGATAATAAAATGAGTGTGACTGTAAACTTACGTGTCATCCAAGGTGGAGTAACATCATCATGAATGTAATAAAAGACTAAAAAAAAAAACATAAACAACCTTTAATCACAGTGTAAAGTACAATAATCATAACATATTAGAGTAAACAAATTACATTTGTTTAAAACAAATCCTTTCACAGTACATAGACTAATAACTTGCTCAAAAGTAATAAAAGTAGGGTAAATTCAGATCAGTTGAAATCCGGTTTACTTTACTTCACCCTACACTTATTTACTTTCACTACCATTCAAATGTTTTGAGGTCAGTGGCCTTAACTACTATGTACTTACATAAAAAAAATAAGTACAATGTACTGTGTTCATATTGTATTGCAAAACACTTACCCACATCCCACGCTATTAAGGTGGGATGTGGGTAAGGTTAGGGACAGGTTTGGTGGTGTGGGTTGGTTTAAGGGTTGTTTAAGGTGTAAGGGATGAGTCAACAGTGTAATTATAAATGTATAAATGTACAGATGTAATGACATGCAGGTATTTTAAAAATATAAGTACAATGTAAAAACATGTATGTACACAATAAGTGCATTGTACTAAATTATTAATTTAAATGTAAGTACATAGTTGTTAAGGCCACTTATTATAAAGTGGGAAACATGTATTATTACAGTTGTGCTGCTTAATATTTTTGTGGAAACCTTGATGCATTTTTTCAGGATCCTTTGATGAATAGAAAGTTTAAAAGAACAGCATTTATTTGAAATAGAAATCTTTTGCAACATTATAAATGTCTTTACTGTCACTTTTTATCAATTTGATAAGTATTATTTTTTTTCCAAAACAGACAAACATTTGAACGGTAGTGTATGTTAGAAGGCAATCATGCGAATGTCAGGATATGTAGACTTACACAGACCAGTGAACCAGGGGTCATCCTCCCAAGGGACATATCCTAAAACAGGGGGAAACGCCCCACAGTTAGACTCCACCACATAGCCTTGAGTCGTCACCGGTGGATTGGTTACATTGGGTCGGAAGTAAGCCTTCAGGGGAGCAAAAATATTATATCGGACCCCTGATATACAGCCCATAAAACCAGGACTGTTGTGCCTCTGAATTTCGTAGTCGACACCTCCCACCTCTATGAAGAAGAAAAGAAATCAGATCAATCTATTAAATGCAACTTTTCATCCACAGGCAACAATTTAAGATAAATATGCCCATCTTACCCATGACTCTACCCAAGAATATAGACTTTGGTGAATCAAATCTGGGAATCTCTCCTGGTATTAACTTCTCAATCCATGGATCCATGTAATCCACCTAGATCCAGGTGCAAATACACATACAAACAGTGCGCTTTTGCTATGCTAATAACTCTAGATCTAGCTTGATCTTGTTTGAGATCCTACCTGTGTCCATATGGTGTAGTTGTGTCGGGTGATGTTGACAAAATGAGGGAAGCCGTCGGCCATGTTTCTATCAGTCAGCTTAAATTTGTAGCTTATTATCCCAAGCCGATATCTCAGCGAAAGAGTCCCTGCAAAGGTGGTGACATCAGTGCTAAAGCTAATGTTTTGTATGCTTTGGTGTGATTGTGTGTGTGTTTACCATCTTTCTTGAGCAGGACGGCAATGTAATCATTGCTGAAGGAGCTGATATAAAGCAGCACCGCTGGGGCCTGTAGAGTGCTGAAGCTGAACTCTATGTCATCAGTTGTCGTGTTGTAGCCGAGGGTGAAGTTGTGCCAGTGAGGCTCTATCCAAAAGTTCGCCCACCATGCGTCAAAGGAAATTGGCTCTTTGCGGATGTCATACCGCAACCACGCTCCCACATCAAAGAATGCCCCAATATCTAAAAGGATGTGACACAAGCAGAGATCATGGTGTTGTTTATGTCAGGTCATGTCTCACGGGCAATCCTCCCACATGCTGATTTAACTTGCTTTTAGAAAAAAACTTCATCATAAAAACATGTCATTAGACTCAAAAAGTAACTGTTTATACACTGTAAAAAGTGATAAGTTGACTTAACTTAAAAAATTTAAGGAAACGCATTGCCTTAAAATGTACATAATAATTTTTTTTTTTTAAAATGTTAAGTGAACTTGACAATTCAATTAACTTATTTTTTTTAAATTATCATTTACTTAAAAAATTTAAGGCAACGGGTTTCCTCAGTTTTTTTAAGTTAAGTCAACTTATCACTTTTTACAGTGTAGTTAGTATTAAGTTATTATACCTGTGTGGGATTTAAATATAATATCATAATATATTGTAATATCATGGCTGTCATGTGATTTAATAGCAATTAACATAAAATATTTTTTCAGTTCCTTTTCAAAAAGAGAAAAGTAGAGAAACATTAAATATATGCAATCACATACATATCCATAAAATCTTTTTTTTTTTTTTATCTGTGTTTGTCAGGTCCAGATTTTACAGTGACTCTTTCTGAAAGTTACATAGTTACACCAGTAGGTGGAGACAATTGAATGTCTGCATGAGTGAGTCATTTAAATGATTCACTTTATTCATCAATTTATTCAAAACGCTGATTCATTCAGAAACAAAACAAGAGACAGGCTGAATTCAGAACTGAAATAGTAAGAGTAATTTGTCAGTCCTAAGTTTTTGAATCATTTAGTCAACCAGTTTGTTCAAAAACACTGATTTATTTGGCAACAAAACAAGTGACTGGCTGCATCCAAAATCACATACTCTATTAGGAGGTACATCTTCTGAATAAGTACTTACTTTGTGACTGAAAGCATGTTCTGTATAGTATAAATGTACGTAGAATGAATATAATTCGGATCTACTTCATTCAACATGTTGTTATTGTCATATGACCTTCCAGCATCAGTTGTATCGCTACATAGCCACTCATAAAACAACAATTGTGGCCTCATGGGATAGATAAGTGTCCATTGGACAATAGTAGGTAATCTGAGTAATGGGTAATTTGTGCTACAGTTTTATGAATATTTATGAATACAATTCCCCATTGTAGGGAAGTATGCATATTATATGCAACCACTGTTTTGAGAGTCATTGTCATTTAGCAGCAGTTTACAAACTTCAGTGAGTCACACAGAAGGGAGAACGGTGCTGGTCAGTCATCAGATAATAGGGTCAAACAAGCAACCAAGTAAGTAGGGATGAAACCATAACGTTGTTGTGAACAGGGTAGAGGGTAAGAACAGAAATATAGCAAAATAAATGAGAAATGCAAAAAAAATTATTTACCATAATTATCCAAAATATTATACAGACGCTTAAATATAATTTTTCATCTTTGTGGACCCTGAAGATTATGAAATGTAGGCCTATCCAAGATACTAATAAAGTTAAAGGAATGTTTATTATTGGAAAACAACTCATGAAATAGTTCTCTGAATTTACATCAAGATTTATCATGGACTGACAGCTCAACCGTACGGTAGAGTTTTGTATAAAATATAAATGTAAAAAAATAGTTCTGGAGGTTATTTATTAGATGTCTACTAATAGGAATTTTAAGTTAAACCATGTTTTCATTAGCTCCTCTTAGGGGTGAAAGTTAAAGGGTTAACTGACAAATGGGCACTTAATTATTTAATTGCATCTTAATTCATTTAACTTTGATAGCTCTACTAAATTATTGTAGATCTAATTATATACCTGTAGTAAGAAAGGTTTTTATATATGTGTGTATATATATATATATATATATATATATATATATATGACTTAATTTATGAGCACATTATGAATGCTGTAGGTGAGTGTATGAAGATTTATTGAAAAATATATATATATAATTCAGCTCAAAGACAAATATCTTAAATATTCCCACACAGATTATCCAAAAATGCAGTTTATTTCATGGAACAGACAAATCCCTCCCTGTTAGCCTAAATCAGCTCTGGATTTAGATGCTTAAAATGGAAAGTGGACACAAAAGCCAAAGTCTGCCAGTCTCTCTTTTTCAGGCAGTGAATCTCTTTAACAGATTCTCAGAGGCACCAGTTTGCTTGTTCCTCCAATTTTTTATCCTTCACTCGAATCAGTTTTAATCTTTTAAATCTCCTAATCACGGTTTCATGAAATTAAAATGCATTTGTAATAATTAGTCTTTCCCCAGATGAAGATGAAAAGATATCATTTCAAATCTGCATATGTTTATTAGGAAACAGCTGCAGTCTGCATTGCACCACGTCAGTTTGTGCCAGCAGTGTGACAGAGCATATGCAAATGTGTGTTAACTCACCTAAATGACAGTAATAGCCGTCGAAGGCTGTGTTATTGCAGTCACAGGCGTAAGAAGCGTAGCCATCAATGCACTGGCCTCCGTTTCGACATGGTATGGAGACATTCAGACACGCTCCGGTGCAGTTCCTACGTATGCCAGCCCTCTCGTCAACCTTTCCCTCCAAATCCATGGGCACCCCGTTCATCCTCAGCCCACGCAGACAACCCAGAAAAGGCCTTAAGGTGTGATTGGCTGCCCCTAAATACAGATGCATGGTATCAACTGCTTAAAGCAATGTTTTCATATCAACTCTGCTTGAAACCCCAGCTCTATAATTCTTACCTACGAGCAGGGGTTGTGTGAACATCATAGTGATGTAGGTTTGGCCTGGAAACTTGTGAATGGCCGGAGGCAGGAAATCAACCTTGAGACGTGCCAATTTCACATTGATTTCAGCTTCTACATAGTGCCATTCATTATCATTGAGAGGTTTAGGAGAGCGCAGGGTCACGTTTCTAATCCCATCACCCACCATAAATATGAAAACCACCTCAGTTGTAGCTGTGAAAATTTAAGCAGAAACCGAATCAGAATCAGTAGATATACACCATATATTTTTAGGATTTACAGTCCCTCTGCCATGGAAACAACACTCACAATTGAGTTCAATTCGTAAGAAATTACGCAGGTGGTCATCTGAGCTTTCTACAAACACTCCGTTAGTTCGGTAGGTCCTGAAGTGGAACGTGATGTCGGCACTGGTGCCGGGCTTGAAGGTGGGGAACGCCAGATAGGTGGGCTTGCTGAAAGCTATAGTGTTCCAGATACTCCCTAAGAGAAGGATTTCCAATTAACAAATCAGTGCAAATATACAGTAGAATTACTCAAATCAACATTTTATGCTAATTTCTTTATTAATTTGGTAATTATCTGTGTTAATGAGGATCATGTTCAGTCAGCCATCAAAATAAACCCCTATAGGGTCATTTAAAGCTGCTTTGCTTTGTGTTTATTTTGTGATAAATGAAATGACATTTCCCTTTACTCACACGTCAGAAAGGATCTTCTTATTATACTTTATATACACAGACTTTTCATCCATTTTATCTTTGTAACATTCATTACTCACTGTCTCCATGGCAGTACAGTGCCCCAACACTGTAGCGCGCTTCTGAACCGGTGCGGTTAGTGTCTCCTATGAGAATCCTCCTGACAGGCAGGTGGTCTCGGAACGACAGGTATCCCTTATCGGAGTGCCTAGTGAATGGAAATTAGCCGTTAAAATAATCAATTCAATATTTAGCTTGTACTTATACACAACTGTTCAAAAGTTTGGGGTTGATTAGATTTTTTTTTTCAGGTTTTTGTAGGAATTCTCTTATGTTCACCAAGGCTGCATTTATTATTAAAAATACAGTAATAATGTGAAATATTAGTACAATTTAAAATAACTGTATTCTGTTTGAATATATATTAAAACGTAATTTATGCCTGTGATGTCAAAGCTGAATTTACAGCATCATCCAGTCTTCAGTGTCACGTGATCCTTCAGAAATTATATTAATGTGTTGTTTTGGAGCTTTGGAAACATTTGTTATTATTGCACTGCAGTGCTTAATTTTGTAGAAACTGAGACATTTTTTTTCAAGATGCTTTGTTTAATAGAAAGTTCAACCGAACAGCATTTATTTGAAATTCTTTGGGGAAAAAAACAATCCTTACTAACACCAAACTTTTGAACAGTCATGTAAATAGTACATGCATAGTTCAGTTCCCTGAGGTCCATTTATTTTCTATCTTTAATAATATAAAACACCACCATACAGACACATTGTAAAAGGCATGCTTATATAATAAAAAAATAAAGTTTTCAGTTGTTTATTCATTCTCACCATTGGCGATAGTCTGCGTCACAGTTGCACCAGTACTTGGAGTCAGTACATGTTTGATTGACAGCACATCCACATTTCCCACTTTCAGGGAAAGCTCCTCCCCAGTATTCATGACTCTCATTATGCCGACCAATCCAGTAAGTGTAAGGCCGCCCATCTGTGTACAACAATAAATAAAACCAAAGAAACACTCAGTGCATACCTATTAGTAGTGTAGGCAAGCCAGTCTCACAAAGAAGGGGACCATGACGACTGGGCCCTACTATGTAAATCTTTGCAAACTCATTTGAATGGTAAAGGCTGACTGATACAATTCCTATAGTTACTCAGCAAACAAAAAGGCTGAGAAGGTCAGTGTCACTAATTAGGTTCAAGTTCCTGGCAGTTCAGCTGAGTCAGACCATATTACCTAAGATCCTAGCTAAGATCAATACTTCATCAGCCATCTAAAACTCACAGCTGTAGTTCCTTTTTTCTTCTTCTACTATGCTATATTTCAGCTACATAGTGATGGCTGCTTATATAGTACACTGTAACACATTTAAATACGTTCATTTCTACTGTGGAAAGGTTTTTGAAGAACACCTTCTCCACTCTTTTCAATATACTAAAAGTGAATTAGGATTGGGGATGTTAAGCACCAAAATAAAAAAATTAATTAAATTTTTAAATCATAAATGTATCATAACTGCATTTTGTTCCATCTTTTCAAAGCACAAATCATTATTAACTCAAATACTCTACTTACTATAAGTTGATCTCCAGAGCCAGACCAGTTTGATTTGTAATCAAATTATTCAGACCAGTTTTGTGTACTGCATTAACCGATTCATTGAAAAGATCCAGCTCAAAAATACGAATCGCCTCATGAATGCTGGTGATTGCAAGAGATTAAGGGATTTCAATAATAAGATAAATTTCACACTAAATATTTCATATAGCTACACAATGTATGGAACATAGTGTAGGTGTCGTATATGGACTAATCACATACTTAGAGTGGCTAGGATTGTCTTCAGAAAGTCACATTTTGAGAAGCACTGATTAAACTCATACAGGTTTGGACCATGAGGGTAAATAAATTATGACAGAATTTTAATTTTTGGGTGAATTATCCCATTCATTTCAATCACTGACTATAAATGACAAAGGAGACTGATTTCCAATTGTCATTGTTAAAAAAAATGTAACTTACGTGGAGTATTGAGGAGGCGTGACTTGTAGCATGAGAACTCAATCCACTGTTCGCAGTATAAAGACGTGTTTGCTAGGGCAGTGACTTCATCCCACGATGCATTTACATACTGGAGGTCCCCAATATACGGTCGATCCAAGGTGGAGCCGCTCACTTTGGTGCTTTTCATGCGGTTGTGCTCAATAACGGTCCATGATTTTTGCACTAAAAATGTTACAGGACATTAATTATAGGACATAGCTTATTGTGAAAATCATTCTAATTGCTTTCAACACTTCATACATACTCATATTGCAGTAGACCGTGAAAGGCTTCAGTGGTCCGCTCAGATCTGGATCTATGGTGTAGTTGCCTGACCAGTACTTCCCATTCAGCCTGTAGGCCTCACATGACTCCCTGTAGACCGCTGAGATGATGAGAGAGAGACAGCGAGAGGCTTAATTCTCATGTTTCACCAAGTAAAAGTCAATAAAGAGGAATCTCCTCAATGAGGGATGCTCACAGTTATGACAAACTTCCCCCTTGTAGCCGGTGTTGTTACACACACACAGGAAGTCATTCCAGGACTGAATACACCTGCCTTCATGTTCACAAGGGTTTGGACTGCACCTGAGAAAAAACAAGAGACAGTTGACACTTTAATATTGCACGTCTCAAGATATTACATTGGGCATGTCATGTTTTCTTGTCAATACTGTTGTTGCATATTGTACAAAATATCATTTGCAGGTGACACTAATATGAGATGAATCAACCTGAGAGTTATAATCTAAGATCAAAACTAGAATAGTAATTTATTTTCTGTTGATTTATCAGTGATTACTCTGTCTTGTTTTCCTCCTTTGTGAGGCTTTGTTTCTTTATGAGTATTTATATTATAATATTATTGTTATTAATATTTTGGACAATAACTGACACATTGAAAAAACACTTTTTATTTGTATTATTGTTTTGTTATCCAGTACAAATACTTACATTTTCGTAAATCAAGATACAATTACTTGTGAAAATATTAAGTCATATTTTCTAAAAATTCAATCAAAATTAAGTGAGTTTATGCTTAAAACAAGAAGAAAAATCTGTCAGTAGGGAAAGAAAAATGAAGTTAGTTTGAAGGAAAAACAAGATGTCCTTCACAACTGACAGATATTTTTTCCTATTTCAGATCATTTTGATATGTTTTTCAGAAAACAAGACTAAAGATATGAAGTCATTTATAGCTTCTAAAGTAAATCTATCTTGATAGGAATGTTTAGATATTTGTACTGGTGTTAAATAGTATCAGATTCATCGGGGGTTTTTTTGGCGGTTTTTTTTTTTTTTGCATTTACAATTTTCTTATTATGTTCATCCTGATTTCCTATTACAGATTAAGACATTGACGTAACAAATAAACACTAAATTTATATCCTACACATGCATGCTAGTTTTCAGATCATGGTGGTGGCTTCCCATTGATATATATTGTTTTTATAGAGCTGAGCTAATGATATGTCGTACCAGTATTCTTGACTCCTACAGAAGCCATTTTTTATTTTACATGCATGAGGGCTGTTTGCTTGGCTTCTATAATTGGGAGGACAGTGTTGGCAAAACCCACCCACACAAACACACACCTATCAGTGATTCCGCAGGTGCCCAGCAGGATTTCAGCATATCTGCCCCATTTCCTCTGCAGCATGACATCTATATCCACCGGCTCATCATCTATAAAGATCTGCTGCATGCAGCCATGGAAGCGAGACAGCTTGGTCACACAGCGTGCCGTGTTATTGGTCTTAGGACAACCTGCAGCACATCAGATATGAAATATTAATCTAGTTATCTGCTATGCAACTGAAAGGCACTGAATACATTCACATTTAGTATAGATGATAAACATTAATGTAGCATTTATGCCATGTGCATATTTATGTATAACAGATGCATATTATTGCAAACATTAACATTGTTTCACAGTAATTTTAGGCAGTTTTAGAGGAGAGAGTCATGCAGTTTTAGTCATGTGGCACTGAATCATAACAGACTGATCGTCCTTATGTTCTGTTACTTACCACCAAAGAAGTAGCGGTCTCCTGTACGAACCATGAAGGGGTTGGTGATCTTCAGTGGTGAGCTTTCATCTTCATCTATAGTGATAGTTAATAAGTTGTCTTTGGCGGTCAGGTCTACTGTGTGCCAGAAGCCGTCATTGAGACGGTACCCTGAGACAAGACAAAATAGGATAATATTTACTGTACTGTATATAATCTTTCATCTGGTGTTGGTTCTGCTAAACTCTTGTTCTACAGGGGTTCCATTCAGTCCTCTCTTATAGAAACAGTGTTCAAAATGTCATAACGAATACTATGGACACAATCCTCAATCATACCTGCAGCGAAACGTAATCTCTTGTTTCCAGGCTGCATTAGAGTGACATTGACTTGTCCTTCGCTGAGGCCCAGCTCCAGAGAGCCCAACTCAT
Organism: Onychostoma macrolepis; assembly: GCF_012432095.1. Classification (NCBI taxonomy): domain Eukaryota; kingdom Metazoa; phylum Chordata; class Actinopteri; order Cypriniformes; family Cyprinidae; genus Onychostoma; species Onychostoma macrolepis. The sequence continues at coordinate 32,330,846 of NC_081157.1, read as the reverse complement.
CTGCAAACCTGGTGAACATCAGTAACCCTGTGTAGTCCCATGAGCGAAACTTAAACTTCACTGCCAGACGGTTCTTCCGGAAGAAGCCGGGCAGCTGCAGGTAGTTGTTGGGTCCTGCAAAGGTCATGGGCTTCCAGAGGAGATCACGGCAAGTATAATGCATCTTTTTCTGAAGAAAGGCAGATGAGATGGAAATATATACAAATTAATATTACAAATATTTTGCAAAAGCAATACAATGGCCATCCAAATGTGACATCATATCGAGGGGTGAGAACCAGAAGGGCGTAAGTGACATTTTTGGTGAAATGGAGACATATACATCAAATGAAAGCTCTTAATGAGCTCTTTCTACTGGAAAAAGTACTGTCATCCATGAGTGTACAAATTTGTATTATAAACAATTGAAATCAGTACACAAAGTCAGATCAAACTATTGTAAAATTTTTGTTTTGGCTCTCCTGTAAAGTTTGGTTGAGTCTGGTTCTCACCCTCGATGTGATTCTTCATCTAATAATTCACCCCACACTATGCTCTTGCTGTTGACTGTGTGAATTTTAGGAAAACTCTACAAACCTTTTTAGGAGCTAGTCGTATTTCAGGCTCCTGGTACTGTGTCTTGTAGATGACATTGATTCCATTGATAAAGACGTTTTCCATGCAGCCACGGAAGTTAAACTTACCGGGCAGATGGGGCACGTCTTTCTCAATCACGCCGCCAACATAAATCTAAAGAGAAATGGATAATTGCTATGATCAGGATGTAGGGAACATTGATTCCTCATTTAAATCTTCTGAACAAATGTGAGTCCTTTAGTGAAGTGTGCATTAATAGTTCATGTGTTTAATCCAACATAACACCTGTTTGTCCAGATCAAGGTACTGGAACTCTCCGTTGAGGACAGCAGTCTCAGTCTGGCTGTCCAAGGTGAAGTTAACCTCTCGTCCGTAGCGCTTGACGGTGACGTAGTGCCAGTGCTGAGTGTCCAGCAGGTTTCCCAGCATCATTGTGGTCATCCCATTGGTGTTATGGACAGTGCTACTCCCTGAAAAAGAGCAGAAATACATGTTCTGTGAATGTAGATAGAACAACAGATGGATAGATAGATAGACAGATAGACAGATTTGTCATCATTACCCAAGCTGATATGTAAGTAGAGGCGCCCAGTCTTCAGCTCTAGAGTGATGGAGTCTCCCTGCAAACCTTCACTGTGCAGGAGAATACCATCCTTCTCCAAAGTCTTAAAGTTTAAAGCGTAGTGGTCCTGAAGAGTCCTCATCCTGCCCCGTGGGAATGAATACGCCACCATGTCATCCCCCTCAAACTGCATCACATATGAGTCTGTTAGGGTCAAAGGTCAAGAGTATGAAGAGGACTGTCAAAAACTGTATTGGAAGATGTTCTTCATCTTAAAAACCAAACACAAAACAGACAAGCTAATATGTCCGGCTCTACTAGTTGAGCGACAGGAACCCAGATCATCAAGGGGTACACAGTGTCTCCCTAATTGCTTCTAGCTTGCATAATACAATGTTCATAGTTGTTGAATTTACAAATGAATATTCAATTAATCCATAAGCTTAACAGGCAGGTGTGAGTGCTTGATATTGTATCTGGAAAAAGTATTGTTATTTTTTGCAGTGCAAAGATATTAACATTTAAATGATACTCTGCTTGGCACACTGCCCACACACACACACACACGCACAAACATCTCATGATTTCTAGTATTAATATTTAAACATTCTTGAAACAAGAGTAAAAATGATATAGTATGTTTTGCAGTAAGAAAATATCATTTCATTTAGAGGGTTAAAATGTTTCATAAACCTCACTTTTTTATTTTGATGAAAATGACTTCTGAAAATGATCTTATGCCATTTTCCTTCTTAAGCACATATTGGATATATTTACTGGAAAACAAGACCAAAATACTGATTAAATTATTATTTTCTGCAGTACAGCTCAAAGGACCAGTTAACATTACAAAACACTGAGGAGATTTTCTGTATCATGTTAAGATAAAGTTCTTGGCTGCTGATAAAACCAAAGCTGTTGCCAGTAACTCAGTGTGCTGTTTACCGTAAGGACAGCCGTAGAACTCTACGCGAAGGCCGATCTTTCCTCCGTTCTCAGTATTCCAGCCCATGGGATAGATGCGCAGATGTTTGGCAGTGAACGCATAATGAAAGACGTTCCTCTTCACCTGGTAGTAATTCCAGTTGCCAGGCAACGTCTGAGAGACACAAAAAGCTTATATTAGAGGCTCTATGAATGTTACACACCGTTTAACAAACAAACCGCTTCTCTCACCTACAACTAATCCTACATCGAAAACTAATGTAAACTCTAAATTCTGAGTCAAAAATGATACAAATGCATGACCTCTTAACCTGTCCTGAACCACCAAACATCAGGATCCTTGATCAGCACAAATCATACAAACACTCTCTTTCCAAACACTCATAAAACATAGATTATTTTTACCATGTTGCCTCCTTTCATGACGTATGGAGTCCATGCGTCAAATCGGTCCCCGTACAGCAGCATGTATTTGGTGACCCAGTCATAAGAGTTGAAGGTACCCTGAGTAGCAATGGCCATAATACGATACTTCCTCCCCAAGTCAATCTGCATCCATGGCTGCCTGTCCCGAGGGGACGGAGACCAGCCGCTGCTCCCTACATCATCACATTTACATTCATTCATTTAGCAGATGCTTTTATCCAAAGTTACTTACAAATGCATCACACAAACATTTGAGAAATTCAGTTCATAAAAAACATTCTTGAGCCATTCTTGTCATGGGCTGCAGGAACTATTATAGTTGGTAGGGCCTTGGTCCCTATTTTGGGCATTCATAAATTGATAGATATTGAAAAAAATAAAAATAATTTTTGTATTTTTGAGTTCTCCTCTGGGGGAAAATAAAGAGAAATTCCTCAAATCCCTTGTGTGTTTTTGGCACTTCAAATAAAGCAAAAAGTTCAAATTGATATTTTTCTCCACCAACCAATTGAATTCATGCCTATAGAATCCCTCATTTAAATGTGTATGTGTACAGAAGATCTTATTTTACAGATTTAACGGCAGGTAAAAACCAAAACAAAACAAATAAAATAAAATACAGGCTGTTCTGTTGCCTAAAATATAATCAGGCTGATAACACTACAGGACAATATACTTGCTCAGTCTTGAAGTAGTCAGCATTTAGTGCAGCATTTAGCTCTGTTTCAAGTGATTTTGTGACATTTACTTTCTCTCATACAGTATATTATTTTCTTTTTCATTCATAGCTCAGTAATGTCAGATATAGTTACAAATGCTTTTATTCACAAAAAGCAAGATATTTTGCTTCAAAAGGGAACCCATCCAGCAGTCTGCTAGTAATTATAGTGGCTTACAATGTCTACTAATTCTAAAAGTCAGAGGAGAAGGTTAATATTATTTCACTTCACTATTCTCAATAAGACCTATTCAAACTTTTTTCCACAACCCATGCTTTTTGTGGTGTAGTCACTTACCATACAGTTTGGCAAAGTGTGCAGAGTAAAAAAAGTTATATCTGGAGGAAGCATGGAAAGAGGAAGCGTAGAGCGGAGAGATCAGCGAATCTAAGCATGGCCCTGAATAAAGAGAAAGAAAAAGAAAATTGCTGAGAATATTCAACAACAACAGCATTTCATAAAAGCATTATGAATGAATTATGAAAGCATTATCATAAAAGCAAGATGAGGCTTTCTTTTTTTTTTTTTTTTACTTCTGAAACAAGATAGCAGTTTAATGCAAACGGAAGAACACAATGAAACTCTGTGAAGTTATCTACATAAATTACCAGCAATAAATAATTTAAATTTCTGTTATGTATAATATTTCCAACTTAAGTTGTAGTTTTTCAAATTAAAAATCATCCTTTAGCTGGTATATGATATACAGTTTATCCAATTCATAGCACCACCATAAACGCAATAAAACCACCCTAGAACTAAGTGTGATTTCAAATATCCATTTCTCCAAAGCGAAAAATTGACTGGACAACATAATGTAATGCATTGGCTGTTCTATAGCTGAGATTATTACTAGGCCTAATGAACAACAATGACATTTGCCATTGCGCTGAAAATGGCATCTAATCGACCATGTAACCCTATTCAATGCCAAAGCAAACAACAAAACGTATACATCTTTGAGAGCGAATTACTGTAAGCTCAGACAAAGTTCCATGTTTAAATATTTTGCCTCTTGCTAATTATTCTTGCTAATTTGCATAGCAAATTAATATGCAAATCTAAGAAGTAATGAATGGAATATTACATTTTTACAGTATACTTATTGAGTTTAAACATAAATACATCTCTCAAAGATTGTATTATTGTGCTGTGTTGCTCTTAACTTCAAGTCCTGGCATCCTCCACCTTCAGGTCCTTTTCTGAATGTTTATATTATAAAAAATCATCTGTCCACAATACTGAAAAAGCCTTTTCAGTAACTTCAACAACGTTTAGATTTAAAATCAAAATAATGGAGAACGAATAGATTGTTTGTGGTATAATGTACTTTTGCACCGCATTTGTACAGCATGTGCACTGCACACGGATCATGTGTGAAACAGGCGGTGCAGTTGTAACATACAAAAATATGTGTCTTACTTAGTGGACTGATAGAACATAAATACGGCCCTTTTAGCAAGTCTTGCTGTGGCGTTTCATCAGTCCCTCTGGTACACAAATCCCTGCTTCAATTAGACCTGGCAACATTTCAGCCTAATCTAAACAGCAGAGTCAGATAAACCCACCTCAATCTCACCCTCTCAACAGAGCTCTAATAAAGCCATCTGCCCAAATGGCATCGCATCTCAAAGCCCATCCACCTCACCTCTCTAACAACAGATGACGCACAAAACAACAGGGGTAAGAGAGGAAGACATGAAGAGAGATTGCTGACAAGCTACCAAGATGAAAAGACAACCAAGAGGCAAGACACAGACATGTGGACACAGACAAATAGGCCCTGTAATTCACGGACAAAATTATAGCATTGCTCTACAAACAACATAAGTCAAATTGTGTTCTCCACCCAAAATACTGTATTCATTCACATTTATTCATGTATCAGATGCTTTTATCCAATGAAACAACAGGGGAGGAGTAGTACAACATAACAAATAAGGCGATAATATCTTAGGTTATAGAAATAGCACAAGTAAACAGCATACAGACAGTAGAGTAGCATATTTATGGGGTTCATTTGAGAAAGAAATACTGAAGGTCAAGTCAAGTCACCATTATTTATATAGCACTTTTTACAATGCAGATTGTGTCAAAGCAGCATTACAGTATTAAAATAAAAAAACTGGAAAACGAAGAGATTATTTATGCCTTATTGAAGATGTATATATTTGGACACAGGCACAATTTTTATTATTTTAGCTGCTGACCAAAACATATTTAAATTACAGTTAAATAATGAATATGGGCTTAAAGTGCACACTCTGAGCTTTAATTTGACTCAAAAGCCATTTCATGGACAGATTTCTACATCAATTAAGCAGGTAAAAGGTCTGGTGTTGATTTGCATTTGGAAGCTTTTGCTGTAAACCCACATCATGCAGTCAGGAGTTCTCCATGCAAGTGAAACAGACAATTGTTAGACTTCAGAAACAAAACAAATCCATCAGAGAGATAGCAGGAACATTAGGAGTGGCCAAATCAACGTTTGGTACATCCTGAGAAAAAAGAACGCACTGGTGAGCTCAGAAACATAAAAAAGCATGGATGTCCACAGAGGATGATCGGAGAATCCTAAAGAAAAACCCTTTCACAACATCCAGCCAAGAGAAGTATCCACTCTCCAGGAGGTAGGCTTGTCACTGTCAAAGTCTACAATCAAGAGAAGACTTCTTGAGAGCAAATACAGAGGGTTTAAAGGTGCCATAGAATGGAAAACTGTATTTACCTTGGCATACTTGAATAATAAGAGTTCTGCACATGGAAATGACATACTGTGAGCCTCAAACACCATTGTTTCCTCCTTCTTATGTAAATCTCGTGAATAAAAAAGACCACTGAAAAATAGGCGAATCAGAACATAACACCGACTGGGATCACTAATAGTTACGCCCCCAACATTTGCATATACACGCCCATGTTCGAGGCCAGCCACCAGCCGAACCATCAGAAGTTCTGCAGTTATTGTGAAGAAACATGCGAGGACAACAGCGAAAATGGCAGATCATGGAAATAAATGTTATGTTCCAGGTTGTGCAGGGGATGTGAAGTGCAGGGATGGGTTGGTGTCTGTATTCAGAAAGGCATGGAAAACAAATAACGCGTTCTAATAAAATAACGCGAGCCACTAAAGGGACATGGTTAGCTGCTTGTTAGCGGTAGCCTGTTACATTACAGTACATAAGATTTCACTTACCACATAAACAGAGTAAGGAGAGATGACTGAGGATGATGGCGAATGATTTACAGATCCTGAGCACCACTGACAAGCATCTGATCTTGTAAAATGTGTGGTACTGCCGCTCCATAGTATAAACAGAGTTCGTGCAATCGCGAATCTCGAAAGCGAAAGTGAAACTATAACGCCATCCTGCATTTGAATGCAGTTTCAATGCCCAGCATATTAATAGCGGCTCCCTGATGTCCGCATTTTATTTACAGTATAATTACCCGACGATATAACTGTGCGAGAAAGTATTGAAATATATATATTTTCCCTGTGTTTCCTTCCTGTAAGCTATTGAAATGAGCTGCACTGTGAAACAGCCAATCAGAGCAGAGCTCAACATTATTATTCATGACCCTTCCAAATAAGCCAATAACAGACCGTTTCATTCTAGGGAGAATTCCTAGGGTTGTAAATGGACATGTAAAACTGTTTCTGGAGATTTTTTTGACCTTACCTAAGCCACATACCTTCTATGTAGATATCAGAGAACAATTTAAAATATTGTATCAATATATTTTAACGGACGGGAAGAAAAAAGGATGGAAATGGCTTGGAACAGCTTATGCATGCAACATCATCTGTGAAACATGGTGGAGCAGTGTGATGGCATGAGCATGCATGGCTTCCAGTGGCACTGGCTTACTGGTGTTTAGTGATGACGTGACAGAAGACAGAAGCAGCCGGATGAATTCTGAAGTGTATAGGGTTATACTGTCTGCCCAGATTCAGTCAAATGCAGCAAAGCTGATTGGATGGCACTTCATAGTACAAATGGACAATGACCCAAAACATACAGCAAAAGCAACCCAGGATTTTTTGAAGGTAAAAAAAATTAATATTCTGCAATGGCCGAGTCAATCTCCTGATCTCAACCTGATTGAGCATGCATTTAATTTGCTGAAGACAAAACTAAAGGCAGAAAGACACAAAAACAAACAACTTAAAGGGTTACTCCACCCAAAATGAAAATTTTGTCACTAATCCTTTACCCCCATGTCATTCCAAACCTGTAGTTCTGTGCTTCGTTTGTCTTCGGAACACAATTTAAGATACTTTGGATGAAAACCGGGAGGCTTGTGACTGTCCCAATGACTGCCAAGTGAATAACACTGTCAAGGCCCAGAAAAGTAAGAAAGACATCGTCAAAATAGTCCATCTGCCATCAGTGGTTCAACCGTAATTTTACAAAGCTACAAGAATACTTTTTGTATGCAAAGAAAACAAAATAACGACTTTATTCAACAATTTGTGTTCTCTGCGTCACCATAGCGCCATTTTGGAGAATATCCGCTGGACGCAAACTGTGTACGCTGTTCTGTGTCAGCCACACCACACGGATATATCTTCTACGTTTATTCACACTTTGACTTGAACGAAAACAGCGTATCCGTGTGGTGTGATGGCAGATGGACTAATTTGACGATGTCTCTCATACTTTTCTGGGCCTTGACAGTGTTAATTGTTTGGCAGTCAATGGGACAGTCACAAGCCTCCCGATTTTCATCCAAAATATCTTAAATTGTGTTACGAAGACAAACGAAACTTTTGAGGGTTTGGAACAACATGGGGGTAAAAACATGCCGCCTCAGTTCAAGCGGCATATGAAACAATCATCTCTTCCTCTTTGATAGTTATAGCATGAAATAAACATAAATGAACATCAGACGGTATCTTGAAAGACGTCAATGCACACCATTTTTCAAGCTCAAGTCCACCAACGTTAAGCTGCTCTCCTGTCTGGTTTGTTTGTCGGACAAAAATGGCAGATTCAGCATTATAATTGGACAGATTGCCTGTCAATCAAACTCCCTGCAAAAGGTCAATTACATTGCAACAACGACAACATCCTGTTAAAAATGTTCCCTGATGTTTTATCAGTCTTTTAAAACCACCATTGGGGATGTATTTAATGGGAAGAATGGTTCATAAATAACATCTTATCTTACAATCTTACAATGTAAGTTACAATGTTTTCTTTCGAGAATACAGTTAATGATTGGGTCAGGCTTAATTTGTTTTATTATAATTAACTTCTAAAAAAACAGAAGTCCATTATGTAATGTTCTTATTTAATTGTGTGTATTTCTTAACAAGGTATTAACTTTAGCTACCACAAAGAGACTGCAGGGGTCAGACTGCTCAACACAGCAGAGGTTATTAGTATTCTGACCACTGCAACTGCCAGTGAGGGAACAGAGTGGAAAAAGAAACAGTTTGATGGAAAGAGAGAGAGAAATTGAGAGATGGAGAGCGAAAGCAAGGAATATAACAGAAAACTGCATGAGTCATCTAGTTTATTCTCAAGTGATTTCAATTCCCATCTGATTCAAAGTCCCCTGCTCTGTCATCTTTCAGCCTTTGACTAGCCGGATTCATCAAGCCATGAACTCCATTATGAAAGTCTTCTGAAAGAAATGGCTTGTGGTGGAAACATCCTGTGAATATTCCTTTATTCCAGCTGATCCATGGGAAGAGCTGCACATCTGTTCCCTGAGATATGACTCCCTAGTGAAAAACATGCTGACCGAGAATGACCTTGGCTGGTCAAAGAAGGTGTGTGTGTGTGTGTGCGTGCATTTTTGTGACAAATGAGGACATAAATTTGTATAATGACAAGGGTATGACATAGGTATTACAAGAAGAAGGTGACTTTTCAGGACATTACCCCATGTCCCCACTTTTCAAAACGCTTATAAATCACACAGAATGGAGTGTATTGAAAGTCTGAAATAGCACAAAGTTTCCTTTAAGGGGTAGGGTTAGGTGTAGGGTTGGTGTAGGGCGATAGCACATACAGTTTGTACAGTATAAAAACCATTACGCCTATGGGGTGTCCCCACTTTTCACAAAAACAAACATGTGTGTGGGTGTGGGTTTGGTCAGGATGTGGCCTTGATTCTCTAGTCAAAGGTGACAATTATTCATGCTGTTGAATTTTATGATATCAGTAGCATTTGGACATTGATACATTATATTCAAATAAATGTATGAATCTGTATATCAACAGGTATTTGAATACATTTCGAAGTAATTATCATAATAATGCAAAGACATTAATATAGTGCTATAAGCATAAGCTAAAAAAATCCATGTCAAGATCCATGTTGAAGACTCTCATCTAAGATTAGCCTCACTTCCATACTGTCCCAAAAGCACCAGCACCAGTGCAGTATTCTGATTCACATTAGGCAGATAAATTAATCGATTCAATGTGACCCAGCCCCATCTGTCTTTGTAAAATATGAGACGCAGAGATTGTCTGTCCCTCTTCACCAGCTCTGAGATCGATGATCTCCACCCTGTGCTATTCTTTCCCCACTACAGCTGTGCAGAGCAGAGGAGTGCCTGCCCTGCAGGAGAAGCATTACAGTTATTAAAGCACTCAGTGCAGAAGAGCTGTGAGGTAAACTGGGAATAAGCAATGACAGGGTCATGGAGATATATGCTGAGACTTGCACATAGACGTGCTTGTGCAAAACTTGCCTATTTAAATACAAAAGCTCTGTTCAAAAACCTACTAGTGAGCTACCTTCTATATAGCCCACATAGGCAGCTGCCTTCTAAAGGAGCATCCTAACTGTTATGGAAGCTAATAAGTGATGGATTCAGAATGCTCTACTCAGTCAGCAATTGTGCACACCTTGCAAACAGCACAGGATGCTCGCCACACCATCGATTTCAGTAGCTTGATGTTAGCATGTTGCACAGTGCAATTCTTTAATAATCACAAAAACACAGCACACATACAAATCGGATGAACACTGGACTATTTATAACCAATAATTTCTAGTATTTTATCAAATATAAACCACCCTTGTTTTGTTCACCTTCATCTCATCCCCCCCAGTGAACCTTTCCCATTGCATTCTGGGATTGTCTTCTCTGTGAAGGACACAAGCAATTCTGCTTTGAAATCTGGCTAAAACAATAGGTGTGTCCCACTTGCGCACTATCCTATCCCATTTTATAGAATAGTGTGTTCACACCATACATTCCAAAAAGAAGAACTTCACTTCAAATTCCGGGATAACACATTTATTTAAACCTATGAAGAATTCTTTGTAATTTTGTAATGGCACAATTTATTAATCTATAGTAAAAAAAATAAAAAAATAATATCCACAATAAAAACTAAAAATATTTGCAGGTGTGCGTTTGGTTGAGCATCATTTTTGATACATTAAGCTTTTATGGCAAAAAATAGTATGAGGCCCAAACTGAGAAAATATATGCAATTTGGTGCTGTTGTTGAATTCTGATGAAATCTTTCTAACTGCATAGCAAACTACTTACATAAAATGCATCTAAATATCAGTTGAACATATAAATATACCTATATCTCCCAATAATATGTCTTAGTAACATGATAATTAAATGCTATAGTTTTATGATCAAAGCTCTGTGGGGCAAAACAAATAATGCAATGCAGTGCAATGCAATACAAATAAGAGATGATGTATCATATTCACATTTTAACATGATTTTTCTAAAAACTATGTACGTATAATCAAGTAAACCTAGCTGCTTCAGTCCAGTAAGTATTCATCTTAAAATATCACAAACAATATAAAAGTTATTCTTGTATTTACTTCATAAAAACCATTAAGAACTTTATAGCAAAAACATGAATAAACATAATCAAACATTTCAAACATGATACAGTACAGGCTTTATAGGGTTAAACAAAACAAAAAAGTGGAATGTGGAAATGTGGGTATCACACCCATGGACTTTTTTGTTGTGTTTTCATCCCTGGTGTGTTCCTTGACCCAGTTTTCCTTCACCTGTGTCTTATCAATTATCCTCATTTGCTTGTGTATTTAGTTCTGTTCGGTGTGTCTTTGTCGGGTCTACTAATCTACCATTGTTGCACATTAAATATTATTGAACTCTTCTTCATCGTCGTCCTTCTGGATCATTATACACACCATGTTGTGATACACTGGATGACAAAATAACCTTTATACTATTTATACACTAGACAGTTGAGAATCTAGCACAGTGGTTTTCAAAAGACTTTAAAAAAATGGGTCGCCAGGATGATTTAAGGAAAACGTAACCAAGTTCAAGACTCAGGAAAGAAGCAATTAAATAACATAAACAACAAAACGAAAGTAACCGGCAGCCGCCTCAGGTCAGAATCAAATGTGTATTTGTGTTTGCGCTCTGTTTTTGGAGCGTTGTACATTGTAGCAAATCAGAGACATATCTGTTGATTTCTATAACGCAATGGCCAATCAGAGGAGCTTTATGCCGAGTTCACACTGCACGATTTTAGCCCGATTTTTCACTCGCCGACAGGTTTTGATAAATCGCCGACAAATGCCCGATATCGGAGGCAAATCGGAGCTCGTTCACGCCAGTGACAATCGCGCAGTGTGAATTACCAAAGACGCGATCTGAGAGAATCGCCGACACGTCGCCGACGCCTGTGAAATATTTGACATGCTAAATATCTGGAGCTGTCGGCGTGTCACGAATCTGGTCCATTCACTTCCGCTCCCTCACCACCAGAGGTCACCCGCTCATCACATGGACTCTTGCACTTCACCATCTAACTACATTTCCCATCATCCATTGCACAGATATCACAGCTGTGACCAATCACTCATTGCACTAATCACACACACCTGATCCTATGCACACGCAATCACACACTCTATTTAAACCTTGGACTTTCTCTGCCTCACTGCTGAGTATTGTATGCGTTTACCGCTCCTCTAGCTGTAGCTACTCTACAGAGCCCTTGTCAGTATCATAGTCTTGGATTACCTGTTCACCTGTGTTTGTTTCTAACCCGTGTTTCCTGGATTAACCCTTTCTGTGCCATTCCGTGTTTCTTTTCAGTTCCTGTATTGTTCTGCGTTTTTCACTCCCCTAGTGTTAGCTGCGATCTGGAACTTTTGTTGTTTTCTAGTCTGTGTTCCTAGTGTTTACCCTGTCTCCTGTTCGACTCTGATTATTTCCCTTGCCTGGATTATAGCTCATGTACCTGGATTATCTCTCTGCCTTGCCACATTTGATACTGTTCGCCGATCGTCGACCCACGCTTGCCCTAGGTTTACTCTTTGTCTTGTCCGTGCCATACCTGTTTGCCATTGTTTCGACCCTGCCTGTATTTATGACCATGCCTTTAAATAAAAGCTTGCACATGGATCCGCACGTCTCACGTCTCGTCAGCCACGTTACACGGCGATTCACAATCACGCTGTGTGCAATGATTTCTGACTGAAAACTACATCACGATGACCTTCAGCCAATGAGAGACAAAGATACAGGGCAGAGGGAAGTTCGGTGAGGAGTTATAGACCATATCAGTATTTTAATATGTACAATTATATCATACAGAAACACGCACAAAAGCTTGAACAACCGCAACATCAGCATAACAGTTACTGCAAAAGTATTATTTACCACTCTGCAGAACACAATCCCTGTTCCCTGCATCTCCCTCCTGCATAATCTGTTTTTCTTTTTTTAGCTGGAAATCAGCGCACAGACAATTTGCGGGCTATATTTTTTTAATACTTCCAGTCTCGCGCACGCAGGTTCTCGCGTTATTTCCTTATCACTTCTCGCGCGTGTTTTGTTGTGAAACGTGGTTTGCGGATCAGAGTTGTCGGCGATTCTTCCTATTGTGAAATCGTGCAATGTGAAAGCCCCTGTCGCCGATCCATCGTGCAATGTGAACACAGCAGCGACTGAATGCTTCCCCAGATAGTCACGCAGTGTGAAAACAACAGCGATCCGACGAGTTTGAAAATTGTGCAGTGTGAACTCAGCATTAGTGAGTCAGAATCCACTCACCGCTCAGAACTCGAGGGTTCTTGTTCAGTCCAGAGTTCTGGAAGCTCGCAACGCGAATCCTCTGATTATAATGAACAAAGTGTAGGTGATGTAAATAAGAGATTAACTGTGCTGTGTTGACATATTCATTGATTATAGCAGAATTAGAGATCGTGATAAACTGAAATGAGTGACAGCTTTTTAAGGAAGCACACTTTGCGCACTTTCTTTGCTGTATATAGCCTCCATTCAGAATTTGAATAAAAGTTTCGTTTTTCATGCTGCTAAGAGGACCAATGTGGCGTACTAAGTTTCGGAAGTGACAACCACATATTCTCTCGAAATCGCAATGACATTGTGATAATCATAATATGGACTGGGCAAAATATGATATCAGAATAGATGTGCATGAAGGCAAGCACCCTCACTAATTGCAGAAGCACCGACAGTGATTTGATTTTGGAACAGAGCATCCTTCCAGAGCTCTACAGTGCGACTCGAGATCGGTCTGTAGCGCAGTTGTCTTTACTTCCTTCCTTCTTTCTTTCTTTCTTTCTTTCTAAATAAATAAATACATACATACATAAATATGGGTCGCGTCAATTTAACAAGTCAAAAATAGGGTCGCTCTGAAAAAAGTTTGAAAACCACTGATCTAGCCTATAGTAAAAGTGAGTCATTTGGGACACAATGATGTTGTCTTAGAGGGCTTCATAGTTAAGATGGCTACCAACAATCTTCATCTAAAGATCTCACCAAAAACGCCTTTAAATTGTTGCCTCAGTGGCTCAACTTCAATTTTGTGAAGCTACGAGAATACTTTTTGTGCGCAAAGAAAACAAAAATAGCATAATTTATTCAACAGTTCTTGTCCTCAAGTACCACGATGCATGCTTTCTCCTGAACGTAAACAATGCTGATTTTTTGTTTTCTGGGTCTGGGAACATTTCAGCTGCGTTGCTGTCTATGCTGGGTCAAAGAGCTCTCAAATTCCATCAAAAATATCTTAATTTGTGTTCCGAAGATGAACTAAGGTCTTACAGGTTTGGAATGACATGAAGGTGAGTAATTAATGACAGAATTTTCATTTTGGGGTGAACTAACCCTTTAACTCTTGATAATCTATAAATAATCCGTCTCTTGCTCCCTCTCACTCAATCTGTGCTCTATGTGCTCTAATTTTTGCAAAACGCCTTGTTGAATTTTAAACGGTTCCATTTCACTCCCTTGTGATGTTATTTTTTTCACTCTCAATTGTTCCTTCTCCTCTTTCCTCCAAAGACCTTGGCTGCTCTCCACTCAAAGATAAGAGAGAACAGTGACACATGTGAAGCAGCTCCTTGAACGCTCTCTCTCTCTCTCTCTCTCTCTCTCTCTGTAACACATGTGTTGAATTACAGGCACTCCCCCAGTCTCTGCAGGCTGACGCAGCACTTTGCTCTATCGAGTGCATATCACGTGAGCTATCTTTCATCACTGGGAAGAGGCCGCAGTACACATGGGTCTAGACTAAGATTGCTAGTTCAGATCAATCTCTTTGGGCTGGCTGAGATTTTAACTATCATATAGGTGTAGAGGCTGTGGTTACATTTTTATCATGGTGAATAGAAACCAGGGGGTCACGTTGGCATGAATTATTCATAACAAGACTTGCAGCACAGTAGGTGGCAGTCTTTGAATGAAATAAAAGATAAGCTCAAAAGGACTTCAAAATACTGAGTCAATCCAAAACTCCATTATAATCAATGAAGCTCTCTACACTGCACAACGAATCTCTTATTTACACCATCTACACTTTGTTTGTTATAACGAGAGCATTTGTGAGCGTGCATAACTCAGCAATGAACAAAAGTATTTTGAGCAGTGAGTGGATTCTGATTAACATTGCATTCAAGGAATCAACATATGTCTGCGATACATTACTCAACGCTGCACAAACACGCAAGTAGAAATCTTTGAAGCTCCTCTCAGCGCAAACACAAATAGCCTATGCTGATCCAACCCATTCTCACACCCAACTCGTCACATATTGAAGCTTGGTCAGGACCACTTGGCGTCGCTTTTTGACGCTCAAGGTACCCCTTAGCGTCATTTTTCGACTTGCAGGGTCCTCCGTTGCTTTAAATAGGAAACCCTTAGCGTCAATATGCCGACGCCATACTGGGAATTTTATCGTCATAATTAAATTATATATTGTGTAATAACATTGCCATTATTGCATATATGTTGGGGTGTGATTTTTCAATGTAAACAGCCACAACAGTTTTATTTATATTACATTATTTACACATTATGAGCACATAACCCAACCCCTGCCCCTAAATTTGTCAATAAAACACAAGATATAACAGGCAGATACAACTACTGTCATAATTTATTCAAAAAATATTAATATTCCAAGTCTTCCGAGGCAAAACATTTGATTTGTGAGAGGAGTAGACGCGTTAAGCTCATCCCGTATGCAGTCTGTGCGCGAATTCAAAAAATGCCGCCAGAAGAAGCCTTGGTTGTGAAATGCTATTGGCTCTTGTGTGTCTCGTGACCGATTGCGTTTTGCTGTTCTGACAGGCTATTGGCTCTTCTGTGTCTCGTGACCAATTGCGTCATGCTACGGGACTTGAGTATCTTTTGAATGAGATGTGAGCGTTAACGGAGCGGGGTCATTTTCAGCGATTAAAACCTTATGTTTTGCTCTCTTCTTCTCATAAAGACTTCGTATGGCTTCAGAAGACCTGGAATGCAGCACGACTTGTTTGTAATGCTTTTATACTGCTTGTTTATGGGCAGTTTTGCAATAAACACCGGTGACTTAACTTACATTTGCCTGTTAACTGTTACGTGTTTTATGTTGTTCAGAAGTGGGTAGGTTTAGGGTAGGGGTGGGTAAGGTGCTCCAATAAAAGTATAAATGTATATAAAATTATTTATATTTTTTACAAATGCATGCAAACCATTAAACTAAGACAAACAACTGAAAACAACGGCGGAGAACGATTGTCATTTTCCATAAGCGTCTTGACCTGACGATAAAGCAAGCAATTGAAAGCAATGGAGTTCCTATTTTGTCATATAATGACGCCTAGGGGCACTTTTGGCGTCTTCATAGTGACGCGAAGGCGTTTGACCATGCTTCAGTTTTTGACGCCTTGGGAGTGAGAATGGGTTGGCTGATCGGGTTAGTCGCACAGGTGCTCCTAAATATGTTTTGATAGTCGCACACAGTAGCTACTTTTCAGTCGCCCTGTATAGCCCTGGCAATGTGTCATGATATTTTCTCTTCTTTTTTTAAATTTACGTTTCGCACAACCGCCAAGTCGATGCTGCCTATCCATTTGTGAATAAATATGCTCGACTCTGACTGGGGAGGGGCAAATACACTGGGACCTGACCCAATCGCAATTCTTTATATGCGTGCATATATTTGATATTCTCTCTGTATATTGTATCATTAACTGTTCATTTTCTATGCATCTGTATCTCTTCCAGCAAAATAATATATACAAAACATGAAAAAATATTTTAAAGGTCTTGTCATTATCGTAATCACTTGGTGCCCCCCTATTGGCTGGTGCCCCAGGGCACTCGCCCAATCCCGTCTATGGATAATCCGGCCCTGCTTCCAGAGCTCTACAGTGCGACTCGAGATCGGTCTGTAGCGCAGTTGTCTTTACTTCCTTCCTTCTTTCTTTCTTTCTTTCTAAATAAATAAATACATACATACATAAATATGGGTCGCGTCAATTTAACAAGTCAAAAATAGGGTCGCTCTGAAAAAAGTTTGAAAACCACTGATCTAGCCTATAGTAAAAGTGAGTCATTTGGGACACAATGAGGTTGTCTTAGAGGGCTTCATAGTTAAGATGGCTACCAACAATCTTCATCTAAAGATCTCACCAAAACGCCTTTAAATTGTTGCCTCAGTGGCTCAACTTCAATTTTGTGAAGCTACGAGAATACTTTTTGTGCGCAAAGAAAACAAAATAGCATAATTTATTCAACAGTTCTTGTCCTCAAGTACCACGATGCATGCTTTCTCCTGAACGTAAACAATGCTGATTTTTTGTTTTCTGGGTCTGGGAACATTTCAGCTGCGTTGCTGTCTATGCTGGGTCAAAGAGCTCTCAAATTCCATCAAAAATATCTTAATTTGTGTTCCGAAGATGAACTAAGGTCTTACAGGTTTGGAATGACATGAAGGTGAGTAATTAATGACAGAATTTTCATTTTGGGGTGAACTAACCCTTTAACTCTTGATAATCTATAAATAATCCGTCTCTTGCTCCCTCTCACTCAATCTGTGCTCTATGTGCTCTAATTTTTGCAAAACGCCTTGTTGAATTTTAAACGGTTCCATTTCACTCCCTTGTGATGTTATTTTTTTCACTCTCAATTGTTCCTTCTCCTCTTTCCCTCCAAAGACCTTGGCTGCTCTCCACTCAAAGATAAGAGAGAACAGTGACACATGTGAAGCAGCTCCTTGAACGCTCTCTCTCTCTCTCTCTCTCTCTCTCCCTCTCTGTAACACATGTGTTGAATTACAGGCACTCCCCCAGTCTCTGCAGGCTGACGCAGCACTTTGCTCTATCGAGTGCATATCACGTGAGCTATCTTTCATCACTGGGAAGAGGCCGCAGTACACATGGGTCTAGACTAAGATTGCTAGTTCAGATCAATCTCTTTGGGCTGGCTGAGATTTTAACTATCATATAGGTGTAGAGGCTGTGGTTACATTTTTATCATGGTGAATAGAAACCAGGGGGGTCACGTTGGCATGAATTATTCATAACAAGACTTGCAGCACAGTAGGTGGCAGTCTTTGAATGAAATAAAAGATAAGCTCAAAAAGGACTTCAAAATACTGAGTCAATCCAAGACGCCAAAACACATCTTTCTACATAGCACACGCACCCACTTGACACAGACTAAAAATACACAAACACAAATCTGTAGCCCTGTTTCAAATCCAAAACACAACATTTGTACTCTCTATCATTATCTCACCAACCACGCTCCCTAAAATCAGCATACAGACAGACATGGTATCTTCAATCTCATTAAAAATGACATTTACAAGCAGTTTTTCTGTGTCAACAGAGCACCCGTTTTCAGTTTGGACATTTTCCACTCCCTTCCAAAGATTTATGCCAAATACCCTGTTTGTTCTGTCTCATTTCCCTGCTCAGTGCTGCCTGGATTATCTTCTTTTCACAATACGTCATACTGAAGTTCTCATTGTTGTCAACGTAGTGAAGTGGGAGCCTAGCAAAAACCCACTTTTGGGATTTCACAAAACCTCATTGTTTCAAGATACAATGTGCTATTATGGTTCATGCTAACACTGTTTTGAAAAACAGTCACTAATTAATATTAGCAAATGTAGTATTAGAGCTGATATATAAACAAGGATATCCACTTTGTCAGAACTTTTGCTGACATAAGAATATTTTAAGAAAATTAAATTTAAACTCATTTTTAAATTGCAAGAACTGTAATTTAAGGGACAACAGGGTAATTTTAAGCAATCTGAAACAGAGCGCTCAAAATATTGGTGTGAGATTATAATAGGCATTCTCTTAATAGATGAAATATGAAAAAATTGCTTGAAAAATTACCATCAATAGACATGAAATGCATCCTTAATTATAGAATGACTACACAATGGAAATCATTTTAAGTACATGCAAGATAAAATATCACAAGCTTTCTTACTGCGCCAAAATAACATTTACATTTATGCATTTAGCAGTACGCTTTTATCCAAAGCGACTTAAAAAAAATATTTTATTTTTTTTATCAGTATAACAACCTAACTGTGGTGTTTTGCGGAGATTCTTTAAATCAAAGAATAGAATGCTGATTGTGTTAGGATATATTTAAATGCTGCCTTGAAGGTAACCTTACGTGAGGATTCGCATGCAGTGTTCTACGTCATGTGAATTTGGGAGTTCGGTGAGTTAATGCGCCCGCCCTCTGTCTCCGCATAGGGCTGCTCCCACAAGCAACTTCACAGAATACGAGTCACGCCATTTCAAATACACGGATAATCTCAACTTTTCCCCCGTAAGGCACTAAAGACACGGCTACTTCCGCTCATACGTGCTTTCAAGGGTCTCTGTTTAACAGCAGGACGGTGTGTCCTTCCCGCGTGTCCCCTGCGCAAGGCGCACCTTTCCATGCAGAAACTTGCCCAAGTGAGCGCGCAGAAGCACTGCAATGCAGAAAGAGCCCATAGACACAGGCAAAGTCGCGAGCCCGGACTCAGGACTACAACAGTGCTTTACTTTCAGCCGAAACCCTCTTGACTTATTAACCTAAATATGGATTAGCAACCATTTTTACAATCTCGCGCTGATTTAAAACAATACAAGCTTAAAATATCGCAATTTTAAGATCAAAATCATTATGTCATAGCTTTACTGATGCACCTGTCCTGATAGAGAATAACAGTCACGTTTATAGCAAATAAGAAACACTGTATTTGCACTGCATTTTGCATCTGCGGTTTGACTTACGTGATGAGCAATGCTGAAAGGCGAGAAAGAGTAAAAGGCTTGGGGCAAGAATTTTGATAGCCATCCTCTCCGGGATATGGAGTCGCTATTAGATGAGTAAATCAAATGTTATCCTCTCCTCGTCACCGGACAGTACAGCATCGTTTATCCGTCCTTTCGGCCAACTTTAACTCTCTCGGCCGGGATGGCGATAGACTCGATCGTTAGATGCGGGCGCGCGCGCGAGATAGTGGTGCTGATGCTGCGCTTTGGCGGGAGCGCGCATACTTTCATTAAACCAAATTCCTTGAAACTTGGAAAGTTGTGACAGTCTGGTCGTCATACATATATAAACTCTCTGTTATTACATACAGAGGGAATGTGCAGTCGTATGGTCTGGGTAGACGGTGGACAGTCACGACTTAAGTGTCCGGGTTCGCAGTGAGGGAGGGGCGCAAGATGAGAACAGAAAGAAAAAATAAAAGTTTTGGACTCAAGCAGTTCGTCACAGTGATGGAAAGTCCGAATCATTTCCGTGAATCGGCTCTTTTGAACAGAACCTCTTAAAATGATTCTTTAACGTAATGACGAGATTACGTTGCTCTTGATTGACAAGGCACATAAATTGAGTTTATATAGATTTAAACAGGCCTAAAATCTAAAAAAAAAATTATTTTTTTAAGAAGGACTCTTTATTGCAATGTGTCTCACTTACGTTTGTTGCAGCCTTGATAAGCCATTTAAATTAAATAGGCCTACAAATTTTACCTAATTAGCCAAATCTTCAGTTCACTCCAAATACTCATTAACCGATTCATTGAAAAGATCTGACTCGATTTGTTCACAATCCAGACATCACTCACTTTGAAGTATTGCATCATGCACCATTTCAATGATTTATATTTTTAGTTGTGTCATGTGAGAAATATAATAGTTCAGCACAGTTGTCCCTTGTATTCCAGTTAGTGCTGTCAAATGATTATTCGTGATTAATTTGCATCCAAAATAGAAGTTTTTGTTTACATAATATGTGTGTGTGTGTGTGTGTGTACTGTGTATATTTATTATGTAGCCTATATATAAATGCACACACTTGCATGTATATATTTAAGAAAAATATGTTTAAATATTAAATATATTTATATATAATATAAATTATATGAATATATATATACATGTAAATGTTTTCAAAATATATACTGTATGTGTGTGTATTTATATACTGTTTGCATAATAAATATATACACAGTACACACACATATATTAAGTAAACAAAAACTTTTATTTTGGATGTGATTAATCACGATTAATCATTTGACAGCACTAATTCCAATGCAGAGATCTAACAACATGGCATCAACCAACATCTTGCCGTGTCTCCCTTCCCTGCAGCGTGGGTTTGCCCAGAGAGCACAAGTCCATTACTACAATCAGTCCAACTGCTTACAATCAGATTTGTTTGTGGGGGTCATATGTACAAGGTGGGTGGAAAATCCAGATTTGTGTTGGAAGAGGCAGTCTGTCCATGATTCTGTGATATAAAAAGGCTTTGGGATTAAGAAGTGGGTTTGTAGGACAGCAACAGAGCAGGGTGGGAGCAAGGGCACATACAGGGGCAGAGGGGGATTTGCAGTGTTTCTAATCAAATCAGATTGGGATTTACCAAAGTCCCTCCCTGTTCTTACAATCATTTTACACACATCAATACTCATTCATGAATATGAATATGCATGGGAAAGCAATCTGCAGTGCAGTGGGTTAAGATGTTTCTTTCTTTAAAAAATAAAAAATAAAAATAGGCCTAAGGTCTCTATTCTCATGCACACACACAATTCGCAATCGCTACATAATTGAGGAAAACTTCACATTATTTGATTTGTGAAAATAGATTACTGGTTATCAAGTTATGTGGGCATCCTGATGGGCAGGAGAATAATACATTTAAAGCATCAGTTATTGCTTTTACATAAAATAGAAGTCAATAGATTCAAAGGATTAAGTGATAAATCCATGCATTGATTTTCTTTACACACCGACAAAATCTACTATCTTTATAATCCTAACATCATCCCTAAATCACCATCTGTTCCAAGTCCAAAACACAACCGTGTCAATGTGTTAGTTTAATAAGTTTGAGATTAAGGTCCTGAATTCATTACATACATTATAAAATCATGTTTTGTGATAACATCTAAATTAGATAAGTCAAAACTATTATTTACATTTACATTTAGTCATTTTGCAGACGCTTTTATCCAAAGCGACTTACAATTGGGGAATACATAAAGCGATTCATCTTGAAGAGGCAATCCGACAAACGAAGTGCTTGTAACACCAAGTCTCAGGCATTGTTTAAATAAGTACAAGCTAGCAAGGGAAGGAATAAATAAAGAGAAAGAGTTTTTTTTTTATGTGTAAGGTGAAGTCAAGTAGTGTTGAAAGAAATGAGTTTTCAGCTGTTGCTTGAAGATTGCCAGGGATCCAGTACTCCGAATATGGGTGTGAAGATCATTCCACCAGCCAGGAATGATGAACGAGAATGTTCTGGAGAGTGATTTTGAGCCTCTTTGTGATGGTACCACGAGGCGTCGCTCACTAGCAGATCTCAGACTTCTGGAGGGGATGTAGATTCTTAATAGTGAGTGCATGTAGGTGGGTGCTGAGCCTGTGGTTGTTCTATAATATTTAATATTATTGTATCAACCTGGGTGGATGCATTAGCTTACACAAAGTATACCAGGTAGAAATAGCCCCTAAAAAGGATAATTCACCCAAAAATGAAAACTGTGTGATCATTTACTCGCCCTCATGTTTTTCCAAACCTGTATGACTTTCTTTCTTCTGCATATTATTATTTGTTTTAGTCCATACAGTGTCAATATAGTAACCAAAACGGTTTGGTTATTAACATGTTTCAGAATATCATCTTTTGAAAAAAAAAGTTTTCTATTATCAATTCTGTATTTAGACCAGTGTTATTTAAGTATTATTACTGATATAATATTCTTTTTATTAATATTTTGGATTAGTTTTTATTTTTATGTTCTTTTTTAATTTTAATTTTAGTTTATGTTTTAGCAATTTTATTGTGTTGATCATTTTAATTTTTTTTAATGTCTATATAGTTTTAGCTATTTTAGTACATCAACTTAAACTAAATGAAAAATAAACTGAAATAATATGTTCAATATTAGGCTATTTTTATTAGGCTTTTATTTCAAGTAACGACGTTTTTTGTTGTTGTTGTTTTTTATGGTTTTAGTTATCTGCAATAACCCTGATTTAGACTGTTTGTGTATGTACAGTAAAGACTAGCACTCGACATGAACTGATAAAATGCCTCATATAAGCACCAGATGGCGCACACAAGTCATAGCGTGAGGTTTCCAGTGTAACAAATGCCAGCGAGAAACCTAGAAACTACCAAACGAAGCTAGCTGGTCAAACAATCTGGGACTGTCCATCATATCCACTTCCCTTTTCTGTTCCAACCAGTGACCTCCCCAATAAAAAGAGGAAATAAAGCTGTTCGTGTGACTCAGTGAGGAACAGAATTTCTGTCTTTGGGTCTTTACACGTGAGGGAAGTTTCACGTTGAGGCATACGCACAGCTGTTTGGTTTACTTTACTTTGCTTTGGTCTCAAGGTAGCCATTCGTCAGGTTAAAGCTTAGCTGGTTCTGGTTCAGTTCTCCCTCTCAGGCTGTGAAACATCTTTGGATGGAAAGTGAAACCACTGATCTAACAAAGTGTGCTGCTTTAGCTCAGGTTACAGAATCATGCAAATAGAGACAGTAGGAACTATACATTCAAATGTAAATGCACTTCCTCTTCATCTCTTCTGCTTTGTAAATAATTTCCATAGTCTCTGCATTGCTCTGACACAAATTCTGTACCCAGCAATGAACATAAAACCACACGTGTCCCTAAACAATTCTCTTCTGTTCGTTTTCCTCCCTTCAGCTGGATTTTCCTTTGATCTAATAGTTTCTTCACGGTTTATCAGACGATCTAGCCTATGTAGGCATGTGTGTGGTTGTCACAGGCTGTATATGAATTTTCCATATGGGTATTTGCATTTTTATCTCTTGGTCATTCTCTAAACATACCCAAGATAGTTTTGCGGTGTCGTCCGTCGAAGTTAAGATAAATCAGGCAAAAACTTGCATTATATGACCTCCAAGTTAATTTTGTACTACAAAACACATAGTTTTGTATGTTAGTTGGCATTTAGTTGTCAAAAAAAGTTTATGAAAATCCAGAACAGACTTGCTTGAAGGTCTACATACAAAAGCATACAAATGGCTGAAATTTATGCATGTTTATTTATGTAGGGAACTAAGTCATATAAGCTATAGAATTTGGAAAGGGAGGGAATAGTTTAAATGTGACAAGTTCTGAAAGCACTAATTTACATAAAAGGTAAATCTAACATTTTAAGTGACTTATTGACCATAGCACATGATCATGAGGTGCCTTTAGTGGTCAGTGCTTCTCAAACCTGTCCTGGGGACCCCTAAACACTACACATTTTGTATGTCTCACTCATAAGGCCACATACAGTTCAAGTCTTGCAGACTCTATTAATGACTCTATGATATCATTTCCTGTTTTGTTTTGTTTTAATGGGTTTGATTTGTCAGATAAAAGTGTTTAGAATATTAATAAGTAGTGAAAAGAAGTAAAAACATTTTTTTTTTTTTTTTTTTAAATGAAATAATAGTAAGATGCAAAATGACATCAGGACAGTTGAATAACTCTGACATCAAAAAGGCACCAAAAATACCAAAAGGTAATTTTAATTCAACATTTTTAAAATATGCTCATCAAACAGTGGTTCTCAACCCCCTAGGGGGCCTAAGCAAACTTTCAAGGAGGCCTCAAGATGACTTTAAATGATTTAAGCAAAACAATAATTAAAATGAGCTGAAACAACTAAAAATCAAGATAATTCTTATTTTAATTCAATCCCTCACCAAGTGATTTTTTTCTTTGAAGAACCATGGTTCGTATGTTCTTGGAAAACCTATACACTATGAGGAAACCTAATTTTAAAAATGTGACTTTTAGACCATAAAGTCATGTAAATGTATGAAATATTATAACACCATGACCATTTTTAGAACGAATATCATTTTTTCTGGTTACATCAAGCTCTAAAATATTTTATCAGGTAGAAATTATGAGTAAAACATACTGTAAATCATGAACAATTGGACAAGTCAAATATTGTTGTGAGCAATGCCATAGAAGAGGTGTAAACAAGTTGTTGCATATATGAATTACATTTTCAGTGGATTAATAGATTTAAAATGATTAGAAACGAGAAAAATGAGCGTCATGTCATCCAGCTATTTTTGTTCTTGTCAGGTCCTGGAACACTTCAGCTGCTTTGCAGCCCAGCAGGGGCAAACGGAGTCTTGACGGTGCTGGTGGGGGGCACCTGTAGCATCTCCGTGGCTCATCATCCCCTGACAGGACAGCTGCTACAACAAGATGGCTGTGGTGGAGTTTAATGGGCAAATAAACAAATAAGTATCCTGACCGCAAGCATTGGCCAGCTGCCTGACACCATCTACCACAGACAATAAAGAGAACTTTCCATCTAAAAAGAGAAAATGACCAATTACTACCTCCTAAATCTGCAAATTTCCTTCAAGTAATAATCTGTTTTGGACAGTTTTGGGGCCTGCATGCAGACACTGCGGAGGTTAGCGTGCTAGCTCTGTCAGCAAGAGTTTCAATAGCAGGCGCATTAGAGTGCAAGCGGTGTAAGCAAGTATTGTATTTTACAGAGCCCAGACTAGTCCTGTCATCAAGTTCCACTTTACAGTTTTAAATAACCATGACTGCAGCTCAGCTCACAGGCTAGAATAGTGTTTGCCTTATCAGGGTGTCAATGGCCATCCACCAACACCTTTGAAATGAAATTAGCACCCATCCATTCTCTCTATGATTTTACTGAAGTCACTGCAGAAGCCTAAAGAGAGATGTATTAGTGAATTACAAGTGGGGAAAATTTGCAAACATTTGCAAATGCATATGGAAGAATGCAAAATGCTATCTGCACCCTTGCTGACACACAAGCACACACGTTGGACTCGACCACTGAAACACAACACTGGTTACCGCTGCCAAGTATGATAGTCAGCACAGTGCTGTCAATATCAAACAAACACTTTGGCGTGCAAACAAACGGGGAGACCAAATATGCAAGGCCTGTCAGACGTGTGAGAGATGAAACCGTGTGTGTGTGTGTGTGTGTGTGTATAGACTATATGTAGCTGCTGCTGCTGTATGTCTGTGAGCAGTGAGAGATATGTCTTTTGTGTGTGTCACTGTCTATACAGTAAAAAAATTCTTAGATAAACAAATAATTCTGAAAAAATACCTGTCGCTTTTTTAGTTCAAATACTAGTCTGGAACTTGCACTATGGTTTTTCAAGTCAAAATATCATGCACAGCAGGTCAGCTGGAATTTTGGAGTTCAAATTGGCTACTAAGAAAAATGGTTTTGTGGTTCAGTCCGAATTTCCCTTTTCCCAGAATGCTCTTGGACATGATTTATTAATATGGTTGTGTTCTTTGAGCTTTTACCAGTTTTATTTACATGTTCATTTTATTGTCATGTTAATTAAGTTACTATGTTGTGTCATGATGAAATGTTTTAAGCTGTACATGTCCTACAAAAGTTTGGAAACACACTTGTTGGGTTTTAGATAATAGCCAAATAAATCCTTATGATTTTGCTTTGATAGAGGACACTACAAACTATGAATGCAGTGCATTACACACACACACACACACACACACACATACACATGTTTGGTTTGCTATCCTTGTGGGGACTCTCCATAGGCGTAATGCTTTTTATACTGTGCAACCCTTCACCTAAACATACCCCTTACATGAAACTTTCTGCATTTTTAGATTTTAAAAAAACTTAATTCTGTGTGATTTATTAGCTTGTTTACCCGTGGGGATCTCAATTTAGGTCCCCACTGTGACACGAGTCCCCATGAGTCTGTGTGTATTCAGGTTTAAGTCGCCACCTGAATAGAAAAACAGGTACACACACAACAAACACATCTCTAAACTATATTCTAATTGGTCTGTTGTCTATTAAATTGCTATTGCAATCACTAACTTTAACTGCAAGTAGAGTTATGCAGATGAGTTTCCTAAATAATCTACAAACAAACAAATAAATAAAGGGAAAAACCTGGGCCAAGTTTATTCCAGTAATCATACATATCATTATTATGTAATAAAAAGATCACTGATTGCAGAGGTTTTAGGCCAATACATGAAATTTATGGTGACATCAAGGGCATTAACAATTTTATAAGGCATTTTTTTGGCTCATCATTGCACACATAACAAGTATTTGACAAAGTATGTGATATTGTCATAGTTTAAGACAGCAAGCACTTTGTACTCCAAAGCAGATTTGAGTTAACTGATATAATGATATTGACATTTTCATTATTTTTGTGGTGAATTTTTTTTTTTTTTAATTATAATAAACACTTTCTTTTTACAGTATGCTCACATTGTACAATGTGTACACAGAAAACCTGAGATGAAGCATATAATATTAATAAACTAAATCCATTTAAATAAAGAGAACAATTTGCATACAACTTCTTCTTGGACGCACTTCTAAATAGATATGTAACAATTTTAAGTCAAGACAGCCTGACACTCTACATTCAGTCAAAACATTTACCCAATGACAAGAATGGATTCAACTGGATTTATGCACGCATTAAAGAAAACAAAACTAAAAAAAACAAAACAATGCAAACTGTTGCCCTTTTTCTGACATTCTACAAACACCTAATTTTTTCAGTGCACACAAATTGAATGTAAGGGAGAATGTGTGTATATGATGTATGTGGTGTGACGTGCGAAGTAAATATTTGAAATAAAAGGGGTCCGAGTTTTAATCCACAATCCCCAGCCACCAGTGCCAGAATTCATTCCAGCTGCTTAAGGCTTTGTAAAAGCGTCAATATGACAAATGGACTGTATATTGTATATGCAGTGTGATTGTCTGTGTGTGCTGGAAGCTTTACTGAACTCTCCAAGTGCAAACTGATCCAGCGAGCATGTGGACGCCCTGCCAACCCTTTGACCCACAGTCTCTTATTCTTGGCTGCCCCGTCTGTATCTTTGCGAAAGACTGCGTGCACAGCTATACATACAATATGAATGTGTGTATATGTCGATGTCTGCATACGTCTCCTTGTGTGCGTGTCTGCAGGCTAAGCAGCAAGCTAATGTCTTTCATTAACAGTCATAATTGCTCAGGCATTTGACCACAATAGCTTGTAAATTCGACACACTGGTCTGATGGTTAACAGTTCGGTCCCACCTCAATACTGAAATAGGTTTCATTCACCCATATGTTTTAATGTGAGTATGTGTGTGTGTATTTGGGGTGAAATTGCAGGTTTCTATGATTGTTCACTGTGGCTTCCACCCTTCCCTAAAGCAAAGCAAGCCAAGCTTTTTCTGAGGCCTTATGCATATGAAATCACAGCACAGTTATATGAGATCTGGGAACACACACAGATTTCCACTCAGTTTAACAGACCCTTGGTTATTTACCCTAAATGTGCCAACATTTCTTTCCTTTTTCTTTTCCTTGCCCCTACCGCACATTGAAGTTGAAATCTTCCTTTTAGACAGACATGGTTTAATACTTTGTCACATGTATAAAGATGCATGCAAAATGCAAACACACACACACACACACACACACACACAGAAGTTCAGGGATTTTGGCAGCTCTGTACGAGTTCTGAGTACTTTCACACAGTCTAGAGGCTATAAATAGAGCAAGGCCTCTGGATGACTGCCCACCCTTCCTTAACTCTTAATAACCAGTGGGTCTACCCTACAGTTACGGGCCATGCACTTCTGCTCACACGCAAACCTGTAAGAAAGCCTCTTTTAAGAGCGCATACACCATGTAAATGAACGTAAACACATGCTCATAAATATACTGGATTTTGGATGCTTTTAGAAACATTAGATGGGTAATTTATAGCTTTTTGAAGCTTGGATGAAAAAGTTAATAAGCTTGCATTTTCACTCTAGTTTACATTATGCTCTATTAAAAACAGGCACTCTCACACAGAATTGTGAAATAAAATGTAGCTACCCACAGCATATCAGAAGCATTATGAGTTCTACACATCCCTACTTGAGTGATAGTTTATTATATATTGCAGCTAATTAATGATGTTTTAGCAGGGAATGTACAATATAATGGTAAAATTGGTTATTATTAGAGATTTTTAAAAATGTTTTCTATCAGTCGATATTAAAGATACTGTTTCAGCTGATATAGGGGATTGTGCATGCCTTATATATTTACATATGTTATTATAACATTACATAATTACTAATAATTTAATTTGTATATAATTTTATTAGCAGTCATTTGTCGGTTTCGCTCTTAACAAGA
This sequence comes from Onychostoma macrolepis, assembly GCF_012432095.1. NCBI lineage: Eukaryota > Metazoa > Chordata > Actinopteri > Cypriniformes > Cyprinidae > Onychostoma > Onychostoma macrolepis. Next base: position 32,301,638 of record NC_081157.1, on the reverse strand, counting down.
AATTTAGCTAGAATTTGAATATCAGTGCATCTGTACTTTTAGCTGCCAAGAGTTTAGTCCTGTCAGCTCAGTTTAAACTATTTTACCAAATTTAAATGGTGAATTCCACAGATTTTCTGCACATTTTGTCTGGGCCTACAGTTAACAAGAGAGTTAAAGGAATAGTTCACTCAAAAATGAAAATGTTGTCATCATTTACTCACCCTCATGTCGTACCAAACCTGCATAAGTTTCTTTCTTATGTTGAACACAAAAAAAGATATTTCAAGGAATTTTGAAGAACCAAACAGTTGCTGGTCCCCACTGACTTCCATAGGGAAAGAAATGGAAGTCAATGGGGACCAAGAACTGACGAAGAACAACATTCTTCAAAATATCTTCTTTTATGTTCAACATAAGAGAGAGGTTGGTCTTATCTTTCTCCCTCTTGTGTGTGCATATACCATGCAGTATGAGGGCGTCTAGATGCTGGGTGCTGGATCTTTCTCGCTGCTTGTTTTGCTTTGCCATTGTTTTGTCTTATTCCTCCTGTGCTCCAACCAGCCCTATATGAACATATCTCTGTGTTTGCATATGCATTCACAGATCTGTGCCTTTCTTCCTGGATATTGCTGTACGACGCTGATGCAAGACATGATAAGGTCTGCTTTTGTTTATGTCCTCCTTTCTCCTTTAATTTTCTAGGCCAGTTCACAATGGACAGAAATCAGCAAACTATCAGATAGCCGAGAAGTGTCTCAGATCCTGTTCTGTCAGTGCCGTGACCATAAGAGAAACATTTCACAGAAGGAAATACCAGGAGGTTCACGATGAATGGCATTAACATGAACAAAAAGAGTGGCACTTTTCTTTCTCATAAGTAAAACAACAACTTCCTGTAAAAGAGCAGCAGAATGTGTCCACAAGGGAGATGGTTAAGGGACACATACAGTGCACTTTATGGAAATGAAATGGGCTGTGAGAGTTTTTTTGTCAGAGTGATTTGGGATTTTTGGGAGGGAGTTGGAGGAACCAGGGTTAAAGATAGAGTAATGGAGACCATGAAGGGAGGTGAGAGGGGGTTGGGAAGAGAGGTCAGAAGTTTATGGAGAGAATATTTTTTTCTCCTATGTGCCCTCTCCCTAAAACCCCTCCTTCCAGAGAGATTTAGAAAGAAGGAAAGACACATACACACACAGAAAGAAAAACAAAGAAGAGCGAGTCATATACAAATACACTGATTCTCTTAAAGCAGACATTTGCAAACTATGCGCCAGAGCCTGGATTCAGAATTCATATGGTTTAGGCCTGCAGGTCATTTATTATAAAAACACTTTTCATTTACTGTAGACAGCTTTCATGAGCATTTAAAATGCTCAGAGTTGCCAGATTCCAAACCACCAAATCTGGTAACCTCGTGATTATCTCATGATGTGACTTCATATCTCATATTTGAGTTTGTATCTCACAACGTAACCTTTGACTTTATATCTCACAGTGTGATTGTATATCTCAAAATAACTTTATATCTGACAGTTTGACTTTATATCTCATAATGTGACATATTTCAAGATGTGACTGCATATATCATAATGTGACTTCATATCTCACAGTGTGACTGTATATCTCATGTGATTTTACATCTGACAGTTTGACTTTATCTCAAAATGTGATAGCATATCTCACACTGTGACTTTTGACTCTCACAATGTGACTTTATTTCTCATAATGTGACTATTTTTTCTTAAACTTCATCTTTTAAAAAAAACAAAAAAAAAACAGACCTTCAAACTCTCCTATTCTGCCCAGAAAAGTTTAAAACAATGTATTCATTTACGAGGCAGCTTGTGCTGTTTGGTGCCACTTATATGTGAGCAAACCTTCTCAGTAATAACCTTTAATAAACCAAACACAGATATTATATAAACCTTGTCTTTACTCTGACAACTGCACCAGTGTCACAAAATTTACCCTAAAGGCAGCACTATTTCCTTCTAACAACTCTACCATGACACAGTATAGTAAATGTTTGTATGGTGGTCATTTGTGATGTCCTCAACTTAGATTTACAAGGCTTCGGGTGACCTCTGACTTCTACAGCTATGAGCTATTCAGACACATTTCAGACAAGCCAGTAGGCAAAGTAAGAAAAAAGTCTGGAGAATAAGGCTGCATACTAACAAAAGAAGAGAAAGAGACACAGAGCAGTTCAAGGTGGAAGAACTTTATAGGATGAATACTATGAGTTTGGTGTCTGTCTATTGTCACGCTGACTCAGGGATTGACTCTATCCCATTTCTCAAGTAGAATCAACACCTTAAGGCCTAAAACGACCTCATAGACAGGAAACGTCAATTACACCAAGTTCTGACTTGAGTGCAAGTCATGAAGAGAGAGAGGAGACGTGAAGCAGGAGGGGAAAAAGACCAACTATAATACAAGAATTTCTTGTATGATTTCATGTCAATCTGACTCCAAGTTTCACGATTTTAATTCAAATCATGCAATTAAACATTAGAGGGGTCCTGTTAAGCTTTTTTACATTTTCAACTTCCTTTAGTGTGTAATATTGAAGGTACAAACAGTGTCGTGTTAAGCCTTTGTGGGGCCATGGGCTAATGCAGATTTGGGCCCACCCACCCTCATCCCCCGTTACATGCCGGTTATATTCAATGAATTAGTAAATCAAATGTGCAATCAAACACTGACGCATATGTTGTACTCATGAAATAAAAATAAAGAAAACACAATGCGCACGTCATAATCTTATAGTAGGCTAAAAATGATGTACATAAATGAACAATATTATCGAGTAATAATCTTACAAATCAGAAACATCCCAGCTAATAAAATTAATTAAATAGCCTATCACTAACCACTAAAAGGGCTTCTTCCTGCTCTTCTTCTAATAAGTTAAAATTTTGAAAATGTATAATTTTGTTTCTCTATTTAACAACATTAACTTACAATAGTGAAAGACGTCTTTCCTCAGGTAGACTGTATGTTTTCTAGCTGGATGTTGTGCTTATGATCAATAGTCACGTCTTTGCATTCCCCAAAACTATTTGCAGAAATCACGAGTTCCACTCGCTGTGAAGCAGGAGTGACTAGGCTGCATAGGATTCCGTGATTCAACTACGTTCGCAATTCAAACAACGATTTGGAATAATTCATTTGTTATTTGTATGGTCTACATCAGGTGTGGCGAACTCCGGTCCTGGAGAGCCGCAGCCCTGCAGAGTTCAGCTCCAACCCTAATAAACTCACCTGCCTGTAGCTTCCTAGTAACCGTTCAGACCTTGATTAGCATGTTCAGGTGTGTTTGATTAGGGTTGAAGAATAACTCTGCAGGGCTGCGGCTTGTCTCGGGGGCCCCCCAGTGTTCGGGGCCCAGGGTTGCAGCCGATGTTGTCCATTAGGATAACCGAGACCTGGGTACAAAGATTTTGTAGTCCAATAAAGTGCATCCATCCATCATAAAAAATACTCCACACGGCTCTGGGGGGTTAATAAAGGCCTTCTGAAGTGAAGCGAATCGTTTGTGTAAGAAGAATATCCATCTTTAAAACTTTCTAAACCGCAATCTCTAGCTTACTGTCGTACACGTGTCCTCGAGAGAGAGAGAGTGGTGTTCCAGTGGATGACGTAGGATGTAGGTGTAGCGTAAGCTCCGGTGAGAATAAAGTTTTGTTTACAGCAAAAGAAAACCAGTCTCCTCTTGGCCTATATCGAAATCTTCAGACATTTTTCTTTGCAAATCCTAATTAGTAACCAGTGTTTTGTTTTGCTCTCTCCTCTCTGCTTACGTGTTCGTCACTTCTCACTGGAGGTTGCGCTACGCCTACGTCATTCGCTGGAACACCATTTTGTCGTGAACATGCATACAACAGTTAGCAGAAGCTAGAGATTACAGTTTATAAAGTTTTAAATATGGATATTTTTCTTACACAAACGCATCGCTTCTCTTTAGTAGGCCTTTTTGACTTGTAGAGACTTGTGGATGGATGCACTTTTTTGGGCTTCAAAATCACGACACCCATTCACTGCAATTATGCAAAGTATGGCTTGGAAGAGCCAGGACATTTTTTAATATAACTCTGATTGTATTTGTCTGGAAGAAGAAAGTCATATACACCTAGGATGGCTTGAGAGTGAGTGAATCATGGGGTAATTTTCAGTTTTTGGTGAACTATTGCTTTAATGCTGTTATCTGATCAGAGAATTCTGCTATTGACCTGTCAGAATGAAGCATTCCATAAAGCAATGTTATTATTAAACTATTTGCTAAATATGTCCCTGTAAATTGTAAAGAATCTATAAAATAAATAAAGTTTCAGATATTATTAATGTTTAGCCCTTACAAGCATTTCAGTCATTTTTTATATATAAAATGGTGTTTCAAACATTATAAGCTGTAAAATACACATTTGAACAGTTGGGAGGATGTGGAAGCACAACAGACTGTGGCATCAAGACTGAAAACAAAAAAAGGGCCCCAAATGAAGATTTAGGGTTTGTTTTGTGAAAATGAGACAGAAAACTGAAAACATCAGCGTGGTCAAATTCCTCTCACTCCCTTGTATTCAGAGACAAAAGATGGGTGTGATAATGATAGTCTGTTTTTTCTTGAAAACCTCACTCTCTCACAAGCCATATATAGACACAAGACTCCCTTTTTCTTCTTAGCGTGGGCAGAGAGATTGAGAGAGAGGGAGAAAGAGAGACAGTGCTCTAAAAATAAAACATCTGTTCCAGGAGCAGGTCAGGTGGGAGGCAGGTCTGAAGCGCCATGACGAGGAAGACGAGAAGACAGAAAAGCAGAGGTATAAGCCGTGAGGAAAACGATACTGTAATCTGTTAGAGAGAGAGAGAGGACGAGGAACTGACTGATAGAGAAAGAACGATGCCAAGCAGGGGGTTTTTACTGGACAGCACACTAGCTAGCCCCCTGCACGAGTGTGTGCGTTTGTGTGCATGTGTGTTTGGTAAAGCCACAGGCAGACTTAAAGACAAACACCAGGGCCAGCTTGCAGAATGATGAATGCGTGGAGAGAGTCAGCAGAGAGCAGAGCAGAGCAAACGAGAGGAAATGAAGGCATATAGAGAGTGCGAAGGGAGCACAGGCACATAGGGGCCTTGAAAAATATCATGTGTCATCTGCGTGAATGTGAGCAAGAGAGAGTGTGTTTGGTGTGCTTTTAGAAAGCGTGATTTATGGGTGTACATGAGTGAGTAAGTGAGTGAGCTGCGTTCTGTGTGAGACTTCAGGAAAAGAAGGATTAGAGTGGAAAGACTGACAATGTGTGTGATGGAAAAATTAAGCTTTAAGACATAAATGGTAAAAATTATGAACGCACATTGAGGAAATGATCAAATTTCAAGAAGCTGTATTTGCACTCAGTCCTGTTTAAAAATTGGATTTTTAGGGGAGAATTTTGGAATTTATCAATGATTAAATACTTAATCATCACTACAACTACATAAGCCATTTATTTTATAAAGATCAAGAGTTTAAGGCCAGTATTATTATTATTATTATTATTTTTAGACACATTATTATTGATCAAAGTTCATTATATTTTGTCTCGTGTATATATATATATATATATACACCCCCTTCTAATGAACAGGTTTGACTAATTTAGTCATTTCCATGAGTACAAATCTTAATGTCTTGGTGTTTGGTGATGAGTTTTTGGCTCAAGGTCTGCATTTATAGTCACACCAGAGGTGTTCAGCTTGGATTAGGACTTGGCTTTATGCAGACCAGTCAAGTTCTTCCTCACTGACTCAATCAATCATTTCTTTTTGAACCTTGCCTTAGTCACAGAGGCATTGTCATGTCAGAATAGAAAAAGGTCATGTCCAAACTGTTGCTATAGAAGTAGAAGCACACAATTCCCTAGAATATCATTATATGCTTAAACATTGAGATTTGTACTCATGGAAATTACTAAAGTAGTCAAACCTGTTCATTAGAAGGGGGTGACCCAATACTTTTGGCAATATAATGTATAATTATTATTATTATTTTTCTTTTTAGAAATTAATACTTTTAGACAAATTATTATTGATCAAAAGTCATGATATTTTGTCTCATATGTATATTTCCATGTATATTTATATTATGTATATTTTTTTGCATAAATGCTGTTCTTTTGAACTCTCCATTCATCAAATAATCCTGAAACAAAATTTTCAAAACCGCATATTAAATGATTTACTTTTATTGATCGTTCTTTTGATCTTTTTATTAATCTCTCAGCTATTTAAATTCAGTTTTCAGACTGATTTATTTGATTCATACTAACAGTTCTGATCTGACCAGTTATTTCCTGGAAGACAGGTACAATAAAACTAAATGAAAATGAGTGATGTTTGTTTGGTGTCCACAAGGAGTCATTTGCTTTCTAAGCCATAAACATATAATAAATGACAGAAAAAAAATGTAGAAACCAGACATTGCACAAGACAATAAAGAGGAAGAGGGATCATCAGACCTTTTGGAAGTCACACAAAAAAGTCTTTCTGGTGTTCTACCCTCTCCCCTCATTCTCTGTCTGTCTCCCTCTCTTCAGAGCCTCTCGTGACAGGAGTTTCCTGGAATAAAGGAGTCCATCTGCTTTCCATTCAGGCACATAATGCGTTTCAGGAGACTACATTACCCCCCAACACACACACACAAAACATAGAGTGCTCATTCACCCCTTTACCCAGAACTTCACACTAACTTGATAATACTGCACAGTCTCCACGTCCCAGCACTATCCAAATAATAGAAGGCGAATTTCACTTTGCCATTCAAAGTAGATAGCCTTTCTATGATGACATCATAGTTTGTACAATGACAGATTTGGGTAAAACCTAGAAAATAGTAAACAAAGCAAAGAGTGCCGTCAGGTTCATAATTACATTTGAACCTAAATTTAAAGTGTAAATGACAGGGATTTGACATTTGGGACCCTGGACCACAAAGCCAGTCTTAAGTCACTGGGGTATATTTGTTATCAATAGCCAACAATACATTGTATGGGTCAAAATTATCCATTTTTCTTTTACGCCAAAAATCATTAGGATACTAAGTAAAGATCATGTTCCATGAAGATATTTTGTAAATTTCCTACCGTAAACATATCAAAACTTAATTTTTGATTAGTGATATACATTGCTAAGGACTTAATTTGGACAAATTTAAAGGCGCTTTTCTCAATATTTTGATATTTTGCACCCTCAGATTCCAGATTTTCAAATAGTTGTATCTAGGTCAAATATTGTCCGATCCTAACAAACCATACATCAATGGAAAGCTCATTTATTCAGCTTTCAGATGATGTATAACTCTCAATTTCAAGAAATTGACCCTTATGACTGGTTTTGTGGTCACATTTGTTGTTGCTTTACAAGAGACTCAAACATTTCTGATCCCATCACCGAATCGGCTTTCATTTCCTGAAATGCCTACTTCACATGTGCAGCGAGCCAGACGACAGTGGGCGGGGCGTGTTCTGGGCGTGTGCGTGGTGATCCAATCATGTTGCGAATCCTAACGCATGGGGTGATTCGCCCCGCCCCTTCACTCATGCTTCTCAAAAAGTCTGCATGCTCATGTCCCGCAGAATCAGAGACGCAATAGAAGGCGATAAGAAGCGTTGTTTTATCAACTCTCCTTTTGAAAGTAGCCGTGGGATAAAAATAATAATAAAAAGCACTTTTATCATATCAGTTTTTCTCTGAAGTTGGACACGTATTTGGATACATCCCGCGCGATAAAACGCGGTATTGTCAGGTGTCCCAACCGAAATCGAGGAGTTTATGCTCTCGGATCATCTCGTTTCCTGCGACTAGACAGTCTCCATCTGTCCCATCTGCACGACAGGACGGTGGACATCACTGGACTTTTACGGATAGAAACTGGACGACACGCCGTGATTTGAATGCCTTTGCAGGGACTTTGCTGGCTTGTGTGCTGCAGACAAGGCTTCAGTTTGCTGGCTCGGGATCATGGGGAGAAAGAGGAGGAAGAGTCTTTTGAGTTACGCAATCAGGACGAGCACATACACACGGGACGGGTATGTAGACAAAACTAAAGCTGTGCAACTATCAATAATGTTGTGTAACTTAAACTAGCTAATAGCTGTTCTGATGCCTTTTTTTTTTTGAAAACGTAACAGTATTTTTGTATACTTGTTTTATTTTTTATATACTTGTTACTATTTCACTAGTCATGATCCCATACATAACAAGTAACTTTTATTGTTTTGAAGTAAAATAAAGTAACATATTGGCACCCCCGGCACCCCCCAATTGAATTGTATGGGGATGTGTTTCAGATCTCAGCTATTCACTTCCAGCTAGCATGTATTGCTAACGTTAGTTGTTGCAGATACCTATTCTACTTTTCTAGTACCTTTTCATTTGGTACAAGTACTTTTTTGTTGGGTGTTAACTAGTAATTAGTTCTGCTTAGTACTTATTTACTAGATACATGTATATATTTATCTAGACACTAGTATCTATCCTAAGTGCCACTAGCTACATTACTTGTCTCATTCAGTGGTTGTTTAGCTTGTCATATATGATTAAGTATTAGTGTCTATTTATTCAGAACTAATTATTAGTAGTAAAGGAACCAGTGTTCATGTAAAGAATTTTAAGTGCTAGTGGTTTATTGAATAGCTATTAGTCACTATTGTTATAAGTATATAATGAATAAGCACCAATATTTAAATAAATAGTAATTACTAGTGAAATTGGAAAGGATACTAGTTGTCACTACTGGATTATTTACTAGTAACTAATATATATATATATATTCAGACATTATAGACATACAGACATATTTTTGAAGCACAGACATGTGCAAATTGATAGTATTGATTTCTCAGTTTTAAGTGTTGGAAATAGTGTGTGATAAGAACACCAAGGTTGTTCTAGCAAAACTAGTTTTTCTGGTCATATTTTGAGAATCAAAGAGAAGCGCTCTGGGTTTGCATGCTAAGATACCAATGCTCCCAAAGTATCATTTGTGAGCCAATAATACGTATGCTCACTATGTATTTGGTTTTGAGAGCTTTTTAATTCCAGCAATCCTGTTAGTGGGACACCATGTATGTCAAAATATGTAGTTATAAAATATGTAATTGTCCTTTGTCTGTAAGGCAACTATGCATCCAAAAGTATTCCACTGTTGTCACACACAAGATCTTATTGTTGTGGTGTTTTATGATTAGCCCATGTGCGTTTAAAAAAGGAAGGCACAAATCATAGTGAAGAACAGAGATGAAGGGCTCCTGTGAAATGTAATGATCAGTGAAGGACATTCAGCTGAGGCAGCATTCAGGTTCCCCATCTATTTTACGCCTCTGTGCAACTGAACACATCCGCATGATCAAATATTTAATAATGGCTCCTCTGTCAGTAAAATCTCTGGTATTGATCCCCTTTTGTACACTAAATGAGTTTTTCAACAGCCAGCGAGCCTTTCTCACACTCACACAAAGACAGTTTTGAGCACTTCTGAATTAAAGCAGAAATATTTCCATCTCACACTCAGTAGACCCCGTGTACTTCTTGGGATGGCTAATCGCCTACATCTAAAAGTATTCCACACCCCATTATGACCCAACACTCATGTAATGCTGGCTTACCTCAAGTGTACTGTCTACAGTTCATATCAGTTCTCTGATAGGCGGGTATAAAGACATATTGACATGTCTGGACATATACACACACGCTTTACGAGACACCCACTGGTTTTCTAATCAGTCACATATTGTGAAACCGTGTTACACACAAATGCACTGGGCCAATCAATAAGAAACAGCCTAAGGGACCTTTTGCGCCAATCTCTTATGGACTGACCTCTTATCTCTCCCTACTCCCTTTATCCCCACTCCATCTATCCTCTATGGACTAATCGCCCTGAGATCAATAATCCCCATATTTCCTTGCCGAAGTCTTATGCCATTAACCCATTTATGGCTCTGTGAAGGATTTCTGTGTGTGTTTGTGTGTCTCAGGGTAATGGGGGTAGAATATAGGAGGTTAATAGGTCAATGCATCCCCCTCTTCCCCAGGGTCATCATACGCCTAATTTTTTTTTTTTTTTTAAAAGGCACCAGTGTGAGTCCTTGTAGCCAACTGGCAAGAAAAGACATGAAAAAAACTTTTTAAAGTGTTGTAATATGGGATAGTCTAATAATACAGACAAATTTAGACATGTGAATGGGTGATTTCTGACACAGAGTTTCAGATAAACTCAGTTTGAATTTGATGGGATGATTAAATTTGATGAACTTGATCCACTGAACACTGTCAGTCTCCAGTATGTGATGTAACCATTAGATAATGTTACATAGTCAACTGAGTGCATGCCACATCTTGGGGTATCGCATATACAGTAATGAAGCAGCTTTAAAGACTTCAGCTCTAACTATATGAATGGCTATTGTAATATGAGTGCCCATTTGCTGAGTCATTGTTTTAGAGCATACAGAGCCTGAACTTTTATTATGATTTATAAATTTTTTCTTGCTGTTGCACCACCACAATTGACTTTTGCTGTTTTCACTTTTGCCACTGTGCCTTTATCGATTATTGATAAAAGATATTGATATCTAGAGTGCATCTGCAAAGCCAGGCTTCCTCTTCGTGCCAGGCAGGATCAATAGTCAGAGCAAACAACCTTCAGTTGTCCTTCCTAAGACAAACTAAGTGGTTGCTGATCAGGTCTTGGTGGGTGGCGCGTGTTTTTCTGTTGTTCATAATTAGCCCCTTTGGTGGTTTGAACTATCAAAGCTTATTCTTTAAGGACTTTAAAACTTGTTGGAATATTAAGCTTAAAGTGGTAGGTGGTTTCTAACTGGACTAAACTGGTGATTAAATTTGTTCGTAGACATTCACTGGTTGACCAGTCACCATGTGCCACCAAAAACCAGCTTGACCATCGTGGTGTGAGTCCAAAATTGTCTACCAGCCCATGATCATTTTGGATTTACTAATGATTGGCTTAATGTGCAGTCACATTTACCATTACTCAGCGAATTTCCATGTGCAAAATTCCAGGAATTTCATTAAGAATCCACGCAAATGGGAATTTTGTGTAAGGGCAAAAGATTTCCCCATTCAGATTTCACATCTGGTTCAAGTTGGTCATGTGAATTCACCTCATTGACCAACAGAAAGCTACTTGCTTTCAAAGTGACTTCTGTGTGAGCAGTGCTTGTGCTTTGCCCACAAAATTTCACTGAAATTTTGCTAATGTGACCATATCTACCATTTTCCGTCATATAGATAAGGGCTTAAACTGGATTTTCAAGCTGGGAATTTTGCTGGCTAAATCACTCTGGCTTAGTTTCATTACTTTACCCATTTTGCTCTGTTTTGATGAAGTATTAGTAACCTTTTCCCCCAAATCAAACTAAAAACCAGATACTTATAGAAGTTGGGCTTTCACTGTCAACTATTATTGCCGAAGAGGAAATGCATGCTTGGAAGACACGGAGGGTACAGAGAGGCCTGGTTTGGCTGAAGTCTAGGAAAGCCTGCTCTGGAAACATCCATTGACGTGTTTACACAAAGACCTCCTCCATTGCACCCAACCCTCTGTAGGCCACACACTCAAGCAGGTGGTCAGACCCCACAGACGTGTGTGTTTGGATACTTCCTCTCTGCAGCGTCTGTTAACGGTCCTTTTTTGTGCCACAGGAGACCGCAGCTGAATGTATCATCTCCACAGATCCACTTTTAATCACATGTACATCTGTACTATATCTATGCTGAAACAAGCCCTACATTTTGTCCTACAGTATGTAAAGCTGACATTCAGGCTTATAACTTTGTACTTTAATGCTAACTTTAATGCTTTTCTCACCCTCATGTTGTTCCAAACCTGAATGACTTTCTTTCTTCTGTGGAACACAAGAGATATGTTTCAACCGTTTTTTTTCTTTTTTTTTTTTTCTTTGTCAAAGTCAAAGAGGTCCAATAACATTCTTCAAAATATCTTTTTTTTTGGTTTCACAGAAGAAAGTTATAAAGGTTTGAAATGACATGAAGGTGACAAACTTTCCCTTTAAGGCCTTCATAATAGTAAGCACGCAGCGGTGCATTGCTGGTTCAGGGATCTGCTCTTCTGACGTCAGCAGCGTTCCCCAATCAAGCTGGCCAAACAGACAGCGGGCAAGCTGAAAGAGCGCTTCTGTTTGTCCTGCACGCTCTTGCTCTTGCTCTTCCCCCTCTTTCCTATTTTAGAGCGACGAACATCCCTTGCTCCACTCTTCCGTGTTTTAGGAGACACAGAACTTTCTTTCTTTATGTTTTTGACATTCATGCTGTGCCTTGAAGATGTTATGACACCAGGACACCCGCCCACTGCAGCTGTTGGGGTGAGGAGCAGGGCATCCTGGGAAAGAAACACAAACTGGCAGGAGTTTCTGGCACAGACTCAGTGCTGTTAATGTATAACGGTAGAACCACAGAGCTTTGAGATGGTATTTCCCCCACACCCTCTACGGTGAGCCAAAATCTTGCGCTATGCAGGTTTAAATTGAGGTTTAATGTTTTGTTGTTGTTTTTGTTGGAGCGATATGGGCAAAATAAACTGATTTTCCATAACGCTACATTTGCTTTTTTCCCCTTATGTTTTCACTTTTTAGACTTAGTTTCCCAGCAACACACAGTAACTTTGACAAACTGTTACATAAACATAAAAACGGATTGCATGATACCTTGAAATTCAATATAAAAAGTTAAAGTGGTGGTCTTTCGGGCCATTCGGAAAATTTAAAAAAGTAAATGAAGTTTGTTTTGTTTGGCTAATCCTGCCTGTCCCTAAAAGTCCCCTCAGGGTAGAAGCATAGAAAAAAACAAAAAGCACACAGACGAACATCTGCTCCAGAGGCCCATGGTTGGCAGAGCAGCGGCATTTCCGCCCGCTTACTCAACCCCATCTCTTGGGACACAGGAACGGAAGTCAGCCACGGAACGAACCCATCACGGCATCTCCTGCCCGGATGAATCATCCTGCTCCTCATCCCGGAACGCTCTTGCCAGAGGTCCCGCTCACACGCCATACCTTTCCCAGCCTTCCTAACCGACTCAATCCCCCGATTAAGCTTTATTAGATATTATGTGAAACAGACAGACTCATTTTCAGTGCTGTGAACTCTTTATATGTCTTGGGAAGTGGTTCGTAGTGGAACGTATGACATTGAACAAGAATTTGGATGTGTGGTTTCCTGAAATTCTTCTGAATTTGAACTCTGATCTGTGTTTTTTTTGCCTGAAGCCCTACAGGTTAAAAGGACATCTTTAACATGTGAAGAAATGCACGTACACCACATTAGTAAATGAATGAGAAGCGTGGGCTACTCAGAGAAACCGAATGGCGAAGAGAGAACGAGAGAGAGTCTCTCCTGCTGAGCCTGTCCAACATTTATGGTGCTTCTCCACCCTGGTTAAACATTAAGCGAGTCTCATTATACACGCCCCTTTTGCTCTGTAACACACTTTTTCTCACCTCCATCCTGCTCTTTTAACTGCACTCTTCCTCTAACTCCAGGGACCTCAGCCAGTCCATCTCCCTATGCCAAGTGGACTTACAACTTTCCCTACTCCCTACACCATCTTTGTTAATGTGTGTGCGTATGTACTAAACTTAGCAGCTCTAGTTGTAAACTGTGGCGTGCTGGTTCGTGAAGCGTCTTGCCGCTGACCTGGATAGCGTTTCATAGATTTAGCGCCAAACCTGTCACATGCACCTTAGAATACAATAATATTTCAATATTTGTCTAACAGCAATCAATCTTACATTCAAATAGCATTTAGCTTTACATTTTGCTGTGTTTGATCATTTAACCAATTATGTGAATACTTTTAGAAGCTTTAGAACCTCCGTACTACTGTTCAAAAGCTTGGGGTTGATAAGATTTTGTAAATGTTTTTGAAAGAGATAAATTGTGCTCAACAAGGCTGCATTTATTTGATCGAAAATAAAGTAATAACAGTAACTCTGTGAAATATTACAATTTAAAGTAAGTTTATATACATACATTACATGTATATGTTTAAGAAATATAACCTATTTTGATATTTTATGTAAATAAAATATAAATATACACAGCACACACACATAATATGTAAACAAACTTATTTTGAATGCGATTTAATTCGATTTGACTGCACTGATACACTGAAACTTTGATACTTTTTTTTCAGGATTCATTAATGAATATAAAGTTAAAAAGTAATCGTAACATTATAAATACTGTCTCTTTTGATCAATTTCATGCATTCTTGGTGAATAAAGTAATATTTTTGTTCCAAAAAATCTTACTGTCCTAATGCATGTGTATACTGTATATTATAACCATTAAAACATTGATCGATACCTGAAAAATAGACATTTTTATGAGTATTATGGTGACTTTTAAAACAAAGAGAAGATATGGCCTAAAGTAAGAAATAATTATTTATGTAAACAAAATAAAAAAATATTTTCTTCACACTCAAATGAAATGTTTGTTGTTTCTTTGAAAGAGTTTGTGTAAGAAAAGAACCGTCTTCCTGACTCTTTAGCCTCATGACCCTCAGGAGCCCGCAGCCCGGCACGGAACGTTCCTCCAATGCCGTGCCAGAGCCCTGAAACACGATGCCACAGAGCGGCACAGACTTAGTCGCACACACATAGAGGTGCGTGTCTGTGAAAGAGGTCAAGGTGAGGGGGGGGCTAGAGTTACAGCTGATGTGGGGGAGTCAGACTGAGGCAGTTTACAGCCGGGATCAATTCTGATAAACCTCACAGAGTCACTGGACCAAAGGGCAGAATCGGAGCCAATGCATACCAGTCATTAACGGGAACCCGCAGGCGAGCCGAGCGTGGCACCGCAGCCTGGGCCTGCCAGTGGGTGGGTGCTTGACAGGGGTCAGATGGTCATCTCAGTGGGAAGAAATACATGGTTGTGTAAATGAGCCTCTTTGTAATTTTCCTGGAAATCAACTTTAACTAGAATCCACTCATAAACAGTATTTATTGCAAATTGCGGCGTGCTCGCTGCCTGTATTGCGAAACACTGCTTTTATTGACTACAGGGCCATTCACAAGAAAATTGCTGGCAAAACTGTAGGAGCCAACTAATCTTTCAGGATACTTTTGTACATGTTTTTTTTTTAGCCGTCACCTCCCAGAAGGTATTCGAGGCTTCACTTTGTGTGTGTTTTAGTTTAATAGTGTTGACAGAAGCAACACAGTTCAAAGCAGGAAATGTTTCCCTCCACGTCTGACGTTTGTTTCTCTTCGTCCCTTCCTCATGTATGCCATTTAAGGGATCGTTTATCACCCTCATGTCGTTCCAGTCCTGTATGACTGACTTTTTTTTTTTTTTTGTCTATACAGTGAAAGTGAATGGAGAATGAAAAGCCATACAGGTTTGACATGAGTGACTGAATTTTTACTGTAATATTCAGGCTCAAGTACATGCATGTCAGGTAGCACAGAGAGGAAACTAAAGCTGACATCAGATCTGTTCGCAGGGAAGGACAGTGTGGATTTACTGTCCATTGGGTGTGAAGGGTCTGAGTGCTCGCTGCAGGACAGAGTTTGTCCAGAGGGGTTGGGTGGGGCAGAACTGGGTTGGTATTGCATGTAGACGGATTGAGCACAAAAGTGCTGTGTCTTTGTCAGTTCTAAGAACAGCCCTTATTTCGAATTTTATGCATGCAACAGTCAAGTGCCCAGGACTGCTAAGTGTTTGTGTATTTGAATTCACTGCCAAGTACTACAGAAGAGGTGCTGTTTCTAAGTCACCTAGTGACTAAGTGTTAGCCAAATTGCAAAATTCAAATGCAAAAATGCTTTACAAAGAAACTAAATAATGTTACATTTTTCATAATGTAGTGTCGAAAAATGGTAAAATTCTAGCGAAACGGAAGTAGCAACATATCTTTTATTCTGCATTGTGACATGCATTTGAGTAAAACAGATAATAAAAAAATTTAAATAAAAGAAAATAATAATGAAAAAAAAATTGGTTGCTGATCTGAATGTGAATTTTGCAGTTAATTGACCCTTTACAAAAACTGCCCTCCTGTCGGCACTGATAGCCTTGTGGACAGTGCGCTGACATGTAGCGCCATTGCACTACAGGCATCCCGAGTTCGAATCCCGACTCTTGGACCTTTCCCGATCCTGCCCCCTATCTCTTTTCCACATCTTAATAAAGGAGAAAATGCCAAAAAATAAATCTTTAAAAAAACTGCCCTCCTTAGTTGCTACTGCTATGTCTGACAAGCCATGCCGCTCTCATACTTCACTCATGTTCTCGCTCATTGAAAAATACATCTCAGAGGAAAGAGGAAACTGACAACATGCCGACAGTCAAGACAGAGCAGGTTACTTCTAGTATGAAACAAGGTCTCAGCTTTCAAATTTGATCATTTTGTAAGAAATTCAAACAATAAATACGATTTTGTGGCTCTTTAATGTGTCATGACAGATCACTGTAGCACCTCATTTCAAGCAGCATGTGAACCGATCGTCTTTTCATATTTAAAGCATGAAATAAACATGTATGGGCATCAGAACATATTTTACTTCAACTGTGGAACGATGACAATAATACACACAATTTTTCAAGTTTATGTCCACCGAAGTTAATCTATTCTCTCTTGTCTGACTTGTTTGTTAGACAAGATGGCGGATTCAGTGTTATAATTGGTCAGATCACCTGTCAATCAAGCTCTTTGTCTAGGGTCAAGTCCCACATAATGTACGTCACCAGAGACATGCATTAGTCTGCTGTTGCACCGGAAGATCCAGAAAAATTAAACTAAATATTATGGTATGTGCTTGTTTTTAGCGTGATTCTGTGCAGTTTTTAGAGTGCTCTTGCTGTTTTTAGCACGTTCCTGTGCAGTTGCTTGGGTTGTCATTAGTGCATTGCTAAATGGTTGCTAGGATGTTGTGAGTTTCTAGGTTGTTCTGCTGTGTGATTTGCTACGACTGTTTTAGCACTGTGCAGTGTATTTTTACTGCATTGATACCAAGTAAAAATTACTGAAATTATATGAAATTGTAAGTCCACTTATATGAAATAGCACCCTTCTTCCTGATAAGCTATGTGGTTTAAGATATCAAATAGTGGAGGCCTAGTTTAATACCTAAGGGTTTGTTCAAATACGTAACCCTAAGCGTGAGCTTGGCTTGTCTAGCTTAATTTAAGAACAGTAAAGGTCAATGAGAAATCCAAAGTTAGACTGCTAGGTGATTATGTGTTTGTGCGTGTGGTAGTTTCAGAATATGACTCTGTATGTATGTAGCAAATAGGAAGTGTGGTCAGTTTGGTACCATTCTGGTTTACATCTGCAGAAACCCACGGGGTTTTCTTTAACCAAGGGAGACTTTTAGAATCCAGTAAATGACCTTATGGCTCACAGCATGGTTTAGGTATTTGTACAGTTGTTTGACAATTACCATACAAATTACATGACTTAACTCATCATTAGTTGACAATTATGAACGATGAAACACCATAAAGTCGGCTGACTGCTATTATGACCAATTGCTACATTTTCTTTGGTTAGTCACGTTGAGCCACATCAAAGGCTTTCCAGGTCATTCTGGTTGACCTTTCCTGGACCCCTGCTGCAGTCCAGAGCTGTTTTCTCCTTCCGTCTTCCACTCTTTAATATGAGCTCTTGAGATGGGGAATGGGAAGCCAGACCTGAGGAATGCACTAAAGAATCCGGACATCCCTCGAACTGTAGCCCGCCATGCTGTCAATCATCTCAGACAGCTAGTTTTTGAGGCCACTGCTAGCACATTGTGCAACAGTGGAGTTGAATGTACGGTTATGTTTTCACCCATATGCTGGCATTAGATTTTTGGTATAATGCCAAGTCATAATTATTTATAATGATTCATAATTAAAGACCAGCTGTTTCATGAGCAACCTATTTTTTTCCACCTGGAATGTTAACAGAATGTGGATTTTTGTTCGTTTAATCTTTAAGGGAAACACATATGACACTAATATAATGCAAAAATATTAACTAATGTACTGTATATAGAAAATGTAACACAACAACCTGATCTGTGCATTACTGATGGCACAAATGAAGAGACTAACTTAAATTATACAGTAATTCATAGTTTTTACTTGCAAAAACCATACATTTGACAGAATTTTACAATAATGTTACATACAGTGTGATGCTAAACCATTTACGGTTTTTCACCATATATGGTAATATAACTTACAGTTAACCAATTAACAGGCGTTTACCCTAGAAACATTTTTTTTACAGTTTGTATCGCCCACGGAAATTTTGGTATCATGGCAACCCGAAACTAAAGTACTAAATAAAACCATTTGATGTGTGTTGAACATATCGAAACAAAGGAAGTGAAAGAGACAGATTGTTCTTCATGTACTGCACATCCTTCGAGAATATCTAGCAGAGTTTACTGGAAGGGAAGTGAGAGATCAATACCTGCCAGATGCCCATGTGTTCTGTCCTTTCTCTTTTACAGGGGCAACTAGAGGTCACTCTGTCTCAGCCCACTCGCACAGCCAACGGCACACCCTGGTGAGTTCAGCAATTAATGATGTTTAATAAGATGTGTGTGTGTGTGTCTCTGTCCTACTTCTCCCTCACAACCTGGACAGATCGATTTGTCAGTGCATACAGTACATATCCTTACAAAAAAGTACTGTGGATTGTATCAGATGGTAATACCAACTTATTTTGATATAAATAGCATACAGAATTAGTTCTTCTGCTCACCAAGGCTATGTATATTTGATCAAAAATGCAGCAAATGTTGTGAAATATTATTACATATATAATATTAAATAAAGTATTATTTTTTAAAATAAGTGTTTTCTGTTTGAACATATTTAAAAATATAATATACTTCAGTTTTTAAAAACAACAGTTGTGCTACTTAATATTCTTGTGGAAACCGTGTTTATATGCTTTTTCAGGATTCTTTGATGAATAAAAGTTTAAAAGCATTGTTTGAAATGTACACACTTGGCGTACCATGTTATACAGCAGCCACTTGTAAGATAATAGTATGTGAGCTAGCCTGACTACTGTATGTCAGCTTTGGGTGTGTTACAGCACAAAGAATCAAGCACACACACAAAATGTTTTACCATTAATCATCAAAAACTCCGTGCAAATGAGCCGTAATTTTATTGTACTATCGAAATTTTGAATCTAGAGGAAGTCTGTGTGTGTGTGTGTGTGTGTGTTATAGCAGGTTGAGATTTGCAGGAAACCTTCAGCCAGACAGTGACTCAGTCTTTTTTATCGCATGTAGAGGTCGCTCAGTCTCATCACGGATTAGACACACACGTGCTGTCATCCTGAGTGCTTTCTGTCTCTCTCGGCTGGCTGGATGTGGAATGTCTTGGCAGTATTCTTGAGTAAACTGTATTATTTTTAGCAGAGGACAGAAAGACTCACTCCATCATACTGTCCTCAGTCACCATATCCAAAAGAAAGCATTGTCTTTGTATCCGTCACTCTTGGTTTATTTCCTTGTGCCTTTTTTTTCAAATCTCAAACCAAAGAACATTTTGCTCATTTTTGGCTTTCTCCTGTTGCCAGCTGTTCTGTACTGTCAGTCCATTAATGGATCAACCTGACAGGTCACAGCTTGGTGCTAATGTGATTTCTCACGTTTTAACAGCTGAGCGCTTGGACTTTCATGGTTAAAATCTGTTGTTTTTTGTTGTTGTTTTTGACTGAAATATTTTTTAACCTATTTTTTAAAGGGGTCATGAACTGAGAAACCAGAATTCCCTTGATCTTTTGACATGTAAGAGGTCATTGTACTATAAAAGTTTCAGAACTCAAATCTTTCTCGTTAGTCTAAAAAGAGCTTATATTGAAGGCTGTCTGCCAAAACAACAGCTTGTGAAATGTACGACTCTATGATGTAATAGTGTGGATAAGCATATATATATATATATATATATATATATATATCATCTACGAGAATATTGTAATTGTTGTTTTAACGATGTGCAATTTGACATTATCGAGTATTTTGCAAAAACCAAACAAAACACCTACGGAGTGCACACATACATTACTTGATGAAGTCTAGTGGGTTAAACAGTGCACGTGTGCATTTAGAGTGTGTTTTTTCACTGCATGATTGAGTCTATTAAAATGCATTAATGATCACAAAATTCAAGATACGGGGGCATAAAGTGTGTGTGTGTGTGTGTGTGTGTGTGTGTGTATATATATATAATGTGTGTGTGTATATCATTTCATATAGTTAAAATCACACGAAGAGTGCTGTTTTTTATTCAAAAATAGGCATGATTACAAATGTGATATTGATTTTTATACAACAGTTCAAAAAACAATGTTAATATTAAGCCTCCTGTTTTTGCTCCATTTCGCCAACAAAAATAATTCCAAACACGTCTCTGAGCAACATGACGATGTTTAGTTCCTGAATGAATCAACCGTTTAAATGATTCGGTTCAATCGCAATGACTCACTTGTTAACAGTGACTTGCTGCCACCTACTGGTGATTTTAATTTCACATTTAAAGTATCTTTTCATTCTTAAAATAATTTCAAAATATCAGTATTCAATGTTTTATGTTTAAAATATCAAAACATTATGCATTTGTAACTGCAGGTTAAAGCACTCCATGTCCCTCTGAGCTGCATTAAACAGTGTGTAAATACATCTAAATGCCACTTCAGATGCAACTTCTGCAAAGATTAATTTTGTTGATACTGGTTTCATTTGTTTTGGTAACAGACTAAATGTCTTATTATTCTAATTGACTGATTAAATGTAACATTTTGACTCAAAAAATGCACACTTTTAGAAAAAATGGCTTTATTAAAGGTAAAATTGCCCATAAAAGGTAAAAATCTATTTAAACTTATATGAAAAGATTAATTTCTATCACTGATGTGAACTGACCACGCAGAATATGAAGAATATCAAAAACTGCAGTTGTCCACGGTAGTCCCGATATCAGCACAATAACACACTCGGCAAAATATCGTCTAATTATCGTTATCGAAAAAATCCCCAAAAACATAGAGATATAATTTTTTTTCAATATCGCACAGCCCTAGTGTGCATACATATATACTAGTGCTGTCAAAGTTAACGCATTAATAATGCGTTAATGCAAATAACGCAAAAAAAATTTAACAGCACTAATTGTATTAATGTGCGATTAACGCTACGGGCATTTTCTGTTTGACCCGTGGCCTCGCCTGTAGTTGGAGAAATGGAGATGCATGTTCAGAAGAAGTGAGCTGCCCTGTTGTGCAAAAATGTAAACAGATGTGTGTGTATGTGTATGTGTAAGTAAATTGCTCAGTGCAAATAAAGAGGAGTAATGGGAACCTGTAATTTCTTTTTTCATGTGTCTAATAGACATGAACAAGTTCTTTGAAAAACATCTATGACCTCTGAAACATGTCTACTCTTCATGCTCTATGTTGACTATGGTTTCAATAATAATAAACATACATTTGCATAAAGCATCCATATTTGTCCATGCCCATGTTGATTAGAGTATTAAAAACTTGAAAAATATAAATTTAAAGTACATTTAGAACAAATAAAAATGTGTGATTAAGTTGTGATTAATCATGAGTTAACTCATTACAATCATGTGATTAATCGCGATTAAAATAAATAAATAAAATAAAATAAATTTAATCGATCGACAGCCCTAATATATACACATGTGGTCAAGTGTGTGCAGGCCTTCCAGCAAGGACATTGCTTATATAGTTAATAAATAAGCAGCACTGCATTTTAATTGGATTAAAATCAATCATCAATTGACTACAGTTCAACATACCACAAGTGAACTATAGAGAATAATGTTAAGTGTACTACAGAGAGAAGTATGCACTCACAGTGTAACAAAGAATGAAGATCGCCTACTACTTTTTTGTTTGTCATGTCTTAATAATGCTATGACATTGGGGGAGTTGGCAGTTAGCCTTTTTCCTCACAGGCTAGTTGCCTAAAAACTCATATTGTCTTCCTGTAACAAACCAATGATTTATTTAAATCTAGAAAGTGTGTGTGGGAGTGTATAATGGATAACTGGGTCATATTAGCTTTTATCATGATTGTGTTAACCATTGATTAATCAGGCTATTGATGTCTGTTACTGTAAGTCACATGGAATTGGCAGTAAAAGTAAAAGAATCTCCTTGATTCAGCGGACATTTATGGAGAAACACATAAAACATGTTTCCCTTCTTTTTACCTTTCCTCCATCCCTCCGTTTCTTTTTATCAGTTTCCTGTCAGTGTGGGCCACACAGCTGGTTTGGGTTAGTGAGCTTATGCCACCGAGAGCGTCAGAGAGGGAGGGTTACACACACATTGCTACTTTGCCTTCATATTAACCATTCTGCCTGGCAGTATTACCAACCAGAGTTTCCAGTTCCATGACGCTATTCCACTGAAAACATACAAAACATTTGAATTCACGTCTCCAATCACAAAATGGTTTCATACGGCCACCTCACACCTTTATCCTTAAATCTGCAAATCAGTCTTCTTCGGCTTTTAATATTATTCCATTTTTTCACATGCTGCACAACTACACCACATCTAACTGAAATATGTTTGTATGTATGTATTTTTAGTCTTTATACAGTATCGTTTAGAAGTTTGTTGTAAGATTTTGTTGAACTTTTTGAAAGAAGCCTCATGCTTTGTTCAGAGATACATTAAAATCAGTAATATTGTGAAATATTGTTACAATTTAAAATTATTTTCTATTTTAATATATTTTAAAATGCATTTTATTCCTGTGATGGCAAATGTATGCTGATTGGCTGCTCAAGAAACATTTCTTAATATTATCAGGGTTGAAATGGGTTGTGTTGCTTAATACTTTTGCTGAAACTGTGAAATTTTTTTCAGGATTCTTTGATTAATAGAAAGAAACCAGCATTAATTAGAAATGGAAATCTTTTCTAACGTAAATTTCTTTACTGTCACTTTTGATCAATTTATTGCATCCTTGAACACAACCATTAATTGTTATTTTAAACGTATCTTACTGACCCCAAATATTCATCAATTAACTTTGCATATTTTAATTTTGCTTATAAAACGACTTCATTTACTCAACTGGTTTCCAGGTCATTTTAGTTTGAGACTCTCAATGTCCAGGCACAGTTTTGTACTTGTAATGTCAGGAGAGAGAAGGTTTTGCAGCTGGACTGCATAGGTTTCTCAGGGTGAATTTGCTTTCATTTCCGTAAACAAGCTCGATTTGCTTATTTTCCTTTCTTCCCCTCATCAAATTAGTTCTCAGGGTGTTTCATTTTACATCTCTCACCAAACAACAGCTACATTCTCTGCAGCGCTTCCAAATCGTCCTTCCTGTACTTTCTTCCTTTCTCTCAATTTCTTTAACCATCTTGGTATGAGTTGAATTGATGTCCATGTCTCTATCCATGTTTCAGTAAAGTCAACATCCCACTTGACTGACAGTTTGGTTTAATATTTTGTCTAGGCTACTTTATCTTATATTTCCATTTATTTGTATTTCTCTCTTGCTGTTTCTCCCTCAAGGCTTCCATGTCTAGATTTGGAGAAAGGCACACTCATTTTCCTCTCCTCCTTTTATTATTCCTGTCGTTTAATCCTGTGTGACAAATTGCTTCCTGCTCTGCTCTCCCTCTTACAGGAAGTCGACTTGTGGGCCCCTCTTGGGGGCCACTGCTGTGGACTCTGGGAAAAGAGTGGGCAGCAGTGGGTAGCATTGGGATGGGTTTGATTGGACAGCTGTGGAAACCTTGTAGACACACACACACACACACTTATCTCACAACCCTCACCTCTTTACAGATCCACTACACCAGTCCAAACCTGCATTCCAGCTGTGACTATTGAATAAACCTCTACTTTACGGTTTCCAGGCATAAACTTCAAACACGCCTCCACATCTAACACATATTCACTCACACAATCACACAACACAAATCTGTCTATAAATTTCAATCTTCAGTCTCACATTGGAAAGAAAATGACAAATGAGACTTCTAAATGTCCCAGTTTATTCTCTTACATGACAAGTTTAAATAGAAAGCAAATGGAGATTTTTTTTAAATAATAGATCTTAGCAATAGATATGTTTTCATCCAAGTTATTGCGAAAATTGTGTTAAACATTTCTTAGGAAATTTGAACATTGTAGAAATGGAGGGAAATTGGCACAAAATAGAAATGGAAGTGGTATACACTGGGGAAGCCACTGTGGCTCTTTTATTAAATGTGATGAATTAATTATGTTTTAGAGCACAATAAGCGACTGACAGTAAATACTTTAGAGAGCAACAGCGAATGAGCCAATCATTTTGATAGGAAAAATTAAGATGCAAATTGTTTAGTTACTTGGCTTGTTGAGACAAAAGTCTTATGACTTTACCTAGGAATTAATTTGGTGTGTTTCTATTGTAGTTTATGCATGTCTTCTTACAAAATAAAAAATGTATCCGCCTCAAGTGAGCATATCCTTTTTTTCTAGCATTTTGCAAATTTTATTCACATCCTGGAAAATTGAATATATGAATATCACTTTGGATTTAAATTCATCCCATACAGTATTTGAGCTGTGCTGTTCACATAAATTTTATAGTTCTACAATTACATTATGTCTCCAAATTAATTGTAGGAGTAACATCTGGGACAAAGTTGATACTTATATGAAACGCAAATTAAAATTCCACAAAGTCTCTTAAGCAATCACAGATTAGTGTCTGAGCAATAAAATATTAATTTGGGCAAACATATCCACACACTCTGTAAACATTAATGATAACGGCATCATGATACACATTAATAGTTTAAAAAACGATCGCATCATCATTTAAACCACTGACTTTTCAGTCAGAATGGCAGCGGCTCGTTCATTGCATGCCTTTTTCTATAGAGCAAGTATTAGTTTCTTCACCCTCATACAGCTGACAGGAATGGCCGAGTCAGGGCGCAAAGGTTTGGCGTACTGCCATGCTGATGTCACTGTGCGCCACTCTTATCCTATATAATGGATCAAACAGTCACACCACGCCAAACCCTGTGCTTTATCAGTGCCTTCGCGTGTAGGTGTGGCATTTCAAGTTCAGACACACAATAACTGCACTGACATGTGTGTGTTCACTTGCGCATGTGTACACGTATACTTTTGAATGAGACGTGACCTGCTTCGTGTTGATCGGGAGCTTGTATTGTTAGGTAATCGACTACATAATTGTGTTACATGTTATCTGACTTCTGGGGTCCAAGGTGCTTATATTGATCTAGAGTGGCTCATTCACTCAGAAGGGCACCACTGTTTAGACAGCCAAAGGCCAGCTACCGTAACCCTCACTTCCTGCCTTTCTTAATGCTTTCTTTAGCCACTAACTATATTTTCCCAGAGAAAAGGGTAGATAACAAGGTTTTGCGTTCATGCCTGCACTTTTAACAAAGGTTCTTTAGCCCCATTACAAACCATTGTTATCAAGAGCCATTCTTTACTGTGTAGGCGTCTTAAGTTGGATATGGTATGTTTCTTATCTTAAGTTATCTGTCTATCGTTTTTTTTTTTTTTTCCATCTATCATTCTGTCTATTAATCTATTCATTGCTTTATCTATGGTTCTAAAAAGTAATATATTTAAAATACATTTATGTATCAAGAATAGTTCAATTCTATTAACATATTTACTGACATATCACTCAAGACTTACTGATATAAAATTATAATTCAACTTTATTTGGAGTATAACTTGTGCACAATGCACATTTCGTAATATTAAATGATTAGTTCACTTGCATTAAAACTGCAATTTGGATGTTCAACCCATTGGCTGCCATTGAAATCCTCTATATGGAAAAAATTCCTGGAATGTTTTTCTCAAAAAACTTTCTTTGTTACTGAAGAAAAAAAAGACATGAACATCTTGGATGGCATGGGGGTGAGTGTATCTCTGTATAATATCAGTCTTTAAATGAAAGATATTTAAGATATTTAAAGGGTTACTCCACCCCAAAATGAAAATTTGGTCATTAATCACTTACCCCTATGTCGTTCCAAACCCGTAAAAGCTTAGTTTGTCTTCGGAACGCAATTTAAGATATTTTGGATGAAAACCGGGAGGTTTGTGACTGTCCCATTGACTGCCACGTTATGAAACGATGAGAATACTTTTTGTACAAAAATAAAATAAAAATAACGACTTTATTCAACAATTCGGCACCGTAAGGTCACCGTAGCTCCATTTTGGAGAGTATTGCTGCACGCAAAATGCGTACGCTCTTCCGTAGGGATGCGCTGTTTGCGTTCAAATCAAAATGTAAATCCACGTAGAAAACGTATCCTTGTGTCGCGGATGACACAGAAGAGCGTACGCATTTTGCGTGCAGTGGATACTCTCCAAAATTGCGCTATGGTGACATTACAGTGACAAATTGTTGAATAAAATCGTTATTTTTGTTTTATTTCCGTACAAAAAGTAGTCACATCGCTTCATAATGTTACGGTTGAACCACTGATGGCAGATGGACTATTCTGACGATGTCTTTCATACTTTTCTGGACCTTGACAGTGTAATTTACTTGGCAGTCAATGGGACAGTCACAAGCCTCCCAGATTTCATCTAAAATATCTTAAATTGTGATCGAAAGACGAACGAAGCTTTTATGGGTTTGGAACGACATGGGGGTAAGTGATTAATGACAAAATTTTCATTTTGGGGTGGAGTATCCCTTTAAAATGCACCTGAAGTATACTTGCAATAGTTCCACTTTAGCACAATCAAATATACTTAAGTATATTTTCAGTTGGATTAATTCTGCACAATTTAAGTGCATTAAGCACAAAATTAGTTGTTCCAATTTAACAGACTTTAAAAGGTGCATAACACACACAGTTTCACCCAATCTCATGTTAATCTTGAGTACAGAGTAGCACTGCATCCTTCATATCTCCAAAATGTCTTTAGTTTTATCATATTTATAAAAGAAAGATACGGCTTTACGATTCTTTCCGAAAACAGCCGAGCTCCTGTTGGCACGCCGTGGGCGGAGCTGAAGAGTGACGAGCACTTGATCGCCAACAAAACACAGACATTTGATGCCGTTTCACTTTCCATCTGCAGTTCTGAATCATGACCAGGATCTTTTATAGCTGGGACGGCTCCATCTTTCAGTATCAAACGATGTGCAAATCCAGCGTCAAACTGGGCCTTGTTTTTAAAAAGTTCATCAAAAAAACATACTTGCAAAACTCTGTTGCTGCCCCGGTAAATAAACTGCATCCACTGTTTACGTAATGCTGGTTTCTTCGGGAAGCTGAACAAGGTTATCTTTCCCTTACAACCAAAAACACACTCTTTAGAGACATTCTTCCCGAGCATGTCCCGTGCAGAGATGGACGCTTTTGCGCTCACGCTGGTCGATGTGTGCACGGGCGCGTTCTTCCAGGAGAAATGCCCATACAAGTAGTTCCACCCTTCATTATGTCATGAAGAGCCATGATCGAAAAAACTTTCCGAAACTGGTAAGAAACCCGGAAGTGTGTATTTGGCACAGACATTCTCTGTTATACGTCCAAATCGTTTTTTTTAAACTTTGGCCATGTTTAGCATGAGAATCCAGCTCTTTAACAGTGTGAATAACTCAATATGCATGAAACAGCATTGGACCTACCCTTTAAGTATACCAGTTTAGTATACTAAAAGTACAAGATCTATCTAGCTATCTACCTATCCATATATCTATCTATCTTCACTATAAATAAATTCTCCGCTACAACCCAGAAATCACTTTATTTTCTACATGAAGCCACAGCTCTTATGTAGCATAAACATTGCCAGTGCATATTGTAAGTCTACTTTTGCAGTTATGCCACAGTGCCAATGCATGTGCTTGCTTTTGGAAACAGGCCTTGGATTGTGAGTTCCTCCTTTGTAGTGCACACTCTGTGTTGAGTATTACAGGCTCTTGTACTGTCATGTCCTGAACAGTGGTAGGAGATAATCCGATGAGTCAGTGTTTCACATCTCTCTATAGCCTTTAAGTGAAACGAGGCGTGCGCCGACCTGGATCAGTCATCGCCTGCTGCTCCGGTTTTTCTGTTTAGTACCAAAATATCTGTCCTTTTAGGTCACCATTACAGACCTCTCTTAACTCCATATTCATAAAAAACATTTTTAGTTTTACTGATTAGTCTAGACAGATAGTAAAACAGTTCTAGCCCCCGAGACATGAGTCATAAAGCTCATCTCCACTTTTATACCGCATATCCATCCATAAGATATCTTACTGCCCTCTAAAGTCTCTATATAGCAGAGCATGTTTGTCCGTATCTGCACGCTGGTCTCATTCCAGTGGCCTCTAGTAGAGACCTCAGCTCATTTTATCTGTGTGTGTGTGTGTGTGTGTGTGTGTATATGTGTGTTAATGCTGTCTAGATTAGGATGAGGGTTATTCTCATGCCTGCGGGACAGAGAAGGTTTTTTGTTAAAACCGGATTGTTGATCTTGATTCTGCTCTGATCCATGAACCGGTTCTGGCAGGTTCTGACTGGCTGATTCCAGCCCTCACAGCTCCTGCGATCAGAGGCTTCCTCTTTTTGTGCTGCCTGCCTCTCTTTCTCATTTTCTCTCTCTCTCTTTCTGATGGATGTCTGTAAACTCTTGACTCCGTCTGAGCTTCAACTTAAATTAGAGAGTGATACAAATCCGCAGGGATCTACCACTGCATCTCCATTACACACATACACTTGTAAACAGACCTGTAAATAAATGTACAGAACACTGATAGGGTTCAAGATATTCAAAGAACACAAAAATATTCAGACACCGCTATCGTATCTGAGGTCAGTGAAGAGGCAACATACTCTTAGACCAGATTGGCAGGCTTCAAAGTACAGCATCAGAAAGACTAAAGCCAGAATGTACAACAGATATTTAATTGTACATATTCATATGTATTCTTAAATTGAAATCACCTTTGTCGTCATTTAACTCCACCACCTCCCACCACTTCTATTACAGCTGATGACTTTGCAACTTTTTTCACAGACAAAACTAGATCGATCAGTGATCAGTTCTCACCTCCACGCACACAGGACCCCCAACCAACCACATCCACTGCTAAAACTCCCATCTTCTCCTTCTGTCCCCTGACGGAGTCTGAAGTATCCAATGTCCTCTTGACCCAATCCCCTCGCACCTTCTGCAAGCAATCTCTCCCACACTCTTACCGGCACTCACACACATCATCAACACATCCCTCCTCACAGGCATCTTCCCCACTGCGTTCAAGCAGGCTCGGGTAACCCCACTGCTCAAAAAACCTACATTAAACACTTCTCTTATAGAAAACTATAGACCTGTCTCTCTCCTTCCATTCATAGCGAAAACACTTGAACGTGTTGTCTTCAACCAGGTCTTATTGTTTCTTTCACAGAACAACAAACTGGACTCTAAACAGTCAGGTTTCAGGAGTGGCCAATCAACTGAGACTGCGCTTCTCTCGGTCACTGAAGCCCTGCGAATTGCAAAAGCCCATTCCAAATCATCAGTCCTCTTTCTGCTGGATCTATCTGCCGCGTTTGACACTGTCAATCATCAGATACTCCTCTCCACCCTCTCATCACTGGGCATCGCTGGAATTCCACTTTGCTGGTTTGAATCCTATCTCACTGGTAGGTCTTTCAGGGTGGCCTGGGGAGGGGAGGTATCCTAAGCACATCCACTGGTCACTGGGGTTCCTCAGGGATCGGTTCTTGGACCCCTCCTCTTCTCCACATACACTACATCACTGGGTCCCATCATACAGGCACATGGATTCTCCTACCACTGCTATGCTGATGACACACAGCTCTATCTCTCTTTTCAACCAGATGATCCAACGGTAGCTGCAAGGATCTCAGGTTGCCTGGCGGACATCTCGACATGGATGAAAGAACATCACCTTCAGCTCAACCTGGCAAAGACTGAGCTTCTTGTCTTTCCCGCCGCTCCAACTCTACAGCATGACTTCACGATCCAGTTAGGTTCATCAGCAATTACCCCATCAACTTCGGTCAGAAATCTTGGTGTAATCTTAGATGACCAGCTGACCTTCAAAGACCACATTGCAAAGACTGCTCGATCTTGCAGGTTTGCACTACACAACATCAGAAAGATCAGGCCCTTTCTGACGGAGCATGCTGCACAACTTCTTGTCCAGGCCCTTGTCATTTCTAGGCTGGACTACTGAAATGCTCTTCTGGCTGGACTTCCATCAAACACAGTCAAACCTCTACAAATGATTCAGAATGCGGCGGCACGACTGGTCTTCAACGAACCCAAAAGAGCCCATGTTACACCTCTCTTTATCTCACTGCATTGGCTACCAATCGCAGCTCGCATCAAGTTCAAGACACTGATGCTTGCTTATAGAACAACCACAGGCCCAGCACCCGCCTACCTGCACTCACTATTAAGAATCTACATCCCCTCCAGAAGTCTGAGATCTGCTAGTGAGCGACGCCTCGTGGTACCATCACAAAGAGGCTCAAAATCACTCTCTAGAACATTCTCGTTCACCATTCCTGGCTGGTGGAATGATCTTCCCACCTCAATTCGGAGTGCTGGATCCCTGTCAATCTTCAAGCAACAGCTGAAAACTCATCTCTTTCGACACTACTTGACTTCACCCTACACTTAAATAAAAAAAAAATAAAAAGATTTCTCTTTATTTATTCCTTCCCTTGCTAGCTTGTACTTATTTAAACAATGCCTGAGACTTGGTGTTACAAGCACTTCGTTTGTCGGATTGCCTCTTCAAGATGAATCGCTTTATGTATTCCCCAATTGTAAGTCACTTTGGATAAAAGCGTCTGCAAAATGACTAAATGTAAATTTAATGATAACTGTTAATACCACAGTTAAATCTTGAGCAAATCTCAAAATGAATAGCAATTTTTCATATTCTACATTAAAATGTTGTGATGCCTAAATTGACTTGTAGCATTTAAAACAGTTGATTTCAGTTTGCTTGATTTAGCTTGTTCAGCATTTTGTTACCGGACATATCATGAAAATAAGCATATTGATATTGTCCAAAATATTAATATAAGTACACATACTGTGTGTGTGATCGGGCTCTTCCATTAGCGACACTGGGCCAGTAAATGATCATATAATCTCTGGTAACATACCATGATGTTTTTCCAGAGCATCAGCATGAGGAAATGGGCTTTCAGGACTCTCCATTTGATTGACTTACAAATGGCTAATTTGGGTGAGAAATAAGCAAGTCCAGATAATTAGTGGCAAATGAACTTCTGACTTCAGATAACAGGATATTCAGGAATGTCTCGTTTGATTAACCGACACTGTCACATTCAGTTCCTCCTTTGCGGCCCAAAGTGTGTGTGTGTTTTAGACTGAGTGCCAGTGATTATCCATCCATCACTGTCTACTTCAAGGTACTTGTGCTCCCAGCATTCCCCAAAACATCTATCATTTGTTAGCTAATGACGTCCTCTGACTAATCTTTTACCTGCTCGTTACAAGCTGTTATTCTGTTCTTAACAAGAGTCTTTTAGTCCAGGTGTACAATCAGCCATTCACTGACACCTTGATTTTTTTCTTGCAAGAAACAACCTCAGCAATTTGTGAAATTTCATCCCTGCTGAATATTCCATGGTCAACTCTAAATGTTATTATTGGAAACTTAAAGTGTTTAGGAACAGCAGCAATTCAGCCGTGAAGCAGAAGACCTTGTAAAGTCACAGAGTTCTGAGGTGCATGGTGCATAAAGGTTGCAAACGCTCTGCTGATTCGATAACTGAAGAGTACTAAACTTCTACTGGCAATAATACCTGTGCAGAAAACTGTGCGGCGGGAGCCTCATGGAATAGGTTTCAATGGCTGAGCAGCTGCATGCAAGCCTCAAATCAGTAAGTACAATGCCAGGCGTCTAATGGAGTGGTTTAAAGCACGCCACCATTGGACTCTGGAGCAGTGGAAACCTGTTCTGTGAAGTGATGAATCTGGCAGTCTAATGATGGATGCTAGGAAAATGTTCCCTGTCTGACAGCATTGTGACAATTGTAAAGTTTGTTGGAGGAGGGATAATGGAATGGGCTATTTTTCAGGGGCTAGGCCTCTAACTTCAAGTGAAGGAAAATCTTAATGCTTCAGCATACCAAGACATTTTGAGCAATGCTTCCAACTTTGTGGGAACAGTTTGGGGAAGGCTTTTTCTATTGCAGCATGACTGTGCCCTAGTGCACAAAGCAAGGCCCATAAAACATGGTTGGATGAGTTTGGTGTGGAAGAACTTGACTGTGTGCCCTGACCTCAACCCCATTGAACACATTACAAGGCCTTCTCCAACATCAGCGCTTGACCTCACAAGTGCTCTGCTGGATGAATGGGAAAAAATTCCCAAAGAAACAGTCTAAAATGATGAGGAGTGTCCTACTAAGGTCCTTTATAGTATAGTGCATATTTATTGAGCCCCGAGGAAAAGTGGACCCACCCATGACATTTTTGTCCCAGGCCCTGTGAACGTTTAGTGATGACAACTATTTTCTTGTCAGTACTCCTCTAGACCACTCGTTCTCCTAGGCTCTTCCTAGTTTTCTCTTTGCGTGCGAGTGTCCTTGGCTTCTCTTAGTCACGTTTATTTTCAGTTTTTTCCCTGGCTGCCAGACCGATAAAGCTCTGCCTGCCTGGCCATGGTGGTGGAGTGTGGAGGGATGTGCGTGTGTGCGTTGTGTTTGTGTGTGCGAGATGTGAAATGTCTGCATATGTGAAGTGGTTTTGTGCTATGTTGGGGTCCGTTTTAGCAGCAGAAGTGTGATGTTGACCCCAACTTCCCTCAAGGGGTGGGTGTGCATATGTGTGTGTGTGTTTTGGGGGCTAGGGGAGGGGGTTGTACAGTACTTACTGGGTTACAGTAGGCACATTGCTGACGTCTGTGTTGTTTCATGTTGTTCAGTCTGTCAGGAGTTCCTGAGGAGAAGAGAAGTCTCATCACACAGAAGAGTAAGATGACGATGGACGAAGACCCTGAGGTGCTTGTGAAGGGTGAGGAAGAAATTTTTCTTCTTAATAACTCTGATTCACCAGATCAAGTCATATTTGTCATCATGGCTGTAAAACTAAACGTATTCTTTGCATGCATTTGTGCATTTGTGTGTATTATGTCCCCTTTTTTTATTCTGCTGGTTACTTGGAAACCTTAATCTGAAGTAAATTAGATTTGTACTTGCTTCAGTTTTACAGCATGTCGATTATAGTTTCAAAGGTTGAATTGTGTTTTAAACTTTGACACTCTGGTAGCTTTATCTGTAGTGAGTTAATCTCAAATCTGACTCATAATTACCTCTGTATAAACCAGGGTGCAGCAGGCTAAACAATGTCTACACACACACACACACACACACACACACACGTTTGTTTTTGTGATAAGTGGGGACATCCCATAGGCGTAATGGTTTTTATACTGTACAAACTGTATGTGCGATTGCCCTACACCTAAACCTACCCCTTACAGGAAACTTTGTGCTATATCAGGTTTTCAATACACTCCATTCTGTGATTTATAAGCGTTTTGAAAAGTGGGGACATGGGGTAATGTCCTCATAAGTCACCTTCTCTTTGTAATACCTATGTCATACCCTTGTCATTCTACAAATTTATGTCCTCATTTGTCACAAAAACGCGCACACACACAAACTTAGCCATCTAAATGAGGACATACCATATATCTCTACCGTCTTTTTATAAATATAATTACAATTAGTATAAACTAACTCAAATAGACTAACATGTGATAAATTAAGCAATATTGTTTAGAGATATTAATATTCAACTTTATCATTATTGGTAATTATCAGGTGTACAGATAAACATGCAACTGTTCAAAAGTTAGTTATTAAAAAGTTTTTAAAATGTTTTTTTGAAAGAAGTCTCATGCTCACCAAGGCTGCATTTATTTGATAAAAAATATTCAAAATAATATGAAACAGTAAAAGTATTATGAAATATTATAAAGTAACTATTTATATTTTGAAAATATTTTCAAGTGTGATGCAAATCTGAATTTTCAGCATCATTACTCCAGTCTTCAGTGTCATCCTTCAGAAATCAATCTAATATGCTGATTTGCTGCTCAAGAATTTCTTATTGTCAGTATTTTTGTGAAAACTATATTTTTTCAAGATTCTTTGATGAATATAAAATTCCAAAAGAACAGCATTTATTTGAAATTGTAATCTTTTGTAACATTCAGAATTTACATTTACAGTAATATTCAAGTAATACTGTCACCCCCCCCCACCAGAAACTAAACAATATTTATCAGTTGACAACACATCGATTATTTAACACTTAAAAATAATCACTATTATTTTTTGTATTTGTTGGGAAATACCAATATTGATCAATCTGTGACTCCTATACCTACAATTAAATCCACATTTTGCATTAAAAAACACTACGTTTACAAATAATATTTTTAGTATAAATTCAAATTCACCCAAAGGAAGTTTTTTTTTTCTTTCAGCTTTAGCTCACTTTTGAGAACAGTCCATAGTCCCCAGTACACACACGCACATCAGTTATAGCTTTCAGGTATTATTGGTGACACTCAAATTGACTGACATACTGCACACCAACTGAGACAGTTAGACATCGTTAACCAACACTTAAGCTGCTGACCACAGATTTAAGTGTGTGTGTGTGTTATTCAGAGTCGTCCATGATCTCAGAGTGTGTAAATGTGAGTGCTATGCGGTATTTGCTGCACTGGAGTGGTAATAATACTCAATCACATGTAATGAGTAATAATAAGCAGGGCAGAGTAATATTAGTGTAGAGGGGTCCAAATACTCCGCCAGCCTGTCTCATGCTGGCCCGCAGAGCTGCTAAATTAGACAGTCTTCCCCCAGTCTGTCTGGCTGACTCACACACACACACACACACACACACACACATATACACACTGTATGTGCTATTGCCCTACACCTAAACCTACCCCTTACAGGAAACTTTGTGCTATTTCAGATTTTCAGTACACTCCATTCTGTGATTTATAAGCGTTTTGAAAAGTGGGGACATGGGGTAATGTCCTGAAAAGTCACCTTCTCCTTGTAACACCTATGTCATACCCTTGTCATTATACAAATTCACTTGCGCACACACACACACACACACATATTCAAAGGGAAAGGTAGCAGGTGCAATGCATCTGCAAGCCGCAGCGGAAAAAAGGTAACATGGTCCGAGTGTCATGAGGGTTTACTAAAAAAAAAAAAAAAAAGCACTTTTCCCATGATATGTTTCTTGATTATTGGCTCTGATACACATTTGTGCGTAGAAAACAAACTTTCTGAAGGTCTGTAAGGAGATTTTATCCCCAGTGTGACCTTTACACAACCCTCTATTAAGTTGGGTGAGTGGTGGTTTGGTATCCTGCTCTCGGCTGGATGTGGACGGGCTGGTTTGTGCTGTTTCGCCTTTTTCCATGATCACTCAGTCTGACTCTGCATGAGCGCTGTGAACTAGCTCTCAAAGAATGATATTTCAAATGACACATCGTTCATTTCTGTCAGGTTTTGAAATTAAATCTCTATATCCTCATTTAATTGGTCTGTTACAGTATTTACCATGTATAATATGGGTCTTGTTCTCTGTTTTGTTTTTCAGGCTGGCTCTTGCGGGAGGTACAGGGAGGTTGGCTCCGGCAGAGGAGGTTCTGGTTTGTGTTGACAACAGACTCTCTTGACTACTACAGCGGCCCGGACAGAGATGCTCGCAGACTGGGCACGCTAGTACTCACATCCCTCTGTTCAGTGCTGTGGCCGGATAAACACACCTACAAACAGACAGGTAACACGTCTGCAATTAAACTAGGACAGTCTAGTCTTGTATACACTCTCAGAAAAAGTGTGCAAGATTCTACATTTAGAAGTTCAACAGCTTGTCACACTTAAAGGAAAAATTTTCTGTCTTATTTACCCTTGGAAGGGGTACCATAGTACCCTAAAGGTACATGTTATTTTTCTACTAATATGTACATGTTTCTCATGACTTTGATGATTAATGTTGTTTTGGTGATTTTTATCATATAATATTATTATTTTTTTAAATTCCACAATCAACCTCTCCTTAAACATTGTTTGATACCACAAAAATATACTGACAAAATTTGCATCAGTATGAACGAACACCCCTGAGGAGATGACAGTTACATTTTACAACAAAATACTATTTCAGTTTTTCTACTTAAAACGTAATGTGTAATTGAAAGTGTTACTTGCTTTTATTTTGTAATTTTTTGTGAAATTTACTAGCAATTTTTGATTGAAAATGGTTTGTAATTTTTTTTTTTTTTCAGTCATGGAGATCGGTTGTAACTTAATTGTGCGCTTCATAGACTCATTGTTTGCCCCCTAGAGATTTACATTTAGAAAACGTATTGATATATTGTTTTGTTCATTTTATTCCTTTATTTTTTTACTTGGTCTTAAAAAGGTCTTTTAAAAAGGTTTCATAAAACCTGCAGAAACCCTGGATGATTTATTTGCTTGTCACTTTTTGTCCTGGTCAGTAAATAGTGTGAGCCAGGATTCATAGTCCAGTGGAATATAAACACAATATTTCACTCACTATTTTAGGGTTTGCACTCACAATGAGATGCATTTTTTCAGAGAGAGCTGATCTTTTGGACCGATCACAGGCACAAAGAGGCCGTGAGACCTGTTGATCTCTTGTCGGCATTGGCGTGAATTCTTTCTTGTGGGAAGACTTTGATTGAGGAAATGAAATGCGGAATTGTTTGAGAAGATAAAAAACAAGAGAAATGAAGGCAGACAAACGAGAGGCATTGTTGTCTGGGAAGATGGTAGGGAATGACCAGACAGACTCAGAGGCTTAGTCATACTGTATGTGTGTGTGTGTGTGTGTGTGTGTGTGTTCACGTGGTACATATTCAGCTTGAGTTCTGAATCGCACACACATACACACAAACATTCAACCAGCACCGTCCACAAAACTCTGAACTTTTCCCAGATTAACTTTAGGGACTTTCCTAGATAAAAGTGTGTGTATGTCTGAAAGTAAAGCTTTGTGTGTGTGTACAAGGGCAGCAGTTGGTCAGGAGTCATTCATTATCCAGCACAGCGGACACGATAGAAACAGTTTCTTCTTTTAAAAAACAAGTTGTCATATAATATCATGGCTAATGCTTTGGCTCGTCCACAGAGTAAAACAGATCTGTTAATGAAAACATTAATGAGGTACAATTTTCACCTAAGAAATCGGAGATGTTTACAGTGGTCACCAAATATTTTGGCCTGTAAATTTTAGAACACCCACTGGTTCTGAGAAACCTGGAAATACCAGGGAATGTAACCATGAAATAGTCATAGAAATGAATCTCCACAGCGAATATACATTGTTCTGCTGTAAAATATTTTATTTGCTAGATATTGCTCTTTGTGAGTGCTTGTGTAGAGTGAATACTTGCCCCCAAACAGTCTAGAGAGAGATTGGTGGACTTCATGGAGATTATACAGAAATGGTGTCTTGAACCTCAGTTTTGAACCAAAGCTTCATTCTTTTGACTGCCAAAGTTAACAACAGAGGAGAAACGAGATATTAGTTAGATCCTCATAAAAGATCTAGATCCAACTCTCTCAGAACATCTGAACACATTTACTGCAGGTCAGACATGTGAAATATGAGGTTGTCAGAATGCTGGAGCTCTAGGACATTTGTCTTTAATCAGAAACAGTATTACCATATGTTTTATTGTTGTTTTTTTGTTTTTTTTGCTTTTCTTTGTTTTTCTTTGTTTATGTACTCTCCTAATTGTTAGGAGATGCTATTTTTGTATTGTTCCACTTTGTTGAATGGCACTTTTTAAAGAGTTGCACTAAATATGGGCCTCTTTAATGTGTATGTGTGACAGGTTACTGGAGTCTGACGGTGTATGGCCGCAAACATTGCTACAGACTCTTCACAAAGCACTACAATGAGGCGGTGCACTGGGCGTGTGCTGTACAGAAAGTCATAGACAGCAAAGCGCCGGTCGAGACGCCAACACAGCTCCTCATACGAGACATTGAGGTGAGAGAACAAGCAGCAACGGAGATGAACATGACAGCATGTCAACATATATCAAAAAGGATTATAAATGTTGCATGCACACAACTTATTTAGAAAGGATGCTTTAAATTGAGCATAAGTGACATTAAACGCATTCATAAAAGATTTCTATTTCAAATAAATGCTGTTCTTTTGAACTTTCTTTTAATCAGAGAATCCTGAAAAAGGTTTCCACAAAAGTATTAAGCAGCACAACTGTTTTCAGCATCTATAAGAAATGTTTCTTGTGCAGCAAATCAGCATATTAGAATGATTTCTGAAGGATCATGTGACACTAAAGATTGAAGTAATGACTTCTGAAAATTCAGCATTGCCATCACAGGAATAAATTGCATTTTAAAATTAAAATAGTAAACAGTTATTTTAAATTCAAATAATATTTCACAATATTACAGCTTTTACTGTATTTTTGATCACATAAATGCCCCTTTGTTGAGCGTGTGAAACATTTTCAGAAATATTTAAAAATATTATTGAACCCAGATTTTGGAAAATAGTGCATAATGTAATAATAGTTTTTTTTTTTTTTTTTGTCTCCACACAATGTATGTGTGTGTGTGGCAGCTTAGCTCCTAAAGACAAGTTCAGGATAGCACACATATACAGGCACTGTGTGTAAACCAGCTAAACCCCACCCACTGTCATCTTTCTGCCCCACTATATTATTCTTAGTTTGTTGGCTAGTGATTTTACACTTATAGATGTGTTCCTCGGTATCCCGTGTCTCTGGAAATAGTTTTGAAGGCAGCGAGTAGCTCTTCAGAATAGCCCTGTTGTTATGATGTAATGCCGGCGCTCTTGGATAGATCTGTATTAATAGGATGCTAGTTGCTAGCCCACAGAACTCCCCGGAATCCCATTGAGGTCGCACATAAACAGACAGACAGACAGGCAGACAGGCGTGAAAACCGCAGTGGTTGAAATGTTAAGTGCCCAGACCCCTAAATGACCTTGCTGATTGCTATATATCTCTTATAGATAAGATATGCATGCATATTAAATATTTAAACAATAAGAAAAGAGAGGCTGTGCTTTATTCTCAATATAGTCTTGGCTAAAAGACACTAGCCTATATTTTTGCCGTATTGTTTTTTTTAAAGGGGTCATATAATGCGATTTCAAGTTTTCCTTTCTGTTTGGAGTGTTACAAGCTGTTTGTGCATAGATAAGATCCCTGAAGTTGCAAAGACTAAAGTCTCAAAACCAAAGAGATATTCTTTATAAAAGTTAAGACTCGACCACGCCCTTCTAAAACGGCTCATTCAAACACGCCCCCACATGTCTACGTCACGGTGTGGGAAGATTTGCAAAACACCGCCCAAACCAAACGTATACGCAAAGAAAGAGGGCGGGACTTTTATTCTCGCTGTAGTATTGTTGCTGCCACCGGCGCCATGTCTGTTTTGTTTCGTGGTGAAAGCGAAAGTATTTTGTTTGGCCTTCCAATAGAGGACACAACTAGAAATCAGTGGTTCAGTTGTATTTACAACACTGTTCCAGAACAGTTCAACCCAAATATTAGAGTATGTGCAGCGCATTTTACTAAGGACTATTTCCTGAACCTGGAAGAGTAGCCTACAATTCTGGCTTGCGCAAAGGCTGTTTCTACAAAATGGGGCAATTCCAAATTTGCAAGGACAGTCTGCCGCTTCTGACTCTCAGCCTGTAAGTACGTTTTCTTATTTAAAGAATTTGCCACTGACTATTCAAACGCGAGTTTTGAGCTGTGTAGAGTAGCGCTTGTTGTTTGTCCTTTCTCCGATCACAAATGCAGACATGGTAATGTTTACGTGGCGCGATGCGTAAAAAGACAGTATAAGACATTATAATCAGTAATTATGTCCCCACTGGATGCAACAAATGCCTCGTTTGTAATGGGTTTTATTGCTTTTGTGTCGTCGCACCGGGACACAGCATCACAATACGGTAAGGGGCGTAACATTTCCGTCTCACACTTGAGGTATTCGGCCAATCACAATGCACTGGATAGCTGGACAAACAGAGCACGCCTCGCTTCTCAGAATGATGAGCTTTGTAAAAATCGATGCGTTTCAGAAGGGTGGAGCAACAATAATGTACAGTATGTGGAAAATAATGTGTTTTTTGAACCTTAAATCGCATAAACACATTGCATTACACCAAATACACAAAATAATGTTCTTTTTAGCAACGTCATATGACCCCTTTAAATGATATACAATAAAATAAG
The DNA here is from genome assembly GCF_012432095.1 of Onychostoma macrolepis. Taxonomy (NCBI): domain Eukaryota; kingdom Metazoa; phylum Chordata; class Actinopteri; order Cypriniformes; family Cyprinidae; genus Onychostoma; species Onychostoma macrolepis. The sequence goes on along the minus strand of NC_081157.1, from coordinate 32,261,272 downwards.
CTTTGTTTTGATTAAAGTGTTGTAATCTTAAGTTTATATATGTATGTACTATTTATTTTACCTCTCATAAACAAGTCCATCTGTAAGCTGAAAATGTTTCCCTTTCATTCATCCCCCCTCAGCCATTCTCCCAAACACAACATTTCCATATAAAACATAATTTCATCATTTCATTACAGACCCCATAACAAAGAGGTCATGTGTTTATGGGGATATAATGATACACATCAGATATATCTGTCTTGAGTTTATTTATACATCAAAGTGTTTAATTGACCTTGCATTGCTTTATGTGTGTTTATATGTGTTGTTTTTGTACAGGAGAATAAATTCAATCCAGAGGTTGTAGAACACATCTACGAACATAATCCCATCCTCAGGTACACGACGAGCCCCCTCTATGCCCCACTGCTGCCTTTCCCCTATGGCAGCCTCCACCACACATGTGAGTCAAACACTCGCACTCACACACACACATACACATACACATACACATACACATACACATACACACACACACACACACACACACACACACACTTACTTACTTACTTACGTTGCATATATCACATATACACACCACTGCTCACATAAAGAACATTTCAATGAACCAATCAGATTAGACACACCCTCTCTTTCTACAACCCTGCTGTTTGGTGTAACCATGGTCACCAAGCAATATATTTACCCGTCAAGCAGAAGCAAAGCAAGCTCAGCATCTGTTTTCAAGTGCTTTGAAGCTCTCAGCTTCCTTGAAAACCTTTTATGAAATGAAAACCTTTACCGATGTTTTTTGGTCTCCTGTTTTTTTAAATTCGCCATGAAATCAGAACTGACCATTCTTATGTCTTTTACGGAATATCGCAGTGTTAAATACTGAATCATTTAAAGATGACATATCATGAAAATCTGCCTTTTTTCATGTTTAAGTGCTATAATCGTGCCGTTGGTGCATCTGCTAACCCAGAAAATGTGGAAAAGTTTTTGGTAAGCCTTTCTCTGCAAGCTTTTGCTTCTCCTTTGATGTAGAAAGGGGATCTTATTATAATATTACCACCTCTTAAGGCCATTGCATACTGAGTCTGAAATTTTCTTCCGAAATTTTCGCACGTTAAAAAATAAATACAACCTCACGTTTTTTTTTCCGTATATATCAGATTTTTAAACTAATATGCTTCAAAACACAAGATTTCAGCGTGATAGACATGATAATCAATATCAAACTGATGTTTTTTAGCAGAATATCTGAGGAACAATCTGTAAAGGCAAAGTTCTATTCTGGAAAACGGGACAGGGAGCAGCAGCTCATTTGCATTTAAAGAGACATGCATGAAAACAGTTTCTGCTTACATTCAAAGTAGGCATTTTCAAAATGATATAATGCATGATCTGTGGGGTATTTTGAACTGAAACTTCACAGACACATTCTGGGGACACTGGGGAGACTTATAATACATAGTGTTAAAAGGAGCATAATAGGTCTTCTTTAAATTCATGTTCCCCACGTAATAAAAAATAAGTCTCCTCCCCTTTGCAACATCTCATCTCTGATGACCTTTCCCCTCCAGCAACTTGCTGACATGAGATTGCAGCAAATAACAAACAGCCATTCAATGATCAAATCAATTCCCGATGGACAAAATCAAGTCCTGTCCTACATTTTTTATTCTTGATCAAGCAGCTGTTTCACTCAAATATATATCACAATAGTGAAGAAATGCAATCACAATTTCTGTTCAATGGTGACTTGAATGACTTTTGGCTATATAAGCTGTTCTTGAAGCATTTTTCATGAATTTGGTCCAAAATGCATCAAGCTTATCTGTCTTGCTCTCAGCATCTGGCTTACTATATACTATATATGTCACTCTGAATGCGCAAAATGATTGACAGGCAAAAAAGCACCTCAAAGGCATTCTGATTTGACAAGCAAAGAATCTGACCTGCAGCCAATTTTATTTGACCATTTACAGAGACAAAGGTGTGATATTCCAGGACAGTTATTGAATAAAGAAGTTGAAACATATGAAATAAAGTTTGAATCTTTAGTGACTACCAAATATATATACACCGTTAACATACCTTCTCTCACTTTTCTTCATAGATATGGTAGGTAAAGGCTACACATCCATCCGTGAAGAGGCGGTGAGACTTTTTAACTGCCTCCAACAGTTGGAGTCGGCCCGCGAGCCCATTCCTCTCATACAGGGGATCCTCCAGACCTGCCTCGACCTCCGGCCGCTCCGAGATGAACTCTACTGCCAGCTAATCAAACAGACCAGCGTTACCAACTCACGTGTCCTGACGCAGACGCAGATACAACCGAATCCACAGCTCAGATACTGGCAGCTGCTCACCTGCATGAGCTGCACCTTCCTGCCTAGCTGTAGCATACTCCGATACCTACGCTTTCACCTGAAGAGGTGAGTTATGCACATCACAAATCTATACAGTGTACTGGATGTGTATACTCACAAACCCACCAGCCGGATCTCAACATGCAAACATATACATTACCTTGAAGTCCTTGAGTATAAACACGCACAACTGCCTCTGGTCCTGCGGTCGAGTGTGTAGGAAATATGGGCTGCCTGAGGTTGACTGGATTGGAAAGTGCACTTCCTGTTCGCTCGTTCTTTTCCTCTCCTTGAGGGATTGGGAAACGGCACGATGCTTTCTGCATCCCATGGTTAATTGACTCTTAAAGTACAGCCAGGCCCGGAGGATAGACAGAAAATAAGAGAATGGCTAAATATGGTTTATTTATCATTTATCTTATCATTTGTGCCGTGAGGAAATGGTGTGTTGACCACAGGGCTTTGATTACAGAGGTGGCTGGTGTAATGGAGACGGACGAGTCTCTGTTCTCCTGAGGCCCCCAGACACTTCCCGCATGTGTTTACTTAACACAAATAGGGCCTACACCATGCATGTGATTACCAAGTGGCTGACAATTTATATCGCAAATAGACAAACTAAACAGAGAGGCCACACAACATCCCTCTCATTTTTTTGGAGGGAAATTTTGCCATTGCAAAATTATGGAAATGGTCCTTAAAATCCCTTTATTTTACTATCAGGGTTCAGAGTTTGAGTGTGGACCCGGAGGTGGAGAGCTACGCATCCTTCATAGCCCAGGCTCTGGAGAAGACGCGCGGTCGAGAGTGTGTCCCCTCGTGGGAGGAGATCCAGGGGCTGATGGGAAGGCAGGAGATACTGTGTACTGTGCACTACCCTGGACCGGGCTGCTGCCAGATCCCGATCACCTCGCACACCACGGCTAATGAGGTATTGCATCAACCGTTTCCTTTATAGCAGGGGTTGGGAACCTTAAGCCCATGTGCCACCATTGGCACACAAAGGCTTAATCATTAGCATGCAAGCAATAAGAACCAGACATATGCATTTATTTATAAGTGTATTTATTTTTGTAGTGTTAAATTTTGTTTTTGCAATTACCCTTCCACAAAAATGTAAGAATATGTATTTATTTATTAATTTGCTTAAACATGGTTACTTTAACATGGATTTTTCCTCTTTCGAGCAGTTGTTATTTAAACTAAAATAATTACTTTTAAATCAAAGTTGTTTTTGTTAATTGAAATAAGGCTAAAATAAAAGAAAATAAAAAATAATAAACTAGAGATGAATATTAGATGATAAACTTAAACTTAAAAAACTTGGCAACTAAGTGACTGAAGTTTATGCATTAAATGACTAAACTAACAGGGAAAAGTAAACCAAATCTCAAATAGAAATAAATAAAAGCTAAACAGAAATATAAACTAATATAATTAGTAAACTAATAAAATGATTAAACTAAAATCAAAACTGAAAATACAAAAATAAAATCTCATTCAAAATATGAATAAATAATATAATAGTATATAAATAATACTAAAATAACAATCTCACTCTCATTTTCTCTGTCCAGGTCGTGAGGAAGATGGCGGAACGCCTCGGGCTGCAGGACAGCCGAAACACATTTGCTCTTTTTGAGCAGAACTCGTGCTGGGAAAAAGCTATCGGAGGCAGCACCATAATTGCAGATGTCATCACCAGATTTGAAAAGTAAATATTTTTAATAAATATCTTCAGCCTATTGTAATATGTGTAATACAACTAATGTACTGAACCTAAAGTACCACAGCACTATAGTTTGTTGGACATGGTACTATGCAAGTACCATGTTTTTTGAACATTAACCATGATAATACCATGGTATTTTTTAAGTACTATGTAAAGACCACGTAATCAATCAGTACCATGGAAAGGAAAGAGGAAAGGAAAGGACGTGATGTGTGGCCAAGTATGGTGTCCCATACTTGGAATTTGTGCTCGGCATTTAACCCATCCAAGTGCACACACACAGCATTGAGAAGTGAACAAACACACACACCGTGAACACACACCCGGAGCAGTGGGTAGCCAATGCTGCGGCGCCTGGGTAGCAGGTGGGGGCTCGGTGCCTTGCTCAAGGGTCTCACCTCAGTCGTGGTATTGAGGGTGGAGAGAGCGCTGGACATTCACTCTACAATCCCTGCCAGATTTGAAACTCGAACCCGCGACCTTTTGGGTTACAGGTCCAACTCTCTATCTATTAGGCCACGACTCCCAATATGTATATGTCAAGTTGATATTACCATCCACGATAGCACCAATGTACAGTACAGTGTAGAACTGTGTTTTCATCATTGCTAAAGTGCTGGGAAAGTGAATAAATCACAGTTTAACCAACCCCCCTGATGAACACACACACTGTGAGAATGGACAAGCAGCTCTTTATTAGTATTCAGTGTTCCAGTAGGGATCTCAAGGTGAGACTGATGTCATCAGCATTAACTGATGTGGAAAGCAAACTGAAGGAGAGATAAGCCAAGCCAGTCTGAATTCAAGGCATCCACTTTATTCTGGGAAGTGTGTTTATGTGTGTTTTTGCACGTCTCAGTGCCAACTCTTCCCAGAAGAGGGTTCATGGACACACGCCTAGTCTTTCTCTCACACTCATGTGTACACACACAAACAAACCCGCGCGTACAAAACTGCACATGCAGCAGAAAAAGCTTAACAAATCAGGGTGAGTCATATGGTTCGGAATGATGACATTGCTCTGTTGGGGTGATTTTAGTCGTGTGTTTAGGAAGCGTTGGCGGGTTTCATTTGTTGCCGTGCTCTGCTCGACAAGTCTTCTGAGCTACTTGAAGACTCCTAGTTTAAGACAAATACATAGTTTTAGGTTGCTTGAGAAGGGGTTAAATAATAAGCCTATAAGAGGGCCGGGCCCTCTTCAGATGTGTATCTGATTCATATGTATTTTCCATTAATGAATCTCTATCTCTGTCTTCCAGTTTGTCAGCTAAAGATCCAGACTCTGACTGCCAGTGCCGACTCTGCTTTAAACTGTATTGTCTGCTGGACACCGACAACATTAGTACAGACAGCATTGAGTACCTCTTCCTGTATGAGCAGGTAAAACGACAAGAGACAGGCAGAGATGAGCAGAAATGAGAAAGCTAAATTAGGGGTAGGCGATATGACCAAAATCTTATATCACGATATGAGTCATTTTAATTGACTGTAACGATATATATCACAATATAGTGATTTTTGCTTTAAAGCTGCAGTCCGTAACTTTTTTGGGTTAAAAATGATCCGAAATCATAAGTACATAATCATCGAAAGTACATAACCAGCCAGTGTTCAAAACTATCACCTTACTTTAGCCCAATTCACAACGGTTAGCTTCTTATATATATGTTTTGTAATTTGAGTGGTACGGGTAGGTTTTCGCGGGAAATTCAAGCATGGCACTGCGTCATTACGTCACGTCTGTAAACATAAAGAAGTTGTCCCCTGCAGGTGGCGGATCATTTATAGCCTTTTCTCACAGCAGCTGGAATAATTAAATGTATCATTTTGCTGGCGGATTGTAATCCAGAAAGGATTGTGTTTATGAAACACATGTGAATGAAATTAAATTATATTCCAGGTTTAAATGTGCTTCTGATTACAGATAGCCTGAGATTACTCAAGATTTGTATTTTAAAGAAAACCAGTTCAAAGGGAGCATAGTTTGCTTTTTGGGTTAAAATAATTTCTTAATATGAAATTTGAATGTTATGACAATTAGAGATTAGACTGTACAGAAATTGAAATCTACATGCTAATACACGCTATACTCATTGTCATGCAATGCTGATGTTGTTAACATTAATAATTTGAGAATAAAGTATAACAATAATAATCATTTGCACGGTTAGATGTGATATGAACTAACCGATCGTTAGATTTAATCACCGTTGGTAGCGTGATTTATTGTAATGCTTTTTTCCTCAGTTGGTCAGAACAAACGTGGCAGACTTGTTACTTACTTGTTCAGATGGCAATATACGGTGAAAATTCTTATTTGGGTCATATATTCCAAGATGTAGGCTAGAATCTGTGATTCCTAAGTACAGTATCCACACCGGTGCGGTGACTGACAGACTGACACATATACCCCTCAAAACATTAGATTCATCTGCGCTGGAGTTGTGTCGGAGTAACACCCCACGCAAGGAAGATAATTCCGCACAGAGCTGCAATTCCAGGCTTTCAAACAGAGATGGCGACAAAGAGGCAAAACTTACGGACCGCAGCTTTAAATAAGGTCTTTATATCAAAATTTTTGATACCATAGAAATTTCATAATTCTTGTCACCAGTATCAATATCACAAAAAAACTAATACTAGCCTAAATTTAAAAAAAAAGCACACTGAAGACAAATAGACAGTCAGCGATTTAAATAAGAAACTAATTACAAGCAATAGGACATAAAAACTACAATAGAACAAATAAATAAGAAATTATACATTCATTGTATAAAGTAATCAAATAAGTATAAAAACAGTGCAAATTCTTCCTGTGTAAATTAAATATATACTTCTTCTTATTAAAGTTACAAAAGTGATTTAGTCAAGAGCAGTGAGAGATTTTCTTTCTTTTGGTGTTTGATTAACATGAATGACAGGCAGCAGGAATATTAGACTGCTGTCACTTTAAGAGCTGCCCGGATCCAATATACAAACGGTTACATGTATTTCTACTGGTTAATTGTGTCCACCGTTATATCGCCCACCCCTAAGCTGAATGTAGATGATTGAAATTCATGAATTTTGCAACATTAATGAACTGAACTAAATTGAATTAACGTTAAACTGAATTGAGCTGAGTAACAACATGTCTTCAGTAGAGCTGCTTATCGCTGAATTAAACTTGTTTTATGACAAATTAACTTTACACAGTTGTTGAACTAAAATGAATCAACACTGAACTGACTGAAGCTGAATAATGACACTGTTGTCTGGCTACAGCTGCTTTATGGCAGAATTTGGATTTGCCTCCTTTCTGAAGTTTGCATCAATGCAATACTGTGAAGAACTAAAGGTGATTTGACTGTTGAATAAAAATATACAGCGAAAAAGAAGACTAAAAGAGAAGTGGCCTATAGTGGAATGTGTTTTATAAAAGGCTAATAATAATAATGAATATCTTCCTCTGAACATTTTAAACAGGGACTTTCCAATTGTTCCTCTGTTTGTTTAATGCCAACTAGTTTCACACTTGTGTGGACCGATGTGTGCATAACGTCTTTATCAGTTGAGTGAAAAGCAAACATACAAACACAGCACACTAGTGAACTCGGTAAACTTTCCCTCACTTGACTTCCTCCTCCCTCTCTCTGTCTCAGTGTCATGAGATGGTGGTGCGGGGGCAGCTGCCAGCCTGTGAGGATGACCTTCTTTCCCTGGCAGCGTTGAGACTGCAGTGTCTACTGGGAGATTTCAGCACCCTCTCACCGTACCCGCCCTTGGAGCAGCTCTTTCCGGCTGAAGTGGTGGAGGCCCGGGCCCTACTGGCCCCATTGATCCCCCTGGCTGTCCTTCATTCCCCGGGGGTCTGCTGGCTGGGACGCTGTGGGGACACAAGCGGCGTCAGGAACAGGACCAGAGACTGCGGGCCAGACTAAGGGAAGAGGGAGCCGTGGTGATGTCGGCCATTTTGGAGCGCTGGAAAGCCCTGGCGGGATACAGTCGCAGAGACAGCATGGCCGCCTATCTCACCATCGCCCGGCAGTGGTCGGGTTTTGGCTGCACGCTCTATGAAGTGGACTTTTACATCGTGAGTGCTTTTCACTATACAACTGTTTTCAACATTGATAATAACAAGACATTTTTTCAGCATATTAGAATAACTTCGGAGGGATCATGTGACACTGAAGGCTGGAGTAATGATGCTGAAAATTCAGCTTTGCGTCACAGGAATAATTACATTTTAAAATATATTAGAAAACAGTTATTTTAAATTGTAATAATAATTCACAATGCTGTTTTTACTGTGTTTTATTTATTTTTTTGCCAAATTGATGCAGTCTTGATAAGCCTAAGAAACTTCTTTCAAAAACATAAAAAATCTTAAAGGTTTTAAACGTTTGTACCACCAGACAATCAGAGCTGTGCCTATCATCCTCCTGTTTCTCATAGAGCTCGACAGGAAGCTTCTCTCAGAAGTTGTGGCTGGGCGTGGCGGCTTCCTGTGTGTCTCTGTATCGTCAGGGTGAGGCTGAAGCGTTGGAGTCTCTGCCGATTGGTCAGATCTGTTCCTATGGCGTCTCTGATAGCAACACATTCAGGATCACTGCAGGAGACAGAGATCTGCTCTTCGAGACCTCCAAGGTAAGCGTGCAACATAGCTGTTATATCAGCAATATCCCTAACTGGTGTCATAACTAAAGCAATAAAGTGACTAAAACTAAAATACAAAAAAGCTAAATTGATATTGATATTTTTAAAAAGTAAAAAAAAAAAAACCCAAAACTTAAAATGAAAAAATAAAATAAAAATAAGAGCTAATTTAAAATATTAGTAAATGTTATAATACTATATAGATAATACTAAATTACTGGTAGCCACAAAACCACTCACAATATCTTTGCGTCAGGGAAACACCACTCACATTTCAGAAAATCTAAAACATTTAACGAATAAAACTATTGCCAGAGCATTTTATGCAGGTCTACCTGTAGTTTTACTCTAGCAACAATGCCTTCATGTTAGCATCATGCATGCATACTGTTAGGCCAAAATACTCCAGATATAATAGGGGAAGCATATACCCCTAGCCAAGGCAGAGTTTTACACCAAAGTACAAAATGCATCATATGTATTTTATGTAAATTAAGAATTAACATATGAAACATGTAACCTTCAATAGTTCTAAACTAGAAAGACATTGACGTCAAAGTGTTTGTATCATGCGTACTATAAACCTCTTTCCAGTCCTCGAACAATACAGGTCAGACCAGCTGTGTGTTTCTGTGTGCTCACATGTGGAAACACTGAGACAACCAGTCTATCTTCTCCTGATATTAGCTGCAGGCTCACACCCATCCTGTGCCGTCACTCCTGTGCACTTTAACCCGATGAATCTCTTGAGTTTTCATACCAAACCGCTTGACTTCACGTCTGCCTGCCTTCTGAGTGATGCAAGAACATCTGTTCACACATAAACTGTTAATAACGTCCAGTCATTGTCAGTCATCAACATACGCCTATAGCTATTCTGAACCATAATCACTCTTATGGAAGTCAGTATAACAAATTAAGAATGTTAAATGTGATAAACAAGTGCAACTGTAAATTTCTGTTGGATTTCATTTAAATGAACTTTTCTCTTTTCTCTGTAATTTTGTGAAATATTATTGCTATTTAAAATAACAGTTTTCTATTTTAATATACTTTAAAATCTAATTTATTCCTGTGATGCAAAGCTGAATTTTTAGCTTCAGTACTCCAGTCTTCAGTGTCACATGATCCTTCAAAAATCATTCTAATATGCTAATTTATAATCAATGTTGGAAACAGTTGTGCTGCTTAATATATTTTGGGACCTGTGATACTTTTTTCAGGATTCTTTGTTCTTTTTAACTTTTTATTTATCAAAGAATCAAAGAAAAAGTATCACAGCTTTCAAAAAAATATTAAGCAGCACAACAGCTTCAACACTGATAATAAAATCAGCATATTAGAATGATTTCTGAAGGATCGTGTGACACTGAAGACTGGCTGATGAAAATTCAGCTTTGCACCACAAGAATTCTTTCAAAAACATGAATAAATCTAGAGCCATGCTAACCTAAAGTTTAGTGCACAAAGCCTTCAAGAGTATAACCAAGTGATTGCAAAAGTATAAAATGTCTGACACACATTTGACAGTGGAAATTTACTCAAGTCATCTCTCTCTCTCTCGCTCTCTCTCTCAGCTGACTGAGATCATGCAGCTGATGAATGCTTACTTCAGTGCCACCCGTCGCCAGCTAGGCAAGGATGACTGCATCTCCATGGAGACAAACCCTAAGCTCCGCCCCTCCCTACTTGAGCTCCCCTCTCACCCGGTGTGAAGAGAGAAGGACTCGCGCGCGCACACACACGGACTCTGACTGATGCACACATGCAAATGCAGTCCTGACCGAATGCTTCCCTGTGAGGAGCTTTTGCAAAGAGGACAAACTCAAATGAGACTGAAAGGAGCAGATGCTGTGGAAATGGAGGAGGATTGGAAGGTGTCCAGGGAGCCACAAACAGGAGAGCAGGTTCAGGAACTCGCTTGCTACACCACCAGCCAAATCCAGAAAGGACACGGGGCCCTCAACCGGCCCCTGCCACCTGGAAGCCCGCCAAATATCACAGAGAGCATAATAGCCCGACTTCAGAGTGCAAAAAATCATTTTCTTAAGCAGTATTTTTGCCTTGTTTTTTTAAAAATATTTAAACATCCTTAAAACAACATTAATTTATTTTTACTTGCTTTGAAAAATTTAAATACATTTAATTTTCCTTAAATTCATCAAGTATTAAGACTATTTTAAGAGTAACTTTTCAAGGAAGCTTCTTTTTCTTATTTTGCATCTCATGTAAATTGACCTTGTTTAAAGGATGTTTCTTTTTTATTGGAAATCATGACAAAAATACTTTTTTTTTTTTGCAGTGATGTCTTTGTATTTCACGCTGCCATCGCACTCGCACACAAACACTCGCTCAGCTTTAAACGTTCCTTTCCAGACTCCTGCCTGGATCGCCATTAAACTCATTCATCAAACCGTACCTGACCTTGAAATGAAAGCAGGTGCAAGTCACTTTCGCGTCGACCTTCAGAACTGTCCAATACTGAAGCGACGGTGGTGCGTGTGTGCGTGAGAGACAGATTTGAACATTTTAAGCTGTAGAAACCAAAGGATCTTTAGCTCGTCTGTATGATGTGAGTGTATTTGTGAAATGCTTTGAGCCTGACCTGGTGCTGCTTGACTGTGCTGTTAGCTTACAGTAACTCTGCACTGTGCGTCCTGTAGCCACAACAGCCTCAGATCTTTAGATCCGGTTAAAGCCGACTAACTTAGACAACCGTTTGCAGCCTGGTACCTGTGAAGGTAAATGACATTTTGACATTTTCAAAAACACAACAAAAAGACAATTTTGGTTCATACCAAGCTTCCCAGACCTCTCGAACACATTTTCAAACACTGAAGATAGACAAATAATCGACACTATTGATATGCAACATTGTCATCCCGTATTCTAATGATAGTACATTTCCATTTAAGGGATAGTTTACCCAAAAATGAAAATTTAGTTATCATTTACTAACCCTTCTTTCATCTTGCTGAACACAAAAGAAGATATATTTCTGGTAGTTTCATATTATGAAAGTAAATAGGGTTCAAAACAGCATTACTTTGGACTCCATTGACTTTCATTAAAAAAAATAAAATTATATGTATATATATATATATGTGTATGTGTATATATATATATATATATATATATATATATATATATATATATATATATATATATATATATATATATATATATATATATATGTGTGTGTGTGTGTGTGTGTGTGTGTGTATATATATATATATATATATATATATATATATAATGTATGTATGTGTGTGTGTGTGTGTGTGTGTGTATATATATATATATATATATATAAGTTTTTTTTTTTTTTGGATGACAAAATGATCATTTTTGGGTGAACTATTCCTTTGAGCGTAAATTGTAGCCTCTGTCAGTTGTGCTTTTTGTTATGAAGCCTTATGCCGGCTTTTTTATCTGCTGAGAGTTAATATTGTCCTTCTTTAATTTGTGTTACTTTTCACTAGTTTTATTTATGGCTGTCTGTTGTATACATTGTGTGGAAGTGACTTTTTATTGTCCTTTTTACTTTTGTTTTATATATCTTTCATAAAGACCTGTATTTGTATTTTAGTGCTTGCATTGAAATAATTACAAAAGAGCAGATGATGTCATAGTTAAAATATGATGTCATAATGTTTATTTACCGTTTTGGTTATTTGTCATTTATTTCCCCCCTGTCGTGAGAGGTCTACATATGGCAAGTAATCCGTTTTTGTATATTCAGTAGGATTATTGACATTTTGTCATAACTAAAAAATGAAGAGTCATTTGCCCCTTTTAAAGTCACATGGACCAAATAGCTTTTTTCCCCTCGTTTTCTTTTATTTTTCCCCCCATCAAATGACTGCCAAACTATTACTGAAGCAATAAAACCTGCCCAGTCGTCCTGAGTATGAGCCCATTTTCGGTGTGGGGCTTTAGGTTGCCTAAAGAGGAGCCACTAGTGCCTGTCAGACAGTCTGTACAATCTTTAGTTCACTCATACTCCATAATCAGGCGCATTTTTAATTTTTTTTTTTGTTTTGCACTATCTTTGCTCTAGGGCAGCTTGTCTGTCTGAATACAAATCTGAGAAAAGGTTACCAGCTACTTGAAATTCAAAGGTGGAGGGCAATCACATCTTCAATGTTGTTTATTTTGGTTTTTGTTTTAAGCAGCGTCTTTTGCTCCTACAGCCCCTGTGACGGCAGTAGCGGTTGTCACGTGCTTTTATGTTCTTTTCATGTCACTCTTTAGCTGCAGGCAGCTCCGCCCACTGTCATACATGTAACAAAACTCGAATGACAACCTCTGATGCTTTAGATGGTTTGTATGCTGCATGGTACCTTAATGATGTTACACGTGTAATAGTCAATTGCACTATTGTTTGTACAGCTAACTTAAATGTGCAATAATGCAAAATGATGAATACTGTATGTAATAAAAAGCAGCACCATTACAACATCACTTGAGTGTCAGATGTGCGGTTTATGTGGAAAATAAAAAATATATATTATTGGTACATTACATATTTATGAAATAATACTTTATTCATCAAAGATAATTTCATAAATTTGATAAAAAGTGACAGCAAAACTTCTACATTTTACAAAAAAAAAAAAATTAATATGTGACCCTGGACCACAAAACCAGTCTTAAGTCGCTGGGTATATTTGTAGCAATAGCCAAAAATACATTGTATGGGTCAAAATTATAAATGTTTCTTTTATGCCAAAAATGATTAGGATATTATGTAAAGATCATGTTCCATGAAGATACTTTGTAAATTTCCTACCATAAATGTATCGAAACTTAATTTTTGATTAGTAATATGCTTTGCTAAGGACTTCATTTGGACAACTTTCGCCAAATATTGTCCTAACAAACCATTCATCAATGGAAGAAATCTCAATTTCATAAAATTTACCCTTATGACTGGTTTTGTGGTCCAGGGTCTCACACACACACATATATATATATATATATAAATAATTTTAGTAATTTTTCTGTAAAATGTAGAAGTTTTTGCCACACACACATGTATTTTTTTTCCAAATAAAAGCTGTTCTTTTAACTTCCTATTCATTAACTCTGAAAAAAAAAAAATGCATCATGGTTTACACAACTGTTTTCAACAGAAGACTTGATTAATGGCTGGCGAAAATTCAGCTTTGTTATCACAGAAATAAATTACAGTTTGTACATTGTATATACATATTTGTATAAAAACTTATTTTCAATTGTAATATTTCACACTATAACTTTTTTTATTTTAATTTTTAGTTTGTCAATTAAATGCAACTTTGGTGACTTCCAAAAACATTTAAAAATGTTATCAACCCATAAACTTTTAAACAGTAGTGTATATATTAAAGTGATATAATTTCAATAATATAGTGAATTTCATTCTATATGCTTACTATTTTAAAGCCGATTTATAGAAAAATATTAGAAGAATATAGTGCCTTGATATGTTAGTATATGCACTGCCCGTCCAAAAAAAAAAAGCCACACACTCTAATATTTCGTTGGACCACCTTTAGCTTTGATTACGGCAAGCATTCGCCGTGGCATCATTTCGATAAGCTTCTGCAATGTCACAATATTTATTCCCGTCCAGAGTTGCATACATTTTTCGCCAAGATCTTGTATTGATGATGGGGGAGTCGGACCGCTGCGCAAAGTCTTCTCCAGCACATCCCAAAGATTCTCAATGGGGTTAAAGTCTGGACTCTGTGGTGGCCAATCCATGTGTGAAAATGATGTCTCATGCTCCCTGAACCACTCTTTCACAATTTGAGCCCGATTGTCATCTTGGAATATGCCCGTGCCATCAGGGAAGAAAAAATTCATTGATGGAATAACCTGGTCATTCAGTATATACAGGAAGTCAGCTGACTTCATTCTTTGGGCACATAACAATCATCAATGCAGTAATTATTCAATGTGAGGATCTTACCTATTTGCTTAGTTAAATCCAAGTGGTGACTTTTTTTTTTTTGGACGGACAGTGTGTATTAATAGACGTAATAATATTTAGAAATGTTATAAATAACTTGCATTGACTGCTAACAGTTATGAATAGTCCAAATCTAGATGGTTTTGCCTGTTTGTCATGTTTTCAAGCATTCAGTTTAACCAGGCATCAAGATCCTATAATGTTGAGTAGAAAAGATTAAAAACCCCACTGAAACCAACTGCTGAAAATAAACATGCCAGTTACAAGGAAAGTAACATGCAGTTCTGAGAAACGGTCTCTTGATTTGATATATGAAATTACGTTTTGGGACCAGCATGTCCCTAATAAAAAATTCCACTGGAGAGACATGAAATGTCTGCAACCTTTGGAAGAAACAGAAACTGCTTGGGAAGACATTTCGGAAGAAAGTGTAACTGCTACCATGTGGGGCGTCCTAGGGCCACTATCCTAATTAAACACACCTTAACCAGCTAATCAAGGTCTTCAGGATTACTAGAAACTAGCAGACAACTGTGTTAAGACAGGTTGGAGCTAAACAAAGCCCTCCAGGAGCAGGATTGGACACACCTGATATAGAGTATGTCCTTGACTCAGCTTATCAGTGGAATATGAGACAAAGACCAAAGAGGTTATCAAAGGTAAAGGCATTAATTCCTGAGATATTTGGTGTTTTAAGGTCAAATGACCCATGTGAGTGACTATGACATGAGCGCAGATGGTTTTGAGAGTAATCAGTATTTGCACACTATGGAAATATTCTTGTAGAAAAACATTTATTCAAATCTCATGAACTTCAAGTAAATGCATCAAGTCTGACAGCAAACTATATACACAGTATAATATTAATAATAAGAACGTGGTAACCAAGGGGGAAAAAAGCATTGAGACAGAAATCTGGCATGAAAGTTTCACTCCAGCACAAGGAAGACCGGAGCAGAAGAATAAACTATTCAAATCAAACGTGATGTGTTGGGATTGTGGTGTATGATTGACTCTGCCAGACTTTGAGGTAACTTCACTGATTTGATTGACTAGAAGAAGAACCCGATGAGGGTTCGCCGATTGGATGGATTGAGGTACAGCATAACACTTGACTTTACCGATCGTCTCTCAAAACTCAAGATAATCTTCGAGAGTAATCCGCGACGAAGAGGCCGAGAGGAAAACTGATTCAATCGCACAATCATAGTCTATCCCCTGAAAGCAAGCGCCTTTTGTCTAAAAGCATGCATGCATGAACGTGAGGGAGTGAGATGGTGTATTCATAAGCTGCTTCTAGTCTGATCTCTTCTAAGAGGCTTAATCTTTCACACTCCCTCCTACGGTTACATTCATCTGAGACCACCCAGTCTTATCGGTGTAGACGTCCAACGTGTGTGTGGTCAGGGAAGTTTGTGTGCAGGCCACCTTGACGTAGATTGATGTAGATTTTGTGCAGAAGAGTGCAGAGTGCAGTACAAAAATAGATTAAGACGGAGCCATAAATTCTCTGATCAAAGAAATCAAGGAAATCGGGAGGAGAGAGAGAAAGAGTGAAAGTTACAGCTCGGGATAGAGGCACCAGGTTATGAAGAGGCCCGTAAACATGACAAATGACATGTATATACATACGTGAGAGGTAACGCAGAGAAGCCTCTCACAGAACAGTATGGTGAAAGATTTATGGACACGAGTCTCTGGAGGTGCGTTCACTACTGAAATTCTGTTATTCGCTACTGGAGTCACTGTGTATTTTACAGGATGAGTTTAGAGCCTGCCTTTTTTCGCTCTAAGAGCTCCTCCTTAGGGAGTGAGCGGAGGGGATTTCACTGCTCTTGTGTGCCCCAGGAGATGTAGTCGGGACGTGTGGCGGCGCTGTATTCATCCACGAGCTGCTGAACCACCTCACGAGAGTTATCCAGCTCGTCGAAGTTGTCCTTGAATATGTCCTCCTTCCTGAACTGCTCGAGGAAGGCCTCCCTCTTCCTCAGCTTATCATACTGACGACAGGTACGCTCAAACAACTAGGAGTGAGGGAGAGGAGATCAGAGATTAAGGAGTCTGCTCAAATCTACCCTTTCTACATACAAGACGTCAGGTTTTTCCCCACATCTTTGATTGAGTTTCCAATCATATGCAATTAATGCATATGAATTTTTAAAAACATTTCATAGCAACTGCACACTTGAACAGTCTAGCTCAGGGGTGTCAAACTCAATTCCTGGAAGGCCGGAGCCCTGCAGAGTTTAGATGCAACCCTAATTACACACACCTGATCCAACTAATCAAGTCCTTCAGGCTCAATTGAAAACTACATAGTATGTGTGTTGGAACCAAACTCTCTGCGGCCCTCCAGGAACTGAGTTTGACAACCCTGGTCTAGCTGATTAATTATTTTAGAGTTGAGCATAACCAGACAAGTTTATATTTGGATATCCTGGATATTTTTCATAACCATGGAAACACATTTAAAAAGCATTTAAGTATTCAAATCTTAGATGTTTATTAAGATCCTTCTATTATCTATTGAAACCCACAATAATGTTTAAAACATTAGTAAGCTTAACATATATAAAATCATCATTTATTGGGTATTTTCAATTGGAAGGTGCCTGTACCGAACCCTAAATTTCAACTTATGAAAATATTTTGTAATAATTTGTATTTATTTCCATTGCTGTTTTTAAAATCTTTTTGATTCTTTTAAATATTTTCTTTGTAAATTATGAAACTTTATGTAAAAAAATGTGTACTGCATTTTTCATGTCACTATCGACAACAGCGCATGTTTTAGCCCACTGGCTGAGACTGATTTTAACTACACTCCTAAATTTATGATCAGGAAATATTCCTGTGTCCCCCTCTCATGTATCTACAAGGTGTGAGTAGATGGGTCCCATAATTTTGAGATAAACGTGTTCAAAAGTCTGAAAATCTGTGTGTAACTTTAAGGAACATCACTACCACAACTTTTTTTGGGAGTTATTCCATAACATTTAGTTTTTATATGTGCACCAATGTTCAGAACTGTGCTAGCTAACCATGTGCTGATTAGCATCTTTGACCTAGATTCAAAAGTTTCTAAAAAAGTTTTTTTTGGGGGGGGGGTTATCCCATAGAATTGTCACTACCGAAAAGGTCACAACCAAAACATGTCATCATTGTTTTGGTAGTGACAAAAGGGAACACATAATCCTCATATTTGGGGGAAATAAACAAAAGTTTTTTTGTTTTAGTATGCGAGTTAAAATTCTGTAATGTGATGTGGTCACTACCAAAGCATTACTGTCACTACCAAAAATGTGCAGTCACTACCAAAACATGTTTTGTCAAAAATAAAGGATACTGAATTATCAACTAAGATGTTATGATAGTTACTGATTCAATCAATCAATGTATATTCAAACTAATGGATCCTTAACTTTGAAATTCGTATGATCATCTTTTTGCCTTTTATAAAGAAAAATTGGATTCGAAATACAACAAATCTTATAACTCACTTGAAAATATTGTTAGAAATGTAACTGTTATTGATTTACTTCAGAAATTTTTTTAATAAAATAGCGTCATATTTAGCGCCACAACTATTTAGCGTCACAATTGCTTTCAACATTAATAATAAGAATAACTGTTACTTAAGGAGCAAATTAGCATATTACAATAATTTCTGAAGGATCATGTGACACTTAGGATTGGAGTAATGATGCAGAAAATGCAACCTTGCCGCAACAGGAATAAATTATTTTAAAATATTCTAAAATAGAACAGTTATTTTAAATTTTAAAATATTTCTAAATATTACTGATTTTTTAATTTAACATTTGCAGTCTTGACGAGCATAAGAGACTTCAAATGTACCAATAGATACCAATACCAATTGATATAGATCTCTAATCACCAGTATAGTACCTAGTTCAAACCCATTTTTAAGCAGTACAGACAGAGAGAATTTAGGATCAGGTCTTACTGAAGAGATGCTGGTGTGATTAGCCATCATAAGTCCACTGACACGATGAGCTGAGGGCAGGTAGGGGGATCGGCGGGACAGTGCCACCTGAATACTAGCCGGACCCCATGGGATAAAATTAGCTAACTTCCTCTCCCTGATTCTCTGCAGACTCTTATGGACCTGCAGGGACACGTATAAACATGAGGACATGCACATATAACTTCAAATAAATGTTTATTTAACACGCACACACCTGTGTGGGGTCCACCTCTCCCTGAATAATGTTGAGAATGGCAATGTAGCAATGATTGGTCTGACGGTCTCGGCCTGTGGACACCATGACATTCTTGGGCTGCAGGAGTCTCCTCATCACGTCAAGAACTGTAGTCTTCCTCACACTTGCCACCTGAAAAGATGACATTCAATTTTAAGAAGAATATTAAAAACCAAGATAGTGGACGCAAAAGAGAGAAACTAAATTAGAAATTTCATGTCTTTACTAATGAAAAAAACAGACAGACAGGCAGGCAGAACGACAGACAGACGGAACTGACAAATAAATTTGATGTAATCAAAAATGAGTCATTTGTACTCAGAGTCATTAACTCAGCAACATGCTAATATAAAACTACTGGAATCAATAGTGAGTTGAACAAAGAGCTTCAACCGACTTTGCATTTCTGCAAAGGATCGTAATGCAAATTCCTACGTTTGACCAACTTACGGACTGATCGGTGGTCAGCGGTGTGTATCCAGTCATGAGGAAGTGGAGGCGGGGAGTGGGGATGAGTGATGCAATCAGACCAATCAGATCATTGTTCATATATCCAGGGTAACGGAGGGTTGTTGTGCTTGCTGACATTATAGTCGACACCTGTTAAAAGAAAAGCACACTTGTCTTTTGATAATCCAAGTGGGTGGGGAAAAAAATAGGCCAGCCTCCTTTATTTTCATTTTATATTGTGTTGTCTTAATTATTTGGGTGTGCTAATGGTATACTAAACGTGTCGTATAATATATAAAAGCAGCCGGTGTTTAAGAACACAACAGCCTAAACCTGTTTCACCAGTCTTCTATTAGCACTCTAGTCACCCTTTACAGAAATCTACACACTGTATTGTTAACGTTCACCATTTCATATGACTGAGTCTATTAGAGGTGTTGAAGACAGTGATGGATGAGTTGACAAAGTGAACTATTCACCTCGGAGCAGGGTGCTATAAGAATGGGCGTATAAGAGGAAAGCATAGATGAGCGTTGCACGGGATGTCACTGGTTATTTATTACCAGCTCATTAGAATGTGACACAATAGAATGTCAGGCTGCTGATGACAACTTTCGGATCAGGCAACTCCCCATGTTTCATCCTCCTGAAACTGGCAGGCTGTGCTATTTCAAATTTTACGCAGATAATACAATATGACTGTGACAGAACACCCAGCTGCTTTCTAATGCTAACATTTTGTGGTTTAGCTTATACATTTTCTTGACAGTTGCATATATATATACAGTGGGGCAAAAAAGTATTTAGTCAGCCACCAATTGTTCAAGTTCTCCCACTTAAAAAGATGAGAGAGGCCTGTCATTTTCATCATAGGTATACCTCAACTATGAGAGACAAAATTAGAAAAAAAAATCTAGAAAATCACATTGTAGGATTTTTAAAGAATTTATTTGCAAATTATGGTGGAACATAAGTATTTGGTCAATAACAAAATTTCATCTCAATACTTTGTTATATACCCTTTGTTGGCAATGACAGAGGTCAAACGTTTTCTGTAAGTCTTCACACACTGTTGCTGGTATTTTGGCCCATTCCTCCATGCAGATCTCCTCTAGAGCAGTAATGTTTTGGGGCTGTCGCTGCGCAACACGGACTTTCAACTCCCTCCAAAGATTTTCGATGGGGTTGAGATCTGGAGACTGGCTAGGCCACTCCAGGACCTTGAAATGCTTCTTACGAAGCCACTCCTTCGCTGCCCGGGCGGTGTGTTTGGGATCATTGTCATGCTGAAAGACCCAGCCACGTTTCATCTTCAATGCCCTTGCTGATGGAAGGAGGTTTTCACTCAAAATCTCACGATACATGGCCCCATTCATTCTTTCGTTTACACGGATCAGTCGTCCTGGTCCCTTTGCAGAAAAACAGCCCCAAAGCATGATGTTTCCACCCCCTGGATCATCCAAATGCTCTCTAGCAAACTTCAGACGGGCCGGACATGTACTGGCTTAAGCAGGGGGACACGTCTGGCACTGCAGGATTTGAGGCCTTTGTTACTTTGGTCTCAGCTCTCTGCAGGTCATTCACTAGGTCCCTCCGTGTGGTTCTGGGATTTTTGCTCACAGTTCTTGTGATCATTTTGACCCCACGGGGTGAGATCTTGCGTGGAGCCCCAGATCGAGGGAGATTATCAGTGGTCTTGTATGTCTTCCATTTTCTAATAATTGCTCCCACAGTTGATTTCTTCACACCAAGCTGCTTACCTATTGCAGATTCAGTCTTCCCAGCCTGGTGCAGGTCTACAATTTTGTTTCTGGTGTCCTTTGACAGCTCTTTGGTCTTGGCCATGGTGGAGTTTGGAGTTGGACTGTTTGAGGTTGTGGACAGGTGTCTTTTATACTGATAACAAGTTCAAACAGATGCCATTAATACAGGTAACGAGTGGAGGACAGAGGAGCCTCTTAAAGAAGAAGTTACAGGTCTGTGAGAGTCAGAAATCTTGCTTGTTTGTAGGTGACCAAATACTTATTTTACAGAGGAATTTACCAATTAATTCTTTAAAAATCCTACAATGTGATTTTCTGGATTTTTTCTCATTTTGTCTCTCATAGTTGAGGTATACCTATGATGAAAATTACAGGCCTCTCTCATCTTTTTAAGTTGGAGAACTTGCACAATTGGTGGCTGACTAAATACTTTTTTGCCCCACTGTATACACCGAAATCATTCTCTCATTTGTCTCGTTGCCAAACAAACTCACGGCTGGCTTTAGTTAGGTTGATTTTCTGATTGTCCCTTATCGCAGGAGAGCTGCCAGCGCCCAACTGTGATTAATAGATGAGGAGTGACTCTACTGTCCCTGCATGAACCACACCAGGCCTGTCCCTCTATCTGCTGCAGGGATGGGCTTTAAAAAGGACACTCTTTGGGTTGGATGCCTCAGCTCAGGATGGATGAATAGGGGCCTGTATTTTCACATGTTAAATTTGTAAATGACAGACTTTTAAAACTCACCAGTTGGTTGATCTGAGAGAACGAGGGGTTCTGAATGTGCAGCCGGTCTGTGGCGATTCTGTTCAAAGCAGTATTGTCAAGCACCACCTGAAAGAGACATGGAGAGAGAAAGAAAAGGGAAGAGATTTTTAACCACATGTCAAGACTGTGTGTTGCAAGTCTTTTCAGGTCCTAAGAGCTGTAGCCAGTTTGAGTCGAAAAATCCATTTTGAATGGAACTGACAATGCTAATTATATCTGAATTAAGATAGCAACAGTATTTAAAATTGCACTTCAAATTAGAAAATAGAGAATCTTGCAGAACCAAGCAACACTCAAGTGGTAGAGCAAGACGCTCACATCGGCAAGGTCATGGGTTCGATTTCCAGAAAACACAAATGGATACAAGGTTGGTCTTAAAAACACTGCAAGTCAACAGTGTCTGCCAAATGAATAAATGTAAATTTAAAGAAGTGGAATCAGAGTGAAAGAAATCCTTTGTTGTGAGAGTTGTATCAAGAATTGCCATCTTGCTTACAGTCACAGTGTAGAACAATCTCAATATTTATTTTTCCAACAGAATTTCATATCAATATTTATTTTCATCTCAAAACAATGTGGTTAACATTATGTGGTATGGAAAACAATTATACACTCTTTTGATGGCTCCATTCATTTTTTGACCGTGCTTAAGAAACATTAAGAAACGCCATCAGTGAATAGTCTGTAAGAACAAGCTGTTTGGAGAGTCTGATGCCGTATGTACATAAACACCACCGATCCTCACAAACTTCAACACATGTGAGCATCTGATCTAAAACACCTGCTGTATTGAACTACGTGAATATACTGAGCTGTATTCAAGCAGAAATATAATGTTATAGTGATCAGTGTGCCGAGAGCGCACATACACGGTTCGTTTGCGCACCAATTATAACAGACACAACGCACGCCTAATGCACGAATTGAGCTGCCATTCAGTCTGTATTTCACACAGCACGATGAGAAATGGTTTGCTGTTCCGAAACACAGAATATCACAGAATACGTAGAGGTGGTTTTGTTATTTATTTATAGGCTATAGATTTTAACATTACTTAACATATTAGTCACAACATTAGTGAATATATTCTATTTTAGTTTAAGTTATCTCGCACCTCCCTGGTTGAGAACCACTGACCTAAAGCGTGATCTACCTATTGGGAACCCCTGGTATAGATACAATATTTTTGTATACAAGCCAGAATATTTGAGTGAAACTGACTTTTTAAAGGAAGAACAGAAATCTTGTTTGATTTCATTTAAATTTGTTTCGAAGATAAGCAAAAGTCTAATGGGTTTAAAACAAAATGGTGGTGAACAAATTATGAATAAATTTCTTTCTTTTTAATTAAGAGTTAAGAATAATGCCTCAGACTCTAGATCTGTATTCTCATCACAGACAGAAAATCATCTACCTCTATTAACCTCCTCATCTTTTGTGCTGACTCTCTGATCTGACATTATTATTTGTGCCAGAGATGATAATGAATCTAGCAGACAGCTGCAAGAAACACAATATGCTTAAAACAGATCTTACCCTTTACTTATGACATTTGCTCCACTAAAGCCCAATCTATTCTGAACCGCAGCCCTCACACATAGAGATTAGCTGGAGATATGAATAATGATGTAATGCTTTAGTCTTTTGCTATGGTGATCAAACCCATAAATCCCTTTAAAACTCAAATAAGGATATACAAACACAATTACTGGCTCCTCAGAGAGTCAATAGGATGTGTTTGTTGAATAAATATCTGCTCAATCATGTGCTGATGGATATCAGTATGAAAGTAAAATAGAAAGTGTTGTTGACATATCTATAAATTAACAGTCCAGATGTACAGATATGGCAGTACTCTGCATGGTTTATGAAATGAACCTACGGACCAAGCTATTGTTAATAAGGAAGAAATGGAAGGAGAGAAGTGGATAATCGCATAGGACTGACCCTCTTTTCTCCATCCGCTGCTGTTTGGGAAATGAAAGCAGGAGAGGAAGAAAGAAGGTCTGTTTGGGAAGGTGGATTGTGTAACTGAGGAAATGTGCAGTTAGAGTAGCAGGCTGTATATGAGAGGGGCTCTGTTTCAAATAGAAACACATTCATTTAAGTTCCACAACCCTGGAGTGTGTGTGTGTGTGTGTACCAGTGTGTAACACCTCCTCCCGAATTCAAGGCCAGCTGAAAAGGTTAAGAGACAGTGTGTGTGTGTGTGCGCGTGTGTTCATTCACTCACCACACAGTCTGCATTCTGGGTCAGTCTCTTTAACGTCAGAAGAGAATTATACGGCTGTACGACAACATCACTCATCTCATCTTGGTTAGGAAAGACAGAGTAGGTCTGAACCAGTTTTTTAGGATACCTAAAAAAGACAGAAGAATGGCTGAATGTTTAAGGCACAAGAACACGCGTCCAGCTGAACGCTCCTGGTGCCCTTGAGGTTGCACAAGCAATGGTATTAAACACACCCCTAAAGATAGGTAATTACACCCGGTGACGGCCGCTGCCGCCTGCATCTCCCTCTAATTACACTGACTGCCACCCAAACGCTTCATGACTGTAAGTCTAGACGAGCAATGCAGAGGGCGTGGGTCTGTGCTTCAGGAGAGGGAGTGTGGACTGCAAAATCAGTCAGAGCAGGGGGATTCAAAGTCCTGTATCAGTGAATTGTGTTTCGCACCTGTCGTTCAGTCGCTCCAGTAGGTAGGACCCGAGACCAGATCCTGTCCCCAGCGATAGAGTGGCAAAGCACAAACCCCTAAAAAACAACAACACAGAAACAGAATGTTTCACATTCAAAACACATGTATGTGAGTTCTAAGATGCTTTAGATGCTAGCTGTGACCAGAAAAAAAGTAGTTGTTCTTTGTCTCAAATAGATTAATGCTGTGCTGCCCACTCTCTAGTGTCAGTTTATCAACGGGAAATATTTACCCCACTAGAACTGATGTTCAGAGACATTTTTAGCCTTTTACGAAGAAATATTCTTTCAAATTATATAAACAATAACAAAGCATTTTCAGTCAGTGCATTTACATGCACCCTCATGATGCAATTATAATGGGATTTTGGCAATATTGCGATTAAACTACACATGATGTAAACAATACTTTAATCAAAATAACGGGATTAAGATCATGATTGTAGTAAGCATACTTGTATTAAAATATGTGGTGTACGCCAATTCTAATTGCAATAAATAGGCATTTAAACACCTTAATCCCATTATTACAGCTCTGACCAAAGTGTGCATATGCTCGGACGTGTTGTTCACACAACTACACAAATTAACTCCTTGACATTATTCTTAAGCAGGCCCAGTTCTACAGGGGTGCTAATCACCCTCAAACGAAAGCAAGAGCACTCTCAGCAACCACAAAACACCAAAGTTTTGTCCATTGCTGAGTTACGCAAGTTTGCGAATCCTCTCATTATAACAAACAAAGTGCAGACATTTTGTGCATTGTGATTCACTGTACAGTGTAGAGAGATTCATTGATTTTAAGTTCTGTTCAAATCAAAGAGCACTGAGTACCTTCCAATACGTCTGTAGTCATGTTTTGCTTTTGATGTATTTGGCAAAGTGCAATTAAACATCTAACTGCAATTAAATTCTTACTCTGATTGGAAATAATCGCATTATTGGTGCACAAGTAAACAGTCAATAAAGACATTTATAATGCTACAAAACATTTCTATTTCAAATACATGCTGTTTTTTTAACTTGTCAAAAAATCCTGAAGAAAATATCAGTTTCCACCAAAATATTAAGCAGCACAACTGCTTTCAACAGTGATAAGAAATGTTTCTTAAGCAGCAAATCAGTATATTAGAATGATTTCTGAAGGATCATGTGACACTGAAGACTGGAGTAATGATGCTGAAATTTCAGCTTTGCATCACAATAATAAATTACATTTCAAAAATGAATTAACATTTTAATTATAATATTTCACAATACTACAACTAAATTATTTGACTTAATATTTCACTTAACAGGGAGTTAGGTTAAATAATTATTTTTTGTTTAGAAAAAAAGAAACACTTTGCTGGAATATATTTTAAAGGTATAATTAAGCCAAAATTAAACAATATGGTCAATTCTATCACATTCTTCCTCTCAGAATACTGTGAAATATATCACATGTTGGGTAAATTGAGGGAGTGTTTTTTGCCCCCACATTTGAAATATCTGGGGAATTTTTCTGCCTCAAGGCTTAACTAGTATTTGTGACAGTCACTCACCTTTCCAGTTAGCATGATATGCTACACGCTCACACACTCACACACGTGCATGCAACTAACTGACTGGTAACACCATCCTCCAAACCACTCCCTAACCTCCAGATACATACAAGTTATACATGTGCACGCACACACCAGTAATTGTGGTTAACAAAGTGAACGACCCAGATTATGTAGGGAGGGCTCAGTCTGTTGTTTTAATGGGAGGAACATCTGTATCTTGTAAATTAAGAGTGCAAAAAAGTTATAAAATAGCACTTTTGTATAACCATCTGTGGCAATCTCATATACATATACATATATATAATATAAATGTAGCTATACGTTTAAATAGGTCTATGTATGTCTGCAACCTAAAAAAGAACAGACATAGCACCGTAGAAAGGGGTGCAGGAGAAAAAAAAAGCAACGGAAAAAAAAATGGAAGTACGTCAAATTGTACGTCACTTTACCATCTGGAGATCATCAGAAAGTGTTTTACTTTGTTTAAAAACTGAATCTGTTTAAAAACACAAATGCTCTTCATAAGTCAAAGAAAAAGGTATTAATGAATGACACACAACTAAAGGGTAAAAACCAACCCATTCATAATACACAAAGAAGAGTGCACTCATTGAGAATCATACCTCCAAACTGTCACTGCCATCTGCCTCTCTGTCAATGATGTCAAAGATGTCCTCATGGATTTTTTCTCCCTGAAACGAACAAATATATTGACCACATAATTACCAAAACAAGTTAAAGTTGTTAAACATGAGCCTGTAATATTTTCCCCAAACAGTAAGTACAATAATTATACAACTGTTGTTTGACCACATCATAATTGAATTTCATTTTGGAAAACGGCATAATTTGTTAAGAAATTATATCACCTAAATGTTTAAATCACTCAATGTATTTGTGTACCTACAATTGATGCAATGTGCTGAATCATGTTTATATTGTTAGAAAGATACATACATACATACATTTAAAAGTGTACAACTTTCGCTAAATGATGAAATGGGCTAGGTTTCTTGTGCAACTGCTTACACAAAGTGAAAAACTCTGAATTTATTTGAACTAAAAATGAAACTGGAAAAATAAAGTGCAGTCAGACTGAGTTTTGTGTTGTTCATCAATAGCTGTCAGTGCAAGCCTGTGCCGCTTGTGGTTTTGACTCGTCGATAAAGAACACATCTCTGACACGTTATTTAAAGATGTTCTGTTCATTTGACTATTAATATAGGAACTATATTAAAATTTTGAAACAGTACGTCATCCCAATCGTAGCGAGTATAACCGGTATCACCGAGTCTGACAGAAACAGAGGCTGCTTTAATTATCAGCCTTCACACTCTCATAGACACAAAACTACAAAAACGCTGAATCACTTGTGCTGTCTCTGAAATTACAGTCTGACAGAAAGATTTCAAATTACTGACATGATCTGTTTGGAGTAATTTGCTAATTCAACCTACATGTTATTGAATAAATGTTGCATTATAAGTGCAGAAATTGCAGGAAACAATCATGTAAAATTATGTCCAGTTTCTGCAATCCCACACCAAAATTCAGGCCTCCGAGGGACTGCATTAAATATCTCTAATAGTCATTATTAATATCTAATTAAAAATTAAATTGTCACGCTACATGAACAGCAAAAAAAGTGACTAAACATCGTGAAAAATTTAAAAGGAATGATGACAAGTTATAATCACCTAAAATATAACCGAAATTTAACCTAAAATAAAAGTCAGCAATAGTGTTAATTTCGTTAACGAAGACTATGACAAAAAATGTTCGTTGACGAGCGTTTTTCCCATGACTAAGACAAGACAAAGATGAAACGACAATAAGGTCAATAAACGATAACTACGACTATATTAATAGTTCATTGACGAAATAAGACAAGACTAAAACGTATTCAAAAAAACAAAATGTTATTGCGGATTGCTCTACACGCCTCGACTACGCAAGCTTTCGTGAGTGCAGTTGCCAGATATCAAAAGTTCAAATCCCCGAATCAGAGCTTTGCTGTTACAAGGATACATTTTCTGCACAGTGCTTTTCTTATTTTAAGCAATCTGGCAACCATGCGCATGAGCGCCACCGCCGATTATCTGAAAACACCGACAAACGAGTTTAGTGATCTAAATGAAAGTGTCACTCAGCTGGTCTGTGTTCTGTCATGAGATCTCGACTATATTGTTTGCGATTGTGATCGCTGAATAAATGCACTCAACCACTGTTGTTTTAATAAAGAAATAGGATATTACAATTTGGAATTATAGTAGAATTTCACTATAATAATATTTTTCGTTTGTTTTTGGCAGTTTTCATAGTGTAGACAGAGAGATTGCATAAGTCTTTGGTAGGGGTGTAACGGTACAAGTATTCATACCAAACCGGTTCGGTACGCATGTGCACCGAACAAATACAGTATTTTTTGTTTTAGTTTTTCTCAGGAAATTCAAATAATAAATGGTGTTTTGACAGTCTTTGATTTGGCATGACAGATCACTGTATAAACGCCTTGGAGAGCCGCTTCTGGGACGGTTCAGAAACATGCTGGTATAAACCATAAACCCAACACAAGCACTGACTCAAGTGGCCGCGATCAGCTCTGGTTCCCGTGTCTGAGCCGTGACGCGCCACAAACTTGTGCAGAGCGGAGCACGAGTGAACGTGATCATTCCTTACTACTAGTTTTAATGCGAATAAACATGACTGAACATCTCATGCCTCATGTAATTGCTCAATCAGTGTTTCAACCGCGGAAAGACATCAACAAAACAGCTTGGAAATAAAATGTCACGTAGCATTTCATTTCATTCAAGTCATCAGTGTCCACAGCTCGTTAGTTCACTAGACAAATGAAGTCTAGAGAGGAGCATTTCGCAAAATATTACACCATATACTCTTTATATTTTACTGAACCTGTTAGTCTTAATTATTTAATGCATGTTTAAATTAATCTGTTATGAAACATGCTATGACAGCCAGTGTGTAACTGAATAGATTTTAACAAATAGCCTAGAAATTTTATTATTTATAAGTTAATTTAAAAACTGCATTATGTGCAATTTACATGTTTGCATACAATTGTTTTTTTTTTTTTTTAATTGAGTGTTGATCATCTATTTAAAAATAAATAGAAATTAAATTTAAGTTTAGGTTAAGTCGTTAGGCCTAATTGTAACCTTATATAATGTAAAAGGGCTCCCTATAGTTTTAAGCATAAGCTAAGGTAGATTTTTATCACTAAGAAAATTTAAACTACAACTGAATGTATTTAAAGAAAGAGCAACTAGTTCAGTAAACCACTGTTTATTAAAAAAAAAAAAAAGAAGGAAAAAAAAAGTTTAGTTTCCCTCCTGCTGTACCGAAATCATACCGAACCGAGACGTTAAAACCGAGGTACGTACCGAACCGTCATATTTGTGTACCGTTACACCCCTAGTCTTTGGTATAAATTTATATAATTAAAAAGCCTATAATAAATCAGTACACTAGATGAGGTAAAATACACCATGAGTCCACATTCTATTGATTTGTGCTTACTGGTGAAAGTGCAATAACTGAAATGCAAAAGTGAATTTATCAAATGACAACAATCATTACAATTATAAAAATCATTTTGATCAGTTTAACCAATATACAGCATGACAAAATGTGACTAAGATTTGACTAAAACCTTACTAAATTGCTCATACATTTCATTGACTTAAACTTGACGAAACAAAAATAGGACAAGGTTGACTAAATATGATAACTAAAATGTACATTTGAGTAAGACTAAGACTAAATTAAAAATATATGACTGCCCGACAGGATGTGATGTATTCTATTAAAAAATATGAGCTTAAGGTTAGAATTACCAATATTTTGTTCACTTTAACATTATTCTTTAAACACTGTATCTGTAAAATGGTGCTTTAGAGTAATTATGGCAGAATAATTATTTTATAATTATTAAATCATTATTTACATTGATTAGCCCCATAAAATCTACTATGTTTTCATTTTGGGGGTCATTTATTTTGTGACGATACATTCATACATTACTTATAATCATTAAAATCATTAATTTTACCATGGTGTATATGCCAAGGTAACGGTTGCTGCACGACCAGTTTGAAAGTACTGTGCGACTGCCACTAGGGGAAGAAATGCAACAGTCGTGTCCAAACATTGTGTGCAGTGGAAAGGTGACTAAAATTGAAAATAGCTGACAAAATTAACACTAGTCAGCAATTATTTGATGTGTAACATCACTCAGTGTACCTGAGAGAAGCCACTGGCCCAGTTGTTACCGGCTCCACCGCCATGCTCAGACAGGTAGATGTTCTCCGGGTTGTACAGGTTGGCATAGGGAGAGTTCAGGATGGTGTGGATGACTCGGGGCTCCAGGTCCAACAGCACAGCACGAGGGATGTAGTGCTCATCATCTGCCTGAGGGGGCGAAACAGAGGAGAAAAAGAGCAATGGAAGCTTCTCAATACTCCTTACAAGGAAAGGACAAAACTTGGATGCTCAATTTAAAAAATGAAAGCATCCACGAGAATTCCAAAATATATCTTAGAATGTATCAGTAGTAGACTGACTACTGCTGCTTTACATTAGTGGCTGAACGATGTATAGGCAAGGCTGACATATTGGCAGATAATTAGCATCTTTTACTTATCGGCATCGATCAAATCTTTTCTGTCTATAGTTGTCAGAAGAGGAACTTTTATTTTGACAGTGCTGACAAAATCAATGCATTAATTGAAAGGCAAATGCAATAATACCTTCTCATATCCAAGCAAATACACATAATTTAAACTCTTTAACTCTTAAAGCTTTTGAATATCTAATAACTATTTAATTCCACAATCCACAAAAAAGTTGGCGAATCTAGCAGTTAGTTCCTTAGACGTGTGCATTTTAGAGCCTGAGCGACGGGCCAGACTAAATTTCTTTATGTGTGAAAATAATATAATAAGATTCTAGAATCAAGACTTTGATATCAATAGGTATAAATCTATTATATACACACACACACACACACACACACACACACTTTTTATTGGCCACCCTGCTCTCTAAGATATTGGCATCACCATCAAAAAAAAAATTATATCAGTAGATCACTAATTTACATACCACACAGCTAGCCACAATACAGAGGAAATTACTATAATACTGTGACTCACGCAATCTATTCACATCAGAGGAGAGCTTTAACACTTTATGCCTCATTTCAGAAAAAATATAAGCAGTCCCTTTGAAAACATTAGGATTTCACTGCAGTTTCTGTGAAATAACTAATTTTGTTCTTTAATTGGAATAGTCTTTTGTTCCGAAAAAAATGGAACTAGAAGCTGTGCCATTTATTTCAAATTAATTTTCCATCAGATTGTGAAAAGGCCTCCACATAATTACTGCAGCGGGATAATGGACTTACAACAGCTGCAAACATTGGAACATAGCTCCACCTGGTGGTCAATGATGTGAACTCCAACTAACAATGAAGAATCTTAGCGAGAAATTAAATCTTGTTTTTCATATTATATATACATTATATTTTATTGTTATTTTATTTTTTACTTGTAGCTTTGTTTTAGTAGTATTTGTATTGCACTTGTTTGTTATTGCAGTATTTATTTTTCTTGATATTACCTTTTGTGTATAATGTTTTAGCAATATTGTATGTAAACACAATCATGCTAGTGAAGTACTTTAAAATTTAAACTGAAATTGTTCACGCTGGCCAAGTAGCCACTGTAATATGATCCATATGTTGCTTGTTGTCTTGATGATAAGGTAGGTGTCTACATACAAACTCAGTGGTTTATATCGCTGACTTTAGAGCAGAAATCTTGTTGTGTAGTGATTATGGTTGGTGATTGATTAGCTCCAAATGCCTCATTAGTCTATATTTGTGTACCTGATAGAAGAAGACATCTTTCCGGTCTGTACCCTCAGTGGCAAACTCCTCTACGATGCCCTCTGGGCTGATGCCATGCTCAGCACACAGCTGCTTCCAAAACTCAAAACCAACTGCACAGAGAGAAAAGAAACACACCATTCAGTCCATTAATGCTGGATTCTTAAGAACACTTGTAAAAAGGCTGTAAGCTATTGTCACATGCCATCAGTGTTGGGCAGTAACTAGTTACTAGTAATTTAGTTACTGTAATAATATTACTTTTTGCAGTAACTAGTAGTGTAACTAATTATTAATAAGATTTCAGTAATAATATTACAGTTACTTTTCATAAAACAGCTTAGTTACATAGTTACTTTTGATGCCTCAACCCCGCTGATTTCAAATCTAACAATCCGATAATTCCTAGATTTATTTTCATAGTTTTCATGACTCACACATGCATGTGATGTCCCCAGTGCAGCAGGCAAGCTTGGAATATGGAAAAGCTTACATTCAGCAGATAGAAATATTGCATTATATTGATTTTGTCAGGAAAAAAAGATCTGTTGTGTAAGTTGTGGCTTTACTTTACTCTGGCGTTGCATCCCTCTGATCAGCATGTGGTATATTATATTAATATAATTGAAAATATTTTTGGAAAATTTAACAGTTTCTTACAAACTCATGTGATTTGATAAAATGCATAACGCATATGATTAAAATTAAATTAAATTTAATCACATATGGGTAACGGAAAAATTACTTCAAGCTACACATGACAATCAATGAGATGAATACAACACTTCTACTTGAATGCCACTATCAATCATTGAGTGTTTGTAATAACTTCTGACTGCGATCCAATGTGGATTTTGGTCAAATGATGAGGCAGAAATATGTTGTTAGTAACATTCTAGAAGAATTTTATCTGGAAGATACACAGTTACAATTTCTGTGGGGTGTGAAGAAAAAGTAATGTAACTAGTAGTGTAACTAATTACTGTTGCCAGAAAGTAATAAGTAAAGTAACAATATTACTTTTGAAAGGAGTAACTAGTAATGAGTAATATATTACATTCTTTGAGTAACTAGCCCAACACTGCATGCCATTATATAGTGGTGTGATTTAAGGATATTAATGTAATGGCTATTGTTTATACCACATCTTTGACAGAAATCATATCTTGCACTCAGTGATCATTTGCCTTTAATGACCAAGTCTGACACAGTCTATCTCAGCTCACATGAGACTCACACTGTATATGAACCCCATATTTCTCAGAGTAAAAGATAAACACAATGCAAATCCCTCTAGCTCACACTGCCAAACGTGACTGTAAATAATACAAAGCAGCGTTTAGAATTATTTGCATACATAAACACACTAAGTTAGAAGGTCAGGTTGGTTACATTACAATTTGAGTCATCATTACAGTTATCTCCAACTGACAGCATTATATAATATTATCACAAACAAAAATTAAGAGCAGTCAATAAGTGGAAAGTAGTGAATAAGTTGTTGGCTTCTTGCTGACGAAAAGCTCCTGTAAACAACCAAAACCACATTGACTGTATCTATTGTGTCATTTCAAAGCTATCCAGTGTGCTAGCTAGCTGGCTAGTTAACGTTAGCTAGCTAACGTTAACTGTTTATGTAACGTTAGAGACTATCAAACAGAGCGTGATACACAGCGAATGGCTCACTCTGATTCCCGCACTGTCCGAGCTGCAGGGTGATGATCTCTCGAGGCATGCTGTGCTGTTATTTCAGCTGTAGGACCAGTAAAGGTGAGAGATGTGCTGCTGTCTGTCAACCACTGTGCGTATTCCCGCTCCAACAGCAACGGCCTAACGGACGCGCACTGCGCACGCGCAGACGTATACTTTCACAATGTGAAGGCCAGCAAACGTGAACCGATCGATACTTGCTGAAAATGTACCGAAATAACTCTTTATCGAAACAAGTGAAAAATAAATACACAAACAAGCAGAAAGAACAGACTTTCGTGACGCGCCGTGATGCATGACGTAGGACGTATGCGTATACATTAAACAACATCAAAGCTGCGCATCAGTTGCGCAAACAGAGGGAATTCAGGTCAGGTTTAAATTGCAGGTTATTTGTTCAATTTCTCAGTGTATAGCAATTTTTTTTTTTTTTTATGTATTGCCTTAATTTAATATAGGCTATTGTAATAGTGTGATAATTGTAGTCACTGAATCACTGTTGGCAAAATGCAACAAGTTTACCATTTATTTTTATATAAAGGGTTTTCAAACATTTTGATGCAAAGGATTCCCAAATATCACGATCTCCTTAAGATTCTTTATAAAATGTATTAATTTATATAATTTATTTATATGATTACATTTTGCAAACATGTATTAACAGACCCATTTATTCTGTTTGAGAAAATAAGAGAATACATGTTCTAAACTATAGACATGTAGATATGCTCCAATTGCATATGTGTGTGTGTCTGTGTATATACAGTGTGTGTACTTGTTTATACAGTGTGTACTTGTTTATGCTACATAGTGGAGACCAAATGTCCCCACAAGGATAGTAAAACCTGAAATTTTGACATTGTGGGGACCGACCTGTAGTAAAAAAAAAAAAAAAAAAAAAAAAATATATATATATATATATATATATATATATATATATATATATATATATATATATATATATATTAAAAAACAGTAAATAATGTTTATCTGAAAGTGTAATAATGCAAACATGATTTCTGTAAGGAGTAGGTTTAGGGTTAGGGGATAGAAAATGTCGTTTGGACAGTATAAAAGTAATAGAAGTCTATGGAAAGGCCCCACAGAAACAAACATGCGTGTGTGTGTGAGTGTGTGTGTGATTGGAGCATATCTACATGTCTAATTTATCCTTACCTTTTGTTTTATATTTGCATTAAAGTGTAGAGAATATATTGGAAGTGAATTAGATTTTTATTAATTTTTTTTATGAAATTTAAATTTTGATATAATGTAACATTCACTGTTGGCCCTCAATCAAGTTGGATTTTTGGTGCTTCATAGTGAAAAATGTGGGCACCTCTGCACTTAATTATATAAACCTTTAAAATCAAATCCAAAAATATCTTTAGTATTTCTTTTATATAAAATAATAATTATAAGAGATATTTTATAAACCACACTGTAAAATCGAGTTTATGACACCCTTTTATAACAAACAAACATGTAGTTTTTGTTTGGGACATTTTGAAAGTTCTTCACGAATGATTGGTGGAGGGAGGCATCTGAAGAGAGAGCTGACTGATAGGTGTTGGTTGTTATTCTCCAGCTCTGACTGTAATCCTGGTGCCATTGGCCAGATCAAGCCCGTCCTCCGCAGCTCTCACTGTAGCTCCCGCGACAAAAACAGCGACTGGACATGACAGCAGCACGGTGACAACATAAAAAGGACCTGTGCAGACACTTAAACATATAAATATAGCAAACCAGACCCAAAAAATGGGTTTTATTTCACATTTGCTCTGTATCAACGGCGGCAGCCTCTTGAACGCACGAGGTCTGTCTTCTGCTGCTCTGCCCTGAGCGGCTTCAGGCTAAAGCTAACGTTAGCTAGCGATACATACGTCCAGATCATTTCTAAAGCACGGGGTTTATTTGCAGCACTCTATTGTTCTAGATTTTGTTGCTATTTTTGCTGTCACGTTTTTCCAAACGCGTAAGTATGGCTGGAGCGGAAGACGCGGCTGAAGGGAGCGGTTGCGCGGGGAAGCTGCGCTCTCGGGTCGGCCTCCGGAGCGGCTCGTGCTCCGGCGAGAGTCAAGAGCAGCTCCTCGCCGTGAAAGCGATGCTGCTGGAGCGGCTGGGACCCCACGAGCGCCTGCTCACCTATCTGCAGTCTGTATTATTGTGGGAGAGACCCTTTCACAGCGTCCTACTGTACACGGCCGCCAATGTCATGTTCTGGTGAGTGGCTGAGCTTTATCTCCATGGATTTAACGTTATCTCTTAGTTACTCGGACTCTGTTTACAACCTAGTGCTTTCAGATGAAACGTTTACATTATTCATGAACATTTTGAGGATCTTGTATAAGCCTTTATTTTTGTATCTGATGTATACGTGTCGACATGTTCCAGACTTTTGCCCCTTTAATTTAAGATAAGAAACAGATGGTCAGGCTGGGTGCCTATATTTAGACTGAGCTCTGGCTGTATTGGTGCTACTGTAAACACAATGCTGTGTGCGCACACTTTGTGTTTTTGTGAATTACTTTGTGACTGACCGAACAATTACGTTTAATCTTGTGTTAGGTACCATGTTTGACAGCTTTTACCAAGGCATGTTAAGCAGAGATCAGTTTGCACTGGATTTCTGTGGCCTATATATGTTGCATGTAGTCTTCCACCTCCCACAGTTATGTGGACCGTAGATAATTACATGGAACTACGAGAGACACTACCATACAAATATATATATACTCTGTGTGTGTGTGTGTGTGTGTGTGTGTGTGTGTGTGTGTGTGTGTGTGTATATATATTACTATTATTGTATTAGTAATATATTAATCATGGCATTATCATGATTTTATACTATTTAAAAAAAAAAAAAAAAAAAGATTTGCAACAAGTTGTATTGTTATTTTTTTTTTTATTTGTTAAAATTGAATAATAATGCCAACTAATGCATTATGTTCCCAAACCGGTTTGTTGGGCCTGGCCTTACAGTTGTATGATTTCTTGTTCATGCCTTAAGACTTTTTCTCAGGCCAGCCTAACTTGGGAAGCCGTGTGCTGTTAGTACACACTTAGACATTTGTGCTTTTAAAATCAACATAAGTTCAAATTGGACCCTATTTACTTTCTTAATGCATGTCCTTTTCTTATTATGAGTCATTTTATTTGTACAGTTACTACAAAGTTTACAAATTGTTTGCCTCTGTAATCTTTAATCTAGAGCTGCAAAACAATTAATCATGATTAATCGCATTCAAAAAAGTTTGTTTACATACTATGTGTGTACTGTGTAGATTTATTAAGTATATATAAATACACACACCTTTATTTATATATATATATATATATATATATATATTTGTATGTGTGTGTGTGTGTGTGTGTGTGTGTATATATATATATATATATATATATATATATATATATATATATATATATATATATATATATATATATATATATATATATTAATACTTGTGTATGTATAATTTATATTATATATAAATATTTTATTTATAATTCTAACATTTTGTCTTAATATATACATGTATGTGTGTGTATTTATGTATAATAAATGTACACAGTACACACATTGTATGTAAACATAAACTTTTATTTTGAATGTGATTAATCGTTTTGCAGCCCTACTTTAATCAAAATGTAACAACATGCTCTTCCTCTGAAATGAATATTTAAGAATTTGTTATGCAAACTTGCATTAAGGCTCCATTCTGATACGTGACACCAACTTTTTGCCATCCTATTTAAATCCTTAATGGGTAAGGTCCTGATAATTTTGCCTCCTTTCTTGGAAATATGTCACATTAAAGAAGTAAAATTAGTTGGGAATGAGATTTCATGTTGACTATTTGCTATAAAAATGATCAATAAGTCTGAAAAGCTTCAGATGAAATGCTTCAGGAGGGAAAGATGTACAGGGAAGAATTGTTATAGGTTGGATGGCTCACTCTTTTTCTTAGCCGTTCAGGCATGCAGTCTTCATTCACTTAGTGCAGTCACCCTCTCCATCAGAGAAATATTCTCCCTGATCTTATTATCTCCTTTTATTTGCCTCAGTGAACAGCAGAGGAACTGCTTGTGGCATTTCTGTGCTGTAAAGACATTTATTTATAATTGAACATTTCAACCCTCACATTTGGTTGTAGTGGTTTTGACAGGTCGTGTGTGAATGCTGTTTGATCCAGTCATCAAACAGCATTCGCTGTCTGGTTCCACGGCGAGAGATCAGTAGAATTGAGCCTGGTCTCAGTGGCGGCTCACCTTTTGGTCAAGTACTGTAGCACATAGCGGTAATTAGTCATGCTGTGAAACTGTGGGAAATCACAACTGCTTGTGCAGCACACGCTGTCTCTGAGATTTGCACAGGAAGACACTGAGGCCGGAAACACCTGTGTAACAAAGGTTTCCTCATACATTCAGCATGATAAATGCGTGACAGATGCCGTCACAAGGTTTTGGTCAGAGATTCCACAACAGAGCTGTTGTTGCAGTAAAAAGCACACATTGTAATCCATAAAGACATTTCACAAAAATGATCAAAAGGCCTTTATTCAAGGTTATTTCATGACGAAAACATTTAAAAAGAGAGTATAAATAATGGACTACAGTCTTTCTGATCTCTTCTCAGGTTTTTTGCTCTGAGCTCTTTGAGGTTGCTCTTTCTGCTGGCATCAGGTCTGGCCCTGGCTGTTTGTGTCGACACTTGGAGGAATAAGATCTGGCCTAAGATCAGAGGTACAACTGATCTTCCTCTATTGCCTGTCTACAACTGCTACCTATAAGACCTCATCTTTCTTCCATCTGTTTGTTATTTTAATATGAATCATATTGGCTGTAATTAAAATCTCTGTGTTCCCTGTGCTGTGACCCACTCGAGTTTCATTTTCACCCTGCTTATTCACTCAGCTCCTAGCAAGTTATGAAATTGACAGTTCCTACTAGTGCATTTCCAGGAGGAGAACAGTATCGACCTGAATCAATATTTTGCATGTAGCTGTTACACAATGGCTTATTAGTATTTGATCTGCATTCTGGGAAGTCTTTAATAGAATTAAAACCAGATACTAATTTAAAAGCCAATGTTACTCTCATAAAACTTGTCAACATATTCATATTTCTGATGGAAGTGAAAATGTAATTCAAGGGATAGTTGACCCAAAAATGAAAATTCTGTCATTTAAAGGGATAGTTCACCCAAAAATGAAAATTTGATGTTTATCTGCTTACCCCCAGGGCATCCAAGATGTAGTTGACTTTGTTTCTTCAGTAGAACACCAACGAAGATTTTTAACTTAAACCGTTGCAGCCTGTGAGTCCTATAATGCCAGTCAATGGGCACACAATCTTTGAGAGAGAAAAAAACATGCACAGACAAATCCAAATTAAATCCTGTGGCTCGTGACGATACATTGATGTCCTAAGACATGAAACAATCGGTTTGTGCGAGAAACTGAACAGTATTTATATCATTTTTTACCTCTGATATTTTTACCTTTAGCTCATCCACAACATCTGGCGCGTGACGCCTCAACGGCTCTGGAACATAGATGTATATATACATAGATATATATGTAGATCCTTAGGTATCGCGGCTCATAGAAACCGTCGCTAATGAGGCATCTATGTATATATATCTATGTGCCAGAGCAGGTTGACGCGTCACGCACCAGATGTTGTCAC
Source organism: Onychostoma macrolepis (assembly GCF_012432095.1). NCBI lineage: Eukaryota > Metazoa > Chordata > Actinopteri > Cypriniformes > Cyprinidae > Onychostoma > Onychostoma macrolepis. Next base: position 32,221,832 of record NC_081157.1, on the reverse strand, counting down.
AGTCGGACATTGCGGTGTATCAGAGGTAAAAAAATGATATAAATACTATTCAGTTTCTTGCACAAACCGATCGTTTCGTGTCTTAGGACATGAATGTATCGTCACGAGCTGCAAGGTTTAATTTGTATTTGTGTGTGCATGTTTTTTTTTCTCTCAAAGATTCTGTGCCCATTGACTGGCATTATAGGACTGACAGACTGCAACGGTTTGAGTTAAAAATCTTCGTTTGTGTTCTACTGAAGAAACAAAGTCACATACATCTTGGATGCCCTGGGGGTAAGCAGATAAACATCAAATTTTCATTTTTGGGTGAACTATCCCTGTAATTACTCGCATTCATGTCGTTCCAAACCCGTAAGACCTTCGTTCATCTTCGGAACACAAATTAAGATATTTTTGATGCATTCCGAGAGCTCTCCGCCTTGATCTGAACGTAAACAACGTATCTGCATACATACGTTGCATACGTTGTTTACGTATGTGATACACTCCAAAATGGCGCTATAGGGTGACGCGGAGGAGACGAATTGTTGAATAAAGTCGTTGTTTTATTTTCTTTGCACACACAAATTATTCTCTTGCTTCGTAAAATTACAGTTGAACCACTGATGTCACATGGATTATTTTAACGATTTCCTTGCTACGTTTCTGAGCTTTGATCGTGTAAGGATCCTTGCTGTCTATGGGAGGGTCAGAGAGCTCTCGGAATGCATCAGATATATCTTAATGTGTTCTGAAGATGAATGAAGGTCTTACAGGTTTGGAACGACATGAGGGTGAGTAATTAATGACAGAATTTTCATTTTTGGGTGAACTATCCCTTTAAACAAATGGTGAAAAAAGTCTTGTAATACTCACAAATGTACCAGACATTGTTTGTTTTTGTTCTTTTACAGTTAAAAGGCAAGATGAGAGTGAGAATGAAAGGTAATGTCTATTTGTTTACTCTTTTCAGGGTTTTCCAGTGGTGTGAGACTTGAGAGTTGTTTAATTTAATTGTTAATTCTCTCTGCTCTTCTCTGATTGGCTCTCAGCTGGGGCCTGGTGCAGCCTGGGACTTTGAGTGTACCGGAATTATGCCACCACCTGGCTGAAGTTTGGGTTATGGGCTCTTCCTGTGCAACAGATACTGTGCAGTTCAAACAGAAAAATCCAGGGAAGGTGAGATTACGTCCAAACCTGAAACACTATTAAAATCGACTTTGTTACAATTGCATAGTGAGGCCTATATTGTTTGTGTAGCCAGACTTTTGACTTGCGGAAAATAATTTGATCCAGTTTGCATTTTTATTTTTTTTTTCTGGCTAAGAGCCGCCCACTTAGACAGGAAGAGACTTTCTGACCAACATGTAAAGTGACCAACCACGATGCATTTTGTTTTGCATTCGTGTCGTAGAAGGCCTTTCATTATTATTATTATTATTATTATGGCTTTTATGACTGCTTTATGAGGTTGAATTATTATATTATTGGTATAATATACAAAGACTTTTGTTTTAATGCTAAACATTTATCAAATCATGAAACTCCATTGTTTTACAGTTTTGTATGCTGGTTTGTGGCCTGTTCACCTCAGTGGCCATGGTGGGGCGCTACATCCCTGGACTGGTGCTGTCATACATGGCTTGTGAGTAGCAGAAATCCTTCAGGGCTTACTCATCCTCTCCAGTGCCTTAACAACTGCAAAATATTTACTTTCTTTCTCTTCCTCAGTGCTGGGTGTGTTGCTGTGCCCATTGGCTCTATATTATCGGCTGTGGCAGCATGCATGTGTGAAGCTGGAGCCGGCCCTGCAGTGGCTAGACTTCAGTGCCAAAGGATATATGATGTTAAAGCCTATAGACAACCAGTGTAAGTACACTGTAGATCTATACAGTGTGAGTCCCATCAAACTGAAGACAAATTCTGCCTTTTTAGAGTTGTATTTTAAGGACTATATCTGTTCAGGTATCTGAAGATGCAGTTTAAAATTTTGTGGGCATAAAGGTCCATTGTGTATTGTTAATAATGTAGTGATGCACAGCTAACACAGAAGTCACTTTTAAACTAAGCAGCTCTCTGTTGGTCAACCCAGCAAAGTTGCATGTAAAATACGAACACAATGCAAAACCTGCATGTGGAAATATTTCACCCTGAAACAAAATTTTTAGTTAATTCTGATTGAAAAGACTGGAGTTCGTCTGCGAAATTTCTTGCTGTAGCAAATGGAAGTGCCATTTTAGCTCCAAACCACTGTCTTCTCCATGTAATTTAGTTACAAATGTTCTTGATGTTTGTTGATATATATTTTGTTGACATGAAGATATTCATATGGCATCTAACCTAACAAGGCTCTATTGCATACAATAGCATCGCTGTGTTGTGCAGTTGCTTGTTTGACAGTAGAACAAAATTAACAAAAAATGATTTTAGCTCAAGAATGAATCAACACATAAGGTAATACTGAATGTTGTACAGAAACTTTGAATTACTTTGACAGACACAGGTTCTCAATTGTATTTGACAGTTAAATATTACAATAAGCATTTGTGAACATGACCAGTTGATGTCTCTTGTAGCTGTCTGTCTTTTACTGTGTAGTAGTTTTCAGAAGTTTTGATCCAAACTAATGTTTACCCTTCTGTTTTTGCAGTTCTTCGTAAGCCCATCAGAAGCGGGACCTCATATGACGCAAGTGACAGCGAAGAAGAACTGGCTGCGTTCTGCCCAACGGTGAGCCCAGAAACAGGGTTATTTATAACACAGGGATTTAGAGCAGCTGCATGGTCATGACTCATGAGGTTAGGGGATCTGTAGGGGTTCATGACAGTAAAAAGCAAATTGGAAGATCGTTGTTTTTTTTCTAATACACTCGCACTTCTCTAAATATTCTGCACCTGTAGTTTGATGAAGCAGCAGTTGCTAAGGAGCTGGCACTGACTGACTCCGAGCACTCGGATGCTGAGGTGTCGTACATGGATAACGGCACCTTTAACCTCTCCAGGGGTCAAACACCCCTCACAGAGGGCTCAGAGGGTAAGACACCTTGGCGTCTTTACTCTTTGACTCTTTTTTTTCAGTCTTTGTATGTGAGTCAATCACAAGATTGTCTACAGTAAAGAAAAGGGAGAAAAAAAATCTGGTTTAAAACACAACAAATTCTTAGAAATATGCATTTTGTATTCACGTTGGTTTCATACGGTATTGAAAGACCTTTATAACATTTTAAAGAAAATCTTCAGTTTAATGACTCATGAGGTACAACGATCAAGTAATAGGTAATAAAATATTTCCTCACTCATAGAATACATGTGAGTGTACACATCTAATCAAAATCATTGTTTTTTTAATATATATATTTTTCAAGGTTAAAAGTAATTTTTTTGTGTCAGTAAGTTGAAAAAAAAAAGAATCAAACAAAACTAAATATCAAAATCAGTTGAAATTAAATGACTGTATGCATGAATTCTATTTTTGATACAGTACTGTTTAAAAGTTTAGGGTCAGTAAGATTTTTTTGTAAAGAAATTAATATTTTTATTTAGCAAGGATGCATTAAACTGATCAAAAGTGACAGTTAAGATATTTAAAATGTTATAAAAGTTTTCTCTTTCAAATAATCTTGTTCTTTTGAACTTTCTATTCATAACAGAATCCTGAAACAAAAATTTTAAGCAGCACAGCCATTTTCAAGATTGATAATATTAAGAAATGTATCGGCATATTAGAACGATTTCTGAAGAATCATGTGACACTGAAGATGGAGTAATGGATATTGAAAATTCAGGTTTTGCATCACAGGAATAAATTACATTATAAAATATATTAAAATAAAAAAAGGTAATTTTTGTATTTTTATTATTTTGAAGTGTAATAATAATTTTTCTTTTTAAATCAAATGATCAATTATTAATAATTAAATAGGACAAAATATAACATAAATAGGACAAAAATTAGAGTTATGTCGATGACCAATGTATCATTATTTTTTTCATGCTATAATATATTAATCTTTATTTATTCACTTAATAGATCTAGACAGACACAGTGATCCAGAAGAATCATTTGCCTGTGGGCTTCCAGACTTCCCCTCCATCAACCCAGATGCCACCCTGATGGAGGACGATGATGATGCCAGCATCGGGCTGCCCAGTCTCAACTCAGCCGCGCTCTCTGGCCCTCGCGGCTCTACCTCCGCCCTGCTGGACCTGGACACCCAGATGGACTCTGATCAGGAAGACCTCGACCCCGAGATCTCCTTCGGCTCCCTAAATGCTACCTCTGACCTAACTAGTAACCTGGCAGGGGTCATCGCCAGCAACATGATCCAAGCAGCCATCGCAGGAGCCATGCAGCCCCGCCCACCGCAAGGCCCTCGGAGAGAGAGCGGCCCACGGGCAGGAGCTGCTCCAAGGGGATACAGGAAGCAGTCGAGCTCTGAGTTAGACACAGACCTGGACTTTGATGGCGAGGAGTTTGAGATGTTGGATCAGTCCGAGCTGAACCAGTTGGATCCTTTTGGAGGGGGGCAGGGGGGCCAGAACAGAACCCAGGGATCCAGTTTCCTGTCCAACTTGCTGGGGAAGCCACAGTGAGCCCATCTTACAGAAACTCCCTCCGTCTGTCTGCTCCTCATGTCCCTCGCACCTTGATCCGAGTAGAAGTTTGCAGTGTTGGTTTGAATGTCTACTGAGATGCTTTCAATTTATCTGAGTGAGTGCGACGGAGAGAGAGTGTGTTTGTTTTGCACTGTTAATGTAATATTATATTCACTTGCCAGGTTTCCTCCACTGGCTGCAGTTGATATCACTGTGAAGTAATCTTGTTTGTAGTCTGAATCTTCTCTGTTCATGCTCCGTGAGCTTCCGTGTCCTCTCTCACTCGTTTGTGTGAAAGACTCCGATTTACTTTGTAGGCTAAGCAATAGGACAACAATCATAGAAACATTTAAAAAGATCCAAAATCTCTTTAACTTCTTAGAAACCAGCAAAACAAACACCAGATCTTTTTACTACATCCAAGTCTTAAAGGTCTTTCACATCAATCGCTGTATTGTTTGTGTCTTCAATAATAACACATGGGACCAAATCAGACATTCCATCATCAATGTACACAGATATGAAGTCGCCTGTAAGAAAGACTCTGAAATCTACAGTCAAGACGTCGCTGAGCAGAGGAGTCTGATGAAGTAGCGGTGCCGCAGCCTCATCTCATGTTTTTAAAATGGTAGTTCACCCAAAAATCTAAACTCGCAATTTCTAAACCTGTATGACATTCTTTCTTCTGTAGAACATACAAGATATTTTGAGAAATGTTTTTGTCCATGCAATGGGAGTCAATGGCAACAAAAACTGTTCGGTCTTAAGGGTTTGGAACAACATGAGGACTGAGCAAATGATGACACAATTTTCTTTTTTGGGTGGCCTATTACTTTAAGACTCTGAGACATGAACTTTTCTTAAGGTCACCGAGTGATAAACAGCAGTCAAGTTACCTCATCTTGCCATATAGGGGTGAATTCAGGTAAATTGGGATGCTTTTTGCCATTGAAACGACTGGGGAAAATGTCCCAAATAACTTGAATTCACCTTGTTTGCACCTGTTTTTTCCCCCCATTTGTTTATTTCTTTATATGGTAACTGCACACATTTTTTTCATCATGTCTATCTGATGCCAATGAAAATTTCTTAAATCAGGAGTAATACAATAAAAATGTATTAATTATTAATCTCAACACGATTTTAAAAATTTAGTAGTCAAGAAGATGTTTCTTCCACAATGATATTTACATTTAAGTTCATACAGGCTGGATTTTTTTTTCTGCATTATTTGAAAACCACATATTAATAAATGACATTAGCTCTTTCCTAAACTTTTAAAGACCTCTGTTGTAAAAATAGGGAAAATGACAGTATATTGTCTTTCAAATGGCTGTTCTTTGTCTGTTCATCAGTCAAATTGAACAAAATCAAAATCTAACAATACCAACTTGTTTAACAGCTCAGCAATGCTGTTCATCTGGATAATATGGCAGTACATTGATTTAGTTTGTAATGACTCTACCTCAAACAAGACGTTCGGCTGTAACTGCCACCCGTTTGTACACAGCCTCCTCTCTTCAAACACACCTTTAACTGCTCTGACTTTATGCAGGAACTTTTATACAGGTAGCAGCAGAAAAACTGTAGATCTCTGCATCCTCTCATCTCATCTGGTCTGGTCTGATATGAGATTTAGAGCAAAGTCTAACATTCAGTACAGTACTAAAGGTCATAGGATTTGAGAAAACGCCTTTCTCACTTCCTTTCTTGTGGTATGATGAAGCTGGTGGAATTAAATGAGTTCAATTTGCTGTTTTCTTTGCTGTTTCTTTAGTAGATGCTGAACCTTTTTTGTTTCATTGCACTTTTCCCAAGTGAACTGTTTCTGTTTCTGACCTAATGCTAATGAGAGCCATCATTGCTGGCTTTAAGCTTTCATTATTGTGTACGCTGGAAAGTAGGAAACGTACCGGAAAACTGCTGTAGCGATAAAAAGGTATTCTGTTACCAGAGATCAGTGAAGTGTTTTCTATTTTCCAGGCATTGGTTTTCTCATTTTAATTTAAGGTAATGGAGCGTTGAGGAATTATAAGGAAGCGTCTTATCTTTCTCATGTGTATTTCGCAGTCTGTCACTTCCTGCTATTCCAGTTTGTTTATTACATTTCAAACAGTCTTACTTTATCCAGCCAACTTGAGTTAGGTTAGAAGAGCAGTACTGTTTATTGGAGTGTTTCATATTTTGCCACTTTCCTGTGATTTTATTCAACCTCTTTTCTTCTTTTCAGTTTTGTTTTTGTTTGGTTGTGAGCCCTAATTGCTGAATTGCTGATGATAATTTTTTGGATTGCTGTGTTAAAAAAGGTTTGATTTTATTATTATATTATTTTCATTTTTTAGGTGTTAAATGTGACATTGAAGTGTAATGCATAGTAAGTTCGTAGATTGGAAAGCCGTTTATTTTTCCCCTTTTTACTTTCCTGTTTATAGTTAATACTATTATTAATAATATACTTAGCTATTTATATGGACACACTCTTTTATGAATATTGATTCATTGGTTTGGTTATCAATACTACTTTTGAAAAAAACATGGCAAGATTTTTGTTTGTAAGCGTGTCAGTGTGATTACTATTAAATGCAAAAGTTCTCTGCCCATTTTAGCTATTCACCTTTTTGTGGTCAATTTCAACAAAAATCACCAGCAATTCAAATGGGATGATGAAGTGGTGGTTTATATACTGGAAGAAAATTATGCCCAGCGTCATCTATTGATGTTGTATTGATGTTAGTGATTTAAACATAAATCAGTTAGCAGTCTACCATGTTGAGGCAAATGCAAAATACAGAATCACTCATCTTTTCTTTCTTTGTGTGAGCATTTTACAGGAGTCTTTCTGTAGCTGGATTCTGCAGTGATTTTTATTTCTGTACAGAACTATTTCCCTCTTCCATTCCCTGTAATTGGTTTTTGATAACTTTTGATGTGCAAGACAATAAAGAGATGAATGAATATATTCTCTATGTAAAAGGTGTGATTTTTCTTCTATTAGTTATTGGATACATTTAATTTTGTTTTGTGACCTATTTGACCAAATTTTTTTCTAGTCTAATTTTCAATAACAATGACTATTATTAACACAGAAATAAAAAAGTAAATAAAATAAACAGCAAACATGGTCAATCTTAACTAGCTCTACTTCTACAGCAAATTTCATGAATGTACAAATAACAGTCAATCAACTTTTTACATGAAATTGGCAAGTTGTTTTAATTCATTTAGAAATATTATAAACTATGGATAATTTGAAAAAAAAAATGTTTATTTTATTCTATGTTTAAGAAGCAAAAAAAAAAAAGCTAAAGATGTAGAAGAATGCATTAGCGAAGGACATTTTAATTGTGAATTTTAAATGTATAAACTCATTAGTTTATATACAGTATACATAATGAGTACATTGTACATTATAACGACACAATGTTTTATACACAATGACACACGTTCATTCATAACCATCAGGATGACTTGCGTGTCGTCGTCACCGGTATTCCCACAATTCAACTCGGCGGCGCGCGAAAGCTGACTGAGGTAAACAACAGGAAGAAGTGCAGCTCGCTGACAAATCTACACAATGAGCAAAAAAGACAGCGCAGGTTGGCGATGCATCTTTTACTTACCCTACTGAACATGTTATGCCTTCATTTGGTTGTGATTTCATAAATGGTAGCGTTATAGCACGACGCTACAATACAATAATCAGCTAAACTACATCAGATTTCCATCTTTGTCTCCCACACAGGTGTCGCACAGATCCTCGCTTACCTGAATGAGAAAAACAGACCCTATAGTGCTCAGGATGTCTTTACAAACCTACAGAAGCAGTGTGGTATGGGTAAAACGGTAAAACGCATTTCAGATTTACCTCTTTTGACCCGTTCTGCTTCAATGGCATCTGTGTGTGATGATACAAGAGCTCTTTGTGGTGCTCACCACCGTTGTGTTAAATATTACAGAGTGTATTATGTTATATGATTTTGGGACGTTAAACACCTTTATTTTCTCAGGCTGTGGTCAAGGCAATGGAGCAGCTGGCCCAGGAAGGAAAGATTAAAGAGAAAGTCTATGGAAAGCAGAAGATCTACTTTGCAGATCAGGTTGGTCTGATTAGGATGGAGACAGTTTGCTGTTAATATGAAGAGAACTGGTGCTGGGTAATCAGCCTGACAGATGTCCTTTCTAACCCTTCAGTCTCAGTTTGCGGATGTGAGTGATGCTGAACTTAAGAAGATGGATGCTCGTGTTGCAGAACTCAGTGCTGAAGTACAGACCATCTCACAGAGCTGCAGGCAGCTGGATACAGGTGTGCACTCAACATGTGCTGCTGGGAAAAGACGTGTGGTTTGAACTTGTGCACAGACTGTCTGTATTTGATAAAAAAAGTTCATCTTTTTGCCCTCAGAACTGAAGGAGCTGAACGGCTCATTAACCACAGCAGAGATGAAGGCACAGATCCAGGAGCTGCAGGCGGAGTGCTCTGGGTACAGAGAGAGGCTGGATAAAATCAAGTCAGCTACAAACCATGTGACCCCTGAGGAGAAGCAGAAGGTTAGAAATCACTGTGTTCTTTAATATCTGGTGATCCTTTGGCCTTGGCACCATTTGTCAAATTAACCATGCAGGATCTATTCTGGGACCAACAGTAGGTCAGACTAGTGGTTCATATTTTTACTTCCTGCCAGCATTTTTACCTCAGACCCACCCAAAAAATGATAGTATTTATTTTTTGGCAATACATGTCAGGAAATATATATATATATATATATATATATATATTTATATTTATTATTTCTTTTAGAAAAATATTTTATTGACCCCAAACTTTTGAACAGTAGTGTGTTTGTGTGTATGACAGTAATGTTACAAAATAATGCTACAAAGTACAAACTATTTCTATTTCGAATAAATGTTGTTCTTTTGAACTTTATATTCACCTTGGGGGAAGTCAGTTTAGACTTGAATATTTAGCAGTACAACTATTTCTAACATTGATAATAATAATAATAAATGTTTCTTGAGCAGCAAATCAGCATATTAGAATGATTTCTGAAGGATCAGATGACACTGAAGACTGGAGTAATTTTGCTGAAAATTCAGCTTTGTCATAATAGGAATAATATGCATTTCAAAACATATTCCAATAGAAAAGTTGTTTTAAATTGTAACAATAATTCATTACTTTACTGCATTTTTCATCAAATGTTTGAACAAAAAAATTCTGCAATAATATCTGGAATTATACAGCTATATTTTAACACCATGATCCCTATTAAAATTTTTTTTTGCTGAAAACTGGCATATTGTGCACAACATTTTCTCTCAGTCTCATAATTTTGATCAGTTTCTTTGAACAGTTACATGACATTACATTGGTAACCTATTTAAATGAGCTAAATCATAACAACAATATGCAATACATGACAGAAAACCAAGTGTTAATGTTTACCAGCTCTGTGCATGATTAATGAACACAAAATGTAGTGTTGAGTAAGTGCAAATGACAGTCCATCCACTGACCTGAATCTCTCCCACACTGGCCCTGGGCCATTCTTATTGTTGAGCCCTGCACATTAAATAGCTTTCTTGTAAGCAATGCAAAAATACTAATCTAAAGCCTTCTAGCATCTCTGCAGTATGTTTGATTCATTAGGTGAAGTTTATACAGATAATGTGGATGTCCTGGGGCAGTCGACAGTGTATTACGCTTGTTTATGTTGCTGACAAATGTATTTCTTGCCCCTCAGGTTTACAAGGAGAGAGAGACTTATGTGAAGGAGTGGAGGAAGAGGAAGAGAATGGTAATGATCCATAAAAACATTTATTCACAACTTCAGATTCTGCCCAGGAGACAAAATGTCAGCTAGTTTTTAATGATACAGCCATAAGGCGTGTCTTTATGAAAGTGCAATCATTTCAGATTTATCTTTGTGTCCCCAGCACTATGGTTTATTTATGAATGGAAAATGCTCTTGCACATTATGGTCTTAACTATCACCGCCAAAGGTCAACTGACCTAACAAATGATACCTGTGATAATGCTACATAACTTACACTATACAGATAATTAGGTATATATTTAGTCTTATGTACCATAACATGAAACTCCACGCACGGCTTTTAAGTCATTTATGTCTCTTTACCTGCCAGGTTACCGATATGGTTGGAGCTATTTTGGAGGGGTACCCAAAAAGCAAGAAACAGTTTCTGGTGAGTCATTCCCTTAAAATGGGTTTCCCATTCAAACTTTTTTGACAGACAAACCCCTTAGAAGTAACAAATTTACTTAATGTTAATATTTCAGTTACATCACGTTAGCTTTTATTTTACCCTAATACTATTGAAATGCTGTAAACTTTAAACTTCTGTCTATTAAAATATTGGAAATTGTGACTGTACATAAAGCGAACCTACCTCAAGTAACATAGCCAAATGCATGTTAAAGTTGCAGCACATGCGGAGATAGTCTTTTTACTTTGGATATGATTAAAGAGATTTTAATTAAAATTCAATTTCTGTCAATATTTACTCATCCTCATGTCGTTCCAAACCCATAAGACCTTTGTTCATCTTCGGAACACAAATTAAGATATTTTTGATGAAATCCAAGAGCTTTCTGACCCTGCATAGACAGCAGCGCAACTGACATGTTCAAGGCCCAGAAACAGTCCAGTGTTTCCCACACAATTTTGTGGGCCTTGTGGCAGCAGGTGACATCACACATTAATTTGCATATTTATGACGTCATTGCATCAAGTTTGCGTTCAGACCATAGACTGTAAAAAAAAGACAAGTTTTGGCACTTCAGATCTATTCTACTCTATGAACCGTCACATACTGCAATACAATTAAATGCCCAATAAAGCTGTTCACATTTATATATTTTCTGTTGTCATAAAACATAAAACAAGTGTAAATAGTGACTAATCACGACCCATTAATAATACCTGTTAACCAGGAATCATTCTCACTATACTCCTTAAATCCTGATTTATAATCGCGACATTGTCTGGTAAAATCAACATCTACACTAAAAAGCGACTGTATGCGGTGGTTTTGGCTATATTACTGTTTTGTCTCATGCCACGCACTGCTGAGTAACAAACTGAGCATATTAACAGACAAATTATGTTTATATTTAAAAGTCCAAGCAGTCAGTAAGCGACAGGTGCTTGGAAACGCTAATTTGTAAATGATTTATTGAGGAGTCAGCTGCAGTACGGCCAATAGAACAGACGCCGAGCGAGGCGACACTGCACCGGGAGCGGGGCAGTACTGGAGACATCTTCCAACTGAATGAAAGCTAAGGCTTTTTCAAAAAAGTCGCTAGGTTTGTCAGTAAGTACCTTTTTATGCAAAAAAAAAAAAAGCCGCTAAAAGGGTTTGAAAGTTGCTAAATATTGCGCTAAAGTCGCGCTCGTGTGTGTGAGACGCAGGGGCAGTGGTAGGTATTTGTAGCGGCCTGCCACAAATAAATCATCGTATGGGAAACACTGCAGTCCATGAAAATACTCCATGTGAGATCAGTGGCTCAACCAGAATTTTATGAAGCAATGAGAATACGTTTTTGTGCGCAAAGAAAACAAAAATAATGACTTCATTCAACAATTCTTCTCTTCCGCAGCCCTGTTGGCCGCCATTATTGACAGTACCCCAACGCATTAAGTTATTTTAGTTTTCTTTGCACACAAAAAATATTCTCGTAGCTTTGTAAAATTAAGGTTGAACCACCGATGTCACATGGACTATTTTAACAATGTCCTTACTACATTTTTGGGCCTGGGAACATTTCAGTTCCATTGCTGTCTATGGAGGGTCAGAAAGCTCTCGGAATTCATCAAAAATATCTTAATTTGTGTTCTGAAGATGAACGAAGGGTTTGGAACGACGTGAAGTTGAGTAATTAATGACAGAATTTTCATTTTTGAGCGAACTATTTCTTTAATTATTAGCTTTTCATCAACTTAAAACCCCCCACAGTTCCCTCACAAACCCCTAGGAGTTCACAGCCACTGATTTGGGAAACCCTGCCTTAGAGTATTTTTATACTGGCAAGTGAAAAACTTTCTTTCCTCTACATCTTGTGTTTGAAATCAGGAGGAGGCTGGGATTGAAACAGATGAGGACCATAAAGTGACAATGCCCAGCATCTGATGGAGGACTCACTGATTAAATTCAGATGCCGCCAACATCGTTGCTGGGACACCAGACCTTTGGAAAGGTTGGAAAGTAATGTAGAGGATTCTAGGACACTGAGAGAACTGTTTTGTTAAAAACCAATCCTATTTATAAAAGTTCTGTTGAGAAAGAAAGAACAAACAAGCTGTAAATAAGTTTGAACATTGTTTATTTTTCAATTAAAAAAATTATACTGATACAAAAATATTTCCACCAGATTCTTCCGTTGAAGTCAGAAATGCAGAAGCACAGAGTCTAGTATAGTAGTTCAGCACAATGTAGCCTCGTTTCTGTGAGCTGGCATTCGCTCCACTGTATGGCTTAACTTGTAAAGATGTCCCTTATTCCAGCACAGGTCAAACAGTTGATTGTACTATCATCTGCTATTTAAAAAAAGATCTCAATACCTAAAAATCTGTGTCCTGAGTACACTTCGATTCTAATTTTCATTACGCCTTAATTAACATTAATTAAAAATATAAATAGAATTGGGCGGTCACACCATGTGAAGCTGCAACCACGCACGGATGCGACTGTGTCTTCATTGATAGCTTATGCAGCACAAAACATACTGATCACAAGAGCTTAAATCATTTACATAAATGTAGAATAAAACATTATTGCGCTACACAAAGCTGAACAAAAACTGACATAACATGACAAAAAAGAGGTTTATCTTCCATTATTTGTGCATAGACACTGCAATCTTTGGTCACAGCATCCCAAGGACAAAGAGGAACTAAGATGGCTCAGCATTGCCTAACTTTATATTAAAGCATGCCAGACAGCTGTTTCTGGACGTAAAAACCAACTGACAGTGATACATCACAGTGTAACCAGACCTCTCGGCTCCCCTTTCCAGCACTAGGCTGTTCGCAAAGGTGAAAATGTAGTTGTGCTTTGGAAAATGATTTGAACATGAGGTAAAGATGATAACTGAATGCAACACACCAAGCTTAATCATTCAAAGGCAGCTGTCTGGTTTAAAATGCAGTAAATTGAGACATATCTCTCACCTCAGTATACGGGGGGTGAAGTTGTCTGACAGCTGAGTATTCCTCATATTTGTGGTTCTCAAGATGCTATTTTATCTTAGCATCACAACTGCAAACTTTTGAAAATATGAATACTGATGAAACTCTTCTGGTTTTAGACTAAACAAAAAGAAATTATTAAACTTCAGGACTGAGGTGTGTTCGAAAACATCGACTAAACAGAACTTACACATTCTTTCATTTCTAAACCAGCTGAAGGTGTTTGAGGAAACAATATGCAATCGCAAACATCTTGGATCAGATTATCACTTTCCAAATTATTAGTAATAAAATGACTGATTGGAATAAATTAGCGCTACTTCATCTCTTTAGAGTTCTTGAACGCACCCCAGTCCATTAGTGTGCTGATACCCTGCTGCATAGTGTGTGTATGTGTGTGTGTGTGTGTGTGTGTGTGTGTGTGAAAGAGAGACTGTTCTTGAATGAGATATTAGCCTGAGAGACGGACAAACATACAGACTGACAGCTTCAGTACAGCTGACCATTCATTTGCTGCAGCACGGTCACCACAAACTCCCTCAGCGTCTGTCAACAATACAGAAAAACATGATCAGTCTGTGAGTTTCCCGCGTTTATCTAAGCCTGTGTAGGTGATTGACTGAAAAGCTGAAGCTTCTTGTTGCTTGTGTAGTGATCTGGTTGTCTACATTGATTTGAGTAGAGTGTTATTAATGTTTTTATGGCATGTTTTGCGTGTTTAATGCATTTCCAGTTGCTTTGTCTGGTTGGTATGAGCACATACTTTGTGTTTTTGGCGAGGGGCATTTATACTTGATCGCTTCATGCATTTTTCCTGTTAAGAAAAATAGCAGTCAGCTATGTGATTTAAAAAAAAAAGTGTGTAAATGTTCTATAAAACAGTAATTCTCAACCAGGGGCCTGTTTCATAAAACAGGTTTACCAAAAAAGCCAGACTTATTTTGAACTAAATCAACTGACAATAAGTCAGACTAAATGAAAGGGTAGGGGTGGCACAGTACATGTATTCCGTCACGGTACAGGCATCTCGGTTCGGTGCATGAGGCCTTATGACGAATACAGGCAATTCACCCCCAATCCAGAAGGGGGCGCCAGCAGTAATGCAACGCTGTTTGATAACCGCCAGCAGATGAATAGCGAATGCCATGAGTTGCGCACTTGAAAACAAAGCCCCCAGACAGTGATCATGTGCTGATTCTGAATGCATCTCTCACATAGACTGACAAGGGAGTATACTTTAAAGGCTTGCACACTCAACTGTTTGCGAAATGGAGCTTTGTGCTCGTGTATCTTACCTCTCTCATTCGGCACAAATCCAAATATTCCATAATATTTCCATATTTGCGATGTAACGTATCTGAATGCTAAACTATTATTTATTATGTAAATGATAGGCTTTGTACTTCAGTTGCGTACCAACGGTGACACAGAGGCGCGCGCGCTGATGTTTGTTTCACTGTATTTTATTTTGATAAAGTACCAACTGCGCTGTCAAGTTAGCAATGCTGGAACTGATGTGTGTGTGTGCGCTCCGTTTCCTTATACCAGCAGAATCAGCTTTAAACAGTTATTGTCTTATTAATAATCACTGTATAAAGGTCTGCTTTTATTTGTGTACACTCACAATGAAAACAAAACAGTTTATATATATATATATATATATATATATATATATATATATATATATATATATATATATATATATATATATATATAAAACATGTAATAATAATTAGTATTTTCACATCTAGATGGAATTTTTTTAAATTTGCACTACTGTCTGTTAAAAATAAATGAAAAGAAACAGCATAGTAGATTTCTTTTTTTCCCCCTTGTACCGAAATCGTATCGAACCGAGGTACGTACCGAACCATGACATCTGTGTACCGTACCTAATTTTAAATGTGATTTCTAGACTTAGAAAAGTCAAGTTAATTAAATATAAAAAAATATTTAATGAATATACATTATTTTCTAGTTTTCAAACTCTACAATATTTTATCAGGTAGAAACTGATTGAAAACTATTTTTAAAAATCCTTATCCAGTAGATCACAAACAACTGGAAAACTCATGGGGCCTTTAAGTATTGTTGTGGACCTTTACGTTAAAAAAAGCTGAGAACTGCAACTCGTTGTTCATGTCATAATTCAGCAATTAACAAGCCTTAAAGGAATAGTTCACCTAAAAATGAAAATTTTGTTTCATTTACTTACCTTCATGTCGTTCCGAACCTGTATAAGTTTCTTTCTTAAGTTGAACACAAAAGAAGATATTTTGAAAAATGTTGAAAAACCAAACAGTTGTTCGTTCCCATTGAAATACTATGGAAGTCAATGGGGACCATCAACTGTTTGATTACCTGCATTGTTCATAACATCATCTTTTATGTTCAACATAAGAAAAAAAACTCAAACAGGTTTGAAATGACATGAGAGTGAGCAAATGATGACAATTTTCATTTTTGGATGAACTATCCCTTTAAACGTGCGAGCACGTGTATGTGCTATACCTGGGGCTTGCAGTGTTCCTCGATCCAGCTGAAGACGCAGGCAGAGAGCTCCTGAAAGCTGTTGACCGACACTGAGGCACTGAAGGACTGGAACAGAGAGTCCATGATGCTCTGAAACACACTGAACTTCACCTGATCTGAAACCTGCTCGCTGCCCTGCTGAGGGTTATTCTGATGGGCCTTCACAATGTGCTCATAGTTCCTGAAAACAACATTGGAAACACATTAGTATCTGAGACTTTTCTTCCTCCCTCCCTTTTATAGGTCTTGAGGGTGTTATCTTTCTTGGCAGAAAAGTGACAGTTTCAGATAAAGCCGAAAACAACCCTGCGTGAGAATAAGTGAAACTACATTTATCTGCTTAAGCAGTGAAAAATGTCCCGGCCCCCTGTAAATAACCCCCCACTCACGTTTTCATAATTTTCAGCGCCATCACCTCCTTCCTAAGTGTGGAAACATCCTCTTCCTGCTTCTTCTTTTCTTTGTGGAGAAACTGAATGTAGTCGATTGCTGCAAACACACACAAGCTGATAAGCTTTTCCATTCCAGAGTGAAAGACATGTGACAAGGAAATATAATGAAGGTTCTCACTCTTCTGCAGGACTGTAGCTTTACTTATCTTCTGTGTGGCCATGGCAAAGTCAGACTGCTGCTGGCATGTAGGCACTATAGTCTGCAAGTCATCATAGCCTTTCTGTGGGACAGAGATCCATACAGACACATTTGAGTGACAGAAGTACAACGCTGTGTTCTTTTACACACGAGCAGCTCACAATCCAGTGTTTAAGATCTCAAAACGGCTCTGTTCACAGTAAATTCTGCTCCACATAAACTCATCTCTGCATGTTTTGGGTTGCTTGTACTGTGTATTTGGGAACACAACATGCACTGATCATCTTCCCAAATTTGTAATAAAAAGCACTTACAAACCAGCTGTTGTCAGCAGAAGAGATGATTTAAAGGGTCCCTGCATAATTTTTCCAACAAAATGAAAGCTTGATGGATTATTATTATTGCCATATTTCTATAATCACAAAGTGTTTTGCCAAATTGAGCAGCCCTACAAACAAGCACAGCACCTGGAGCCTTAAAAAAAAACATTTTTATCAGGGAATAAAGTAATATTCTTTGTGCAGACCTATGCTTACAAAATCAGTATTTCTATTTGGCAAAAATGCCCACCCACCCAGATCTAGACTCTTAAACTAGTGCTAAATTAAAGTTAAATCAATCCAAGGACAGGCATCTTTGGCAGTTACATCTCATCTTGCGCTATATTTTCAAGACAGCATGTGAAGTTAAACATATTTCAACATAAAAACCCATCTCATGACACTGCTCCATTTCATTGCATCAGACAGAACTGCAATGCTGCTGCCCTGAACTGAAAGTCACAGAGTACAGCTGCTGTCAGAAAAGCAACTGAACCACAAGGTAACACCCAAAAGACCACCATTACCTAATGTAACATTGAAAATGGAATGTTTGGAAGAAATTCAAACTGAATGTAATCAAGTCAAGTAATTACTGTGCTTTTATGATTGATTTTTGCCGTCACTTCCAAGTACTTAGGTTCCCTTGTGCTTATGTAAGCTACTATATGTGATAGGGGTGTAACGGTACACGTATCGTGTATCGAACGGTTCACGGGCAAGTTCCAAATGGAAGTGATCATC
The DNA here is from genome assembly GCF_012432095.1 of Onychostoma macrolepis. Lineage (NCBI taxonomy): Eukaryota > Metazoa > Chordata > Actinopteri > Cypriniformes > Cyprinidae > Onychostoma > Onychostoma macrolepis. The sequence goes on along the minus strand of NC_081157.1, from coordinate 32,203,859 downwards.
CCTATCCCCTTGGAGTGGGGACTTTGGAGTGAGCAGGGCACATGCGAGCCATTATTTAGTCGTTTGGAATGCACTTGGCAAAGGGAGCGATCTAATTTCCTCATTATCTTCAGCTGGGATGTTCCTGTGACAACGCAGCATGTTGTCCGTCAGCAGATCACTTCCATTTGGAACTTGCCCGTGAACCGTTCGATACACATACCGTTACACCCCTAATATGTGACCCTGGACCACAAAACCAGTCTTAAGTGTCAATTTTTCGAAATTGAGATTTATACATCATCTGAAAGCTGAATAAATAAGCTTTCCATTGATGTACGGTTTGTTAGGATCAGACAATATCTGGCCGAGACACAACTATTTGAAAATCTGGAATCTGAGGGTGCAAAAAAATCTAAATATTGAGAAAATCGCCTTTTAAAGTTGTCCAAATGAAGTTCTTAGCAATGCATATTACTAATTAAGTTTTTATATATTTATGGTAAGAAATTTACAAAATATCTTCATGGAACATGATCTTTACTTAATATCCTAATGATTTTTGGCACAAAAAATCGATAATTTTGACCCATACACAGTGTATTTTTGGCTATTGCTACAAATATACCCCAGTGACTTAAGACTGGTTTTGTGGTCCAGGGTCACATATTTTCTTTGTCTTTGTTTTCCCTAAACCAATTTGCTCTTCTCATTCTTACCTTGATGGCATCTCTGCGTTTCTGCTCTGCCTGTGTGTGCGCCTGTCTCCTCCGGTCTTTATACGACTCCTTATAGGGTGTCTCATGTCTGTTATCACTGTCTTCATCGTCTAAACCAAAGAGAAGAATGTATGTTGTAGCAGACTGCATCTTGATATCTGTCTTTAAAGTTGCAATATTCAACATATGTTTTCCTTTATATCGCACAGCTGAGTGTAACATAATTGAAAAAGAAAACAATATAGGCCACAGACTTGGTTCTTTGCATCAGAGAGAGCAGAGAATGGTCTGGCATACAGTACGTATGCATGGATTTAATTGTTCACAATTAGATCTAACATGCATTTTAGAAAATAGATGGGTGAATTTAGTATTTCATGACAGTGAAACGATGACCATTTTAGAGCAAAGGTTATAAAATAATGGCCATGTCTGATATTAGATGATTGAGGTATCATTACCTGTGTTTGGTACTGAAGAGGCACTTGTGGATCCGATGCTGTTGGCTCTTGACACCAAACTTCCTTTGCGAGCACTCTCGGCAAAGAAACCTAATGATATAGAAATTCAAATAAGTATAAATGTATACACCAGTGTTCATTTTTGGTTACTTAAACATTTGACAGCACAAAGTAGTTTCAGTTTGTCAAGTCCAGCCTACGAGTTAATTATATTTTTATAACTGCATGTCTAACCTTAATCTTGGTATATAAGCTGGAGAAGAAAAAAACACATTAGTTGAGACTTATAAAGTAATATTTTATATCTCTGTTGCTCACTGTGATCGAAGCCGTTGTCGCTGAAGGCGCCGTCCGTCTGCTGAGACATGGTGAGACGGGTGATATAAAAAGACAAACAGAAGAACAACTCAAAGCCAGCCAGACTAAATATTCAGAGACCAGCCAACTGATGATCACATATGCAAACAGAGCCTGACCTGTCCTGCCTTACCTTTATCTAGGACACTTATCAACTCCCCACTGTGAAGTGTCCTAAATAACCCCTTTAAAGGGTGCATTTAATATACATGCATAATGCGTCTCCAAACTCTCCGATTGAGCAATCTCTGTCGTATTGTCAAGCTGTCATTACAGTCGGTGCAATTGAGGGCATATTTTATTATTTTATTCGTTGCATATGAATTTGTCAGGACGTTATAATGCACTGGAACAGCAGCACAAATACAGTGAAGGCACAAACAAAGAGAACTAGTGAGCTTTATTTTGCTGTCTTGACAGTATTTTGGGGCATGATCTGTCACTTGAATCGAATCCCGTTCTCTGGGGAGTCGATTCGTTCGTTCGAACGCGCCTTCGAAGCCCAAAAATTCTATCTAGTGACAATTTAAATACGTTTCGAAACACACAGCCATAAAGAGTCAATGTAGCGAACAAGCAAGTTAGCTTAGCGGATTCAACTCTTACACATGTGTTATAGCTTCCATTCTAACATTTACAACATGAATAGTCGCAGAACAGCTTTCGGCCGCGTTTCTGTAGTGATCTGTTGTCTAAATCACCGCTAAATACACTGCATTTTCAGACCACGATAATGTGGGGAGCGGGGTAATTGTTCTTTTGACTTGCTGAACTTTACGACTAACGTTAGCCAGCTGAGCTAGAGAGTGAAACCAACCGCTGCAGACCTAACGTTACACAGATAAACAGAAACACACTTCACGAGGGCGATTTGGGAGGATATGGCTGTTTAAAATCAACGGACAGTTTTTATCTGAATATTTTTCCTTACTTTGAGCCAGGGATCCTCCGGTGACGCGCTGTTTTCAGTCATTTTGAAATAAACAATGACTGGATGTTACGAGCTGCGCCCCCTATCGGCTATTATCTGGTCTGACCTCTAGAGACTCATCCTCCACTCTCTCCTGCTGTCTTTCTCCTGACTGCCGACGACTATGACTTCCGATGCACTCTAGTTCATTCATATATTTATCTGTTCGTTCCAGTGTTGCATCCGAGTCCAGTGCCGAGTTTATTAATGTCTTTTCATATTAATTTTATGTTGTTATTTTATATATATATGTCACACATGACATGCATTCGTCTGTACTCTGAAAAATTTCTGAAAAAAGTCTGAGTCCGTGTCCACTCATTGCATTGTCTATGTATTATATTAGCCTATTCACATATACCTTACATCGGTCACCTATATGAGTAAAGACAAACATCAGTGTGTGGTCATGTATTCCACATGGTGGAGCTCTAAGAGTTTGTCATGGCATCCCCCCTGGTCGAAAAAAAATGACACAAAACATCCCCTCTGTAAAACCACCATCCTCCCTTACCATCCCCTTTGCATTATTAATTTTGTGTATTACGTGAAACTTATCATGCACATGAAATGTTAAAATTCTCTACTTATGATCATTTATGAACTAAATAACGGCGATTGGCCAATCAGAACTTGGTACTGTAACAAGCTGCATACAAGCGGAAACAATTTCATCATTTTTCGCTCAAAATGGAACTTCAACTTTTGAAGTTCTTTCAAAAGAGGAAAATCATTTTTCCTTGATTAGAATTTAAAGACATTCTCCTGACATAATGTGTGTGTGACTGTGAGGGACTGAGAGAGGATAGGAGAGCTGATATTATCCAACTTTGAGAAAGAAAAAAAAACACGTCTTGAGAGTCCAAAAGCATTCACTGCGCGATGAAACCCATTAGAATGCAGTTAGAATGACCTTATAATTCCAGCAATGAAACAAAAAAAAAAAAATATATATATACGTTTTTATATTCATTGCACAAGCAATGTGCTTTTCTGTATATCAGCACATGTGCGCGAGGCCGCGAGCACAAATGTGCTATTAGTTTTATACAACAGCTCAGAGCAACACGGTGTTTCATTCCGTGAATGAATCAGTTTTTGAACTAATCGAGTGAGCCAGTGATTCAGCGGTCTATTCAGATGGACTCACTTGTTTCGTTTCTGTTGAATCAGCCGTTTTGAACGAATCGGTTGATTTGAATGATTCAGTAAGTCATTTATTACAACAGGGACTTGCTGCCACCTACTGGCGGTTGTGTTGTCATGTTTATTAATTCATGACAGACCTAAACCAGCCAAGGTGCCAGCACAAAAACACATTCAGCAAATGATATTTATGAATGATATTTATTAAACGATAATAATAATAAACGTATAGTTTCCCTATAACTTCATATATTTACTTTAAAATATATTTAACGTGAGTTTTCTTCCTATAGGTGCATAGCATACCCTTGTCAAAAATGATGATTCCTCAGTGATTCAGTTAGTCCCACCCACATTTATGTTTACGACGTAAGAACATAGTAAAATGAGCACGTTTTAAAATAATGTTGAATTTGAAAATAGTGAAACAAACCTCAATCAGTCTTTAAAAATATTGGATATCCCAAATGAAAATTAAGTCTCAGCACTGAATCCAGACCGTCTACAAATGAAACCAGACCACCGGGTGATGGATTTAGATTGGAAACTTATGAGTGTGTTTAAAGCATCATATTAGCAACGTGTTTAAACCGCTAAATAGATGCGTCCTTTGTAGAAAGAAACACATAAACGTTGTGATACATACTCTTCTCCACAACAAACTGCATATTTGCAGCTGTGCACATTTCTGCGGTATTCGTTTACTCTCCTTTGAACGCGAGCTGACAGAGACTGATTATAAGATCATCTGCGAAGCTCCGTCGTCTCAGACTAAGGTAATGCTTTACAATAAACTTAGGTTAGGTAATGCATTAACTAACATTAACAATGAGAAATACATTTGTTACAGTATTAATTCATTTTTAAGGTTAGTTAATAAAAATAGGCTACAACTTTTTGTTAGCTCAGGTACGAATGTTAACAGATACATTTTAATTTTAATAATTATTAGAAAATGTTGAAATTAAAATTAATGTTAATTAATGCTTTAGAAGTGTTGTGCATTGAACATTTGCGCTGTATTTTCTGTTGGCAATTATGCAGTTTTCTTACACGCACCTTGCCCACCCGGTTTTATGTCGGCCCACCCACTTAAACATTTCTGGCCTCGCCCCTGTTTTCAGGGCAGGCCCCAGAAGGAAAAAAAAGTTCATTTAATAATACGACAGCGTTTTAGTGCCTCGTTAAAAAATAACAAAAAAATCTAAGATTACGAGATTAAAGTCGTAATATTTTGAGAATAAAGTCGAAACTACACTGTAAAAAAAAAAAGTTGAGCCAACTTCAAATTTTAAGGCAACAAACTTCAGCAGATTTTCGAGTTTTCTCAACTTGTTGTTTTAAGTTTATACAACAAAAATTTGAGAATCTCCCACAAAAACAAGTTGAGCAAACTCAAAAATCTGCTGAAGCTGGTAAAAAATGTTTTAAGTTTTTTTTTTTTTTTTACAGTGTACGAGAATAAAGTCGAAATGTTTCGATCATTTAAATCGTAGAAATTAAAGTTATAATATTTTGAGAGTATATAGCCTATATCGCGCATGCAAATTGCCCGCGTTGAGAGCACCGGGAGAAGTTGCCAGACCTCCTGAATTGATTTGAATATTGTTGCGTCCGAGCGACCGCATCATGTTACTGGGATGTCAATTTTAAGGACTCGCGGGAACAGCTTAATATGAAGAATATGATATTTATTAACAGACTGAACAGGAACAACTGTTTATCTTAACATCAGCTCACACACTCAATCGACATTCCTTTGGGGGCGCTGTAGCTCTCTTATTTAACCCTTTTTTAATACACTACAAATATAGCTATGTGGGATTATTAGCAGAAATCATACCATGTGTCATACTCGCGGGGACAGTATGCTTGGAAATAATATTTAATGTATTCCATTGCATTCATTATTTGTAGTGCGCCAGCCACACAATAGCAGTAGCTTAAGCTTTGTGCTCTTAGTGCTTTTAATATAAAACAAAGTCTCAGCTTTCAAAATCAGTTTTATAACGAAACACAAATTATGTGTCTTACAATAATGTGATTTTCAAGATCTTTAATGTGGCGTGACAGATCGCTGTATTTATGTGAATAAATTCATTCAATTATTGTGAAAATTCCACCTGCTCCGCGAAAACGTCCCAAACTTTCATTCCTCACATGTAGCCTGTTTAATTAAACAGCAATAAAACGTTCTAAAGGTTGAAGTGGACTCAAATTTGTTAACATGTTATATTGTTGTCTTTTCTGCTGTAAACGTTAAGTGCCCATTCACAAACTGTTTTTTTCCTTTTATACTGTAAATGAGGAAATAATATTTAATGTCTTCCATTCATTATTTGTAGCGCGCCAGCCAACCAGTAATCACAACAATTTTGTGCTTTGTTGCTTTTACACACAGCTCAGCTTTCAAATTCTGCCAGTTTTATAACGAAATACAAATTATAAATGTGTTTTTGCTCTTTATTTCAAGTTTATAGCAAGATATAAATTGAAGGAACATCATAAGGCATAAAAAAAAAAAGTTTAGCCTAATTTATAATGAAAATGTCTCGTCGTTCGTTATTGTAATCGGAAAGATGATTGACTCACATGCCGCTTAACAAACACATTATTGCAATATAGCCTACATATTGTTTGTATTTCGCTATAAAACTGACAGATTTCGAAAACTGAGATTTGGAATATCTCCCGGTGCTCCAAATCCGGGCCATTTGCATGAACAAAAGGCTAGAATAGCCTATCTCAAAATATTATAACTATATAATCTTTATTCTCGAAACATTTCGACTTTATTCTCGTAACATTTCGACTTTATTCTCGTAACATTTCGACTTTATTCTCGTAGTTTCGACTTTATTCTCGTAACATTTCGACTTTATTCTCGAAATATTACGACTTTAATCTCGTAATCTTAGATTTTTTATTTTTTTTAACGAGGCACTAAAACGCCGTCGTATAATAAGGCTAATTTTTCATTAAATAGAAACCTTTTTAAAAATGAGACCAATTTTGTAATCATTGTGTAAAATTAGCCACAAGAACACCCCCCTCCCCCCTCTTATGTAATTCTACATCAGACCATCCTGACACTGGCTAAGTAACACCGGGGGGTAGTGGGCTGTCAATCTGAATTAAAACTGGTCTGTGGAAACAGGGAGTTTCGTTTTTAGAGCTATTCAAAATCAGACAAAACTGGTTATATATGAGTTTTTGGAGGGCTGACTGAGTGACACCCTGGGCTGGTGTACTGTTAATCTAAAGTAAAAAAAAAATTGTGGAGACTGGGTTTTACTTGTATAACTATGTGAATTTACAGATACAAGATGGATATGCAAGTTGTAAAAAGCTTTTATTTTTTCATTTCTCATCAGATAGTTTGAGTGAGTGACTGATACTATCTTTGTTATGGATGTTGGTTCGCAGTGAGTTCACAGTTTTAACGTAAGTTTGCTTTAATTTATTTTCAAGATCTGAGGTAAAATATCTATTGTTGCTTTCACTATGGCTATAAACCTCACGCAAAATAATATTCAAATTCACATTTTAACATTCACTTTTAACATTGAATAAAGCACATAATCATTACCTGAGATTATCACTGTCATATTTTGTATGTTGTTCCTGCCGCGACGTCGCAGAAAAAAAAAAAAAATTCTAAAATAGAATACCGTGTCGCTTATTGTCACGTGTCGCTGTTGCGGGAAAAGATACCCCCCCATTTAAAAAAATAAATAAATAAGTAAAAATATGAATGCTGACAGATCTAATAATTGACTCCGCAATCACGGAAAGTGAAGAGAAGAGATTCAGTCTGGAGATGGGCAGGAAAAGTTGATTTGAATGGCAGACTTGGAGATCCAGATTTTTAGTTTGTTCATTTGTTTTTAATAATCAACAGGCAAAGTTCTTCTGTATCTAAATGCAAGAATAGATTACTGGGGGAAAATATCTGAATATTTATCTTGTGACCATCTTGTGACTAAAGCAACAATAATATAATCATTATAATAATAATTATATATGAAGAGTTCAGATGCAAAAGCCTCTAAATGCCATCTGAAATTTTCATCTAAAATTAGCATTTTTATCAGGCTGCTATGTTTAGGTTCAGTAATTTTATTATAGGTCCTTTTCTATGCAATTCAAGTGAAATAACTGAACATAAATATAGGGGCCTGATAAAAATGCTCATTTCAGAAGAAAATTTCAGATGGCATTTAGAGGCTTTTGCATCTGAACTCTTCATATATATATACAGTGAGGAAAATAAGTATTTGAACACCCTGCTATTTTGCAAGTTCTCCCACTTAGAAATCATGGAGGGGTCTGAAATGGTCATCGTAGGTGCATGTCCACTGTGAGAGACATAATCTAAAAAAAAAAATCCAGAAATCACAATGTATGATTTTTTAAACTATTTATTTGTATGATACAGCTGCAAATAAGTATTTGAACACCTGAGGAAATCAATGTTATTATTTGGTACAGTAGCCTTTGTTTGCAATTACAGAGGTCAAACGTTTCCTGTAGTTTTTCACCAGGTTTGCACACACTGCAGGAGGGATTTTGGCCCACCTCCACACAGATCTTCTCTAGATCAGTCAGGTTTCTGGCCTGTCGCTGAGAAACACGGAGTTTGAGCTCCTCCAAAGATTCTCTATTGGGTTTAGGTCTGAGACTGGCTAGGCCACGCCAGAACCTTGATATGCTTCTTACAGAGCCACTCCTTGGTTATCCTGGCTGTGTGCTTCGGGTCATTGTCATGTTGGAAGACCCAGCCTCGACCCATCTTCAATGCTCTAACTGAGGGAAGGAGGTTGTTCCCCAAAATCTCGCAATACATGGCCCCGGTCATCCTCTCCTTAATACAGTGCAGTTGCCCTGTCCCATGTGCAGAAAAACACCCCAAAGATGATGCTACCACCCCATGCTTCACAGTAGGGATGGTGTTCTTGGATGGTACTCATCATTCTTCTTCCTCCAAACACGTTTAGTGGAATTATGACCAAAAGTTCTATTTTGGTCTCATCTGACCACATGACTTTCTCCCATGACTCCTCTGGATCATCCAAATGGTCATTGGCAAACTTAAGTCGGGCCTGGACATGTGCTGGTTTAAGCAGGGGAACCTTCCGTGCCATGCATGATTTCAAACCATGACGCCTTAGTGTATTACCAACAGTAACCTTGGAAACGGTGGTCCCAGCTCTTTTCAGGTCATTGACCAGCTCCTCCTGTAGTTCTGGGCTGATTTCTCACCTTTCTTAGGATCATTGAGACCCCACGAGGTGAGATCTTGCATGGAGCCCCAGTCCGAGGGAGATTGACAGTCATGTTTAGCTTCTTCCATTTTCTAATGATTGCTCCAACAGTGGACCTTTTTCACCAAGCTGCTTGGCAATTTCCCGTAGCCCTTTCCAGCCTTGTGGAGGTGTACAATTTTGTCTCTAGTGTCTTTGGACAGCTCTTTGGTCTTGGCCATGTTAGTAGTTGGATTCTTACTGATTGTATGGGGTGGACAGGTGTCTTTATGCAGCTAACGACCTCAAACAGGTGCATCTAATTTAGGATAATAAATGGAGTGGAGGTGGACATTTTAAAGGCAGACTAACAGGTCTTTGAGGGTCAGAATTCTAGCTGATAGACAGGTGTTCAAATACTTATTTGCAGCTGTATCATACAAATAAATAGTTAAAAATCATACATTGTGATTTCTGGATTTTTTTTTAGATTATGTCTCTCACAGTGGACATGCACCCACGATGACAATTTCAGACCCTCCATGATTTCTAAGTGGGAGAACTTGCAAAATAGCAGGGTGTTCAAATACTTATTTTCCTCACTGTATATATATATATATATAGCCTATATAGGTCAGTGGCCCTTGACTTGGTATTGTTGGCAGAATTCGGCCCTCGGCGAAAACTAATTGAGGAACCCTGTTTTAGGCCATTACAAAAAAAAATATTATGATATTAGGACAATTGGAAAAAAGGAGAAAACAAGTAGCCTTGTGACAACAAGCCCTGATCAACAGCATCAGTGTCGTAACATACATACAGTACATAATATGCACATGAGTGTTGTGATATGTTTTAGATCATCATATTTTTTAAATACAAACAGAACTTAAACTGACACACCCAGCGTTCTCTCTCTCGCTCTCTCTCTCTCTAGTGCGAGGTATACAGGAAGCGCTGATGCTTCTGCTTTTTTCTGTGGTTTCCTCCTGCTGTCACAACTGCTTTTCTCTCATTTCTGTAAGAAACACCAGTGTGCTCGGCCAGGTGCCTTCATGTAAATTTGCCAACATCTGTATTTTCTTCTGGAAGAAACTTCTGCAGGCTTGATCCGAGGGGGTGGACCTAAAGGAAGATGCTCCAACATCTGAAGCACTCACATGAGAGGCAGACAACTGGAGAAAAGGCCTGTTACACTGGTAATCAACACACTCAGCCACACTGAGAGGCTGAAGAGCTGAACTTTTAAAGGACCTCTATTGTGTTTATTGTGAAAGCATAAACAGAGGCTTTTCTTCTTCCTTTTTTTGACCAAGCAAAGGTGAAAGTTCTTTGTACCCTCCATTTTGAAATCGGAGGAATTTTCTGATTGTGAGTTTGATTGAAGTTCGCATCCTCATTGAGAGATACTTCACAATCACTTGCAACATCCTGGACACCGTTTTTGGTTTGAAAGGTATCCATACTGTTTGACAGCATGTCCTAAAAGACTCCATGTGCTTCCACCTACACAGGATCTGAGTGACTAGAAACCTTCGTGGATTTTTACCTGTGGTTCGCAGAGTGATTTGTCTGGGTTTCTCCAGAGTTCGGCCTTTTGGAATAGTCAGGGGTTGATCCAGAAAGAGTTCAGTATCCTGGAATTCCTAAGGAAAGTTGTGATGGGTAACGCAGCCGGCGGGTTGGAGCAGGTGGATGGGCCAGAGGCCAAAGGCTCAACGGGAGGGTCAAACGCTGCTCCCTCCACACCCAAAAAGAAATGTGCCCCTGCTAAACTACCCATGCCTCCTGAGGAAGAGCTCGAAGAACGCTTCAGCGTGGTTTTGGTGAGTTCTTTATACACGGACATGTAAACATTATATATCAACACAACAAAAGTAGCTAATCTTGATACTTCCTGTTCTGATAAAAACAACAGCCGTGTTAGGAACTACAACAGTATTAGATTCTCTGTCTTTGCCTTTTAGAAACATAAATACTAGCTGTAGAAAAAAACCCCACAGGAACTTCTTGTATTCTTGATGATTCTTGACAGTGATCATCTAAAAACAAAATCAAATACAATATGAACATTTCAAAGCAATTGCAGTCGTCCACCTGAAATGCAAAATGAAGTAACATTTGGAAAAACACTTCTGACTCAGTACAATCTGATCACTGTCACTTTAGTTCCACATGGGCTTTTGGTATAGGAAATGGCAGTGGCGGGATGACAAATTAGGCAACTTCTTAAGAGAAGTCATAAGATAAAAAGAGGTCCTGTATTCTCGGTGACGACTGACCTTTGTTTTGTCTTTCGCTTCATGACAAGACAACATTGTCAGTTGGTTTTACTCCTAGTTATGCCACCCCGTGTGTTGAGCAATGCGTTGTATCATTTAATTGATTCCTAATGGAAGCTCAGTTATTTTCCATTTGGTTCCACTTCAGCAACACATTGTAAGCCTGTTTCCATCTCAGAATAAATATTGTAACTTCTCATAAATGTGACTTTTAAATCTCTCAGAATGATTTTGTTTCTTGTTTTTAACTTCTCAAGATAACATTATAACTTTACCAACGTTAAAAAACAAAAGCACTTGATTATTAAAATGGCCATTTGATCCTTCTGAGCATACTGTTATTGGTCTATGCACAGGTGGGCACAACCAGACTGCCCCAGGCCCTGTGATGAGTTGGACCGACTAAACTCATCTTTACAATTCTGTAAAGTACTGTATGAAGGAATTTGGGACAATCCCTGCAATTTTGTCCTTGACCCCATAAATTCAAGTAACTACTACCATGATTAGATTACTAGTGTGTGCTAATGGATATATGTGACCCTGGACCACAAAACCAGTCTTAAGTCACTGGGGTATATTTGTAGCAATAGCCAAAAATACACTGTGTATGGGTCAAAATTATAGATTTTTTTTTTATGCCAAAAATCATTAGGATATTAAGTAAAGATCATGTTCCATGAAGATATTTTGTAAATTTCTTACCGTAAATGTATCGAAACTTAAGTTTTGATTAGTAATATGCATTGCTAAGAACTTCATTTGGACGACTTTAAAGGTGTTTTTCTCAATATTTAGATTTTTTTGCACCCCCAGATTCCAGATATTCAAATAGTTGTATCTCGGCCAGATATTATCCGATCCTAACAAACCTCACATCAATGGAAAGCTTATTTATTCAATTTCGAAAAATTGACATTTAAGACCAGGGTCACATATGCATTACATAGGGTCACACTTCAGAGTGCTGTCCTCAAGCCCTACCGCCATAAGCCCTGAACTGTGCTTTATATATAATATTAACTTAATCTAGTCTACACTTTATTCACTCTCTTGAACCAGTAGACCACAGTTAGTCCCCCACCCCACCCCACCCCTCGCACCCTGCTCTCTCTGTTCCTCCAGTAACCGCTCAATGTGTTTCTAAATGCACTTTCGCTCTTTATGCACACAGCCTTAAAAAAAAAATAACCTTGCTCAGAGCGGAAACATCTTAGTGCTTTAGGAGGAAACACCCAAGATCACAGGCGTTTTTACACTAAACTTTACACCTTTTTTATATATTTTTTTACAGACCACACCCGCTTAATTTGGTCGAAAGGTGCAATTCCAGATCTGGTGTGAATGTACAAAACATGTTGCTAACGATGAATTTTTATATGCGTTTAAGTGCAAGACATGTAGCAACTTAGCCCCAGTGCCATGTTTTCAGGAAGTCACATTGTGTCAGACTGATGACTGACACAGCATATGATCTTAAGTAGATAAACTTAAGGGAAAATTAATATGTACATAATAAAATGGTTTACTCAAAAATGAAAATTGCATCATCATTTACTCACCCTCGTGTCATTCCAAACCTGTACGACTTCTGAGAAACAAGAGTAGACTTTTATTGTGACAGTTTTTCAAATTTCCACAAAAGCCATGCAGGTTTAAAATGAAATGAAGCAAAATAGTCAGAGACAGGATTTAAATTTTTGCCTGAACTATGCCTTTAACAATCTGAAGTAGGCTAAAGAAGGAACAATAATTGCATCATAGCACGTTTTGTAATGTAGACATTTCCTTCTCTATGTCTGTTCCACCAACGTCTTGAATCAGATATAAATGGTGATTATCAATATTACAAATTCATGATGTAAATGGCAAGTCAGACGTTATTTGAAAGACTGCAGTATACACACGTTAATGCCAGTCTCTTTCATAAACTCCGACTTTCCCATGCTATACTCCAGGATTCGGATGTTGCCATCAACATCACAAACCAATTAGTATTATAACACTGACAAACTTCTCTTCGTTTTCTTAAACAGTTTAAGCCTGGTTCTGGGTTACATACCACTGGTGGCAATAATGAAACTTTTTTAATATCCAATATTATGGATGTAATCTGTCTATTGAAATCCAGTACTGTGTGACGGATATGCAATAAGAATAGCAATATGTTTACTTATAAGTGTATTAACATTGATACTGCAGTCATTTGATTCCATGAGTCTGCTAGCATGTTTGTACAGTTCTTCTAGAAAGGATTTCACCCACTCTCCAGGTTACTGTGATGAACCTCTAATTTCTCTTCTCAGGGCTCCATGAATCTGCCTCCTGACAAGATGAAGCTTCTGAGTCAGTATGACAATGAGAAGAAATGGGAGCTGGTCTGCGATCAGGTGAGTCGATCAACTTCAACATTAAATAATGGCAGCAAAGTAGAACTGAGAGTATCTTGATCGTTTCTCCCATTTACTTCTCATTTAGAGAGTGAGACATTACTCATATTGAAATACGTAATGAATTAGTCACATTGAAATACGTAAGCCAGTGCATTTTTGAGCAGTTTTTATCTGTGTATTGTCATAATACTTCATGTCTGCAGTGTAGGTGTGACCTTCAAGAGGAAGTTATCTGGTAGGCTACATTTAGACACACCAGAAGCATAAAAGAGATCTTTACACTGACACTGACACAAATACAAAAACCAAACTTATACAAGTTATATGAGGACTGAAACCAGGGCTCAAGCAACTGTAACCAATTTATATAAGACTAATCATACATGTATCAGGAGAAATGTTTTTCAAATGTCTCTAGGGCTTATTAAAAAATGCTTCAAATTTAATGATCTGACCTGTTTTTCTTGTTCTATGTTGTGACAAAATAATTAAAATACAGGTTGAGGCATTTGTAGTGATCAGTTTCAGAAAATGCATGGCCTTTAAGAAGGAAAAATCAACCGTGGTAGACTCTTTATGTAAAATGATGTTAATTTAAGTAGGCTTACAAAGACGCAATGGTAGGTTTTGCAAAGGAGGTGTATTCTTAAGTTCAGATACGTTTTTGTTGAACCTTTTAATGACAGTAAAAAAAATGATGCAAGTGTGCGGTTAAAGGAGATGATGTAAAGGCTGATAGAGAGCAGACATCTCAACAGGAGAAAAAGGCTTCAAGGGGAAAATAAGAGCAGCGGTATGAGGTCAGACTCTTATGGTGGTGAAACTGTCTACGCACTTCCGGTGTTAATATTTGTGTCTCCATGACAACTGTGGGATGCAAGTTTTGTAGCTATGCATGCAGAGAGCACAGGTTGTTATAGCAATGAATGCACACAACTAAAATGTTGTAGGCTATATACCACCTTCAGGTGGAAATATGTATTAATACGACCGAAGAAAAATCAATAAGTATCTGAGATGGGTGTACAGCACAGTTTAAAAGTTTGGGGTCAGTAAGAAGTTTTATTTATTTATTTTGTAAGAAATTAATGCTTTTATGTGGCAGAGATGCATTAAATTGTTCAAAAAGCGTCAGTAAATACATTTCAAAGCTTCAAGTTCTTTTGAACTTTATATTCATCAAAAAACGTATCTTGGTCTCCACAAAAATATCAAGCAGCACAACTGTTCTCAAAAAATGTTTCTTGAGCATCAAATCAGTACATATATTAGAACGATTTCTGAAGGATCATGTGAGATGTGACATACTCATTTGATGGAGTAATGATGCTGAAAAATTCAGCTTTGCATTACAGGAATAAATTACATTCTAAAATAATAGATTCAAATAAAATGTAACTTTTATGTTAAATTGCAATAATATTTCACAATATTACTGTTTAACTGTATTTTTATCAAATAAGTAATTATGGGCATAAGAGACTTCTTTTAAAAACATTAAAAAGTCTTACTAACCCCAAACATTTGAATGCTATTATTCATCCTTTCTATTATTCTATTGCATCAAAAAGCATTTAAATATCTTCATCACAGCTGGAAACCAGTCCGTTTATTGCTTCTCTTTCTCTTGTTTTCTATTAGGAGCGTTTTCAGGTGAAAAACCCTCCCTCGGCTTATCTGACTAAAATCAGGAGCTTCTACCAGGACCATGGTGGAGTGGCGCGCAGGGTCAGTACCATCACTCTCTTTCTGTTCTTTCCCTCAACACCTCCATACACTCTCATTTCTCTTACCCATATCAGTGCTGACACCCACGTGCTCAAAAAGCCCAAATGAAAACTCCGTTCAGAGTCTCGATGAGAAGTGAATGACTATTTGTCAGCGAGTCATTTTATCTCTGTGATTCCTTCTCCACAGTTCAAGAAACGTGTGCAGGAGTCAACTCAAGTCCTGAGAGAGCTGGAGATCTCGCTGAGAACCAATCACATTGGGTTAGTGGCAGCTTTGTTTTCTTGTGCAGTGCAAAGATAGACTTCACCGCTACTCCTGAATAAACCTGAAAGACCTGAATAATGGAAAATCTCCATAGATGCATATCATGATATTCCTTTTGTACTCTATAGGTGGGCTCAGGAGTTTCTGAATGAGGAAAACCAAGGCTTGGATGTCCTGGTGGACTACTTGTCATATGCTCAAAGTGATGTGCCGTATGTTTATTCTGTCATTTCTGTCTAACATTTCCCATTAACACCATCATGGGTGTCCAAAAAGATTTTATGAGTAAATCCTACAGTAGATTTTGACAAGAAGTAACTACAATTCACTTGCCATATTAAAAATAAAGATTCCAAAAAGGGTTCTTGCAGTAATGCCATAGAAGGGCAATTTTTGGTTCCCTAAAGAACCTTTCAGTGAACAGCTCTTAAAAATAAAGGTTCCATAAAGATTCTTTAACATTTATAGAACCTTTCCATTACACAAAAGGATATTTATAGTGTAAACATGTTCTTTAGATTATTACAGTGTTCTTTACTCTAAGAAAAAAATGCTTCTTTTAAGAACTGCTCACTGAAAGGTTTTTAGGGGAACCCAAAATGGTTCTTTCATGATGTTGCTATGAAAAGCCCCCTTTTCAGCCTTTTTTTTTTCTTTTGTGAGAGTGTAGTGTGAAGGACATTTTAAAAATCCAAAGAACCCTTTGTAGAATGGAAAGGTCCCATGGATGTTAAAGGTTCTTCATGGAACCATAGATGCTTATAAAGAAAGTTTCTTTTTAAGCATGTAGTCTCTTAGTGGCTAAAAATGAACTCCGATTGTGTGCTGACGTGTTTCTCAGGTTTGAGGTAGAATCTGTGGAAAACGGCGGATCTGTATCAGACAGCAGGAGGTTGTCAGAGAGATCAGTGGAGGATCTAGCCAAAAATGTTAACCATTCTTCCACACACGGCGTGACCAGAGCGGCACGTGCATTCACTGTCCGGTGAGTCATCACTACAGCACACCCCAAAATACAGGGATCGCTGCTCAGTATAAGGACTAAAATGAAGAAACCATGATGTTTAGATATTGTTCTTATTCAGTATATTCAGTGTTCATCTTTTGTTCATTCCCTGCCTTTCCATATTAGAATAAGCAACTTGACCCATGCCAGAAAAACTATGCGAAATGCCCGATTGGCCACCCAAAGAGATGACGTTCACCTCTGCATTATGTGTCTGCGTGCTATCATGAATTATCAGGTATGCTGGCGTGAGAAATGCATACAAACACAAGGACTTTGAGCACTATGAACTTTGTGATTCACCATTATTATTATTTTTTTGCAGTCTGGGTTCAATTTAGTCATGACTCACCCCAGATGTGTCAATGAAATTACGCTCAGCCTCAACAACAAAAACCCCAGGTGAGTGTTTTTTGTGGAGTGTAGGGGTTTGTGTGTTTATGTTGTTATGAGCGTGTAATACATCTAAATACACCGTCCTTAGGACTAAGGCACTTGTGCTGGAGCTGTTGGCTGCAGTGTGTCTGGTTAGAGGAGGACATGATATCATCATCTTGGCCTTTGACAACTTTAAAGAAGTAAGATGACCAGCCTTCACCACATATACACATACTCATTTTTTTTTAATCAAATGGGATGTCCTCATGAAATGGTTTGGTCTGGTTTTGATACATTTTCTTCTGCCCAGATGTATTCTCTAAAAACTTAACCATAATAACTCTTTTTTTAATCTTTTATCTCCTCTCACTGTGCTCAGAAATCATTCTAATATGTTGATTTGCTTCTCAAGAAACATGTATTATTATTATTATTATAAAAGCGGAAAACAGCTTAATGTAATTGTGGAAAACAATATAAGAAATATCAAAAAGACAGCATTTTTTAAAAATATTTATCTTTTGTAATATTATAAAATGTCTTTACTTTGACTTTTAATCAATTTAATGCATCCTTCCTGAAAAATTAGTTTCTTTCAATAAAAAAAAAAATGAACGGTAGTTAATGTGACACAAATATCACAAATTATGCTACCCATACTACACTAATGCCTTTCAGACACTACTAAAAGTCTAGACATTTTGTAGCATATAATATTACAAGCGTCATGCTCAACACTTACCTCTGAATTTGGCCCACTTTCTCACAGGTGAGTGGAGAGAAGAACCGCTTTGAGAAGCTAATGGAGTACTTCATGAATGATGACAGCAATATAGACTTCATGGTGAGCTTTGATGTGAATCACAATAACACGACAGTTAACCTGCTCACTTTTTTTGTGTAATATGATTGATTTTAAACTCTATCCATTTGATGTTTTTCTTCACAGGTGGCTTGCATGCAGTTCATAAACATTGTGGTTCACTCAGTGGAGAACATGAACTTCCGTGTGCATCTTCAGTATGAGTTCACCCAGCTGGGTCTCGACCAGTACTTAGAGGTGAGACTAGTGAACAGGACAGATAAATACTTTATAAAAGCATAACGTACATCTTGCATATAATTAACACAGGACTGGATGTTAGATTTGAGATGTTTTATATGCAGCGTGTATTCATGAAGTGTAACACACAACTGTTTGTGTCCGCAGTCCTTAAAGGAGATGGAAAGTGAGAAGTTGCAAGTACAGATCCAGGCGTACTTGGATAATGTGTTTGATGTTGGAGCTCTGCTGGAGGATGCAGAAAATAAAGGGGAAATAATGGAGCATTTAACAGAACTGCAGGAGACCAATGCACAGGTTAACTATACTCTATGGACACAAACACATTTGCACATAATCATCTACTGCATAGTGCACATGCTCTCATGTTGCAGGTAGGCTGTTCTGTTCCTCATAAGTATGTGCATATTCTTGTGTTGTAGCTGAATGCCAGATTGCAGGAATATGAGAATGGAGCACTGGAAAAAATGGCAGAACTAGAGCAACAACTAATGCAGTCCACTAAAGAGTCAGCACTGCTTAAGGTACCACACTGCATTTTCCTTTCATTGCATTCTATCTGCACTATATAATCTAATAGTATTTTAGATTAGATTTACATTTAGTCATTTTGCAGACGCTTATATCCAAATAAGGACAATCCAACAAAAGAGCAATAATGTAAGTGTTGTGACAAGTCTCAGTTAGTCTAATGCAGTACACGTAGCAAGGACAAAAGAATAGAGAAAGAATAGAGGATGCTAGTGTTAGAGGGTCAGTTTTTTAATTAAAAGAAAACAAGTTAGAATAGAAACAGAATAGAGAGGGCAAATGTTATTGGGGCAATTATTTTTAAATAAATCAAAAGAAAACAAGTAGATAAAATAGAAATAAAATATAGAGTGCTAGCATTAGAGGGTCAAGTGTAGATGGAAGAGATGTGTCTTCAGCTGTTTCTTGAAGATGGCTAAGGACTCAGCTGCTTGGATTGAGTTGGGCAGGTCATTCCACCAGGAGGGAACAGTTAATTAGAACATTTAACATTAACAGTTAATTAGAAGAGTTAATTAATAAGATTAGATGTAGTGAGTGAGTCTCAGGGTTATTATAACTATTAACTATCTCCCTGTAGCCATGCAAACAGCCAATCTATGATTAAATCTTATTTATTTGAACAGGTGATTATGGCTTAAATGTTTTTTTTTGACTGAGTCAAATGTTTCATAGCATTGTTTGAAAATTAGTATATCGATTTATATATTATTTAATGCCCTTAAGGTGATTTTATGTACGGCACTTTGGTTAACCCATGATTGTTTTAATTGTGATTTTTAAATAAAGAAAGAAATAACTAAAACCATTAAAAATAATTAACTTAATTAATAAAAATGTATAAAAACTATGGGTTTACCTGAGAAGCACAAATTGTGAAAAATAATTGTACTTGTGTCAGAGACTGTATCTTTAATTATCATTATTTGTTTTTAATTTAAATTTAATTAAAAATAATTCAAGATCTCATCTTATGAAAATAAATGTATTTTGTTTTAGATATTTAGATGTAAAATATGCGGTATGCCTTACATACGATATGCCAAATGCAGTACATACAGTACATTCTTAGAATAATAAGAATATCAAAACTGGGAATCAGTCATTGTCTCAAACCTTTACATGTGTGTGTAACAGGAGAGCTTGCGAGAGTCCTGTGCCCAAGTGAGCACTTTGCAGCAGAGAGAACGAGAACGAGAGATTCAGAGAGAGAGGGAACGAGAGCAGGAGCGTCTGTCGCAGCCCTCACAGGTAAACAGAGAAAGAAACAGAGAGACGAGTGAAAAGGAGTCCAAACTGGAGGCGAAGCTGAAGGAACTGGAGGAGAAAGGCTTAGTCCGACTGGAGCGTACATCCTCTGGAAGCTTGGACATCGAAGTGATTCCAGTCACCGTAGAGAAAATTGTCACTCAAACAGGTAGGAGCACTTCTGCAAGAGTTCTCCTGCTTAGTAAAAAAAAAAAAAAATGACCCCTTTAATTTTAGATGCTGTTCTCTGAGGTCCACTTATAATTTTATCCAGATTTTTACATCAAAACATCATAATTTAGAAGTAATAAGCTATTTTCTGTCCTGTTTTTAACTCTCCTCATCAGAATGCTCTGTTTGAATAGATATGGCGGATTGTAGACTCGGAAGTAAACGCCCACTTCTATGATTGGCTAACATTTGTGTATGTTTGACAGCCTACATCCTTCACAAATAAACACTGCTCTGATTTAGAATAAAATCGCATAAATACTCAGTACATATCAAACAATCTGTTATAACAGACAAAGCAATAGTGACCATGTAATGAAAACAGTTACTCACACTTGTGTGGTGCGACATCGGATTCAATATAATCGGCGTAGCATCGTCTTTTAGTTTCAATCTCTCTGAAAATCCTGCGTCGAATTGTGCCTTGTTTGTAAATGAATCCATGGTAAAATGAAGTGAACAAAGGACCAAGTTCTTACTGATGTGGTCTGGCACTTCATTAAAAAATAAATCTGCGTAGACCTGCGTCTACCTCTCTTGTTATTTAAGCAGCGATGTAGAAGCAGGCGTTGATATTCTTCTGCGGAGGCGGTGTTCAGCCACACTATTACGTCATAAAGTGGCACATTCCACAACCTGACATTTTTGTAGATTGGCTTCTTTTAGCTCTGGAACTTACAGGATGTTTTAATAGCACAATGACCTCTATCGAAAGATCAAGGGAATTTAGATTTCTCAGTTCATGACCCCTTTAATGCTTCTAGTGAACTTAAAATGTTTACCTTTAGCTAACTACATGGATATTATCATAATGTCTGTTTAATGTTCACAGTGACTGTGTCAGATCCAGCTTCTCAAGCGCCGCCCCCTCCAGCCGCAGCACCGCCTCCACCTCCTCCACTACCTGGAGCTGCAGCACTCCCTCCACCTCCTCCACCACCACCTCCTCCTCCTGGAAGTGAAGGTATTCCACCGCCCCTCCTCCTCCCCCTCCTGGCGGAGGTCCACCACCACCCCCGCCCCCACCTGGCTGTGGGCCACCACCCCCTCCAGGAGCTCCTCCTGCCCCTGGGGCTGAAACAGGTGAAGGGTCAACTAAAGAAATTTAAGAAATACTTTTACAGACATGCAACCTGAGCTGAGTCACTGTATCTTCCATCGTTTCGCACAGGACCAAAGGGACGTAAACCAGTTCAACCAAAGTTTAGGATGCCTCTGTTGAACTGGCAGGCTTTGAAGCCCAATCAAGTGACGGGAACGGTGTTTAGTGAGCTGAATGATGAGCAACTGTTAGGGGTAACAGCAAAGAAATCCTTAAAATGCACCCAAAATTAACCTGTATGACTTCTGGAGGACACAAAATAAAATATTTTGAAGAATGTATATAATGAAAGCCAGTGAGGTACAAAATTACTTTGGGACCCATTAACTTTCACTGTGTGGATGAAAGGATTTTTTTCAAAAATATTTTAATTTGTGTTTCACAGCAGAAATAATGTCATACAGGTTTGGAATAAAGATGATGAGTAAAAGAATTGACAATTTTGGGTGAACTATCTTTAAATAATTGATTAATTGGTCAATTAATCAGTCAGTTAATCTATTACACTCTCTCTGTCTCAGGAGCTGAATATGGATGTATTTGCAGAGCAGTTTAAAACCAAGGCTCAAGGTCCTCCAACAGATCTTTCTAAGCTCAAGGTTAAGGTGGTTGAGAAGGCACCTAGTAAGGTGTCCCTGCTGGAAGCCAACAAAGCCAAAAACCTTGCTATCACCCTCCGCAAGGGAGGCATGAGCCCCAATGACATCTGCACAGCCATTGAGAGGTGTGTTTCAACAAGAGCAAACTGCAGCAAAAAAAAAGCTTTAAACCAACCTGAACCAGCATGGAAACTCTATTCTCTCTGTCTCACTCTCAGATATGATCAGCAGTCTCTGAGTCTGGACTTTCTGGAGCTTCTGGAACGTTTTATCCCATCGGAGTATGAGATGAAGCTACTGCAGAACTACGAGAAGGAAGGGCGGCCACTAGAGGACCTGAGCGACGAGGACCGATTCATCAGCCGCTTTGGTAAAATCCCACGCCTTGCTCAGCGGATCAACACCCTCACTTTCATGGGCAACTTCCCAGAGAGCATGAAACGTCTGCAGCCGGTCAGTTCACATCACTCTTTGGCTGTTGTACCTAGTACAATTCATATGTTTTATTCAAAAGTCATCCTTTTTCCCCCCACCTGTTTCTGTAGCAAATAGATGCGATCATTGCAGCTTCTGTGTCCCTCAAGTCTTCGTCAAAACTGAAGAAGATGTTAGAGGTGAGTAGACCGCATTTGTGCTTAGAGGTATGAATGGTGTGCTCCTTCAGTGCAGCTCACTTATCAGTCTCCTGCTTCAGATCATCCTGGCTTTTGGGAACTACATGAACAGCAGTAAAAAAGGAGCAGCCTATGGGTTCCGTCTGCAGAGCCTTGACCTGGTGAGTGAGTTTGTAGGTTGTAGCTTTAAGGCTCATGTTTTTATGCAGGACTTAAGTGTTATGTATGCTTTGTAAATAACATCAGAAAGTTACAGGCCCAGGTGTGTGTTTTAGGAAGCTCTCTTTATATTAGTTATGAGAGACCTTTGATGTAGAGGCCTTTGATGCTGAAACAAAGAAGCTAATGGATTCTGAAAAAATAGGGATTGAAATTTTGCATGTGAATGAAAACTTTGCACGCTAATCTTCTGTAGCTGAAATTTCCTATAAATTAATACATTTTAAATAATAAATTTGACCTTTATCTCTGTTTTCTAGATTTTCAAATGTTTCAGATTGCCCCTCCACCACATCTTTTTAATTAATGTTTAAATAAAAAAAAAAAAAATAAAAAAAAAAAAAAAATATATATATATATATATATATATATATATATATATATATATATATATATATATATATATATATATATATATATATATATATATATATATATATATATATATATATATATATATATATATATATATATATATATTTTTTTTTTCAGTTTTACTTTCAGTTATGTTAGTACATCAAGCTAAACTAAATGAAAATGTAAAAGTTGGTGAAATAAAGTAGCTGAAATAAAATAAGTTAGTATATAATATTTTATTCCAGTTTACGTTCATTTTGTTTCAAGAAATGAAAGTTTTAAACTATAATAACCCCAATTAAAATTCATTAAAATAAATACCAACAGTGACAATTTGCAGGTTATTTGTAATTTCAAATGAAATAGATCTCAAATCTTGAAAAACTTCAAATTTAAAAAAAAATAAGCATCCTATCTCACATTTTCGTTTACTAATTACAAAGAACTGATAAGAAACTAGTCATCTATCAAATTTTATATCTCAAAATTTGAAGCAGTTTCCATACATTCATATTCACATTATAATTGCTGTATAAATATATGGTAACACTTTAGAATAGGAAACACTTATTCAGTATTAACTACGACTTTTCCCTCGATAAATTCCTAATGTGCTGTTTATTAATAGTTAGTAAGGTAGTTGTTAAGTTTAGGTATTGAGTAGGATTAGGGATGTAGAATAAGGTCATGTAGAATAAGGCATTAATATGTGCTTAATTACTGCTAATATTCTAGAAATATGCATGCTAATAAGCAACTAGTTAAGAGACTCTAAAATAAAGTGTTACCAAATATGTTGATCTGATTCTTTTCTTCATGAGGATCTTATATTTGCATCTACCTTACCTTATTTCTACCCTCTACCTTTGCAATAACTTCATCTCATCTCTGCATTTGTCCTTGGTGGCCACAGTAAAATCTCCCAGCGTCCTCATTCAGTCTCACTCTCTTGTGTCTTTCAGCTGTTGGACACTAAGTCCACAGACCGCACACAGACTTTGTTGCACTTCATTGCGAAAATGGTGCAGGAGAAATACCCTGAGCTTGCCTCCTTCCACACTGAACTCCGCTTTGTAGACAAGGCTGCTCTGGGTAAGACATGCCATAGTTACTGTACATACTGCATACATGGGGATACGTAGACTTTTCTGTTTCTCACTCCTTTGCTCTCTCAGTGTCTTTGGACAGTGTGCTCCAGGATGTGAGATCTCTGGAGAGAGGGATGGAAGGGACCAAGAAGGAGTTCATGGTGCAGGACGACATCACGGCACTGAAAGAGTTTGTTAAGGCTAACAGTGACGTATTAGACTCGCTTGTTAAAGATGGCAAGACAGCACAGGTGAGAGCACAGTGTATGCTCAATGCACACAAACTATTTGACATCAATTCTGCTTAATTAGTCTTGCTGACTTTTTCTCTTTTGCCAACAAGGAGGCATACATGTCTGTGGTGGAGTACTACGGAGAGAATCCGAAGACGACACAGCCTTCCATGTTCTTCCCACTCTTCGTCAGGTTTATCAAAGCTTATAAGGTGAGAGATACAGCAACATTTATCCACAGCTATTCAACTTGTTCATGTCAACACATACACATAATAACAAAGCTGTTACTATTTGATCGTTCACATGCTTATAGGAATTGATTGAAGTACTGTAAATACAGTAAATGAATAAAATGTTGAATAAGCATTGGTTTTGGGAGTCCCCAACAACAGGTTGACATGCATGCAAGGTCAAAAAACACTTTCATTTTCTTATAATATGCATTTATTATTACCTTACTTTGCTCAACGACTCCCAAATGATTCGCTCAATGATTCATTTTTCCAAACCCCTCCTTTGCGTGACACTAATCTGCGGTGATTGGTCCGATTGGTCGATTTCATTTCCATTTCATCATGCATGTAATGCTTTGTGTACAGCCGTTACCAGGGAAACAGCTATTTTTACTGCTCCAAAAGGGCTCCTAGTGGCAAAGAATGAATTTGCATTTTCATTCAGACCAACGCGAAAATCAAGTTTTCCCACGTCTGTGCGTGCAACAAGTGGGCGGGCAATATGCTAATGTTTCATGTTGAAGTCAACATGAAACGGCTTGGGATTCGTTTTTAAAACGACTCGTTTAAATGATTTGGAGTCGACTCTTTCTTTTGAGAGACAATAACTTTATACACGGTGCACTTTCAGATTTAAAACTTTGCAGGATGTTTTCATTCACTTAAGAGCTGTGTTACACACTGCATGAAAGGTGATTTTCAAAAATCCATAATAGGGGCACTTTAAAGGAGCTGTGCTCTACACAAAGAGCAAAGATACTGCAAGTGTTTCATCAATTGATTATTAAAAACTGTGGTTTATTATTGTCACAGAAAGCAGAACAAGACAATGAACAGAAGAAGAAACAAGAGATTGCAGCAGAAGAACAGGCAACCCCTTCCCCAAAGAAGAAAGATAGCACTCATCAAAAGGTTGGAAAAGTGTAATTCTAAAATGTGTTTGTAATTTTATTCATAAAATATATATTTTTTAATATATCAACTATTTGGTTATTATTTGATTTAAATAAAGCATTGAGTGGAACTGCACACCTGAAGTTATTCCCCTGAAAACCTTTTCCTACTATGATCAGGGTCCCATGATGCCCAAAATGCCTCAGATGGACCTGATTGCAGAGCTGAAGAAAAGACAGGTGAAGCCCCAAGTCACAGATGGGGCCATCGAGGGCATTATAACAGGTAAAAATATACAGCCAAAATAGTCATAAAGTCAAAATATACCTTAAGCACTTCCCTTATGGTATAAACTGGCAAGAGCTATTAGCCACCTACTATTCTATAATCTATATTTTTTTTAAGAATTAGAATTTTATTTTTCATTTGTCTGTGTCAGATTTGAGAAATGCACCCTACAGAAGAGGTGATGGTCGGAGAGCAACTCCACGACAAGACAACTGAGGGTTACCTGCAGAGACTTCTCTCCTTCCCACCGGACACTTCTGTACATAACACCTGGTCTTTTTCTTTATATAATAAAACCTTTTCAATCTGTACAGAAAATGACTCCCAAACATACACAACAACAGATGCTGAACACAGAGTCACACTAACAGACACCCATCATCACACACACTTATTTTACATATATGCTCTGATACACGTAACCTTCTGAAAATGTTTAAAAGGATTGTACATAAGGCACAAAAAGGATTTTTGGAATATGTAAACAATTCCTTGAGCTTCAATTTTCACATTTTGCTGTGTTTATATTGCTTAAGAAATTGTAAAAAGTGCTCATAGAGGCACTACAGCATACCCTGAATACCCTAAGAATTCTTAGATATTTGAATAAAACAGTGAAAACATTGTAAGACATGTCATTTATTATGAAAAACCAAAAAAAGACTCAGTAGAAATATTGTCATAGAAGAGAGCTGTACTTTATTAGACACACAACCACAGCAAGTATGTACAAAAGGTCTCAGCTCTCAACGATTTCTCACAGGAAAAAAAAAAAAGAAAAAAAGTCACATTTCTCACAAAGTTATCATGGCATCCACACTGACAAATTAATTTCTTTTTCTTCTGTATCTATAGGTGTTTATATATCTTATTTGTATATAGAGCGATTCTCAGTTGGTATATTACTCTACTCTAGAGATGGGAGGGTCACAGCGTGGGTAAAGGGCTCGCACCATTACTAGTGCGCTGATGGTCAGAGCGGAGTTTAATCTGCTCAGTAAAACACACTCAGAGCTCACCACTCAAGTCTGGTTACCACATCACCACAGGTTACAGTACGACTGGACATGCCTGAGCCACAAAGAAATCAGACAGAAAAAAAAAAGTTTTTTTCCTACTTTCTCTACAGCTGTGAACCTCATATCAGTGCACTTGACCTCACTATTCTCTCCGTTGACTTAAAAAAAAAAAAATGTAGATAACTTTGTTTTTTTTAAATCATCTGCACCGTGCGATTGCTTTTAGAATGTACATGCATTGCTATAATTATTGTTTTTAATATTTTTTAAAACTTTTAATATATACCTTATAACTCCATCTTTTAAATAAAACTTTTTTTCTGGACATAATTTTGTAGGACTCTCTAATAATTACGGTTTTATTTACACGCTATATTCTTTTCATAATTTTTTTCCCCTTTTACTCTTTTCAAGTATTTTATTATTATCGTTTGATGTCAGAATTTTGTAACATCCACACAAAAATCTCACTTAAGGGACTAAAGAGCTCTGGTAAAATATTCTACATAAAGACGTTCCATCATAGAATGTGCTTTCTCCAAATTACTCTGTGTTATTTTTGGCCAGACATAACTAGCAGAAGCATCCAGCTCCTCCTATTTCCTGCAGTCTTTCCGGGGGAAATTCTAACCTGCATAATGTGGCAGAAACACTTGTGCAACTGTTTCCTTGACCAAGGCATTTGTACATTGACAGTTTAAACATCTGTTATTCAGTAGTGAAATGAAATTGCAGACTTACTCCCTACCACTAGAGGGCAGAAGAGGGCCGTGAGTGACAGTTCATTTACATTTGCCATTATATCCACATAGTTCATTTCACCCAAAGCAAACAAATTAAGAGTTAGCAAATGACATTCTCAGGTCACAATACAGATTAGAGCTTCATAAGTATCAACAATGAACCCGATTTCACTCGGATCACATTAATTCAATTCTTTTGAATGGCTGGCTGGATAAAGGCGTTTTCAGATTCACCCAACACTTAAAACAACTCGGAAAATTAACAAAATATCAACCCGTGGTTAGATGCAGCTATACTTTATACATGAACTGGGCTGTACAGAGTAATATTTTCAACTCAATATACAAAACACTTCTCTTATGAATAAATAATTTTCTAGTGTGCTATATATTTCCTCAGGTTTACAAAAAACAAAAATATGTACAAATAAATCTGTTAATATAAAATCAACAAACAAAAAAATATACAAACGCAAATCTCGCATCATACTTTTTGTTTTTTACCAACCATGTTGAGTGAAAAATAAATGACTAACTTTAAAGATGTATTTATATATCATGTCTGAGCTGTTATCTTACTATGCTTTGAGAGAAAGATTCTACTTTAAAAAGGGAGATTTCACCACCTTCCTACATTTATCCATCGCAGTCTCTGAGGGGGTCAAGAAAGTCTTTTCTTAGCTTACAAATTTCTACCTCTGGCTTTACTATGAGGATGAAGTGTACTTCCTGACAGGAAGTGCTGTAGATTCTTACCATCTCCATTTAAGCACGAAACCCGCTTCTCGTTTCTGCGAAACTGTAGCCACAAGGTTAACGTTTTGAATGTTTGAGAGCGCTCACTGCGGCACCAATTGCTAAATTTGTCTCATTTGCTAGATTGTAATAATAGTTCTGTCTGGGTCCTTAAATAGACCGAGCTGTGAATCTGATGCTTGCTGTGAACCTTCCAGACAAATAGAGTGTAACAAATCTGGAGTACAAATCAAGTTTTAATCATTTTATCAAAAGTAATTTTAAGGAATTTGCAAGCCACTGCTCAACTTTTTGTGCAACTAGCAGATCCAGGCATGAATTTCAAATAAAGCTTTGTTTTTCTTTCATTCACAGATGTTAAATTCAAACAACATGGCTTAAATGAAGGCGTTTCCATGCATGTAATAGCCTAAGCTTGACCTTTTTGCCACCCTCGTGAGTCATTACACATTTCAGACATGAATTACAGGCCGATTTGGCTGCGAGACACGGACTAACACCACTAATCTCTCCTCTGGCCATTTACTCTCGACGTCGACCTAGTGCTTAAGCCATTATTTTAAACCCTGCACCACAAGCAATCAATTTCACACATTCGTTTCGTCAGAAAGCTGGAAAAATCTCCCCTCTTGCTCTACTCATCTAATTCTATTCCACTTTCACTCACCTTTACACATTTAAATTCTCTGGGCTCATGAGGAAACCTGCAGGTTGTTGCATTGACAAATTCACAACATAGGAATACCCTTGTGAGAAGAAAAAAAATCTTTTATCTGTGAGTGTGTGTATGTGTGTGTGTGCATGTCATGAGGACTGGAATGAGAAAAGAAGATGGGTGGGCAGAACCAGAGCCTCAATGACCAAAAAAAAAAGGATGCTCTTGCGTTTTAGTATTATGACTGTGGAGAGCAATGAAACCAAAGAATGGAGGTGGTGATATTCATATTTGTATCACCTTCTAGGTAATCATAAACTGGCACACAATTACCTTCTAAAAATGATACTGAATCCGAGTGTCTGTGGTTTGATAGAAAAGTAAGCGGAGGGTTTGGCTGGCTCATTAGGAGAAAGGATGAGTTGGAATGCTCTACTGCACAGATGTCTTTCACTCGATGGATCACGTCCACTGGCATACGTGCTGTGGAATTACCCTCAGTCTTCTTGCTTGTGCAACCCCTACATGGTGAACCTAACCATCTGTTTGTTCATTTTAAATTGGAATTCAGTTTCACAATCTGGGAAGCCCAAAGGTTAAGACAGCTTGTGCCGAATGTTTGATGATTGTCAGATCATTGTACTTTCTCTAGCTTCTTGTGCTTCTTTAATGACAAGAACAGGGGAGCATCCTATATCCTTATGTAGGAAAACTGTGACTGAAGAAAACGATAGCCTAACAACACCATCCCATAATAAGTGATTAAAAAAGCAGGCAGCCCTCCACTTTCCCACAATTCCTCTGTTGCCATGACAACTTGTGCTAAGTTACAGCAAACATGTAAAATGGCTGTATGAAGACTTATTTGAGTGCAAATGAGAACAAAAATAGACTCTTAGGCAGTGTATGTATATCAAAGGGATAGTTCTTTGGAAAATAAAAATTCTGCATGAATTGCTTTCTTCTGTAGAACACAAAAGAAGATATTTTGAAGAAGGTTTTTGTCCACACAATTAAAGTCAGTGGAGTCCGAAGCAATGTTAGACCCCAGTGACTTCCATTGTATAGACAATAAACCAAGACATTTGCAACAATACAAGAATGAGTAGATCATGACAGAACATTCATTTTTAGATGAACTATCCCTTTAAGGGAGTGTATAATCATCAAAATGTTAATCATAGCACCAATTTCAGTTATTTTCCTTTAGTAGTACGACTGATAGCCAAAATCTACATTAGAACGAGCGATGCTGCCTCAACATTAAGGTTTTGCTGTTTTTTTTTTTTTTTAACATTCCTTTCGTTAATATAGATATGAGCAATAAAACATCTCAACAAACACCGACTACTACAGTACTCACTTTCGATTATTGCAACTCTACTTGGTTTTACATAGTCTTACAGTCTTGATTTTACACTTGATGGACATCTACCGAACTCAGCTAGATCTCCAACATGTGAGATTTGGCAAATGAATGAGGGTTTGGGTAAAGAGTCCTTCCCCAGGCCTCCCGTGGGTGGTGTGATGCTGGCTGTGCAGTGGAGCTGGAAACAGGCTGGTGGTGAGTGTCCAAGCCCATCTGTTGGTTCTCTAGTTTGGGGAACTGGCAGAAACGCAGAGTAGGTAGGGTTTACAGTTTGGATCCGTTCACAAACTGAAAAAAAGTGAACCTATGATGCAAAGCGGTAAGTCATCCGCCTCCGTGCCCTACGTCACCGTTCTCCGCAAGGCGTCTTGGTAGGGATAGTCAGGGAAACAAAACGCCATTGACCTAAAAGAGGTTTTTTGGAGGCTTAGTTTCTGTCACATTTCAATTCATCTACTTGCACTGTCCACACCTTATATATGGATCATTTACAGCCACATGCTCCTTAATCACTATCATCTGGAGTCGCCGTCTTGGGTTCAGTCTTGTTCCGCTCCAAGCTGCCGGTGACGGAGGGTTTCAGGGCCAGCGAGGACAGACTCAGCGAGGTGAGAGCAGAGGGCGATGAGGGTGAGGAGGAGGAAGTAGGTGAAGTCGGAGAGGGAGGGGAGCGGCCGTTGGAGATGGGAGGAGGAAGGCTTGAGGAGTTGAACTTCTGCTCTCTGAGAAACCGGTGTTGTCTTAAGGTGGACGACAGGAGGAGTGCCTCGGCCGAGAGGCCGGATGCGGAAAGGCTAGCCAGAAATGCTTTGGCCTGGTTGGAGGAGGCCGTCAAGGAGGACAGCGCCCCCTCCTGGGGGTACTTTTGCAATCTGGAGGGCAGGTGGCCGGAGAAGCTTGCGGCTCTGGTGCTTGCGAGGAGCGACTCGGTTGCTCTGGCTCTGCTGATGTTCAGACTCAGAGCCTGAGGGGTGGGTGTTGAGGGCAAAAGTAGGGGGGATAAAGGACAGAGGAGTGGGTAGAGAAGAACAGAGTAAAAACTAAGAACATTTTGGGAGGCTCTTAAGGTTTGGCTTGGCTGCAATACATCATTAATCTCTCTCACAAGACACTTGCTTTAAGGAATGAATGAGGCTCTGGTGAATATTGACAGCTGCATGATGTTTTTTCCATAAAAGTATACAGGACTGACTAGGAGGAACTGGGTAAAGGATTGTGGGCTTCAGTCAGGAGATGCTGATGAAGAAGTGGTGGTGAAGACGGCAGAGGAGGAGGTGGACAAGCTTCGGTCAGGTCAGGTTGGTTTGGGTCGCTCGCTTCTGCTCACTGGGTCAAGGAGTTGGACGTGAATGGTTGCCATGAGGGCCGACGAAGGATGGCAGGTAGCGGTGACAAAGAGGAAAATGCAAGAGGAAGGGGACAATGGGAGGAAGGATGAAGACAAACACAGGACAACGTTATTCAGGTTAGGATCATTCATGCATGATGCTAGCCTGGTACACAGCTTTGCGTGTGGATTTCACCACATGAGGGCGAATCCACGTACATTTATAACACCCACAATGCATTATGCTAGAAGAAACTGACCATTTGACAAGATCTTGGTGGGTTTATTGAACATGAGCGTATATGCGTCTCTATAACCATCAGTCACTCACAAACACTCTTTCGGTTCCTGTGTGACAGGACGCTGAAAGAGTTCCATTGAGATCTGCTCAAACTCTAATAAGTTGTGAGGGAGATGGATGGACAGCACGGATACAAGGAGCAAAGAGGAGAGAGCGATGAGGGTGAAGAGAGAGCCTGTGTCTTTCCACATGAAGTGCCAATTATTCCACCCTGATAGAGCAGAAAAAGACTCTCCATCTCTCTCTCGCCCGTATCTCTCTTCCCTTTAACCTTCTCCCTCTCTTTCATTTCTCTCACTCTTTTCCAAACCTGCTGGCCCATGTCCTTTTCACAGAGCCTTCTCAAAAAGTCCCTGGAGAACACAACTATGATGGAGATTAAAATAGCTACTGCTTTTGCACAGTCATAAGGAATACATTTCCCTTTTGGCCATTTCCCACTTACTTTCTCTGCCCTTTTAAGATTTATGTGCCACAAGCTCATGTAATTGAGAATAGACATAAAGCTGTTCAAGGAAGTCATATGTGAAATGAAAATGGGTGCTAGGGGGGTACACAAACAACTTGAGATAGAGATAAAAAGATACATTAACGAAATATGTATAAGGGTGTTTTTTTTTTTTTTGCATTTTGCATTGAGAAAACCAATTTTGTCTGCAAGACTTGTGATTACTTCATTCTACTGACAGCATTTTTTTTGGGGAAAAGAGGTCACTTTATTTTAAGGTCCAATTCTCGCTATTAACAAACCATTAACTAAGACTTTTTTTCTCAGTAAACTACTAATTTGCTGCTTATTAGGAAGTTGTTAAGTTAGGGATGTAGAATATGGTCATGCAGAAGATGTGCTTTTTATAAGTGCTAATAAACAGCTAATATGTTAATAATTGGTATGCTAATAAGCAACTAGTTAATAGTGAGAACTGGTCCCTATACTAAAATGTTACCAGAAAAAAAGAAAATTGTACAATACCATTCAAAAGTTTGGGGTCAGTTAGGTCAGTTTTTTTTTTGTTGTTGTTGTTGTTTTTTTAATACTTGCATTTAGCAAGGAGGATTCATGTAACAGTCAAACATGACAGTAAAAACACGTATAATGTTACAAAAGGTTTCTGTCTCAAATAAATGTTGTTCTTTTGAACTTTCTATTAAAAAAACCCTGAAACATGCATTACAGTTTCTACAAAAATATAAAAGCAACATTGATAATAACAAGCAATAGTTCTTGAGCACCAAAAATATTAGAAATATCAGAATGACATCTGAATGATCATTTGACACTGAACTAATGGCTGCTAAAATTACATTTTAAAATATATTAACATTGAAAACTTTTTTTTTTTAATTTAATATATTGTACTTTTGATCAAATAAATGCAGACTTTGTGATGATCATAAGAGACTTATTACTAACCCAAACTTTTGAAAGGTGGTGTGCATTTCATTT
The DNA here is from genome assembly GCF_012432095.1 of Onychostoma macrolepis. Taxonomy (NCBI): domain Eukaryota; kingdom Metazoa; phylum Chordata; class Actinopteri; order Cypriniformes; family Cyprinidae; genus Onychostoma; species Onychostoma macrolepis. The sequence continues at coordinate 32,170,610 of NC_081157.1, read as the reverse complement.
ACAATTAGTCCAATAAAGACAGGGAGAAGAGGTCAGAAATGGCAAGTGAATCAGACCAAAAGACATTGACTACGTTTACATGGACATCAGTAATCTAATTATTTACCTTATTCTGAATAAGACAATATTATGATTAAGGTGTTTACATGAGTTGCTTTTAGAATAATCCTTTCATGTTCCCATTTTACAGTACATAGATCGATTAATGGCATGCGTCATTACGTCCCCACGCGACGACATCTGACGTCTCCTCCAGAATTTCACATACAAACATAGTTCGTCTTCGTGATGATGCCATATACAGCTTTGGGTGTTTCATTTTTAATGTTATGAAAGCTTCAAGTGCAGTTAATTATTTGTACGTGCATATAGACGATGGCGGTGTTGAAGCTCTTTTATTTGCCGGTTGTCCGCTGCCGTGTGTGTATCCTGTCGCAAAATGCGGCGAAAAGTCCTACACGACGGTAATAGTGTGATTAAGGTGTTTACATGTCTGTACTGCCCTTCAATAATGCGACTAAAATAGGAATACTCCACATGTCTTAATTTGATTTGTGTTTACTTCGATTATGACTTTAGCCGGATTAAGGCAATCAAAAATCTCTGTTTACATGGTAGACTCTTAACCAGAGTATTGCCTTATTAAAATCGGAGTATTGATGTCCATGTAAACGTACTGACTGTGTGAAGTGTTTGAGGAGCAGTGATGTGTTAATTTACTTTAAGCAGTCAGGGAGAGCAATCATTTCAAAGATGAAGTCTTTCGAGAGAAGGCTATAGAGTACAAAACTAAATCAAACGTGGAAGAGGCCGAGAGGCACAGTGTAAGGCACAGCAAGCAGAAAAAAAGCCTCAATGAAATGATGAAAGTACGGGTGAAAAGATGAGTGTGCATAAATGTTTGTATCCATTTGCTGCTAAGAGGGTTAAGACAAAAAGGAGATATACCCAGTCCACTTCAAAGGGAATAATTAGCTGTTACACTGACAAGACTAAATCCTGATCATATCCAGCTTAGCAGGAGTGCCTATAACAGCAAATATGCTCTCCTGTAATTATAGTTGCAATGAACCCTCTGATCTTGCTCGCTCTCTTGCCAATATCTGCTTCTCTCTTCCTTCCCCATAAAAGATTAGATTCTTTTCTAATATTCATGGCCTGTTGAACAGGGGCCAGATTTATTAAACACAGACTGAGGAGATTTACAGAGCACCAGCATATCTATCTTCTCCTTACCTACAGCACACAGGCCCATAGCTGTCTGTGTGTGTGTGCGTCTTTTTCTCCTACTAATCCATCTTTCAAACCCTCCCCTGTTTTCTCCACCTGTCTCGTTCACTTCGCTTATGTTGTAGAGCTCACATTTCCCTAGTCTCTGGCTTCCTGCTTTCTCTCTCCCCCTTCTCCTGAGACCCACCTGTCTCTGGTTTCTTTGTTCTGTTCGAGGGTTTTAAGTGCACTTTAGAGTCCCAAATGTTCTGCGATTGACGCTCCAATTCAGTTTTTCAAAGCGTCACTGCTAGAAAGTTCTCTCCCAGCCTCACTTCACTTGTGACTGACACACACAGACAAACACGCACATATACACACACATCTCTCCTAAGGCTTTCGGCAATAGTCTGAGCTGTGGAATCTAAGCTCTGAAATGCCCTCAGACAGACATTATGAATTGGTTTCAAGCTGAAAATGATCTTCTTAGCTTTCAGCAAACCGTTTTAAAAGTTAATACAAACTTACACAACAGTAAAGCTAAGAACAAGTCTAAAACCATGTTACATGCAAAACCAAGACTGAAAAAAGAACAAACCAAGACTACAGATAGACTAAGACTAAACTGGGACCAGACTAAGCCTAAAATCGACACTTAGGCTAGATTAAGACTTGACCAAAACTCTAACTAAAACTACACACAGTTTAATTTTTAGGCTAAACAAACAATAAACCAAAACTAAGATTAAAGATAGACCAAAACTAGACTGAGATTAGACTAGGCATAGATATATTTGAATAGTTTTGAAATAGACGTTTACATACCCTTTGCAGAATATGCAAATATGTTCAAATAAGAGGGATCATGAAAATTCCATGTCATTTTTTTATTTAGTACTGCCCTGAATAAGCCAATTCACATACCAGATGTTTATATTTACTCCACAAGAAAAAAGAGCCAGAGGGTGTAAACTTTTGAACAGGGTGATGATTACATTTTTCTTATTTTGTTTAAAGATCATATTTTTTTCATTTAGTACTGCACTTCAGAAGCTACATAAATACTTATATGTTTCCCAGAAGACAAAATAAATACAATTTACCCCGATCATCCAATTCAAAAAGTTTACACCCACTGACTCTTAATGCATTGTGTTGCCTTCTTAAGCATCAGTAAATGTTTTCACCTTTTGTAATAGTTATGCACGAGTCCTTCAGTTGTCCTCAGTGTGAAAAGATGGATCTCAAAATCATACAATCATTGTTGGAAAGGATTCAAATATGCAGATGACGCTGGAAAACCAAAGAATGTACAGGAGCTGGAGGATTTGTCTGAAGAATATCGGGCAGTTTAATCATCCAGGAAACAACACACAGTATTAAGATTCAAGGGTATGTAAACTTTTGAATGGGGTCATTTAAAAAAATTCAGTTATTTTGTTTTGTGGAGTATATATAAACATCTGTAATGTGAAATAGCTTATTCAGAGCAGTCCTAAATAAAGAATATCATGCAATTTTCATGATCCCTCTTATTTTGTTAAAATTATTGACATTTCGCATATTCTGTAAGGGGTGTGTAAACTTATGAGCACAACTATAGATAGACAGAAAGACAGATCATACCTGCTGTTGACCCTGGTTCTTAAGGAAGTCCTCTCTCTGTTTGCTTGTTTTGCTCTTTTCTGATCCGCTCTGCTGTAGGTGCTTGAGACGAGACAATGCCTTTCCACCACCAGTCTGAGAAGGATGATAGAGAAGAAGAGATCAATCTGTGCTCTATATTTGGTAATATTTTCCACCCAATTTCCAACAGTGTATTTGCCATCACCAGCAGTCAAAGGAAGTGCTGGAGGAGAATAGTGTGCAAGACAGGCAGGAGGGTGATGTGTTTTTAATAGAACACATGCATCTCAGCACAGTCCTCTCATTCATTCTCACACACACACACACACAGACACATATTACCTATAATTTCTTGTATTAAATTCAGAAAATATAAATTATACGCCTCTGCACGAAGTTGACAAAAGCTCTCAGTGCAATACAAAATAATGGACGCTTTCTCTAGTCTTTTCTCTCTGCATATATTACCTATCAAGCACTAGACCAAAGTCTAGAGTCACAACCAGCCAACAGTCCTTTTAAAGCTTCAAGGAGGCACATTAGCTGTGTGTTTTATGCTAATGAGCACCTCACTGAAAGAAGGGCTCTGTAAGAGGATCTAATGCTTGCAATCAGGTGGACCTGCGGGTGCCAGGTTCCATCTGTCCTATGAGAAAAGCGTGCAAGGACCTAGAGCAAGGGGCTCAAACACAACAGTTAGGAGGGATGATGCAATGTTGGCTTGTATACAAATGTGTGGGCTGAAAGCAACACAGTGGAAAACACAAGTGACTTCATCCCAATCCTTCCCTTCTGTCACTCACAGAGATCAGCCCTGTTCTCAGCGGAGCTGAGTAATACACATGACGTCTGGTGGATCGCTGCTTCATAGCGGTTTATCCTGACAACTACTCTCTAAAGACGAAAGACAAATGCGAGAGGAGACAATACCGCATAAATTACGCAACAAAATCACTTGAGTAGTTACGAAGAGCTTCCCTGGCTTTATCTTTTTATTTTACGAGAAAACCACATATTATGTCCTATGTACCAGAGGAAAATAAGACAAGGGGAAAGTAATCAAATTGCAAAGTCATTTTAAGAGGAGAAAAAAAAAGAGTGGGCTAATAAAGAATAGGAAACAAGAGAATTTATTGTGAGAAAGATACAATATGTATTTCTACAGAGTCTGGAGGCAAACAATTTATCAAAGCATTTGCAAAAGAGAACAAACTGATCTAGTTGAGCAACCCAGCGGAAGAGACCAAAAACCTTCCACCAGACAGGAAGTAAGAAGATGGAAAAGACAGAAAGACCAGGGCTGGAGAAGATACTGAAGGTTAGGTTGAACCTTGGCTGTGGATGTGCTGATGCAGGACGGTTTAGGTGGGACAGTGGGTTTGTTTGTGTCTCCTCCGTCTGCTGTATATCGGGTGCTGCCGGATCTCTTGGTGGAGGAACTCTGCGTCTGGACGGATGCTGGGAAGATGTTCCCCGTGTGAGGATCAGTGCTGAACTCCATCAGGCTGAGCTCCAGCTCACGGATGGTTTCCTCCAGACTGTCCAGACGACGGTACGTGCTGTGGCAGATGTCTTCCTTTTCCCCTCCAACGCCTTGAGTGCGGATCAAACCCACTTGAGATGTCTCTGCCGGCCCGTTTTGCGGCGAGACGGACAATGTAGTGTCCGACTTTCTCATTCGCTCTTCTTTCGTTTCTGTCGCCACCTCGAGAGAATCCTGAACCCTCGGCTCCCTCCTCAGGGGCTGTTTAATTGCTCTCTCACTTGTTAAGGGCGGGCATGACTGGGTCACATCCTGGACGGGACTCTGGAGCTCCCTCTGGGTTGCATCCAAGTCTTGTAATCGAGGGACTTTTTGGCAGGCTGACAAGTCTTGTTTCCACAGCGGCAGACGGGGAGTCCTCACAATGTGGCTGAAGTAACTTACTCTGATGTCATTTCCAGTGTTATTTTCTTTAATTGTCTGCGCGCTGTCAGACCGTCGGGTCTCTGCTGAGTCCTCAGAGGGGGACGTGGGAAGAGAGTTACACTCGGTTAAGACTATCTGGGGAACTGGAGTGGAGGACATCCCGTGCTGTATCTGCAATTTAACAGGAGTAATTTGTATAATTAACCAGTGAATGTGAATCATAAATGTCTGAGGTTGTAAGGTTAATGTAAAGGTGGCTAAAGTAAACTTACCAGAGATTTCTCTGTAAAATCACTGGAGTGATTATCACCACCCTTAGATGCGATCAACTGCTGGCACATACGTAGCGTAGCACACATACAAATACAAAATTAAATAAAGAAATCACAAATATTTAAAAGCATTCACCCAAGAATAGTTCACTCAAAAACCTTTCAGTCCTCATTTACTTTTACTACTTACATTTACTCTTTTTCATGTAATTACAATGTTTTAATGTCTGAATGGAAAAGCACAAAATAGTTCAAAATAGTCAATTTGACTCATGCTAATCTTGTCTTTTGTAATGTTTTGTGAGGAACTGACTAAAATCTACATAGCTATTCATTCATAATCTTATCCTCTATTTGAGTTGTTAAAGGGATATTTCACCCAAAAATGAAAATTCGGTCATTAATTACTCACCTTCATGTCGTTCCAAACCCATAAGACCTTTGTTCATCTTCAGAAACACAAATTAAGATATTTTTGTTGAAATCCAAGAGCTCGCTGACCCTCCATAGACAGCAATGCAACTGACACGTTCAAGGCACAGAAAGGTAGTAAGGACATCATTAAAATAGTCCATGTGATATCAGTGCTTCAACTGAAATGTAATGAAGCTACGAGAATACTTTTTGTGTGCAAAGAAAACAAAAATAATGACTTTATTCAACAATTTCTTCTCTTCCACAAGCATGTGTTGTGGTACTGCTGTGAATGGTGGCAGACCCGGGAGAGAAGAAATCATTGAATAAATGTGTTATTTTTGTTTTCTTTGCCACTGATGGACTATTTTGACGATGTCCTTGCTACCTTTCTGGGCCTTGAAGGTGGTAGTTCCCTTGCTGTCTATTGAGGGTCAGAGAGCTCTATGATTCCATCAAAAATATCTTAATTTGTGTTCTGAAGATGAACGAAGGTCTTACAGGTTTGGAACGACATGAGACTGAGTAATTAATGTCAGAATTTTCATTTTTGGGTGAACTAACCCTTTAACTTGTGACTGAATCATTGAGTCAGTGTGCTGAACTCGAGCGTGATTCGTGAACAAATCATTCAGACTAGTTTTGTGAAACGGATTAACTGATTCAAAGAAATATCCAAAAGAATTCAAAAGAATTAATTACATACCAGCTATTTCTCTCATGAACTTATTACATTTAGTATTAAAAATATTATGGAATTAGAAAACTTGGAATATGGAATATGGGCTACTTTTATATCTTTAGTACATTAATACTTTTTGAATTTTGAAAGTTTCAGTCCCCTCTCAATATTACTTCATGAAAAAAAACATAGTAAAACAAAATGTCTCCTCCTCTGTTCCTCAGAAGGGTTTGGAACAACATGAGGGTAAGTAAATGATGATAGAACATTCATTTTTAGGTGAACTATTCCTTTCAAGATCACAGAGCTTTGCTTCTGTGCTCACAAAACAGCAAAATTCAGAAATCGGGGCAAGTGCCACCACAACAAACCACTTCTAGATTCAGTGAAGGAAATTGGGCATTTCAACATAAAAACAGACATGCACTGGCAAGTGCACACTCACACACAATGCACAGTATGTGGTGATTGTGTAGTTGTGTGCATGAGTACACAACAGCAGTCCACACTAGCTCGCAGCAGGGGTTGTTACCTGTCCAGCCGAGGACACATGGGGCAACAGCTGTAAACTAGAGGGAGGAGGATATTTCCTGGGAGAGGGCAGGGGGAGAGTCAGATGTCGCTCAAAAAGCTGAGCGGTCAGGGAGATTGAAGAGAATGAATGAAAAATACGGGATGCACAATATCAGTTCAGACTGTGACATTTCAGGATTTTCCATGAAAAAACTCTGAAACTCAATCATTTAGGTTATGCACATTCACATACAGAAGGGAAAATCCCATAATTTATTAAAACAATTTACACAAAATGACATTATAATTTGACGGAACATCAGAAATGACACGCTGTACCTTTAAACAATGTTTAGAGCTCAGCTATTTCTCTTCATGAATGTGTATGTAGAGTGTGGGTGTTACGGAGTATGGATTTGTTTTGAGATGCAGCTTGTGAGCCTCATTAGGTTTGAGAGGGTCACTGCAGCAGTGCCCAGATCTCCACAGGTCTCCACAGGGTTTCCAACAGAGACATGCAGTGGGGATGGAGGACAAGAGACATCTGCTCGCTTACGCTGTCATCCACTCAACCAAGACAACAAAATCTGTCTGCTTATTGGTGTTAATGAGCATTGTAGTTTGTGTGCCATGTGTATGTGTGTGTGTGTGTATTGCTGCCCTGAAGCAGGTCAAGGAAGCCTAAAATCAAGGCTCAAGCTGTGTCAGTCAGGAGAAATGCACTGTTATGGCCCCGTGGCAAAATGATAATATGTCAATGGAGGCGGCTGGGGAGAGAGGATAGAATTTTTAATTGTGCATCAATTAAACAAATATAAATAGATTTGATGCATGCTCTGAAGTAGGACTGGGTAAAATCCTTAAGGTTTGTTGTTTAAAATAAAACAAACTGAACTGAAATAAACTGATTAAAAGGTACAATTTTCAAAAATAATAATTTCCCCATAGATTATACATATATACACTACTGTTAAAAGGTTTAGGGTAAGTAAGATTTATTCTTTTTTCATTCAGCAAGGACGCATTCTATTTATATTACATTATATGACATTTACATGTTACAATCTATTTCAAATAAATGCTGTTCTTTTGAACTTTAAAACTATATAAAGAACTTAATATTAAGAAGCTCAACTTTTTTTCAAAATTGATGATAATAACAAATGTTTCTTAAAAAGCTGAATCTAAAGGACCAGAGTAATGACTGCTGAAATTATATTTTGAAATATATTAAAATAGTTATTTTAAATAACAATTTTATCAATAAATAGTTATTAAATAACAATTTTTTTTATATTTCACAATATTGCAGTATTAAAGTATTTATCAAATAAACACAGCCTCGGTGAGCATAAGAGACTTCTTTCAAAAACATTATAAACTTTTGAACAACAGTGTATGTGTGTAATATAATAGAAAATATCAAATGAAATTTAAATTAATTATAGAATTTACATAGACTGATAATGTGTACTGTTTTTAGAAATATCCAGTGTGTGTTGTACGTAGGTATGACAGAACATCAGTATTACAGCAGGTACTGTATATGAATTTCTTTGAATTTTATAAAAAAAAAATAAATAAAAAAAGTGTCAACTTTCTTAAATTCTAAGAATTTCAGAATTGAATTTTTAATTGAATTACAGTTCTGCATTCTTTAAATTCAGTTTAAATTCTGGAATAAAATTAGTATGTAGAAGGCATTCCCAATTCAATTTGAGTGGTGCATAACCCTGCTCTGAAGTTGCTAATGTATCTAGAGATAAAGTATATGGGTAAGTGAGATGGCATATATTAGATGTTATGGTTGTTGATTCTATGTACAGTTAAATTAGACACAAACGGTATCCCACAATATATTCACCAGTGCCTAACTAACAGCACTTTACATCAGTACAGCACACAACATTGTCAAACCACTCATTTGAACTTAATAGTTCATGAGCCAAAGAGCACAGACAGAAATTCAGATCTCCTGCTTGCTAATGTGTGTTTAATGAATGAGCGAACCTGCCAACTGGTAGAAGCCACCAATGTGTGTATGAGTGTGTGTGTGTGTGAATGTAATTGCACTGCTCTGTGGGTGTACACCAGACACATCTGGTGCGTGTGACATATGGACATTAATCACCAACATTAACACTTCAGCCGTTAGGGTACAGACGGTCTGATACGACTCCTCAGGTAATACACGTGCTCACCTCTAGCTCAGCTGCAAACTTCTCCTCGTTGCCCTCCTCTCGCTCTCCACCAGCGATGGTCGGAGGGGTGGAGGCCGGTCGGGGGGCTTCAGATATACTCCTCCTCAGCTTAACGTGTGGCTTCTGAGAATCAGTCTCCTCTGATTCTGATTTCTGTTTATATACACAGACAAAAGGACAAATCTGTATATACTATATGCATTTTAAAAAAGGCGACTTACTTCAAAGATATATATATATATGATTTTCTCTTTTAAAATATGTTTGTTGTACTGTAATGTAATGGAGACATTGTCTATGTATCTACATAAACAGATTTAGATATTTCTGGACACTTAAGTTACAATTAATGTCTGAATGTCTGCAACAAGACTGTATGAAATGAATGAATTAATAAATAAATATAAAATACATTTATATATTTGTTTGTTTTTCTTTATGAAAACTTATTATGAAATATACATATTTTATTTATGGATGACAGAACCAATCAATCAATGAATAATATAAAATATAATCATTCATAAATAAATAATATATATAAATATTTGAAAATGTAAACATTCATTTATTACGTCATGAATGGATGAATGAATAAATAATTATATAAATATTTAAAAATACAAATATTTATTTCTTTATATGGTTGAAAGAATGAATGAATCAAAATAATTATGGCTGTTAAGACTGACATGATAACTGAATTGCAGAAAATAATAACTAAAAGGCTGCAAAAGTATAGAATATATCCCATTGTAATGTAATGACTGAATCTTAATTGAAAGTAAAGACAAGGGAAATGAACACCTAGAACCATCTTAATCTTTCTCAATCTCTCTCAAATTCACCTGTGACCGAAAGGTGATTTATTAGCGTAGGAACAACTGAGGTAAAATATCAACCATGACTAACACACCCACAAACACAGGCGGCTTTTATGAGATGCCTGACATTTTTGAGACCCTGCACTCAAATAAAAGTGATTTATGTGTTCCCCTGACTCCTCTGACGGTCCGTGTGCTGCTCTTTCAGTAACAGCTTGCATATGAATGTTTGAGAAAGTTTGCATGCATAAACACACACATGCAAAATCATCTGTGTGTGGGTGTCATTCTGAATGTCACCAGTCACCTTTATACTCTTTCCAGGAATGATCATCTCTCCGCTGCGTGTAGTCAGGCCAGGGGTGGAGGGGAAACTCCGGCGGGGTGGTGGAGGAGGGGGGGATTTTGAGGGCTTCTCTGTTCGATACCTCGCCACTGTCAGTTCATCCGAGCCTCGTCTGGATCCGCCGTCTTTACTGGAAAGTTTATTCTGAGGTTTATTAGGCTTGTGTTCAGGTGTGGCATTGGTGCTAGATGGACCCTGGCCCTGGTTTTGGTTTTGAATCTGGTTCTGAGCAGGTTTGATCTGCCTGGCAGCAAAGTCCAAGTCAGGAATGGCCTTCATGAGCTCAGCCTGAGTCTCCTCCAACAGTCGATTAATGTCCTGAGCGCTGTACTGTGTTAGACTGGCCCTCTTCTCTTCCCAATCCCGCTCAGCTGCCTGAGGAGACATACAGATTACATTTTACAAGATCATTAGTGCTTCAAAACAGCTAAAGAAGCTGAAGTATTAAAGCCTATTCACACCAAGTCAGAATTTTCAACTCTAAAAACATAAATATGTACAATTATTCAAAAGTTTGAGGATGGTAAGATATTTTGAGTTCGTTTCATTTCTCTTATGCTTACCAAGGCTGCATTTATTCAATTAAATATACAGTAAAAACAGTAATATTGTGAAACATTATTACAAATTAAAATAACTGTTTTCTATTTTAACATACGTTTCAATGTAATGTGTTGCACAGCTAAATTGTTAGCATCATTACTCTAACAATTTCTAACAATTACTCTAACTCTTCAGTGTCACACGATCCTCCCTGAAATCATCCTAATATGCTGATTTGCTGCTCAAGAAACATTTATTATTATTAATGATGAAAATAGTTTGTGGAAATATTTTAATATTTTGTGACACTTTTTTAAAGACACTTTGATGAATAGAAAGCTAAAAAAAAACAGCATTTTTTAAAATAGAAAATGTTTGTGACATTATAAATGACATTTAATCAATTTGATGCATCCTTGCTGAATAAATAATTTCTTTAAAAAAAAAACTGACCTCAAACATTTGAACTTCATAACAGTTCATCAACAGTTGTGCCCCTTTGCATAGTAAGTATTTTAAATTGTTGATTAAAACATTGTCATTCTTTTTAGCAACACAAATTGTCCAAGGTTCATTTCTAATTTAAAAACATACCTTCGTACTATTGTCTAATTTAATGACTTCAGACTTTGGCCTTTACATATTAAAACAACATTACTAAATAAAGGAATTGCTATTATATACATTTAGACAAACGGTTTCTTTCATTTTAAATCTCATTCCTCACCAGTCTAACTTCCACGGATGAGGCCTTATCAGACCCTCCTCGACCTCCCAGCTCGCCCAGCTCCCGTCCCTTCAACGAGCCCACCATCCCATGAGAATCCTTCTCACGCTGTGCACTAGAGGGGTTCGAGTGGCTGTGGACTTGACCAGAGTGAGGGCTCCAGTTAGCCAGGCTGGTCTCATTGAGGTTTAGCGGTGGACTGGTTGGAATATCAAAGTCTGTGTTCTTCCTGTACTCGTCCCCTCCTCCGAGTTTAGGAGAGGGGCCGGAATACTCATCCTGGGTTTTCCACACTCCTTCATTCACCAGCCTGATGAAACCATAAAACAGCACTCAAAATAATGAAGAGTAAATTACATTTGAGACGTGTAGCTAGACAAGGAATGATTAAATAAGTGTTTGTCTACCTCCTCAGTGTGGTGAGAGTGTCTGTGATAGATCTGCAGCGTTTAAGCAGAGCGTCCAGTCTGTGTGGCTCCTCTTTCAGGAATTTCACAGCTTCCACTTCCACTCGCAACACCACTCGCATTTTACTCTGGAGCCCCGGGAACTGATCTGAACGAGAGAGACAAAGAGAAAAACAGACAGGCAGAGAAGTGAACAACTCTCTTCAGTAAGCGAGGTTCAAGTGTCTGGCTGTGAAGGACAGAAAAGAGTCTGAGTCTGTCTCACTCTTCAGCTCGGTGAGAGTCTCTCCCAGTTTCCTCAGCAGCGAGCTTTTCTCCTCCAGCTCCTGCACTGTCACATGTCGGTGATTGACAGACATCTCCTTCTGGATTTCCTCCACTGACTTTTCCAGATCACTGTCAAGCGCAAACACCCACTCATTAGCTTCGTTACATATTGATTGAGATTCAGAAAGAGCATAAACCTGCATGACATATTAATTGACGCTATCACAAAGCAGAAGGGAATCTTGCACATTTTGATGTTTCTGACATTTAAAAGTTCAAAAATGTAGCACGAGATGAGCGTGAAAATCCCAAACCCGCCTCCCTGCACTGTGGCGTCGGCACGCATTTGAATAAGTGTCAGTGCAGCAGGGTGTATTAGCACTAAACGACTGAGACACAGTCGGAGTGTTTACACTCGAAATCCAATTTAACCACGTCAAATAAATCCACCCCCCACAAAATGGTTTGTTACAAACAGCGTCCCGTTAATAATTGAATCACATCAACTGGCTGTTAGCTATACTTAATAACCGCTATCAATTAAAAGCAACACGACTGATCTGGCAGCGAGTTGAAGAGGCGGATTTAGTCACCCTGCTGCTTTTAATTGGAAGAAAATAAATCAATGAGATGCTGTCCGTTGTTTGTACGGGCTAACGCTGAGGTGTGGGTCTGCAGGTCTTTAACTGAGACTGTCTATGACTCATTGTCATGCATTTATTCACTTTCGGGTATGAGTTCATGAGAATCTGTGCAATAAAAATAACTGGGAAATTATTTTTTGCACATTATGCAGCAGTGTCACTAAGCTAGTGCCTCAGACTGCAGTATTACAGCACATATTGTGTGAGAGACGCACTGCAGTTGCTGTATGATGAGTTCCTCCTCGTTCAGGTATTTGAGTCTCTCCTCTTCCACTAGGAGGCGCTGTCTCTGGAGAGGGTCTTCCTGTTTCCTCAACGCATCTGATAGACGCAGACTCAGCTCTGTCTCGGTCCTCTTCAGTAGACTGCGTATGGAGTCCTGGTTCTGCAACTACACACAAACACAATCCAATTTAAGTCCGTGTTAAGGCACTTTTTCTGGTAACACTTTAATTCGATAGTCCACTTTAGACATTCTACTAACAGTAAGTATCTTTGCAACTACATGTCAACTAGCAGTCATTAGAGTATTAGTAAACTGTCTGCTCAATGTCTTCTAACACTTTATTTTGATGGGTCCACAACATACAACATACTATGAGGAACTTTGCAAGTATGTCAACTTATTCTACTAACCCTAAACCTACTGAGAGTTAGTAGGCACGTAGTTGCAAATTAATGAGAATTAATTGACATGTAGTTACAAAGTTACTTAGTTAGTAGAATGTCTAAAGTGGACTATCAAAATAAAGTGCGACCCCGTTTCTAAACACATGATAAATGTTATAAATGTGTTGCTGAAAACACGTTACAAAGACTGTTAACTATGTAGTACTGAATTGTGGAGTAAGGCCGCTAAACAGTTTTTCACCAACTGTCATTATTGTTACTACAGTTTTATAAACTAGCTATGCCTTCGTCACGTAAATGCATATTATAAACATGTATGGCTGTGTAAATCCAATTAAGCTGGGAGCATTTTTATTGTAATTATTTGTGAAATTTACTAGCAATTTCTGAGCAGCTTTTTATAATTACCGTAGAAATACAGGAAATATATGCCAATATGTGACAGGGGTGTTAAAATATTGTGTTGGACAGCAGAGGCTTTTGGTCAAAAAATTGAGAATAATAATGCAGGACATGTTATATGGTCAACCTAGAATAGTGTTACTGTTCCTAGAACAACAACCAGTCGCAAGCCCTTCTATGTTCAGTATTAATCTATGAATTACAGTCTTCAGACGTTTCAGGTGTATCGGTGTGGGAGCGTTTTACAGAAGGTCAGCTGTCACAATCCATCACAACACAGCTATCAGATGACTCAAATATGTATCCATATGTAACACTGACCTGTCTTTGACCATATGCAGCTGTCATCTTGAATGTGAAGGTATGAGATTATAGAATTGACTTTGACAGTGTGTGCATATATAACGTATACCATCCTTGATAGTGTTTATGATGGATCACATTCGTTTAAGGTCTCTTGAACGCCCTAATGTGAATGCGCATCCATGTCCTTGAGTTTATTTTCTAGTATTTTCAATTTGTGCATGTTGAAGGTTGTGTGGGAGTTAGAGTGCCAGTTATCACCATAATTTTGTGATGCGTAAGCACTCTGCAGACAATGTTTGTTTGCCCTGAGAGAAAAACAGAGTGGACTTTGTCACTTGCGTAGCGCCGATAATGAGAAAAGTGTGTAAAAACTGTGTTTTTGCACACTCTACGTTTGTGTGTACGATACGATTTTAGTGTCATTTGGCGGTAGTTCCTCCTCGAGCTGAATTATTTATGAGTCTCATGCATTATTCAACATATCCATGTCTCCTAGGTAACGGGATGAGGGCAGGGGCCGTGTCTTGAGCTCTGGCATTCAGGCAGGTAATAGTCTAACTCAGCAATCTGCAGTTGTCATGACACCAGTGGCTTGGCTCTCGACACCAAAGCAATTGACACCAATCTCACAGTCCCCACGCGACATGCTCAGACTGTCGCAACATCCCCTCTACTTCTCCATGCATTTGCCTTATTGGCTTCCAACTCACATCCACCCCAAAATTGGGGTATAGTGCTCTGCTTCAGTGCTAAATGTTCATAAGCTGCAAAAGTGACATCTTAATGGGTTCAATCAGTTTTTTTTTACATCCCTTACAAATATATAAATCTCTCTCTATTTATATAGTAAAAAAAACTCAGTAACACTTAAAGACTTTATTTATAATGCATTATAAAGGGTTATTAAAGGGTATAATGCAGTATAAGTCAAGTCAAGTCAAACTTTATTAAGATCCCTTACAGGCAATTTGGATGCAGCAAGAATCATAAGCACAGCAGACCCATACAATACATTCCAAAACATAAATACATAAAAATATATAAATAAAATACAGTAAATACAATAAAGTTCACCTAACAGATTCCTTAAAGACCATTTAACAGCCGAATTGCACAGGGTACAAACGAGTATTTATATCGGTTACTTTTCATCTTTGGTAGTCTATAACGGGAACCTGAAGGAAGCATTAAAAACACTGGATGCAGAAAATGGTCACTGTCCAGAAGCACAGATTGGGCCCGACTCAAAACATTCCTACTGAACAAAAATGACAAACTTGTTTGTTCTTTGCCTATAATCTTCCCACTAAGAGTAACTATTCTATTTAATGCATTTTTATGTTTCACACTGAGATTTCCAAACCAGCAGCTAATAGAAAAGGATAGTACCGACTCAATATAAGACTTATAGAACAATTCCATCATTGTCCTATCTACATTGAATGATCTTAATTTTCTTAAACAATATAGGCGCTGCTGTCCCTTTTTACATAAAACCTCTGTGTTCACATCAAAACACAATCTGTTATCAATAGTTGTGCCCAAGTATTTATAACTGTCCACACATTCTACCTTCTCACCCCTGATAATGGTAGCCTGGGAAGAATGTGGTTTTATTCTAAAAGTCATATCTTTTGTCTTGGACACATTCAATTGCAAACAGGCACCATCACACCATTTCACAAAATCACAAGTATGCATAATGTGCCTTGTGATTCGTTATAACTTATAAATAATTCGAACCGAATTTAAAATGCAAAGTGTAACAATGAATTTATAAGTGTTACAATATATTAACTGTGGTTACAATTAGTCAAGAGATTGTGCATTGCATTATAAGGTGCATTACAATGCATTAAAACTACTTTTATAATGCATTATACATAAAGGCTTTAAGGAAAGTGTTACCAAAATCTCCCTCTAAATATTTGCTAAACAGCTCTTAAATGTCCTATGCAGGTTGCTTTCAGGTTTGCTTCTCTAGCAAAATTATCTTGTTTTAAGAACTAGTTGATACTTACATATACTTATTATGCTTAATATATACTATATATTTTATTTCATAATTAAGAATATTTAATATTTTATAATTATTTGTTCATTTTGCATTAAGGGATTGTATTTTTATTTTTTTTTTTTGCAAATGCAGACTCTTTACAGCTGCAGGGTTTATGTTATGTAATAAGGACTACAATGTTTCATCTTCCATATATTGAAATCTAAATCTTTTAGAAAATTACATATGGAAATAAATGGTTTTAGGTTTTTGAACATGAAGAACCATTGTGTATGAAATAACAAGGAATATTTAAGATCCTGCACTCTTTCTAGGTCACTAATTGAATAAGCAAATTAATAATGTGAACTCCTTTGTATAAAAGATCAAATTTCCTTGCTTGCATTGAGTGAAACAGACGTCTCTCTAGAAGCTTCTTTTCCTGTTTTTCTACTCTGTTTATTCAGAGAGTTGAGATGGGGGTGTTAACTCGTGAATCACACCGGTAGCTATCATTCCACAGTCAATTTTTATTAAAGCACTGCTGACTGAAAAGCTGACTTGATTTGAGGCCGGCTTCCTCTCTCTTCTTCTATGTATCCCTGTTGGCCCATACCATCTCATCGAGTATGATATTAAGAGTTATTGCCTGCCCTGCTATAGGAGTGAATCACACACAGCAGCAGCCGGAAAATTAATGACTAGTTGAACACATGCTCACTTACACATAAATACACACACACTTAGATATACTTATGAACAGTAATGTAATCAAGTAATGTAATCATAATCTCTTATGTTCACCAAGGCTGCATTAATTTAATCAAAAATACAGTTAAATTGTAATATTGTAATATACCATTTTAAAATGTTAAAATAAATTGTCAGCATCATTACTCCAGTCTTCAGAGTCACACGATCCTTCAGAAATCATTATAATCTGCTGATTTGTTGCTCAAGAGATTGAAAAATTAGCCTAAAATAGGCTAATTCTGGTTCATTTACAGAAATATTATATTAGTTAACAGGGACATTGTACATTAAACAAATAAAATAAAAAAATATTATTATATTTATATTTTTTCTTTTTTATTTATTCATACTTGGTTTTGAAATATTTAATGAGTTAAAATTGCTCTTCGTGAGTGCAATCCATATAAAATTATTTTTAGAAATCATGGATGACTGGAAAAGTCATGAAGATTCATTGCTGTGCGATCCCTGTTTGTAGACACTGCACTCACAAAGAGAAATGTCTGATGCAATTTTATAGCAGAGCATGACTTGAAAAAATTATTTTCCGCTGTAAAAATTTCCATGACTTTTTGAGGCTAGAAAAAATCATTTAAAAATTCCCTCACATTTCTAGGTGTTGCAAGACTATGGGAACTGTGAATATAGAAAGGAAAGCGTATGACAGACACACAACCCAATAGGATCTGTCAGACTGTTAGTGTGCCATCTCCTCTCTGCTGGCTTTCAGCCCTCCCTAAAGCTCCCTCCACATCCTTCCTTTCTCTCCTCCTTCACACATTCACCAACACAAATATTTCCCTTTATCATACTCCTGCTCAACATGTCACCATGATAATCTGACAGCTGGCCGTACAAGGAATTTCAACAGTTTACAACAGTATCCATATGTATTTTTTTTAAGACATTTTGCCCCATTCAGACATCAGATTCTATATCCATCCTGCTCGTCAGAGACGACTGCTGTCCTGGGATAGTTGGCCCATATCTAAAAAAAAATCTGACATTTTGACAGATACATTTCTGACTGATACAGTATCTGAATGTTCCCTGTTCCCCATAGAGGCAACTTATCAAACATCACTCTTCTCCCTCTTTTTCTGTCTGTTTCTCTGTATTTCTGCCCAATTTAACACACACAGGTACAGAACACCAGCATTTCAATCTAAACTTTCTGTAATGTAAAAAGTAAGCGATTTTGAATCCAAAATTTTCAGTGTCTATCTTTTGTAAATATGTATCATCAGTAACACAATCGAAAATGTTCAAAAACGTTCAAATAGGTTTGATTTTACCATCAAGTCCTCTTGTTTGGATGTTCAAGTGTGTAACGCCAAAGTCCTTAAGGCAAGTCATGTCACTCAGCGGCCATCTTTGAAACGCATCTCGGGCACGCAAGTGCAGCTCCTATTATCTTAAAATGGGGATACATCTATTTCTCCAAAACTGGTCGCCAAGCTTACGATTAAATTTTGTTTATTTTGCTCAAATCACATTTAAAAAAGCTTATTTCTCAGGCTAGACCAACCAGTGCGCATGCGCAGTCCTAAGCGCACGTCTCAGAATGCCGACTGTTTCTATAGAAACCGGGACTTCAACGGCGCTGACTTTACCGATTAGCGATTGACTCTTTGGCTCAGAAGGCGATTGAGCGGTCATATTGAGCGTTGCATTTCCCCCCATTCAAAACTATACGAATGACACGTCTTGGGTATTCTATAATCTTTGGTAACGCATGCAAACTTTCCATACTGAACTGTAAACATGACCGAGATCGATGCATTTCCTCCTCTACACCACGCACACTGAACACCATCGGGACACGGAGCAACAAATCTGCCGTAAACACCAGGTGAGGCCATTCAGCACGTCCTCCTTGTTTTTCGCTGCTGTGTGTAAATAAATTAGACTGTGAGATATTGTGAAGACTACAAATCGGTGCTGCTGTTCCTGCCGTCTGTGCCTTCTGTACCACCTTCTGTATCACCTCCTTAAATCGTCCTCCCTGTCAGCAGGCAAACATCTAGATGGCTTGCAGTGTTAGGTGCAGGTTAGTGCAACACTTCCTAGCATTGTTCAATTCTCGATTCGGACTGGTTGACACTCATTCCAATATGGCTATGAAGTATTTCCAGGTCTGCAAATAGTGTTTTACATTTAACTAATGTCTAGAGATAAGCACATGTACAAGTGATTTCCATGGAATAAATGGAATCATTGACAATGAACTGCTTAAGAATTAAAATTTTAGTAACTGGTAATTGGCTTCGCATCATGCTGTATTTCGATCTCAGGTATGCATTCAGTTTTCAATATTTCAGCTGTCCGTTGTCAGTTATTCCTTACTTTGAGACTGAGGTCTTACAATAATGACAATGTCTGACTTTCTAACTTTTCCAATAGTGTGTGTTTCTATGACTGAAACTATGCTATCAAATGAAAGCAATCTGGAGCAGTATTTTGTGTAATGTGTGATCATTTGCACTGATGCAATGAGTGTTGTTGTCAATCGAAAAGTGACACCTCTCCAAGTAGGAGAGAATTTACAAAGTTCACGAAACATTTGTCCTCAACGTTGAACTGAACTGAATATTAACACTATTGCCTTCTTTAGAGCTGCTTACAGCTGAACTGGATTTGTTTCATAACTGATGAACGTTGCAACCTTTACACTGTTACCGAACTAAATGGAATCAACATTTAACTATTGTCTTTTATAAAGCTGCTTACAGCTGAAATTGGATTTGTTTCATCAGGAATTCTGCAATATTAACACTAATATTTTCCTGTTTATTAGTTTGAAGCTGCGTTTTGACACAATCTGTATTATACCAAGCACTATATAAATAAATGTGATTTAACTTGACTTCCTGAAAGCTAAATGCCACAATCAGAACAAGTTTGAAGTTTGATTTAAAGTTTCATAACCAGCTATGTGGAGCAGCCCCAATGAAATTACTACCTAGCGTGCGATGTGTCGAAAATAGAAACCAAGCAGGTGACAAATTGTCTTGACATGCTACGCTTTTGATGGTCACCCACGGTGAGGACAAAAACTCAGATTAGCATGGAAGAAATGTGATTTATCACATGCCGCTTTATCACGTCATGCCTGTTCAGTTACCTGCGGTGTGTCAAGATGCACGAGATTGTAACGTCTTACCTGCATTTTACGGAGCTGTGCGAGCTGCTTGCGCAGATCGGTGGCGTTCTGTTGTAGGTCGTGCAGGTGGAGCTGCATCTGTAGCCTGGAGACGGTGGAGGCCTGAGAGCCTCCAGATGAAGGCGGAGGCATCAGTGCCAGCGGGGCAGATGGAGTCAGCGCTAATAACCACAACACAGGACAAAGATTCGACACTGTGAGCTTGAAAGACGCACTCAATCAAATACGAATTAGTTTGCACTTACCCATCTACACCTGCATTGTTTAGTCCTGCTCCTGGAGATCGACCTTACAACAGAGTTTATGGTGCTTTCATGTTACAACAAATGTGTTTAAAAGTTTAATGCAAACATAAAGTCATATTTAATAGTCGGAAATGCAGGATAATGTTGGATTCAAGTCCACCTGGGAAGCTCTTACAGCCAAGTTAGGTAATTGCTTTTAGGATATATCACACTTTCAAGTTGAAAACACAATATCCAAAACGAAACAATGAAAAGCTCTTTTTTTTTCTGTTGTATCCGTAGATAAGCACTAATGAATACACCTGCATTATCTTTACACTATAGGCATGGAATGTAACAAGTAATGTACATTTCTCATTCTCCATGAAAGCATGGAGTGATAAAACACAACAGTAAATACACAATTAATGTTCATTATTGCTCTTTATTTTGTTTCATTAGCTCTAAAAGCTTTCTGTCTTAGTCCGCAAGTGAAAATAAAGAGAAAGAAATATGAAACTGCCCAGCGAGTCTATTTTATTCTGAGCAAAATCACTTCATAATGTCATAATTATGATTTCCGAACTTGTAAGGAGGAACTTCCCAGGAGGATTTGAACACAGTTTGTTCCAGCCATGTTCCAACACACCTGGCTGTAAATTCAATCAAGTGACCTTGACTAGCTGGATCGGGTGTGTTTGATTAGGATTGAGGCTAAACTCTGCGGGAAGGAAGATCTCCAGAAACCAGATCAAGGACTTTTCCTCTACACCCATCCTTCTTTGTGTTTTCAGACAGAGATACACTAACCCACACACACACAAAGCGTGTTGTCACCGCCAGAACCCATTCAGGAACATGCTGTTAGTGAGGAATACAGAGATACCAGCACTCTCCAGTCAGCTGTTTTTAACAAAAGGGTACATGTACTGATTCCCCAAGATTCAGGAAATGAGAAAACCAACACATCCTCCCCACGCTTCATTTTCAGCGTGTGAATGTGTTAAGTTCAGGAGTGAAAACAGACTGAGGGAGAGAAATATCTAGTGCAGGCAGGCCACAGAGGAGATACAGTAGAAAACTACAGTGAGATCAGGCATTAAGGGGATAGTCCACCCCAAAAAAAAAGAAAATTCTGTCATTATTTATTCACCCTCATGTTGTTTCAAACCTGAGTTTCTTTCTTCCATTGACCACAAAAGATGATATTTTGAAGAATGTGAATAATCAAATAGTTGATGGTAGCCATTGACTTCCATAGTATTTTATCCATACTATGGAAATCAATGGCTACCATCAAATGTTTGACCAACATCCTTCAAAATACCTTATTTTGTGTTCAGCAGAAGAACGAAACTCATATAGGTTTGAAACAAATTGAGGGTGAGTAAATGATGACAGAATTTTCATTTTTGGGTGGTCTATCTTTTTAAATAAACAGAAGGATCACATTTTCATATAGATAAAAACAAGCACGCCCACTACATACACCAGGAAAGACAGATTAAATATGAGAGAGCAGAGACAAGGCTACCTTTCTTCTTCAGCCGGCCAGCTGTAACATACATTAGAAGCTTTCAGCTTGCAGTTAACTAAATAACCATAATAAAGTAAAGAAGCAGAGTGCTGAATTGGACTTGTCGTGGATCAGATTCAAAGGGGGAGACTAGGACTCATGGGAAACTCTCTCGATGGTCCTTTACTGAGGTGAGAGTCGACTTAGACTCACCTCTCTTAACCGTGAAGAACCTTCAAAGACAAATCTAGCAAATCAAAACTCTGGCTGCAGCCTTTGAAGGCTTGGCCACTGATGAAGACGCTCTCTGAGGACAACCGTTACGGATTTGAAAAGCAACAAAATTGAAAACTAACAAAAAAAGGAGCATTGAGCAATATCCGTGAAAACATCAAGGTTATTCTGACAAAGAAGAACAAAGGAGTGAAAACAAAGTAGGGTCCTTCATTCAAGTGCATTCTGCAGAATCGTGTCTGGTTGTTTTAATACGTCAAAGGCCTGTTTGAGATCAGCAGTTTTTTAGACATTAGTTTTACAGCCTGCCTCACAACTGCTCTGAACAACCATAAAGAAGTAGCTGGACTCACTTCCTGTGGCGGAGCCGTCGCTGGTGGATTCGGTCTTCTCGCTGGAAGAGAAAGGGAAGGGCCGTGAAAAGTCCGCCCCCTGGTCCGGAGGGCAGCCCGCCATCATGCAGAGACGCAGCAGGCCGCATCTGAGGATCATACAGCCATGATACTACTACTGTACTACAGCACCTATTACTACACTGACACTGCACTACTCTAACACGACCACTGCACTAGCCTTCTCTATGGCTAACAAATGGTTTCGCTATCTATCTTATATTATGCTACTGTTATTGCACCTTTTACTATCTCCACACATTACAATTCCTTTGAGTAACACAGCTTTATTTAACATATGAAACAATTGTGTTAAACCATGTACACTGCTGTTCAAAAATTTGGAGTCAATAAGATTTTATTTATTACTTTTATTCAGTAAGGATGAGATCAATTGATCCAAAGTGACTGTAAAGATATCTATAATCAAATTCACTTCTTTCTATTCAAAGAATCCTGAAAAAAAAAAAAAAAATAGCAGCACAACTGTTTCCAGCATTAATAGTAATAAGAATTGTTTCTTGACCAGCAAATCACCATATTATAATGATTTGACTCTGAAGACTAGAGTTATGACTGCTGAAAATTCAGCTTTGCATCACAGGAATTAATTACATTTTAAAATATATTTAAATTGAGGAGTTATTTTTAATTGTAATATTATTTCACAATATTACTGTTATTACTGTATTTGTGGATCATAAATGCACTCTTGGTGAGCAAAAGAGACTTTTTTCTAACACATTAAACAATTTTACCAACCCCAAACTTTTGAATAGTGGTGTATTAGAACTGAGCTATACAATCCAATATGCTACTATTCTTCATTCTGACCTACCTATTTTTATATTCCAAAACAATTTAAACACTATCCTTAACCACACGTCACTGGCTTTAATAACATCTAAAGTTCAGCAAAGAACTCTCACTTAAAAGTATATTTAAGGCCTATTTACACCAGGGTAAATTATCAGCAAATATTTCAGCACAAAAGGATTTTAACACCAAAATGCACAGATTTGCACTGTGATTATCTGACTTTTTTCCATACACTCAAAAAAAATAAAACTATCTAATCAATAGGATTTACATCTGGCATTTCTATCTCAAACTCCACCTAATCTGAATGAAACACCCTACTTGTACAATAATCTTATAATCTCTACTCAATGCTTTCTTCAAAACTCTCTTTTTGAAGTTAGAATCTAAATATTATTCATTTCCTTTCATAAAATAGTTGATGTGAATGACTTGTCGCATCGAATATGAATGATAATAAATGTCCAGCAACATCAAAGCATCGGGTACAAAGAGATTCATGGCCATCGCAGGACAAAAAAGACCACCAGCACACACAATTATACAATACAAGCACTTTACAGTCAGCAAGTGAAGACATTTTTGCAAGCTTATGAAACATAAGAAAAGCCAATGGCTATATAGCAAACAAGAGAACACAGGATATTACCGCATGACAGCAAAACGGTACCATGATAACAACACTGAGCATGTGTGAAATGGTTGAATGTATTGTGTAAAACTGTTTTTTAGTGTCAAGGACATTTTACATGGTACACATTCTTAGGTGCATATGTTTTCCATATACACGAGAGAGCACAACAACACTCACTACTGCTTTAGCTCAATGCTAACAAACCACAGGCTGCTTCGATACAAAACTACAAACTACAAAATGCCATTTATTTCTCCATATAATGTTATTTCTCCATAAAATAAGTTGAACTGTGAACTCACAGTTACTGTGTACCATGTACAATGGTCTTTACATGTCAGATGCTTATTGTGACTGACTTATCAGAAGCCTGTATGAGTGAGATGGCTTTTATAGGTTGGTTGTCAATGTAAGTGAGCATCTGATTGGCACTGGTTCCATGTTAATGGATCATAGATGGCTCTGTGGATGTAGTCATGTCTTACGTGCTGTCACTGTCTGGTGCTCGTGTTAGGACGCTCTGAACCAGTCCAGTCAGACTGGCTATCTGCTTCTCCATTGCCTCCATACGATCCCTGCTAACGAGACAGAGACAAAAAATTTATAAGTGTATACTTTTTTAACATACATTTCCCAGGGTTTTTTGCTTAAATTTTCTCTTAAAGACTGCAGTAGTAGTAGTAGTAGTAGTAGATTTTCTCTTTGCAGTAGTAGATGTTCCATTACTGGCAGTCATATCTGTTCAAAGACAGCAACATTTCCCCTAACAGTGGACTATCTAGGGCAGGGGTGTCTAATCCAGGTCCTGGAGAGCCAACGTCCTTCAGACTTTAGCTCTACCTTCTCCCAATCCTGAAGACCTTGATTACTTTGGTACAGGTTTGTTTAACTGGGTTCTGCAGGACAGTGGCCCTCCAAGAGCAGGATTTGACACCCCTGGCCTCGGGGCATCACTCAATATCTCTCAATAATAAAGTGCCAGTGCCCGGGCACAGGTTTTGTTTTCTAGTGAGTAGGTGTAGCTTAGCACAGAGTAAAAACTGTTTAGCTGTTGGATCATAACATTTGGAAGAAGTCCGAGTAAGAAGAATCCAGTATCTTTAAAAAATGTGCCACACCATCCCAGAAATTCCCAATGAAAAGACAATGCCAAAAATAAATAAGATAAAGATATAAATAACATAAGGCAAACAAGATATTAAAAAGCTTGTTTAAATCATGTGCCAAGTTCTTAAAAATGTACTCTATATATTAATATATTTAATGCATGTGGAGTAACCATGAAGTAAACAACAATAACATATGCTCCTAAATAATTACTTTCAAAAGTATACTGTATATAGAGAAGAAATTGTTGAATAAAGTCTGTTATTTTTGTTTTCTTTGCGCACAAACAATATTCTCGTAGCTTCATAAAATGAAAGGTGTTTGCACACTGAGTCTGAAATTCTTGTTCGAAATATAAATAAAAAATAAATACGATCTCGCGTTGTCTCTCAATCATTTTTACACACTGCCTCCGAAACTTTCATCTGTCATAAAAAAAAATTCTGCGTTTTCGTAACCGTAGCAAGCATTTTGATAGGAAAGGATGACGAATACGAAAAAACCCGCAAAAGAAAATTTCGGACTCAGTGTGCAAGGACCTTAAGGTTGAACCACTGTTGTCACATGGACTATTTTAATGATGTCCTTACTACCTTTCTGGGCCTTGAACGAGCATTGCTGTCTATGGAGGGTCAGAAAGCTCTCCCACTTCATCAAAAATATCTTAATTTGTGTTCTGAAGATGAACTTCATGAGGGGTAGTAATTAATGACAGAATTTTCATTTTTGGGTGAACTATCCCTTCAATAAGGATTTCTTTCTTGCATTTGCATAATAATAAATCGAGGGGTGAGAACCAAAAGGGCGTAAGTGACATTTCACCAACTTTACAGGAGAGCCAAAACAAAAATTCTACCATAGTTTGATCTGACTTTGTGTACTGATTTCAATTGTTTATAATACAAATTTGTACACTCATGGATGACAGTACTTTTGCCAGTAGAAAGAGCTCATTAAGAGCTTTCATTTGATGTATATGTCTCCATTTCACCAAAAATGTCACTTACGCCTTTCTGGTTCTCACCCCTCGAAATGCTGTTTATTAATTGATGTTAAGGGTGTGTAGATTGACGTTCAGTTTTTGTCCATGAAAATGTGTTTGTCAATAAAAAAATAAAAAAATAACCTCACATACATGTACATGATTGCACTATGTATAATCATTTTCTATTCTTAACTGTTTTAAATTCTTTTTAAATCAATTTTCATATCTTGTTTTTATTTTATTTTTTTAATTCCTTGTTTTATTGTTGTGACTTTTTTTTTTAATGACTTTTTCACTTCCTTTTATGTAAAGCACTTTGAATTATCACTGTGTATGAAATGTGCTATATAAATAAACTTATATAGGCCTTGCCTACATGTACTTTTGTTAGTGCTCACCGTGTGTCCGTCTCGCCCCCAGGTAACGACGACCCAAATCCAGGTCCCTTACTCCCATCTCCTAGGGGTTCAGAACTGGAGCTGGGTCTGGACTTCGGACTCTCCACAAACACTGAAGAGGAAGCTGAATCTTTGCGGAAGGTGGTTCTCACAGGCGACCCTCGGCTGGGAGACCCAGTGAACGAATCCCTGTCCCTCAGCTGCACATCGGGAATCTTCTGCGGGGAGGAGGGCGGCAGACGAAAGCCCATGCCGAGCGTGGAGCTGCTGTAGGTATCGGAGTATAAGGAACCTCCAGGCTTATACAGGCTGTCCTCCAGGTCGCTTTGAAGTGCCGCAGCTGAGTATGTACTGAGAGACCGCACCGAACCTCGGCGGTACAGACCTCCTGACACCGGGAAGCCGAAGGGGTCGGCGATGGTGGCCAGGGACTGAGTAGAAGCGATACTAAGCCGACCCTCGTGCATCAAGCTGTACGGATCAGCATAAAGTCCTTCATTCTTCAGGAGGACCATGCCTTTACCAGACATCTCCTCATCGGGTTTGACATCACGCCTCTCCAGGATGGCCGAGGAGGAGGGGGTTAGGCCTTGAGCCTGTCCGTGAGAGGGCGAAGGGTGGTGGGAGTGGGACGGATGCTGGGGACCCTGTGGGTGAGGGTGACCCGGACCAGCAAAAGAGGGGGGCCGACCTCCACTGTAGGAGAGACGGGATCGGGAAGGAGAGCTGGAGGAGGGCGAGGCAGTGGAGGAAGGGAGAGTGTTGAGGCGACGGGTAGGCGACGAGTCCCGTGATGAGTAAACCATCTCTCTCTAAAATAAAACAGAGAAAATAATAATTTATATAAATAATCTGTCAAAGTCATCGAAGAAAAAAAATTGAATGAATGAACATAGAAATGATTAAAGGATGTCTTTCTGTGAAGGGAGTACATTTATGTTCATAACATTTAAAGTGCATTACATAGATCAAAGGTGCAAACTTAAATATATTATATAATATATTTACAGAAATAATTATTAACTTCTGTTACTCGGAATGTTTTTTTTTTTTTAAATATATAAAATAAATAAAAATAATAATATGTAATTAATATAATAATAAACATTTGATAAATTAAATAAATTGACATCACAGTCAATTAAAAAAGTGTTAAAGTGGATATTTGCCAAAAATCACTCAAAAGTGAAAATGAGTTGCTGACAAATCAAACATCTCGAAGCAAGAGCAGTCCTCTGAGGTTAGCATGAAACCAAGAGGAGAGCTCTAGACTCATTGCCTCCATTCTCTCACACTCTTTCTTTTCATGGGTCTGTAATTCAACTCCGGGGAGCTCCATTCACCCTATTCACTCCTTTCACCCAGCCTAGCTAAAGCTATGGCATAACATTGGATTACATGACACTGTATTCAGATTTCACCAGCGCTTCTGAGTGAGCGCATATACTTTACTAAGCTACAATGAGCAGAAGGAAGAGCTTTTAAACTCTCCATTCACAAACACCAGGAAACCCACACTCATCTAATAGATCCTTTTTTCTGCCTTGTTGCGTCTCAGTATCTTTCATTCTCTTCATTCTCACCTCTCCTTTGCCTCATCCTGCATATCATTCTAAAAATGTTATATCTGCTTGTCACTTCACTTGCATTTATTCCACAGCTTGTTTTTTATTTTATTTTAAGGCACTCGTCCATCTTTTCTTTATATTTTTTCTACATCTCTGTTCCCTTTTTTCCCCTACTCTGAGAGTAGTCGAACTTACTGAAGCATTACAGGGATGTAGCTTGTTAGCCTGCATACACGGACACACTGACATAAATGCAAGTACACACTCCAGGGAGCAGTTGACATGTTCTGTCTAGAGTTCTGTTGATGATAGAGAAATGGGCTTTATATATATTCACTCAAACACACACAAACAGCGAAGGGCTGTGGAGTTTCAACTCGAGTGGCAATTTGAACAAATTCAAAGTGGTCAAAAGGTGCAATGAGTTTGTCACTGCAGGCTGCCACTTTTGAACCTCTTATTTTATTTAAAATATGAAAGCAGCAATTAACCTTAAAAAAAAAAAGTCAAGTTCCAATTTAGAGTGTATAGAATTTTTGTACAGTATTAATTATTTTTAAACGAAAACTGAAAAAACCTGCACAATCTCTCTCTCTCTCTCTCTCACACACACACACACACACACAAATACACAAATTGCATAAACACTTAAGATGGGAATCGTAAGTAATGAAACCAGGGTAATATTTTCAAACTGGGTCCTAGGGTGCTGTAAGTAAGTGCTAGGAGGTTTTATTTTAGGACTAGCAAAGTGCATAATTAATTACATGTTTCATTTGATCATTTTTAACACATTAAAATAATATTATTACTGTTTTATTCTATCTAATTAGAAATCATGAAATTAGTCAGAAACATGTTGTCTTTGTAATACCACACCTAATTTTTTTTTATAAGTAAATAAATATATAACTGCCTTTATATTTTATGACACAGTCCTGCACAGGGGATCATCATATTTTGTAGTCCTTGGCATAATAAAGTTTGAAAATCCCTGAATTAAGTGACTGTTTTAGTGGGTAAACAATTATTGGTCTTAAATATATACTAAATAACCTTTTGCTACAACAAAAATCTGTTATGGATGTGAATCTTTAGCATCCCATTATCATACAAGCAACCAGTCAGTAATTAATTACACTGATTTAAGTCTAAATGAGTGAAAACCCATTCTGCTTTCCCAACTCTGATAACACTCTATAAAAAACACACAAACACTCAGACATCAGTGTACACACATACAGCACACCCCACACAAACAGACAATAAACAGAAACATATGCATACATTAACAGCCTCATGTCTAATGTTAGCTGAGAGACTCATGTCTAATAGCAGTAGGTATGAAATGGTAAAAAAAAAGAACATTTGATCAACAAAGTGACGCAACATGATTGCATTTCAAAGTCAACCCACATCAAACTCCTGTGGTAGCACAGCGAGCTCACAAAGTGAAACAAACTCCCAAGTGATATGCCAAAAACTGTGCATAATTCAAAAACCTCCGAGTTCAAAAACATCCGAATCTGAAAGACGTCGCTCAATGGATCAAACAACGGGTACTTCCCTTTAAAATATTTAACACACAAAAAGGACCGTGACGTTGATTTGAAGGTTAGGTTTGCCTTTCATCTCGCCACATACTGCGATCTACATCCTTAACCTTGTGATTTCGTATTTTGACTTGGGAAAGAAAACATTCTTTAAATCTGGATCATGCTTGGCGCCTTTTACCCATAAGCCCATGCTGAGACAATGTAAGACGGCAAACAGCTGAATCATTGAATGCAGGAGGAATATCTCACCCTGAGATCTCCGTTGGCCAGATGTGCTGCAGGATAGGAGGCATAGATGGGCTCTTTGCGATAGATTTTAATGATACTGCGGTCCTGTATGTCCCTCACGTCCTCCAGCTCGTAGAAGACGTTCCTCGCTTCGTCTTTGATCAAGATGGCCGTGTTTGGGGACTTCAGCATTCCTGCTGTCAGCTTCTGAGGGAACATGTGCACGATAAGTGCGTGCAAGGTCTCCAAACTGTTGAGCTCGTGAGTGATATGAACACGTCTGGTCTCATCGCCAAACTGCAGGAAAAGGACACCTGAGGAGAGAGAAGGAGAGAAGTAAGAAGAAAGGCAGGTGAGACCACCATGATGAAGATGAAAATGGTGAAGCATACGCTCCACCATACGCTAAATGTGAGATTTACCGTATGTATTTGAATGGCATATCAAACTCCCATCTATTTGGATTACGCAGTTTTATCATAAACTAACAAACTTAATGTGATGTATACAGTATTTATCATCAGTCATACATAAATGAAAGAGGTAAGAAAAAAGTAAGATTTCTGTAATAGTATTAATAAACTGAATGTGTTTTAACCTCAAAAAGCCACAATAGTTATTCTCAATACATAAATTCAGTTACTTTCTGACTAATACATTTTAACTAATTGAATTTGGCTTGTTTCACATATGTGACCCTGGACCACAAAACCAGTCTTAAGTCGCTGGGTTATATTTGTAGCAATAGCCAAAAATATATTGTATGGGTCAAAATTATTGATTTTTCTTTTATGCCAAAAGTCATTAGGACATTAAGTAAAGATCATGTTCCGTGAAGATATTTTGTAAATTCTTACAATAAATATATCAAAACTTAATTTTTTAATTAGTAATATGCATTGCTAAGAACTTCATTTGGACAACTTTAAAGGCGATTTCCTCAATATTTTGATTTTTTTGCACCCCCAGATTCCAGATTTTCAAGCAGTTGTATCTCGGCCAAATATCCTAACAAACCATACATCAATGGAAAGCTTATTTATTGTATAAATCTATGTATAAATCTCATTCTATTCTAATGGAATGAGTTCAAATGTTTTTCACAATGAACAGATTTATGCAGATTTTAAGCAATTTGAATGAATGCATTTAGAAGAAAAAATTTAAATAAAATCAAATAGATGAAAATTGCTGATAATAAACTGTGCAGAAATCTTACCTGCTGCTTATCTGTTCTATTTATGTGTGACTGACAAATATTAAGTGTGACAAGCATCACATTAGGTTTATTTGTCTGTTTATGTTAAAACTGTGTAATCCAAATACATGTAAATTTTATATGCAATTCATTTGCATAAATAATACATTTAGTCATAAATATTTTTTAAGTGTTGTAAACCACTGTGAGAGAGAGTGACAGACAGATTTTAGGAGGGATGTCAGCGACAGCAAGTCTCTCGTTCAGGGCTGCTGAACTCCTCCTGCAGACTTTTTGTCATCAGTTTTAGTCAGTTTATCTCGGCGCACTTCACCTAACGGGGCAGCAGGTGATCCTAAAATTCCTGCTGATGGGACAATAATCTCTCTGTGGGGAAGAGCTCCAACCGAATCACTTTCAGCAAATATTGTGCGCTTGCTGCTAACACGCACTCAGCTATAAAAGTTCAACAACACTGTATCACGTCTAAGAGATACTTTGCACCATGGAAACCAAAGCTGAAAAACAAAGGTCAGTTCATCTGAATGCATTGTACTGCTGTAATTAAAGCACTGCTATTAACTACCAACAAGTAGAAAACATTTCACAGTATCTAATTGCAGGACAGCAAAATGTCATCCTCTGCCAAAAGCAAACCAGAACTGTGGGGCACATGTTTTTTTATTTTTTTTTACCCCCACTGATTCATTTATAACATCCAACCATTCAAACAAAGTGATTCAACAGAATGAATCAGACTTTCCATCACCACAAATGAACAACAGCAGAATGTGTTTAATTATGGTGTCATCTCACTCAACTGTGATGCAATGTGACATTAAAAGAAGTAATGTAGCACTCTGTCACATCACTATTAAAAATAGCACAGATATTTCCTGAGGTTAATTTGACTGCAACTTGAACTGTCCTTGTACTCCCGAGTTATTTACAAGGAAATGTTTATCATAATGAATACTTGATTGTTAAACATTCAAGTAACTTTCTGCATAACCTTTGGGATGATGTTTACATTTTAACAAAGCATTTTGATTTTGAATTGCGCCCTGAAATTGTTTTGAAATAGTTTCTCAAGAGGCTTAGAGTTAAATTTAAATTGGTTATGCAGTAACAGTTCAGAAGAGATTCATAAACAATCATTTCATTTGAAAGTTACAGAAAGTCGATTGGATGAATGAGAGGCACTAGTGAAGTTGTTTAATTTTCTATTATTTATGGGCTTTGTGGGGCATTACAGGCCTTAACAGAAGAGAAGTGTTTGGAAAATTACTAAATTGAATTTTAATCAAATTTAAAGCTCACCAAGGCTGCATTTATTTGATCAAAAGCACAGTAAAACAGGAATGTTGTGTAATACTAATACAATTTAAAATAACTCTTTTCTATTTTAATATATTTTAAAATTCCATTTTAATCCTGCGATGACAAAGCTGATTTTTCAGCATCATTTCTCCAGTCTTCAGTGTCACATGATCCTCCAGAAATCATTCAACTGTGATATACTTTTTCAGAATTCTTTGATGAACAGAAAGTTCAAAAGAACAGAATTCATTTCGAAGTATTTTGTAATATTATTAATGATTTTACTGTCACTTTTGTTCAATATAATGCATCTTTGCTAAAATGCTTTGCGTTTATGTGGGCATGGGCGTATTAGTCATTTGAGTGTCAGGTAAAGGGAGTGATTTCCTGAGAGCAGTAGACTGATACTGTGTGTATATGTTACCTGGAGAGCGTAGTTTATTCTGGCTTGCAGAGCGGGACAGTGGGAGGCTCTGACGGAAACGGTTCATGCGGTTGAAGCCCAGCGGCATGTCGGCCTCAGACATGGTCTCCAGAGACTCAGCAGACGCGAAGGACAGTTTAGACGCCTGGTCTGCCAAACCTGACTGAGTGGACTGGGAGTGACGTGGACTACGGCTCTAAATGACAAAGTAAGAGAGAGATTTCCAGCGTTTTAAATGGCATGATGTAAAAGGCAGACATTACTAACTCACAAGGAGAAACCAAAAGCAAATTCCTCCAACCAGAGTAAATTGCACCTAAACCTCCCAAGTTTGTACCCAACAACACTCACTGCTCCAGCTCAGGGTGAGAAAGTAAGGCAGATAAAAAGGACCTGATTCTCTGTTTGTGTAATGATGGGAAAAACAGCAATGCATTGACAGGAAAATCACTCACAAACAAACAAGTCTCTATGGATGTGTCTCTACAAACAGACAGAGACGCTAACAATTACACAGAACAAAACAGTCTGCCTCACTATAGCATATACAGTAACGGTGAATCGCACATCTGTGGATTTCTTGTCAGATGTTTCTGGTTATTTTGTAGTATTTAATGAAGAGGATCCACACAAATGCATCCTGGTGTGTTTCACGAGCTCAGAGACACCTGTAATGAGCTCCCAGGGTGCACTGGGGAAAGACTGGCAAGCTGGTTTGCAGAGCAGGACACATCCACAGAGCGGCATCACCATACATCAAATCAATTCTCCTCTGTACTGAAATAAATCTGCTTATAAATCAGTATTTTTCCCTTTTTAAAGCTGAACATATTTAAAACTAGACAAATTTACTATACTATAATATTATTTTCAGAGAATATAAAACATCGTACAAAAGTTTGGGTTCCTTAAGATATTTTAATGTTTTTGAAAGAAAACAAGGCTGAATTTATTTGATCAAAATAGAACAAAATTTGTAATACTGTGAAGTTTTATAATAATTTAAAATAACTGTTTTATTGTAATATATTTTAAAATATAATTTATTATTGTGATGGCAAAGCTGAAATTTCCATTAATTTGTCCAGTCTTATGATCCTTCATAATGGAATTACAATTTTATTAATTTGTCCAGTCTTATGATCCTTCATAATGGAATTACAATTTTATTAATTTGTCCAGTCTTATGATCCTTCATAATGGAATTACAATTTTTTTTTTTTTTTTTTTTTTTTTTAAAGTCTTTACTGCCAGTTTGTATCCAATTATGCATCTTTGTTGAAAAAAGTTTTTTGTTTTTTTAGAAAAAAAAATCTCACCGACCCTAGACGTTTCAACAATAGTGTATATCTTGATTTACAGTTAATAAACAATAATTTTTTTCTTGTTTTAACCATTCATTTAGGAACATTTAGAAAAGTTTATATTAGATTTAAACTAGATTTGATTCACGAAAAGTGAACAAAAACAAATCAGCTAATACACATAAAAATAAAACTCATAAAAGCAGTAAAAGCTCAGACACACACACACAAATGCTGAGGCAAAGAAGCAGTGCTGTGTCCGTCCCTTTGCAGACAGTGTCTGAGCACAAAGGGGCCGAGTTGAGCTGATAGATGACCCCTCCCAGTTTAACTATAATGGGGTCATTTATCCACAACAGAGAGCAGTCCGGGTGCTACTCATACACAAACGCACATACATACATACATACATCTATAAAATAAGAGCTTGTTTATCCACACAAAGACACATAGCCATATAGCTTTCATGTATCCAATGCTAAACTAAATGCTATAGGCCTACAAACTCAGCAAGAAAAAAATGTCTGTATTCATTCATTCATGCTGCTCACATACAGTATTATTGTATCACAGTTTGTGCTGATTGCAGTGTAATCAGACTTTAGACATTAATATGTTTTTAAGATACTGAAAAAAGCACAAATGTCAGGGCATTTCAAAACTTCTCCAGGCCTCCAGCTGGTGGACACATCAAATGTCTGTGAAACTTGTTCAGTTTATGACTGAACAAGCTGTAAACTAGTTTAAATTTTTATATTAAAAAATATTTACATGTTTGGAAATGAAAGCAGTTGAAAGTGAGAGGACGTTTCTTTCTTGTTGAGTTTATAACGCGAACATGAATCTGCTATGAGGTTTGACTGCGTCATATGAGGAATTTTGTAAAGGGAATCTCTTTAAGATCAAAAAAATAGATAAGGGCAAATATGAGTAAATACAGATCAGAAGGTAAGGAATGATGTGACACATTGCTGCAGGTAAGAGCACAGATATCTAAATGTGTAAACTGCTGATACTTTCCATATAGATTAAATACATTTGAGCTTTCATAAATACTTTAATTCTGACTGTTGGCCAACAAATGGCAAACTCTCAGTTGTTTTGATGCGGTTTCAAACCTGAACCAAACTGAGGGAGAAAACGCAGCACACTGTTAATCAATGCTGCAAGTGAAAACACCCTTAAGACCATCCACATAATCAAGATCTCCTTCTCTCTCAAGCACTAATGCACTTTCAAACGGCTTTTTGTCAAATGCAATAAACAAACCAGCTCTCAGTTTCCTTTCAAATTTGTATTTGCGTCAATAAACGTGTCAGCGTGTGTGTCATATTAAATCCTAAAGTGCCTGTATTTTCTGAATTAAACAGAATCAGGGATCCCTGCAGGATTCTCTGCAATAAATCTCCACCTTCACTGCACACACACGCACTTCAGTTCTGTTCCAACAGCAAGGAGGACAACCTCATGCCAAAATACATCTGACTATAAAATAAAATGAAGGTAACAGCATCTGACAGGACTGTAGTGTGAACGGCATATGATTATGGTAAATACAGATGCAGCTGAGAAATCCACTACAACAACAGAAGCAGTAATACTAAATGCAACATGAGGCAGTACAAATCTGAGAACGAAATCACTTATTATTCGCTCACTCACTATACTGAGTACCACACAGTGAACAAACAACCTTTGAATTAAATACCATGCAATAATGAAATTAATCATAATAAAATGAATGACTCAAAGTAAAAATAGCGCACAATGTTCTGAAAGGAATTTATTTTTCAAGTTTTACCAGTATTTGGAATTTTACACTACATTGCATTGCATTGTTTTAGAGTTATCGGAAATGTCCTTAAAATTAATGGATAAAGTTCCTGAGCTGTCAGTACTTTCTTTCTTATATTTGTGTGCATATGTTTTTTGGAATAAAGTAAACAAAACTGTTTAGCTGTTCAGAGAAAAGTGCCAAGAGAAATATTTTAATGCACAAATATTACACTTAGTTCAGGGGACATAATCAAATTCTCAGTTTGTGTTTAATTCACCTTGTTTTAATAATCCTTTTTAATCCTAAAGAGCAATAGTGGTAAACAGGTTGAGCTTGTTGGCTTTATATTATGTTATATATATATATATATATATATATATATATATATATATATATATATATATATATATATATATATACATACACTCTCAGAAATAAAGGTACAAAAGCTGTCACTGGGGCAGTACCTTTTCAAAAGGTACATGTCTGTACCTAAAGTGTCCATTTTGGTACCTTAAAGGTACGTATTAGTACTTAAAGTGTACCTAATAGGTACAAAACTGTGCCTTTTGAAAAGGTACCACCCCAGTGACAGCTTTTGTACCTTTATTTTGAGAGTGTACATACATACATATATACATACATACTACACACACACACACACACACACACACACACATTTGTGCTTATCCTAAAAATCCTGACAAATTTAAATTATGAGATAATATGCAGCAGACGTATAGTGCAGTAAAATTAACGTGGACAGCATAGCCTACATCAAATTTTTGAAATATGAGTTCATGTCGACATCTCTGATTATTTCAAACTGAGCACATTATTTGAAGCTCTTCTGACATATGAGATTACCATTATCTTTTTCTTATGAGAAAAATCTGAGAAAAAGCAAAAAGCAAAAGTCTCCATTAGTTCTCCATTTAATTTCATTGCCGTCTATGAGTAACAATTAAGATATTACAGAAACCTCTTTTGTGCGTGTGGGAATGAAATAAAAAAAGAGAGAGGCATATTTTTCTTTCCTTGTACATGAGAGAAGTGTGTCTATTTCAGATAAGTTGATGGGAGACATAGTATAATATAAGATATAATGTGCACAATTTTATTAAAATAACATTATTAACTATTACAAAGAGACAGACAGAGAAGGAAAAGGAATCAGATAGAGAGAGAGAGAAAAGGAAAGAAAATAATTGCTCTTGAGAGTAATCTTTCTCTCTCTCCTGCTATTGTTAGACACAGGCTGAAGGCACAGCAGAAATTGCTCCAACAAATTGCAGTAGATTGTGGCCTATTCAGTTCAATGCTGAGAGAGGCAGGGAAAGCAAGGAAATGGTAAGCTGGTAGGTGGCCATAAAATGGCGGCATTCTCTGCACTTATCGTTGGGGAATTATAGCAATGATGAAGACTGAAATGATAAGAGGAAGGGAAGGAGGAAAATGGATTAGTTCAGTACACCTTTACTGTCTGCTGGAGGACAAGCTGTGAGCGGTCTCTCAAAACAAGAGATAACAGGTGACACTGTTTAACAAAAACAGAAAAATAATGCTAAACTGGATATACAGGCAGTGTGTCTTTGTTTATGTTGCATGTGATTTTTAGGATACCTTGAAACTCATTCAATGGGCTGAATTTGGTAATGACTGTTTTTGGAGATGTAATTCGACAGGCTACAGTACTTTGGTTACTCTTTGGAAAACACCTAATTATATTGAAACTACATTAAAAAAAAAAACGATATTATTATTTCTTATTTCACATATTACAAAATAAATAAATAAAATCACAGTTAAAACTATATCTATTGAACCTAGGCTCATTGGAGAACCGTGCCTCTACCCACATTTTTGCAGAAGTTCAAAAACCTACCTATATTGTACATTGCACTGTCTGCAGTTTCCAGCTGAAACTGCCACTAGTGGTAATAAAACACCAACACTTTTCAGACAAAATATGATTACAGGACAGGTTATCAGTTAATAAAGACATTTTCTTGCATAATATGTTATGACCTCAGAACACTTATAATAGTGCATGATTTGTAAATTAACAGTTTGATGCATCACAGAACCAGATTTAAATGCAGTAAACTTGCTTAGTAGCACACCTGGTACAGCACTGCACTATTGATGGGGAGGGTTCAGGTATGTGAACCGATAAAAAATCTCAAAGACTTGTAGAAGCACACAAAAAATGGCATTTTTTCTTCATCAAATGTGTTTTTATGTCAAATTTGCTTTTCTTAACAGGTGATAGAGCATTAACCATTCGCGTTGCTCACTGGACATTTCATTTTAAAAACCGCTGTGATATCTACAAACAAAATGAAAGGTTGTGTGGTTCATGTATATTGGTTCTGGATGAAACTGAACTGACATTTCACTTTGAAAGTGTTGCAAAATGTGAAAGAAATGCACTTGTCAGAAATGATACACAGCCCAATTGTTTTCCCAAGTTGAATCTGAGAAATCTTTACCTGAAACCAACACAACCAAACTGGTAGATACAACTGTATAGCAAAAAAAGAACAACTAATAAAACAAACAAAACACCCTAATTATACAAAACGCTATGATAAGCAACAGAATTTAGAAAAACATTTTACTAAAATAAAGGAAAACATTTAAGTGATGAATTTAGAATTCAGTAAATCTTTCATGCATCCTCACAAAATGTTTAATTAATGAATCAGACTTCCAAGAGCTACCTGAAAAATGCTAGTTACTTAAAAAGCCAGAAAAATTGGAAAACTATTGTCGAGCTACTGAATGTTTTCGTAGCACCACAAATTGAACTTAGCTCTTCCCCAATGCTGTCAATGACGAGCTCTGCCCTCTCTTCACTGTTAGCATATGGCTAGCTCTAAACATTTGAAACATCTGATAAAGAAAAGAACAACAGAAAATGCTAATGAACCAGCAATTGGACATCAAAACATATTTCAACATATGAGGAAGTTATCAAAGTAAAAAACAAGGCAGCGCAAATGAGAGAGGAATCAAACCAACAAATCTCAGCTCTGACAGTAATTTGCAGAGAGGCTAATTTTGTGTGGCGTAACCAGCCAAGGGAGACGTTTGCTTTTAACAGGCATCTGTTTGGGGCCTTAGAATCCACACCTAAAGGAAAAAATGTTCTGAAAGCATCTGACAATTCATCTTACCGTGACAAGAACATGAAAACATAGAGAAGAGAAGAGAAGAGAGAGAGAAGAGAGAGAGAAGAGAAGAGAAGAGAGAGAGAGAAGAGAAGAGAAGAGAGAGAGAGAGAAGAGAAGAGAAGAAGAGAAGAGAAGAGAAGAGAGAAGAGAAGAGAAGAGAAGAGAAGAGAAGAGAAGAGAAGAGAAGAGAAGAGAAGAGAAGAGAAGAGAAGAGAAGAGAAGAGAAGAGAAGAGAAGAGACATAATTCAGGAAACAAATAGACAAGAATAGAGAGTGTCAAAATGAAGTATTGGATAAACGAGAGAGCTTGAGGTGTATCATGTTGCCAGAGATTGGGGGGGGGGTTTAGAAGGAGTCCATTACTCTAGAAAGTCTACAGTGAAATAAATAATATGATGATTTGATTCACAAACCCAACTGAGATGCCCAACACTCTGGAAGAAAAACACAGCAAGATCTCGTTAGTCCCAAATCAATGTCGACATAAACTCAAACATGCTGTCTACATGTTATTTAGTATCTGGATAGTCAAATCTAAAAAAAACATGACATTACTGCCAGACATAGAGAATGAGTGTGTGTCCGTTGACAGGAGGAGTGTAACGTGAGTAAATAAGTGTGAGAGTGAATATGAATGAACAGAATCAGGAGGATCCAATTACTGAGTCTCAGTCTAATGACACTGTTTATCACAGCCTAAGGCCATTTCCTGTGTCCTTCGACAATTATACACACCCTCCAACATCGCTAATACATAGAATAGGCATTTTATCCCTGACAGAATAAATATCATTCACAATATAGGACAGGTTCAATAACGAGGGATTTGATGGAGTACGGAAGTCTGTAAAGTTTCTGAACCAACATCCTACCAGCATACTCACTGCTGTGGCTTTCTGATTATTTTTTCTTACGGTCTCATTCCCTGGGTTTTTAAGATGCTGTGACAACTTAAAAGAAATTTAGTTCTTAAAAACATCTATAGAGACCCATGTGTTCAGTTCCATTAAGTTGACTTCAGCTGTAAGACTTTTATGGGTTCTGTGGGCAGGTGTGTAAGAAAATGGAGGAGAGGAAAAGAGAGATAGAAAGAAATAACAGGGGAATGAAATTTAGAAGATAAAAACCAGTGAAGCAGATCATCACAAATCAGACCTGCGCGGCTCACAGATCAATGACTTTAACACACCTGACACGTGATACACACCTATTCAACACCATAGATTTCAACTGTTTTTATCTGTTGCTCATTGCAATTACTACAGACTATCATCATTTTAAACATTTAAGGATGTCCATGCGAGCCACCAAAGGGTTGTTTTTTGTAAGATTTATCTCACTTTTGGCAACAGTTATGTCCCCACTGCTCAGCCCAGACAGAATCCGCTGTCATTTTTTGCATTTCTTTGTTGATTTTTGGGATGTAAGGTGTTTAAAACTTGATGTGGATTCAGAGTGGGCCTACAACAGACATCAATATACACCATGTACATACAACATAAGAACACACAAACAGGTATCAAAAGAACAAGTTTTTGATATAGGAACACACAGAAGTAATCAAAGTACTGACCTTAAAGCTCCAGTAGTTTGGCTGTTGCTATGGAAAGAGAGAGAAGAGAGAGAGAGAGAGAGATAGCGTTACTTAGACATTTATCTCTGTGTGTGGTGACACCTCATACACAGTCACCATCCCCAACCATTTGACATCTTTTGTGATAAAATAATGTGAAGGAAAATATGAACAGAGAGAGAGAGAGAGAGAGAGAGAGAGAGAACAGATTCCAGAGAGGATATCTGTCAAAATTTACTGAGAATTTTGGACTCACATTCACTTCAAATCACTCTTAATAATAAGCAATTGTAATTAACTACAACTAATATATTCCATAACTTAAGGCCTCTTTCTACTAGCAAGGTAGAGCTGCTCTAATTACTGCTTTATTATTTATTCTCTAATTACAATATAATATTTTCATTCACCATTTGATGCAATACGTATTTATATCACCAAAGCTTGCGTTCAAAATTAAGGGCAGATGGTTTTTTTGTAAGTCTGTTATGCTCATCAAGGCTCCATTTATTTGATCAAAAATACAGTAAAACAGTAACATTGCAAAATATTACTTCAATATGAATTTTCAGCATTTTCAAGAAACAATTGAGCTGCTGATTATTTTTTGTGGAAATTGTGATAAATGATGAATATAAAGTTCAAAAACAGCATTACTTTGAAATAAAAAATATTTTGTTACATTATACAGGTGCATCTCAATAAATTAGAATGTTGTGAAAAAGTTATTTAAAAAAGTGAAACTTTCATATATTTTAGATTCATTGCATGTAAAGTAAAACATTTCAAAAGTTTTTGTTGTTTTAATTTTGATGATTAGAGCTTACAGCTCATGAAAGTCAAAAATCAGTATCTCAAAATATTAGAATATTTACATTTGAATTTCAATAAATGATCATCCCTACAGTATAAATTCTGGGTATCTCTTGTTCTTTGAAACCACAATAAAGGAGAAGACTGCTGACTTGGCAATGATCCAGAAGACGAACATTGACACCCTCCACAAAGAGGGTAAGTCACAGAGGGTCATTACTGAAAGGTGTGGCTGTTTACAGAGTGCTGCGTCAAAGCATATTAAATACAAAGTTGACTGGAAGGAAGAATTTGGGTAGGAAAAGGTGCACAAGCAACAGGGATGACCGCAAGCTTGAGAATACAGTCAAGCAAAGCCGATTCAAACACTTGGGAGAGCTTCACAAGGAGAGAACTGAAGCTGGAGTCAGTGCATCAAGAGTCACCACGCTCAGACGTCTTCAGGAAAAGGGCTACCAAGCCACTTCTGAACCAGAGACAACGTCAGAAGCGTCTTACCTGGGCTGTGGAGAAAAATAACTGGACTGTTGCTCAGTGGTCCAAAGTCCTCTTTTCAGATGAAAGTAAATTTTGCATTTCATTTGGAAATCAAGGTCCCAGAGTCTGGAGGAAGAGTGGAGAGGCACAGAATCCATGTTGCTTGAGGTCCAGTGTGAAGTTTCCACAGTCAGTGATGATTTGGGCTGCCATGTCATCTGCTGGTGTTGGTCCACTGTGTTTTCTGAAGTCCACAGTCAACGCAGCCATCTACCAGGAAATTTTAGAGCACTTCATGCTTACTTCTGTTGACAAGCTTTATGGAGATGCTGATTTCATTTTCCAGCAGGACTTGGCACCTGCCCACACTGCCAAAGGTACCAAAAGCTGGTTCAATGACCATAGTGTTACTGTGCTTGTTTGGCCAGCAAACTCGCCTGACCTGAACCCCATAGAGAATCTATGGGATATTGTCAAGAGGAAGATGAGAGACATCAGACCCAACAATGCAGATGAGCTGAAGGCCACTGTCAAAGAAACCTGGGCTTCCATACCACCTCAGCAGTGCCACAAACTGATCACCTCCATGCCACGCCAAATTGAGGCAGTAATTAAAGCAAAAGGAGCCCCTACCAAGTATTGAGTACATATACAGTAAATGAACATACTTTCCAGAAGGCCAACAATTCACTAAAAATGTTTTTTTTTATTGGTCTTATGAAGTATTCTAATTTGTTGAGATAGTGAATTGGTGGGTTTTTGTTAAATGTGAGCCTAAATCATCACAATTAAAAGAACCACAGACTTAAACTACTTCAGTCTGTGTGCATTGAATTTTCAATCACACAGAATCAACTCAAGAGTTTCACAATTTGAGTTGAATTACTGAAATAAATTAACTTTCCAGGACATTCTAATTTATTGAGATGCACCTGTAAATGTCTTTACTCTCACCTTTGGTCAATTTACATTGCATACAATTAAAAAACTTACCGAGTCGAAAAATGTTGGTAGTGTATAAGCAGCGATAAACAGTCTTTTTACACCACATATGCGGCTTCATATACAGAGATTTGCAAAATGACGGCATTAAAGCAGATGGTGAGACAGTGACACATGATTCCTCTAGTCTGGTCATCATATGGAGCTGTTCTGAATGGGCCAGCCCTCTAAATGAGTCTGCATGAAGGTATTTTGAGGCTTTCTCTCATCTGTCCATCAGCTGCCCTGCCTGACGGACTAACTGACAAGATTGCAGCAAATGAGAAAAAAATTAATTAAAAAGAACCCCTCTGTGTCTATGTCTGGCCTGCTGCCCAGATCTATCAATCATACTGAAATTGGTCAGCTGTCTGAAGCGCTCACACCTATCTCTCTCATTTCATCCGTGAATTTCAAATTTACAGAAAGTCAAAGACATTACCAGCTAAAACCAGATTATGACGTTGTCTTTTTTATTTTCTTGGTCACTTTTTACTCTTTTGTTGCAATTTTATTAAAAAAAGAGAGATAGAGAGAGAAAGAAAACTCATTTAAATCACTGTCATTTCCACCACAGAATGATTTGAGATGTGATGGAAATGACACCGTGGTGAAAACAATATTTTAAACACTAATTCGTCTGTCTTGTACGTATGCCCACTGCATTATTAGACAGACAACATCACATTATTAGAAGACAAGTTAAATAAATGGTTAATAAAGTGGTTTATTTTCTTTATTCAGTTCATTAAGGGCCTAAAGTGCCCCGAGTTCCCATATATTCTTTGAATAAAACTCAGACTGCCGCTTATTTGGTGAACCCAACCCTGATCGATCAAGATCTTTGAATATTTCATGGCCAAGTCTAGACTTCATAGTCAGCTGATTAAAAGTGTGTGTGTGTGTACAAACATTTAGAGAGGGAAATGTATCAACTGGAAAGCTTAACATCAACTAAACATCTCCTTCTACACAAGGCCAAAAATGCTGCTGAACTCCCTTGAAGCAGAATGTTGATATCATTGGTGTATAATAGCTCACCGCTCATATAGTAATACTTCAGCATTATATTTCTAGTAAAATAATATCTGTGTATTCATTCACCTGCTTTCAACTTTGTGCAAGTTCATCCTGCCAATGCCCTACAAGGAGCAGCAATATAAAAAATACATACAGCTCTGCAAACATGTGCTGCATGTATTTATATCAAATACACACAAACGCCCCAAAGTTGAGGTTAAGACACTAGTATACACACATTGCATCAGGGTCTCTCCAAAAAGAATATACCACATTTACCTATAATCATATAATATAT
This sequence comes from Onychostoma macrolepis, assembly GCF_012432095.1. Classification (NCBI taxonomy): domain Eukaryota; kingdom Metazoa; phylum Chordata; class Actinopteri; order Cypriniformes; family Cyprinidae; genus Onychostoma; species Onychostoma macrolepis. Next base: position 32,126,753 of record NC_081157.1, on the reverse strand, counting down.
ATTTCAGTGTTCAGTGTATCTGTGTTGCTGATATATGGAAAAAAAAACTGGCCAACCCTTCTCTGTGTTTATTCTGTTATAAAGCAGGTTTAACTGGTTTCTGCGTCTGGGCTGTTTTAATGATTGACTCTGCCCCTCCACACAGAAATGGGTCAGATATAGGGGCAGGGCCTCGCCTGCAGGGATTCATTCTGGGTTACCTGATGTCAGGTACTACTGAGCGGCAGATGGACCCATTGCATTGCTGCCAGGAGGTGTTCTGGTACTGAAGTTCAGCCTAAAGCCAAGCATTTTGAGCAGTTGATGGTCAATCCATTGGGATAAACCGTACTTTGGAACAGCTTGAGATTCAAGTGCCTGCTCAAGGACGTAATATTAGATGTCTCCCAGCAGTATTTTTAAGCCAAAGCATTCTCGTATTACGTGGGACATGATTGTCTGAAGCATGAAAGGAATGGCAGTGTAGCCAGTCTATACACCCCTTATTTTCAACACACACACACACTCAAACATTCACCTAAAATGTCAATTAAAGGTGCATGATTCACTGGATTCACAAATATATATATTATTTACATTAAATAAATATATAGTTAAATGATGCTCGTAAATTATTTTCTCAGAAAAGTACTAATACAATTTACAAAAAAGTAAATGTATAAAATTACATAAAAAAGTAAATATATAAAATTACATTTATTTATGAACCACATTTTCCCAAATGAGATTTTGTCAGTTTTAGCAAACTCCTAGCAACATATATCATAGCACATTTGTCTGAAAAGTATGGCTAAGTTAGAAGCACGCACACACATACACACATACACACACACACACACACACACACACACACACACACACCCTTCACGGCCATTTCAATTTGTGCTGTGGTCTCCGGCCAAACCACAGAGGAAGTGAAAAATTCACAGCAATGAAAAGTTTCCTAAATCATTTCAATGTGACAGCCCTAAATTTCTCACTTTGACATAGCATTTGATAAATAACTGAAATAACACAACTACCGACGCCATCATATTGGATCATAATTGAGGGGCCGCTTCAGCGTCTTATGGATTTATGCACTGCAGGGCCGGTGAGCTGCGGCTTGGTGATGTTATTTTCCCCTAACAAGCAGAATTCCATGGAGTGGTATGAGGCCGGCGTCCTCAGTTGCTAAGAAACAACACTAAATGGGGGATAATTGACTGTCTAAGCTGCGGCTGCTTTTGCCAGCGGAAAATCAACAGCATGTTTAAGGGTTAATAGATGATACAGGTGCATCTAAAAGGAAACATTTAAAAAAAGGGATAAATAATGCAAAACAGATTTCTTTCAGAACGCAAAGCTCCCTTCCCACATCACCCAGTCCATCTATGCAAACTAAAACTCTGTTTATACCTGATACTAACATTTATTTCATATGTACATCACTAAATAAAAGGGGTTCAAATTGTTTTGTGATTCGATCACTCAACCCACATTTGGAAGCAGCTGAAAATGCTAATCCATCAGTCTCACCTGTCAATCACCCATTGCCCTAATGTAAGTGTTTATTCAACAGTTGAACATAAAATAATGCTGAAATCTTTGCAGAATTTGCCTGACATCAACAAGCAGCAACACAGATCATGTGAAAAATCACATCCAAAGTACAGTTAATACAGTTACTTGACTAAAATAACTGAAAATTCTGCTCAGAACATAATGCTTGTGGTGAGATTCAAATTTGGATGTAATTTTGATACTATTGTGCCATTTTATCAACATGCACTGATGCACTAACTTTAAGAGTGACTTTGAAAACATTGATGTTGAAACCATTTTCACCCAGAAATTGTAGTACATTTAACAAATAATTACAAAGAAATGGCAAGTAACACGGAGTTGAACATGAAATTTTGAAGTAAAAAATCTAAAATAGGATTTTACTGTAAAATGCACTCTAATATTCTTCGCTTTATACACAAGTTCGAAAAATCATTTTTAAAATGTAGTCACAAAATCAGACAGCGCATTTCAGAAAACATGCAACATGTTCATTTGCAACATGTTACTATCAGGTGAAAACAGCTGACCAGTTGTGATCGGTACTGAACTGCATTGACACATGGAAGTTAAACTATCAGAGGTTATTTACATAAGCCGACCTCAATCCTACAGTAAGTCTTAAAAGGTACAGGAACAAATACAACATGCTGTTAAATGCTATAAAGAGAAAACTGGTATTGAAATATAAATTATGACACATCCTCATGCAATAATCCCTAACTAGCATTAATCAGGAGGTCAAAATAAAATACTTCAAAAGTGCAATAGAGCAAGTCCTCTTTAAATCCACCTCCTGCATGCATCAGAAACATAGTGGCTTTTGTTTGCAAGTCAAATGCCACCATGTGCACCTATACGTCAGCATTACAACCCAATCCACCTTTATTAAAGCAGAAGCACATCGTCATGCGCGCTAAACACAACAATCAGGCCTGAATACTAGTTGCATCTGATCCTGTGACCAGCATTAGTCTCCACCTGAGAAACATGTGTCAGCCCAGCAAGACGACATCCAGCTATACACCACCTGCCCCGCATGCAAAACAGCTCTTCCTTCCCCTCACATGCACACACGCATACAAATACATACACTCACACTGAAAAAAATCAAACCATAGTGTCCATCTGTATGCAGTCACCACAGCAAACAATCTCGCAATGACCAAACAAATGAAGCCATCAGCGCGAATCTCACCTGCACCTGCATGCATGTGCGCTAGTGAGTGTGCTTCCTCCCTACACACACGCGCGCGCGTGCACACTAGCTAGATGCCTTCAGTCTTAGCAGCTGGCTGTCAGGTGTGCAGAATACTCATTCTCTTATTCCTGCCCTCTCTCTCTCTCCGGCACATGCGACGGCAGGTTCTTTATTTAATTCATTACAGCATCGGCTGGCTACTGGCTGCTGCTTTAACTCTTCCGTGCTGGAGTCTCTGGAAAAGGCTGGCAGAGGGTAATTAACTCTCCTCCCGCCGATTTACACACCGTTGCACTCATCTGTCCCCTCTCTCGCTCTCTTCTTGTCCTCCTCTTCCCCTCCCCCTTTCCATTATTCCACCATAGGCAAATAAATAAGGAGGAATTCCTGTGAAGCGTCTTCCTTCAGAGGTGAGGATATTCCGAAAGCCTTCCCCTTTTTCTTGTCTCTCTCTCTCTCTCACTCTCTTTATTCCTTGTTCTCTCGCTCTCTCTTTCTCTCCAGCCTGACCTTTGCAATATGATATCACCAGTTTCCATATAAGGGCGGTGTTGCCTTGGCAACCATGGACTCCACCTGTCTCTCACCCAACCTCCCCGTCTCTCTCTCTCTCTCTCTCATTTGATCCTATCATCTCTCTCACACTCACTGGGCATTAATGTCACACTCAGGTATATACTGTGATGAGAATCACATACATGAGGATGAAAGAGCTGTAAAATAGGTGATGAAAAGACAAAAGAGAGCCCTGCTGAAAAGACTAGCTTAGACCAGCATGAGTTCCCATGTTTATGCTGGTTTGGTGCTATCTAGATTGTGGACTATCATATTCTAGTGACATATTCACACATGATAATGATAATGATAATGTCACAGATAGTGACGTTTCATATGTTGTTCGCCAACAAAAAATGCACAATGACCAATCTGCTTAAAGGAATAGTTCATGCAAAAATGAAAATTTGCATCATTATTCATGTCGTTTTAAACTTGCATGACTTTCAGTGATGCACAATATGATTGTACTGGTCATTCTAGTCAACAACAACCTTTCAAGCTTCAAATAATGATTTAAATTTTATTAATAAGAACTACTGGTAACACTTTAGTCTAGGGACAAATTCTCACTATTTACTAGTTGCTTATTAGCATGCATATTATGACATATTGGCTGTTTATTAGTACTTTTAAAGCACATATGCTGCATGTCCATATTCTACATCCCTAATCCTACCCAAAACCTAAACTTAACAACTACCTTACTAACTATTAATAAGCAGTGAATTAGGAGTTTATTGATGCAAAAGTCGTAGTTAATAGTTAAAAGTGAGAAATGGACCTTAAAATAAGGCGACCAAACTACTTTTATAATAATTTTATGGTGCTTTGCATTTTTTTTTTTTTTTAAATGACATTCATTTTAACTGCATGGAAACAACAAGAGAGACTAGTAATCGACCAATATGTAACCTAGACTAATTCATTAGAATTTTTTTATTATCGTCATCAGTCAATAAGTTTTTCTGTCCACAAGCAGGACCTTTATTTTGGCATCACTGAAAACTCCAGCATCTGAGCTCAGATGCTCCTGTTTTCAATCTTCATTAGTTTATTTTTAAAGCAAATTATTCAGCAAATACACATTTATATATTTTAAATAAGTTGTTGAATATCTAATAAATATTTGATTTTGCAAACAGTGTTGGTTACAGTGTTCACTTTCTTTTTAGTATTATGTTTTTAATAATTTTATTTGTAAAAAAATAGGCTACAGTTTGAATCAGTTTATTTTATAGGTTTGTTCATCAAGTTTAAACTATTTTTTCATATTGATTCATTTTCAGTGTACTGTATAAATTTCTAATTGAATAAAATTTTAATGTTAATTTCATTGCAGCGTTATTTACTATCTCTAAATTGTGTGATACATATTTCAGCTTTAAGTCTGTCGTTCTGCCCTCTGGATCCACATCTGCCATCAAAGTCAAGGGTGAGTAAATAGTGACAGAAATTTTGGGTGTACAATCCCTTTAAACTAGTTTAAGAAGCCTGATAGGGACACCGGTGTATGCCACAACACAGTATATGCTGCTGACCAGTACTGCAGGTCATTTCAACAGGAAAAAAAAGAAGAACAAAGGATTGAACAGTAAATCATTTTCTAGGGGGATATATTGATGGAGAGATAATGGGATGATGAGTATAATTAGAAAGCCGAGGCAGAAAAGTCTCTTTTTCAACACTCATCCCTCTGAAAATATCAGCGCAGGTGGATTTTGAAAGACTTGAGCGTAAACATGTCTGTTATACTTGCGTGTCTCTCACTCTTTTCATGCGCACAGCTGATTGGCTGATACCGGTTTGATGCAGTGACATCATCCATATTTGAATTCAACATTACGTCACCCTCCTCCATAAAACCAGTTGTTCCATTCACAGAGTGGCTGCTGTTTCGCTGCAGTCTAGCATGCAACTGCCTGTTTTCTATGGTGAGTACAAAATGTTTCAATGACATTTTGACAGCGTTTCTAAAGCTGTGTGAAAGCTGGGGAGATGGGGGCATATTAATAGTGACTGAAGTGTTTGTATGTACTGCAGGCTCCATGTGTCAATGCCTCCTTCAGAAGACCTCTCAGATGGGTACAATTTCAAAGCCACATGTTGTGCATCTTGTGTGTGAAAGAGTGTGTCCATGCATGCTTAATGTAATTTACACAAGCAGCATATGTTCCTGAATCAACATCCTTTTGTAGTTACTGGAGTAACACTGCTATTAACCAGTCAGAGGCTTAAGGATGTTGCAAGGATGTTGAACCAAGAACCCGTCCTATGTGTGTGCATTTTTCCGAATACACACACTATACCAACATTGATAACAATCAGAAATGTTTCTTGAGCATTAAAATAGCATATTAGAATGATTTCTGATGGATCATGTGACACTTAAAGCTGAAAATTCAACTTTAACATCACAGGAATTAATTACATTTTAAAATATGTTCATTTTAAACTGTAATAATTTCTACAATATTACTATTTGTACTGTATTTTTGATCAAATAAACACAACCTTGGTGAGCGTAAGAGACTTATTTAAATAACAATCCCAAACTTTTGAATGTTAGTGTAAAACATAATCTCTAACATCAACTTATTAAATAAAATAGCTAAACACAGAAGTGGTTTTTTTCACAGAAGTTTAAGTTATTGTACTTTTAAAAATTATACTAATATATATATATATATATATATATATATATATATATATTAATAGTAAAAAACAAAATAGTAAAATTAACTTTTTGATCCACTTCAAATGTTGACTACTATATATATATATATATATATATATATATATATATATATATATATATATATAATTTTTTTATTTTATTTTTTTACTTTTTTTGTACTTTATCAAATTTAAGGTCATAAAAAGTTTTAAATTGTACAAGAAAGTCTTAATTATGATTTCAAGAGGTCTTAAATTTGGGTACAGACCAGAATCGCGATACAGCTCAACGTGACGATTAATCTTAAAAAGGCTATAAATAAAATATGAGCGCGGCACGTTTCAAAGTCTGGTGCTGCGCTGCATGCTTTGTGTTCCGCTGTTACCGCGGAAACAGTTCGAAAGCGCCTCCTGCTGGCAGAGAATGAATGTGCATGTTCAATAAGGCTGTTGTTGTGAGTAGGGTATTCCTGCAATACCGGAGGCTGTAGTTTAAGAACTGGATTTTTAGGACCCTATGGTATTTTTTTTTTTTTTGTTTACTTGTTTGTTTTTTATTTTTTTATTTTTTTTGTATGTATGTATTATGTCAGGTCTTCCACCTTTACAATTAATCCAGAATGCGGCAGCAAGATTAATTTTTAATGAGCCAAAAAGAATGTAAGAAAGAATGAAGAATGTCACACCTCTCTCTATCAATTTGCACTGGCTACCAATAGCTGCTTGCATAAAATTCAAGGCATTAATGTTTGCCTACAAAACCACCACTGGCTCTGCAGCCCTTTACCTAAATTCATTACTTCAGACTTATGTGCCTCTAGAAGCTTGCGTTATGCAAGTGAACGTCGCTTTATTGTTCATCCTAAAGAGGCACAAAATCACTTTCACAGACTTTTACATTAAATGTTCCCACCCGGTGGAATGACCTGCCCAACTCAATCCGAGCAGCTGAGTCCTTAGCCATCTTCAAGAATTGGCTAAAAACACATCTCTTCAATCTTTATTTGACCCTCTAAATCTAGCACTCTCTATTCTAATTCTATTCTTAAAAAAAACAAACAAACTTGTCTCTTTTAGACTTGCACTCTATTAATTTACTGCTTGTTTTCTAAAAAAAAATAAAAACAGTCACACTTTATATTAAGCGGCCTTAACTACTATGAACTTACATCAAAAAATAAGTACAATGTACTTAATGTGTTCATATTGTATTGCAAAACACTATTGCAGCTATTGAGGTGGGATACGGGTAAGGTTAGGGACAGGTTTGGTGCTATGGGTAGGTTTAAAGGTGGGTTAAGGTGAAAGGGATGGGTCAACAGTGTAATTATAAATGTAATTACAGAAATTAATTACAGATGTAATTACATATAGGTATTTTTAAAAATATAAGTACAATGTAAACACATGTATGTTCACAATAAGTACATAGTAGTTAATTCACCTAATATAAAGTGGGACCATAAAAACTAACACTGTCTTTTCTAATCTTTTTGTATTCTGTTTTCTTTTTATTTATTATACAATTAACAAAAGCAAAAAAAAAAAAAGGCCTCTAACACTAGCTTGCTCTATTCTTTTTCTATTTTATGTTTTCTTTTTATTTATTATATAATTTTTAAAAAATCTCTTGCTACGTGTACTGCGTTAGGCTAAATGAGACTTGTTATAGCACTTGCATATCGTTGCTCTTTTGTTGATTTTGATTGCTTCCATTGTCCTCATTTATAAGTCGCTTTGGATAAAAGCGTCTGCTAAATGACTAAATATTAGTGGCTCATACTATTTTATAGCACTTGGTATTCAATTCTGTATATTATTATTTTTAAGGAATTATGTAGTTATTTATGTAGTTATTGTATAAACTTAATTATTGTCCTAACCAACTCCTAACCCTAAACATACCCGTTGGTAACCCTCTTGAAATATTTAACCTAATTTATTTAAATATATTCTATATATTCTGGTTTAAAATTCAGTTTTCTTGGAAAGACTTGTGTCTCTGCGAGACTTCAGATCATTAGCCGCAGCGCTTCACGTCTGATGTTTGACCCACTTAAAGTGCAGTAAACGGTAAAACAATTGCGGTTCAAATTAGTGTGATTAATTAGTACTTTAATAAATGTAAAATAATTTAAATACAAATGCTAATTTACAACATCCAGCAGCACAATGAACTGTTTTGCACAGCTAAAAAGGCTAAATGGAGATTGCTGACACCCCCTTGAACACTCAAGTTCACGCTAGCTCTTACATTAAAAATAAGATGTTAAATAAGATGAAAAATGAATAGTTTTCATGGATCTAGTCTTTGCATCTGTTTGTTTGATGTTTGAATCAGGTCTCCTCTGTTGGAATAGAATTGGCTAGATGGCACTGTCCCAAAAAATAGGGTCCTATGCAGTCCTAGAACTGTAGCCTCCGGTATTGCAGGAACATTGGGTTGTTATTGTTCAGACCAATGCGAAAATCGACCCATGTTTTCACCCTGCAAACATGCAGAGCTGTAAATGTGAACTGGTGGATCGATAAGAAGATAATTCATTATGAAAATCTAAACAGTAAAATGTGTTTGTTTATTATTTAATTAATATAATAATTTATTGATAATAATTGTTTAAATTAATATAATAATTAATACTTTTGACTCATCCATTTTCTTAAAAAATGGTTTAAAGCAGTGGTCTCAAACTCAATTCCTGGAGGGCCACAGCTCTGCACAGTTTTGATCCAGCCAGCTCCAAATAACACCTGCTTGCAAGTTTCTAGCAATGATGAAGACCTTGATTAGCAGGATCAGCTGCGTTTGATTAGGGTTGGAGCTAAACTGTGCAGAGCTGTGGCCCTCCAGGAATTGAGTTTGAGACCAATGGTTTAAAGACTGAAATGTGAAGTGAATAATTTTATAAAAAAATTTGTTTTTGTGAAAACTTCTATCTGAACTTTAAATCATGCTTTTTACAGTCATTTTACAGTTTAATAGTTTACCATAGACATTGCCCTACCCTGCACATATGATATTAATTTTAGCTTAAAAATCCTGCAGCAACCCTGATTGATCCAGCAACATCAAACAAGGTAAGCCTCGTACATACCTGTTCACGTGCGTTTCTCTCTGCAGTGCCCCTCATGCTGCCATGTGAGGGGGATGGAGAGGGTGGTAAAGAGTGCTGGGGAGGGTACTTGTTCTTCAGGTGGTCCATGAAGGCGTCCCGCTTGCGTTCCATGTCGGCCTTGTGCAGGTTGGTGAGGGCCTCCAGGCTCTGGGCGGCGATGACCGTGTGCCGGTGCTCAGAGGTGTGGACCAGTCCCACGTTGGAGAAGCGCCGCGCACTATTTCCCAGCGTGCGATATTCACGCGGGTACTCCAAGTCATCGGTGGAGATCATGTGACCTCCGCCACGCTCCGGGTCTGGTTTGAGAAAGAGATGAAAGGGGGCGAGGAGGAGTTGAGAGTGAAGAGTGTGGCACCAGCATCCATTCGGTCATGCACGACCACACGCATACATGCAATAGCACAAACAAATTCACAGACAGACGGTGGAGGAGAATGGGGTGAAGGGGAGGAAGAAAGAAAAATGGGATGAAATGTTAGACTTATTACAACAGAAAGAAGCACAAGAGTGAGTGGCTGCTCCCTGCAGAGTTATTGATCTCAGGTTTAGTCGAAAAGAGGGAACTAAGGAAAAGTAAAAGCACTGAGCTATAGATCAGAATAAAGAATGGAGCCAAAATTTCTCTGTAGGAGATTACATTTTACTTTGCCTGTCGATTCGCTTTTGTCATCCGATGTGACATTTCTTACTTTCTGAGCATACATACTGGATCCCACACCCTAAGTGCATGCTCCTCCGCATGCAATTTCACATATACTCACGTGAAAATATGTTTATACAAGCTGGGGGAGAAAAGCATTTGAAAAAATTGACTACAGAGGTCAGGGCATCATGTACAATTTTTTTTTGAGGGGGCACCAGTGGCAGTTCAGGCTCATTTTATGCCCTAGACGAGATAAGTGCTTTTGAGCACTTTTCAGCAACTTAAAGAAATAGTTCACACAAAAATGAAAATTCTGTCATCATTATTTCACCCTCAAACCATTTAACGCATCAAAAATTAAGGCTGAAGTATGTGACAAAAGCAGTATGTCAGAATTCACAGTACTCATAAAAGAGTAGGCAAAAAGTACCCAGATGATCTACTTCAGACGAGAGTCTGAAGTGCGCTTCCAATTATTATCTCATGAGGCCACAGGAGAGGATTTCTGAATGCCAGTGAATTGACACAACTGACGCTGGTAAATCACATGACAATGACAACATGGCAAAAGAAGCACAACCTGATTACATTCAAGCAACACATTTTACAACCCGAATTCCGGAAATGTTGGGACATTTTTCAAATTTGAATGAAATGAAAACTAAAAGAATTTCAAATCACATGAGCCAACATTTTATTCACAATAGAACATAGATAACATAACAAATGTTTAAACTGAGAAATTGTACAATTTCATGCACAAAATGAGCTCATTTCAAATTTGATGCCTGCTACAGGTCTCAAAATAGTTGAACTATTTTGGGACCATGTTTACCATGGTGTAGCATCTCCTCTTCTTTTCAAAACAGTATGAAGACGTCTGGGCATCGAGGTTATGAGTTTCTGGAGGTTTGGTGTTGGAATTTGGTCCCATTCTTGCCTGATATAGTTTTCCAGCTGCTGAAGAGTTTGTGGTCGTCTTTGACGTATTTTTCGATTAATGACGCACCAAATGTTCTCTGATCAGGACTGCAGGCAGGCCAATTCAGCACCCGGACTCTTCTACTACGAAGCCATGCTGTTGTAATAGCTGCAGTATGTGGTTTTGCATTGTCCTTCTGAAACACACGTCATCTGGAGGGGAGCATATGTTGCTCTAAAACCTTTATATACCTTTCAGCATTCATAGTGCCTTCCAAAACATGCAAGCTGTCCATACCATATGCACTTATGCACCCCCATACCATCAGAGATGCTGGCTTATGAACTGAACGCTGATAACATGCCAGAAGGTCTCCCTCCTCTTTAGACCGGAGGACACAGCGTCCGTGATTTCCAACAAGAATGTCAAATTTGGACTCGTCTGAACATAGAACACTTTTCCACTTTGAAACAGTCAATTTTAAATGAGCCTTGGCACACAGGACACAACGGTGCTTCTGGACCATGTTCACATATGGCTTCCTTTTTGCATGATAGAGCTTTAGTTGGCATCTGCAGATGGCACGGCGGATTGTGTTTACCGACAGTGGTTTCTGGAAGTATTCCTGGGCCCATTTAGTAATGTCAATGACAGAATCATGCCGATGAGTGATGCAGTGTCGTCTGAGGGCCCGAAGACCACAGGCATCTAACAAAGGTCTTCGGCCTTGTCCCTTACGTACAGAGATTTCACCAGTTTCTCTGAATCTTTTTCTGATGATATGCATTGTAGATGATGAGATTTGCAAAGCCTTTGCAATTTGACGTTGAGGAACGTTGTTTTTAAAGTATTCCACAATCTTTTTACGCACTCTTTCACAGATTGGAAAGCCTCTGCCCATTTTTACATCCCTTTTATACCTAATCATGTTACAGACCTGGGCCCGTATTCTTAAAGGTTCTAAGAATCCTCTCAGAGAGCTCCTAATTAAGCTTAAAAATTTCTAACGAGGAGTCTTAGCTTAAAAGTGATTCAGGACCAATCTGAGAGCAACTCTGAGCGAGGAAAAGACAAAAACATTTATCTTAGTGAGGAGGCGGGGCTGGCCCCGTTGCTAGCTATGACACAGTCTTTTGAAGACTGTGATTGGTTGGTTGTCCAAGAAGGAAATAAAAGAGCACTTTTAAGAGTAGGGTCTATTATAAGCCTTCACTTTGAAACTACAGTAATAATTTTTACTTTAATTTTACTACAGGAATTTGTTTTACCGTACTCTCTCTCTCTCTCTCTCTCTCTCTCACTCTCTCTCTCACACACACACACACACACACACACATACATTATATATGTATATATACTCTTTATTTTTTATTTACCATGCTGTCATACTTAACATATTTAATAGGAAATGAACAGTGACACAATAAGGTTCTGAAAGTGTTGTAATTGTTTGTGTGATCACTTTGCTTATAGAAAGTTGTGACGGACCCAAATCATTACTGCTTCATAGTTGCATTTTTCGTTGCCAAATATGTTTATGTAGTTAATGTAGTGAATCTTTTCAAAATTTCTTGCTTTTTCAGCCCTTTGTTGAACCCGTGCCAACTTTTTTGAGACCTGTAGCAGGCATCAAATTTGAAATGAGCTCATTTAGTGGATAAAAGTGTAATATTTCTCAGTTTAAACATTTGTAATGTTCTCTATGTTCTACTGAGAATAAAATATTGGCTCATGTGATTTGAAAATCTTTTAGTTTTCATTTTATTCAAATTTAAAAAATGTCCCAACATTTGCGGAATTGGTTGTACTATATAAAACATACTTTTTTTAGTAGTCCCGAAGTAATTTCTTATTCAAAATAATTAATGTTTACCATATTTGATGTGTTCTATGTATGTGTGTTAATGTTTATATGAGAAATTAAATCTGTTTATCGCATAAAGCAGTCATGTCTCTTCAGAAGACTTGGATTAAACATTCAGACTTGGATTATATGCTTGATTTATATGGATTAATTTTACAATGTTTTTTGTACTTCCAGATGTGTTAAGATTTTGGTTGCATGGACTTTCAATGGATGGACAAAAAGGATGAGTGAATTAAAAAAAATATATCTTCATTAGTGTTCCAAAAATAAACAAAAGTCTATTAATGTGTTTGGGAGGACATGCAATTGAGTAAATGATGACAGACATTTCATTTAATCCTTTAGTTAAGAAGCGTTAAAGGGATAGTTCACCTTCAGTTGCTGGTCCCCATTGACTTGCATAGTGTTTTTTTTTTTCCATATTATGGAAGTCAATGAGAAACAAAACAAATAGGTGAGGGAAATCTTTTTAAAAAAGGGTGATTCTATAATATAGTGAAAAACATATGTGACCTACATTTTATTCCACAGATACTTGCAAATTGCAGTTACAGCATCTACCAGCAGGGGCAAACTAAACCATGCTAACCAGCCAAGCCTTGACACCTTGGTTTACTGTTCAGGCCCCCTCAGTTTAAAAGTGCATGACGCTTCTGACAGAGCGGCACAAATATGTTTATGCATTCAAAATCTGCCTCCAAGGACAAGAGGCGCAATCTAATGTACATGTAGCTTCACTACCCCTCTCTCTCACTAATATAGACAGGTGGCTAATGCACATGGCACGCAGACAACACCGGGCCAGGCAGTATGCAGAGACAAGACATTGACATACAACTGACAAAATCAGTGGAACAAAATGACAAGCCAGTCAGAGGCCCTGATTGGCCAGAGGCAGGCCGACATGAGAGGATGGGAGTAGCTTGTTGTGGTTACCTTGCTTCGGGAAGCAGGCCCCAACACTGGCTGAAGAAAAAAAACAAAAACATCGACCACAGTTAAGCTCCTCATTCTCTCTTTCATTCCCTTTATCTCTCTTTCATATACACGCACGATAATTGGCTTTGGTGCTGTTGGCAAGAATTGATTCCCAAATCATCTCTCTCTTTTGTATTATGCAAAAGGAATAGGAACATTGTTCAGTCAATAACACAAAAAATGAAATCCTACACGAGGAGCGTATTCTCTGACTGCTGTTCACGAAATATAAAGGCGCTTCTCACATTGCTGCTGTCGTTTTTTTGTGTGTAAACAGAAGCTTTTGGTAAACATCCTCAATAAGAAAGGGGTTCCAACCGAAAACCTTCCTGAGCACCTTCTGTCAAGAATTTATGAGTCTCACTGTCAGCTTCCTTAAAGCCTCTGAACAAACAAATACAAACACCCACACAATCACTACATTCAACTTTAAATTTAACAACCATTCCACCTTCTAGCTACTGCTCTTCACTTATTTTCTCTTTCACACGGTAACAGATTCAAACCTTATAACCTCTTATGACTAACACATCAATAAATACATCTTATAAGAACTGATGTTGTGAGGCATTTGTGTGTTAGGAAAGTTTTCAGCAGGGAGTGAGGTCAGAGAAGAAGGTATTGGCCCTGAACGCTTGTGTGGAGTAATTCTGTTAATAAAATGTTCATGAAGTACCTGAATGTTTTAGTGAGCTAAAAAATCTAGCCCCTGGTGATGGAATACTACATTTAATCCTGAGGCCAGATTACAGGAACACACCGAGCATAACAAAACTGCCGAAAGCTGCAGGTGACATAGTGCTCGAAATATATCTTCACTGTATGTTACTTCATTTATTCATCATGCCATATAGATTCATTATTTCACTAATCAATCCATTCCACAGTTCCTTGTTAGAACAATTTACTGTATGTACAACAAACTTATAAACTGCCAGTACTGGAAAATAGCTCTATGGCAAACTACACTACTGTTCGAAAGTTTGGGACCAGTAAGAATTTTTTTTATGTTTCTGAAAGAAGTCTCTTATGCTCACTAAAGCTGCATTTATTTGATCAAAAATACAGTGAAACAGCTGTATTGTGAAGTTTGATCACAACTTAAAATAACATTTCTATTTTGATATTTTTTAACTATAATATTTGGTAACACTTTACTTACAGCCTTTGTGTATTATGCATTATAAAGGATTATTAAATGGTATAATTCATTACAATTATTCATAATGTGTGTTGCAATATGTTATATCTTGTTGAAAATAATTATAAGCGAATAAAAGAATACATAGTGTAACAATGAATTGATAGGTTTTGTATTAAGTGTGGTTACAAATATTCATAAGATTGTACAATGCATTATGAGGTGCATTACAAGGCATAATTAATGCATTGAAACTACTTCTATAGTGCATTATACATAAAGGCTTTAAGTAAAGTGTTACAGTATTTTGTTTCTATAATAGCAGTGCTGAATTTTCAGCAGCAAATCTTCAGTATCACATGATCTTTGAGAAATCCTGTTTAACGTTTGTCTGTGTCGAAAAGAGTTTGTGCTGCTTAATAGTTTTGAGGTAACCATGAGACTTTTTTTTCAGAATTTTTAAAAGAACAGCAATTATTTGAAATTTTAATCTTTTGTAACATTATTTTTACTGACCAAACTTTTGAGCTGTAGTGTAAATATCTGCCACTAGTAGCAAATGATGTGACAAAAACAAATTATTTGCTAAATTAAAGTGTGATTATTCACATCCTTCTAATTTTGTGAATGTAAATTAGGTGAGAAATGTTTGAGAGCCTGACATAAGAAGTATGAACTGTTGTGATGAACTGACACTTAATATATTATAATAATATCTATTCTATTCTATTATAATACGTGCCATTTTAAACTTGAGAAAACAGAATGAAGACCCAAAGTCATTCTTTCTGTGAGGAACAACATATCATGTACTTCCAGCTCAGTGGGATTTGAATCACTCTTTTCACTGACTCAACTGTCACCATGGTCTCCCTATTGCCTCTTCACCTCCTTCCAGGAAGCTTGGGGCTAAAAACACCATCACCATCCAATGAATTATTCACATATTATTTAAAGCATTGAATCTGAAAGCAGATGGTGTTTTACTAAGCAGAGTTGGTGCTTTAAACAAACATCAGGGTTGTTCTGAGAAACAGAAAGCAGCGGTGCTCCTGAGGAATGGCTAAATTGAATGACCTTGTGGTTAATGTTGTTAGCATTGAATACTTTAATAGCACTCATACTCTCCTGAGAAGGAGCATTATCTTTCAGAGAGCAGCCTGTTGAAGGACAGACGGAACTGATACCGACTTACCACGATACTTGCTCTAGGGAGTTTGAACCACTAATACACCCTGACAATGTGACTAAACTGTGTAAGCTTTAGCAGTAAGAGCTTTGAATGGAAGCAAGAAGGACATGTTCAATTCACTTAAACAGGCTGAATAATTGAGCGATAGCACTGTGTTAAACTAATAAACTTATAAAACCGAGCCTATGGTAATTTGATGGTCTTACCTATTATTATTTTATAGAACATTGTGAGATCTTATTCATTTGAATACATTTTAAAAAGTAATTTATTCCTGTGATTGCAAAGCTGAATTTTCAGCATCATTACTCCAGTCTTCAGTGTCACATGATCCTTCAGAAATGATTTTAATATGCTGATTTGCTGCTCAAGAAACATTTATTAGTATCAGTGTTAAATAAAAAAAGTTCAAGTTAAATATGAAATAAATAGAAATCTTTTGTAACATTCTAAATCAGTATGACATAAAATGAATAAAAGTATTAATTATAGTAATATACAGACACACAAATACTAATTAAATTATTTAATAATAGAAAAATATTGAAATGGCTTCAATAATAGTAGTTGTAATCCTCTAACTATGGTAAAAATCTTACTTGTGGATATTGTAGCTTTACGTAATACATTAATAAAAATGCTAGAGCTGAAGCATGATTACTATGCAAAAACTTCAGTAAATTTACATTTAATGCGTATGATAAATAAGGCAATCACATGTAGCTCTGCTCAGAGCTGTATTAAATTAAAGTAAGGCAGTGCAAAGTCAAAGGGGACCACTTCGGCTGAATTTGAGTCCACAATGGGCCAGATTAATGCAATAAAGCCAAAAGGCTTCAAGCATTGATTCCAAGAAAACTGCACCCTGCTGTCTCATTCTCTCATCTCAGATCATATACCTTCAGCTACTCATTCTCCTAATAAAGACAAAATGCTGGAACAAAATAACCATCTTGAGTGTAAGGAAACAAAGGGCATTGATTTGACCTGTGCATGGAAGCAGATATCATCAGCAAAGACAGTCGACCCATCTGATGTGCTAAAAGCAGGTAACTGCCGCAGGCACAGAGAAAGAGAGAGTGAGCACACAATGCCGGAAGTGGAGACGGGTTGTTTGCCTCCATCCATCACAGAAGCCAAGCTAGAATTACTCTGACAGGCAAAATCAATGCAAGAGAACTGTTAGCAAGACCTTTTCAAAAAGTACAAGAGAACAATGATGTTTAGCGAGCAAGAGGGAGTGAGGGAGAGGAAATGAGAGCTAACAAACTCTAAACACTAAAGCCATCTTTATCCCACTGTTATGAAGAACTACCGTGTGCAAAGGCAATACTTGTGCTCAATAAAATGTGTGTCTTTGTGAATTTTCTGATAACTTTACAGCACAGCCTTGTATTGCTGTATATTTATTCTAGAGACCTTTTTTTTTATCTTCCAGAGATTAGAATGACTTGAGCTCCAGCTTTAGTTTGCAGCTAAAAAAATAATAAGAGAAGCAATTTCAAATTCCTAAATTAAAAAAGTTTCCATCTGCATCATATTGGCAACACTAGCATCTTAAAATAAAAAATAAAAATGATGGAACTATGGATAAGTAAGGGGAACTGTGTGACTGCAGCTGCACCCAATCAAAATACGCCTGTGAAACAGGTGACCAATCAGAGAAGAGAGA
The DNA here is from genome assembly GCF_012432095.1 of Onychostoma macrolepis. Classification (NCBI taxonomy): domain Eukaryota; kingdom Metazoa; phylum Chordata; class Actinopteri; order Cypriniformes; family Cyprinidae; genus Onychostoma; species Onychostoma macrolepis. The sequence continues at coordinate 32,109,245 of NC_081157.1, read as the reverse complement.
ATCCCTGGCACGTTCTAGGACACTGGACAGTAAAGAACCAGCTATGACATCAAAGGCTACATATTTTGTATTGAAACACACAAACAGTAGTTTAAGTTTAGCACCCTAAACGTACATCTTCTAATGCCTCCCCTCTCATCTTCCCCCTGGCCGTTCCTTTAACCACAGCGAAACACACACATGCTGCCATTAGGGAGACAGACTGCCTTCTGCTCGCCTGGGAGCCCATCAGGAGCATATGGAGAGGAGAGAGAGGAGGAGGTTATGAATGATGGGGAGGCAGAGGAGAGACAGTAAGTAAACAGGCAGGAGCATCATGCACCAATTTGTTTTGAAGGAAGACCAGTGGCAGTTCTGACACCCGTGGACTGGAAAAATTGAATATGTATGTATATATATTTATATAGATTAGGCTCAGTAAGATTACTTTCATTCAGCAAGGATGCATTAAATTGATCAAAGGTAACAGAAAAGACATTTAAAATGTTACAGAAGACTTATTTAAAATAAATGATGTTCTTTTGAACTTTTTTGAACTTATTCATCAAAGAATCCTGGAAAATGCATTATGGTTTCCTTCCACAGTGTTTCCAAATTGATAATTGTAGTGTTTGGACCGATCAGACACACAACTATTTGTTATATTTAACAAATAATCTCTTATGCTCCCTCAACCAACCAAAGGGCCAATGAGCCTATGAGGGTCTGTGGACCCTTCCCCCGAAATGCATCTAACACCTAAGAAAGGCAGAACAGGCCTCTGGTTTCATGGCATGCAGGCAGAGCAACTCTCACTACCTTTTTCCTATAGGAAAGACATAAAAATGAACTCTTCTCTAATTAATTCATAGAAAAACCTTTCTTTGAATGAACACACATATCTTCAGGTCATTGTGTATATTATTACTGTTCTTGTATATGTTCTTGTGTATTGTATACTGTCTTATGCATGCTTACGATAGATCACTAGTTGAGATCACCTCACTCATACCATGTTTGGTCTCTTATCAATTCGTCTTCGGATGATCTAATTGAGAGTGAATATTACATGTTGATACCTATGCAACATATTAGTGTCCTAAGAATCTTTAGTAGTTTGTGCATTAACCCAGGCGAATTAGCTATGCAAATTACCATGTTCAGAGACAAAGAGTCGTAAAACTTTCCCTCCAAAAGTTCAAGACACCATTGGCTCTTTGACACCCCAGAGGTGTGACCTCTATAGCAGATAAAGCTCTCACATCAGTAACGCCCCTCCAGTCTGCAAATCTTTTAGATTCTGAGAAGATGAGGATGTGAGCTAGAACTCTTTTGGACGCTTAAGTTTAGGCGCCAGGCCTTGCAGCCTTGACTTTCCATTCAACCAAAGCTCCTCGGACCTCAGCAGATCTCTTTCTTAGCTCTTTTTCCCTTTCTACCTGGGAAGAACATTTCTACCTCAGAACATCTTTGGAATTCATCACTCTTCAACCCGGAAGAACGTGATCGGGTGTCCAAAACCTTGAAAGCATCAAGACTTTCATCCGAGACTGCATTCCGGACACTCGCCAATAACCAAGGCAGTGCAAGTATCATACATTTAACTAAACGAAACAGAGGTTTAGTATAAGTTATAGACCCCGTTATAAACGACACTGATGGTTTTACTCAGGTGGTTAACTGACTCTTTCCATAACTGCATTCTCTGTTTCTCTAATGGCTTCATTCATCCACTTTAGCTCCCCTTTGTATGTACGCGTGAATGTATGTTTATTAGTTTGTTTGTTTAGATTAGTTATGTGTGTTAGCATTTAGTTTGTTTGCACAAATTACGTGAGTTTCTGGTTCTGCCTTGCAAATGAATGTCTCTTTATGATTTTGACCCTCGCTACATGCTCTAATGCAGTATACAATTATACATTTCCCTTTTGAGCTGATTTGCTACATAATACTAAGAATTGTTTTGTTTTTTGAGCAGCAAAACAGCATATAATGATTTCTCAAAGATCATGTGACACTGAAGTAATGGCTGCCATATATAAGTAATGGCTGCCACATATATACATATATATATATATATATATATATACACATCTACATACACACACGCACACACACATGTATATATATATAAATATATATATACGTATATATATGCTAATTCCATTGAAGTGAGTTTGTATTCTTATACATATATTTGAGGTATATCCTGAAATTCTCAGAAAGAAACGAAACCACTGCTAAAATAAGATCACAAGCCAAGTTTATTGATTCAACACAGACTATAAGAGACACTTCTCCTATCTGTTGCTTTTTTGTTCCTGTTTACCCTTTGATTTTCTAATACATGACATAAATCCTACAAAGATATACAAAAACATCTTTACTTAAATACACACACTTACAGATGTGCCCAGAACCCTCCATTATGCTCATTATGCAGCAAACACACAAAGCCAGCACTAAACATCGGAGGCTGTTGTTTATCATCAGTGTTTTAGTGCACACAGTAAAACAGCAACAGCCTGTTTTACAATGGCCTCTAGTGTTTGGTTGCTCAACAACAACACTGGCTTTTCACCAAGGACCTTTTCAAGGGTGGAATATGTCATTTTTGTGCCACTAGTGTCACCCAAGTTGTCAAGGTGTTGCTGGTTAGCATAACCCCGTTAGACCCTCCTGGCAGATGCAGTTACTACACACTTTGTAGTCCAAAAACATATTTCTCCATTGAGCCATTCAAAATTAAGCATGTATCCCAATAACTCCCAAAAGTATTTGTCAGCCAAAGCCCTTTGACCTACCATGAGAGCACATATTCAAATAATTAAACAACACATTTTTATGTCGGCTATTGGTCACATGAGATGCAATAAAATATTTTTGTGTGTGTGTGTGTATGTGTGTATGTATTATCTTGCCTGATTTGAATGTAAATTATTTAAATGAATTTTTTATTATAATTAATTATTAGCTTTTCATGAAAACACAAACCCCCAGGGGTTCGCAAAGCCCAACCAAATAAGACTTAAACTGTCTTATTTGACAAATGGAAAAATGAATCTCATAAATTCTCTTTTCGATTTAGCCATCACATCCAGAAAGTACAGTAAGAACTAATTGAATTAAACTAATTAATTCCTTTGGTATTGTAAACACTGTACATTTCATATTCAAAACATTGCAATTATTTTAAAAAGCCAAAGGCATATTCTAAATGGAGCCCTATCAAATGTAATGACTTACTACAGTAGAGAGAATAGCTGAAACACACACACACAAAAAAGCAAAAAATCAGTTAATTTCAGAAGATATGCAAATTCCATCCAGTGGGAGGAGGTGCCATCGGTCAGATGTTGTTAAACAAAACTAAACAACTGCAACTGTTCAATCACTCCTCCTCTCTCTTTCTGTGGTTGCAGACAGAGCAAAGAGACCTTTCCTCACTGTTGTATAATTGCTATTACCGCCTAGGGGCCATCAAACTGACTGAGAAACAACTCTTTCTCTAACAAGTCCATTATGGATGAGTCACACAATCAGAAACACATTCACAGACATACACGGACTGAGAAAAGCAAACAAAAGTAGCAGCCTCTCTATCTGTTGCATGCCGTGTCCTATCTCCCCGTCATCAACATCAGATGTTTGAGAAGTGTTCATTATTTAGCTCTGCCCTGTAAGATTTGATTAGACTCAAACAGTGAGATTGCGAATCAATCTGGTTTCGCCCTTAATGTTCACAATACCGTTATACAAACACTCACTCACTATGGTTGGGCGGATTACCAGCTTGTTTGTTTCCCCTGGTGTTAATAGCAGGCTTTTTAATTAAACTAAACAAGAGATCGCCATCCCCCGTCTCTCTTTTCTCAGTCGCTGTGGAGACTCATCCCACGAGTAATTACAATAACAAGACTGCTAACAATGTCAATGTTTGATGAGACAGAGGCAGTTTTTAAACTTAAGAACGGATATTTTAATACACATAAGCGTGTGCATGTATGTCTATGCGGAATTCATCTTTAATATGCTTGTGAAAACCATAAGAGACATCATTAAAGGAGCTGAGAGAGAAACACTTCATCTGTTCGCAGTTTTGCTCCACAGACCTTCAGTCTAGCAGAACACTTACTGTCAAACGGTTTCAGATAGCAGTCGATAACAGATGTACAGGAATGTAAAATCAAATCAGATGCGAGATATTATAAATGAAATATAATTAAAAAGGCTGTTATTACTTGCTACATAACCACAGTCTGGGAGATATGCTCAGCTCAGATCAACATTGCCACTACAACTTGCAAGTGTGATATTGTATACAATTCCACACAGATACGTCTTCTACATTCGTTTACGCTTTGATTTGAACAAAAATTGTGTATCCGTGCGGCACGGCTGACACAGAACAGCATACGCAGTTTGCGCCAAGCGGATATTCTCCAAAATGGCGCTACGCTGACACAGAGGAGATGAGTTGTTGAATAAAGTCGTTTTTTTTTTTTTCTGGGCCTTCACAGTGTTAATTGTTTTGCAGTCAATGGACCTTTTTCACATTTCCGGGTTTCTCAGCAGCGGAAGTCGTCATAGTTGGGTTAACTTGAAGAGCGGTGAATGGGAGAGTACCACACATATATTTTTTGCACTCCCATTTGCTCAAATAGCAATAGAAAAACTCCACCATAGTGTTTTCATGACTTTCAATAAAAGGGAAAAAAACTGAGAGAGACTGATAACGGCAGTCAGAAGAGAGAACGATGTCAAATTTACCATCCCTCCCATAGATTCTGCATTAGAAACACTCTCGCATTAGCGTAAACTAGTTTTTTTGTAATTTGATGCAAGGTGATACAATACAAAGAATAGTGTTATAAATGTACATACATTAAAAAAAAAAATACAAATATGAAAAACTTTCGAGGATTTATGATGCTGATGACCGTTAAACGCGTCATCACAGTCTTGTGAAAAGGGTCCATGGGACAGTCACAAGCCTCCCGGTTTTCATCCAAAGTATCTTAAATTTTGTTCCGAAGACGAACGAAGCTTTTACGGGTTTGGAACGACATGGGGGTAAAGGATTAGTGACAAAATTTTCATTTTGGGGTGGAGTAACCCTTTAATGACACAATATTACCAGTTCCTTTGTACATTTCTGCTTTGCCAATAAAACTGTTTCAAATAAGTAAAAAGTGTGAACTGTTATTGATGATTTGTTCCTGAAGTAATCAGTGTTTTCATTCAGTGTTTTTGAATGAAATGGTAGAGTGAATGCCTCACTTATACAAGCAGTCACTTGATTTGTTCCTGCATTAATCAATGCATTTAAAAGTATGAACTGAGTGAATGATTCACTGAATCACTCATAAAGACCTACTGGTGTAACAAAGTAAACTGTTGATTGTCGTATACTGTGTACTTTTTGTGTACTCGTGTACACTAGCATTTATGTCACAATTTCCATTTAAAACATATCTAAGTGTGTCTAATGATTTTACTCTTACAACTACTGTCAGTTAATATGTGACCCTGGACCACAAAACCAGTCTTAAGTCGCTGGGTATATTTGTAGAAATAGCCAAAAATACACTGTATGGGTCAAAATTATAGATTTTTCTTTTATGCCAAAAATCATTAGTATATTAAGTAAAGATCATATTCCATGAAGATATTTTGTAAATTTACTACTGTAAATATATCAAAATGTCGATTTTGATTAGTAATATGCATTGCTAAGAATTAATTTGGACAACTTTAAAGGCAATTTTTTCAATATTTGGATTTTTTTTGCACCCTCAGATTCCAGATTTTCAAATAGTTGTATCTCGGCCAAATATTGTCCGATCCTAACAAATCATACATCAATTGAAAGCTTATTTATCAGCTTTCAGATGATGTATAAATCTCAATTTCAAAAAATTAACACTTCAGACTGGTTTTGTGGTCCAGGGTCACATATGTGTAAACCAGTACAAATGAAAACATCTGTACAAGTAGAATGTTTCAATCACTGCGATAATAAGACTGCTACCAAATTTTACCCAAACAGGACCCTGAAAACTGCAACAATACATAATTACAGGATTGTAATTAATGAAAAACTAAATTATTATTATAAATATTTGATGTTTTAATTTTAACGCTCTTTGCACACACACTCACACCCTCATTTATTGTTGAGTTTAGTTAGCTGTTAGCTCACCATTTCACCATGCCTATTAAAGAGGAAATAAAATACTGATGGATTCAGATCTGCTGATGTGACAGTACCAGTCAGGTGGAGTTAGGTCAGGTTTTAGTTTAATGCCAGTACAGAATAATCCTTAAAATCAGCAGGAAATTATTGCATTCAGACACACACACACACACAGACATCAACCTGTTCCCACCTACATGATCTAAATTCGGTTAATCACTGTCTACATGAGACTTCATTAACTTGAACACTGCATAAAATAATCAATTCCTCAAAACAGATCCACATAGATCACTTTAAAAGGCAATTTCTTAAATATCATGAAAATAAACACAAAGCAGGAAGGAGAGAGACATGAGTGTTTGTTTCATGAAAAGTTGAGTCACACGAGGTTCTGCATCTCCAGTTATTTAACTGTTATATAATGCAAGCAAAGAGCAGGAAGGTCCAGCAATAAAACAGGTTTATTTTGGATGGGAGTGTTACCAGCAGCAATATTTGTCTCTTTTTCTCTGCTTCTTTTCCTCTCGCTCTCTCTCTTTTTATAACTGCTGAAATAACAGGGTTTGCCAGGTCAGACGTGTTGGAGAGCTACGCGTGCTTCTTCACTCATCTCTTTACCTTAAAGCGAAGAAGCAGGCAGAAGAATCGACCCACTTTCAAGTTCTCTCAAGAAAGACAAGCGGTCCCGCTCCACGCTGCCCACTTCACTGACGCACACAAAAGAGCATCACATTTATATTTTAGGCCTTCATAATTCCTTTAAAAATCTTTGAGATTTTGCAATACCATTTAGGCACGCATTGCTTTTTCATTCATTAAGTGATGGATTTAATTTAAAACAACTGAAATGAATGAATCAGAGTTGATGATTAGTCTGTTCCTTTATTGGATGTGAGGCGGCAGATGTTAAACCTGCTACGGGAGGCTGAAGCTTTATAATCATGATGTCATAATGATGTATAACTTGAGGATAAAACCTGATTAAGCCTTTGACAGTGAAATTAAATTAAATTAGTCCTATGAATCTATACAAATTAGCGATTATTTTATGCATATAAACTATCATCAAACACTCTTTCTCTGTTCACACACACACACACACACAATCCCTTTCATGCGTTTCCTCACTGATAGTATCATGTAAACATAAATATGTAAGACAATGTCTAATAATTGGAGCAGAATAAATTTCCCATAAATTTGCATGATAAATCACCCTGCAGTTTTTCTGGCTGACCTCTGAAGGAGAAAGGTCATGGGGAATTAGAGTAAAACTGAATCTTAACTTTATCATGATTAAATAAAGTCTACTGCTGCACACGGTTATCAGATATGAGTGGATGTAAACACATTAAATACACTAAATACTAAAAATACAAACCAGTGTATTTTGCATTTGCTTTTTTATTTTCCGTTTTCATTTTAACTTTAGTTTAAGTTTGATTATTTAGTTAAACTTCTTTCAGCTTTTTTTTTTTCATCTTTTTTTTTTTCATCTAATAGGTACATTTTATTTTATTCCAACTTTATTTCGGTTGCCAAAAAAGATTTTGAATAGTTCAGTTTGACTAAGCATTAACGAACGACACTGCTGCAAACTTTAAAAACAAGCACAACAGACAAACTTGAATCAGACTGACTTACGGTGAACTCAGAAAAAGCATAGGCATAGTGAATGTAGATGAAAAGAAAAGGCTGGTGGAGTTATAAATAAGGCAAGGCTGATGCAAATATTGCATAAAGTGGGTGTGCAGAATGCTTGTGACCTAAGATAACATCTGATATCAGATTGCACAATGCTCTAGTACACCTGTACGCACAAAAGAACATCTTAATTGAACACAATCAATGCATGATGAGTAATACATTCTTGGAAAAACAAATATTAGCATAATAAGCAAAGGGAAAGAATTGAAGTCCTTTGCTGAAAAAGAGATTTATTCACCATGACAAACCACAGATTCAGAAATATTTTATGTCCCCATTCTTGCTACACACAAACGATTCCATAAAGAAGCTTTGTGAATAAACTACTTACAGCTCGTCCAAAAATGAAAATTCTGTCCTCATTTACTCATCTTCAATATTCATTTTTTGGTGAACTGTCCCTTTAAGACTCCTAGGTGACTTGAGAGAGTTCCCCATTCTGCATTATGACCATGAATGAAAACGAAACTTGAATTTAATTAAGTTGGATGATGGCACTACTGTCTCTGTGAAGTTGCTTTGACAATCTGTATTGTATAAAGCACTATAGAAATAAAGGTGACTTGATATGGCAACTGTTTAGTTTCTCCAGCTGTTCCTGCAATAAATAAATAAATCACTTACAAAAAAACACAATCAACTAAATGAGAAGTTAGAGGACATTAGTTGAGAAACAAAGGCATTTTAAAAAAAAATGTTACTGAGTACTAAGGAACTCTGAAAACTGTTGAAAATGGCAGTTTTAGAAATTGTCCATGTCATCAGCTTCAGCAGGTCACATGCCGTACATTTGCAATGGAAACGATGAGTCATTGCTGTATTTGGCTGACCCAAATACAGGATGAGGGCATTGTGTTTTATTGCGTGTGTTTGCTCATTTGTTTCTGGATAGAGAATGTTTCCTCCATTGATTCTGTTGTATTGACTTTGGCTCAGAGACTCCCAAGTGCTATACATGAATGCCTCATGAGAAGACATTGAAGTCAAACGGAGGGCATTCTTACACCGACAGAGCAAAAGAGACATCCTTCTTCTTAACTTAAAGTTTTTGTAGAAAGTTAATGAGGCAAAATTTGCCATCTTTGCTTACGAACGCTCAGTCAAGGACAAACATTTTTAATTGTTTATTGGGCAGTTTTGGTAAAAATAAAATAAAATAAAACAAAAAAACACACAACACAACACTAAATTCAATTAAATTAAACTGTCGATGGAGAAAAATGCTTTTTTTGCTGTCAAAGTTAACCAGCAGGCATACAAAATTTCCCTTTTGGGATCAATGAATTGTCTGTCATTCCATGTGGAAAGCTTTAACAGAGCCGAATCCCTAGAAGGCCTGTCTAAATCTCATTCTTATTCTCAGTCCCTCCGGCTCTCTGTGTCTCTGTCAGTCCCTCGCGGTCGCCCATAGGGAGTGGTGCACGGAAGGAGGAACGGGTGGGGCAGCCTCACAGATGGGCTGGTGGGTAGGTTTCCGTGGTTACAGGCGAGGAAGAAGAGGAAGAGGAGCCATCTGGCAGTGGTTTGGTGAGATGACGTGTCTTGCCCCTCACCCACAACACCCACAACCCACATGGCAACATGCCTACCGCTCCACCAACTGTTATACAAACTACAGGTATCAACCTTACAGATACAGCTGTATGACAACACCTGCTCTCGCACCTGGAAGGAACTTAATCCCAGCCAGGAAATATCCATCTATCCTAATACTCAGCTACCCATAGGTGATGGAAGCTACAACAGCACGAGGAGTTAAACAAAACAAAACAAAATAATCAATGAAAACGACAATAATCGCAATAAAGTTTTTTAAAAACAAATCCTTCATCCCTAAATGGTAAAGGATCATTTTAAAAATAAAAACAAACTAATTAAAACACTTATTACAAAGATTAAATATTTTGTGTCATGTCATTTATTTACCATTAACTGACATCAGAGAACAGTAAATGTGCAAATTATTGATATATCACCTCACTCAGAGGGTTCTTTAAGTAAATTATATATATAATTAGAACTATATAATTAGAATATAATGTCTGCCAAAAAAATGTTTGAGGTTCCCTGCCAAACAGTATATTGTTTATGTCAAATGTACACTCAATCAGATATTTGGCACACATTCACCTGTCACTTGGTAATAATAATATAATAAAAATAAAAAATAAAAGTATTTTAAACTGGTTATTCATTTCTGCTGCTGTTAATGAATTTACATGACATGATTTTCTTACTCACCTTATGTAATATTAGTAATTTTGCATTTTGTTAGGCATTGTATGTTTTTTATAAACTTCAATATTTGATTCTAATTTTATTGATTTTTTCATACTAAACATTTTTGTTAAAGTGTATGTAAAATCTAGAATTCAAAATAATTTTTTTACACCTTTAATTTTACACCTTTAAGAGCCCTAAAATAATCAATTGCATGGGCAATACAATAAAATAAAATGAAAAAATAAATAAATAAATAAAATAAAAGTTATTAAAATAATAAAAATAAAAAACAAATAAAACTGAATGTAAAGTTTTATACGTTTGCAACTCCACACACACCAAGTCCAAACACTTGATCAGATATACAGTAAGCACATTGTGTTATATAAGGTCAGAGTGTCTGTCAAGAAGAACGTTCATGATCTTCATCATTCTTTCGGTGACATCCCTTTTAGCATGTTCACAGTGGAGGGGACAGAACTGCCCCTCAGAAACCTGGGAAATGTCAAATGGCCTGTTTGTGCATGTGTGTGCGTGTGTGTGTTTGAAGGGAATTTAACTGCTGCTGTTGTGAGTAGAGCAGTGGACAGTGGACACACTTTTATACTATTTTCCCAACCAAAATCATAACCTTATTTCAAAACAGATCATGATCTGTGTTCGAAATACTTCAACCAACAGCAATAAAAACAAAATGTTTTCAGCGCAAGTCAAAATGTCAGCTCTGAATCCACGAGAGGAAAGTGTGTGGTAAAGAGAGAGAGAACAAAGAAGGCAAGAATAATCGAAAGAGCATGCAAAACTGGGACAAGAGGTGGTCAAAGAAGAAAAGTAAGGAAACGGGAAACAGAAGAGAGGAGAATGACTTATGGGCGGCCCAAGCTGGAGGAATAGGTGTGACAGAGAGAGGCATGAGGGATTTGGTGAAGCACTTGATGTCTTGTTAGCCTCAACCTTCCTCACACTGTGATTGGCTAAAAATATCACATAGCTCATGTTGAACAAGGTGCATTCTGGTTTGTGTCAGTGGAGCATTTATCATCACATGGCCCCTAAAGTGCCAAACGCAACCTCTCTCTCTTTCGCTCTCTCCATCTCTGTCTCTCTTGCTCCCCAAATCCAACACACAGCCAAATGCCTCCTCTTCTCCTTCTGTTTATTCCTCCTCAAATCTAGCACAACCCCCACTGCTAATTACCTGTACCGTTCTAGGCTCTAATGATCTTTTAATAAAGCCCCATTCCTTCAGTTCTCCTCTTTTTCTTTTAGCATAACCAAGTACCACACCCTTCCTTTCTACATAATTCATCAGGCCATCATCTGTTTATCACTCTAAAAAAAAAAAAAAGGTGCTATATAGCACTAAAAGTGGTTCTTGGCTTGTAATCATAGGGGAACCACTTTTGGTGCTATATAGCACCATATCTTTAAAGGTGCTATACAGCACCTTTGTCAAATGGTGCTATGTAGAACCATAAGAGGTGCCATATTGCATTGTATTTCTTCAACAAAAATGGTGCTAAACAGCACCAACAGTGGTTCAACAGTGGCTTTAAAGGGGCTTAACAGGTTCTTTGTATGGCAGTGGTGCTATATAGCACCTTAATCACCCCAAAGAACTGGTGAAGAACCATACAGGAGCTTAACAGGTTCTGTATATGGTAGCGGTGCTATATAGCCCCTCAGTCATACCAAAGAACTGCTGAAGAACCACTGAAGAACCACTGAAGCACCGAGACTTGGTGCTATACAGCACCAAAAGTGGTTCCCCTATGATTACGAGCCAAATAACCACTTTTAGTGCTATATAGCACCATTTTTTTTAGAGTGTATAAAACATCCCTGATCCTTTATATCTACATATGACCTCTACAGCCGTCAGTGTTGTCTTACATATAGACCTTATTTCCTTCCCCTCTCCTCTGATTTTTCATTCCTCTTTTCCTCCATTTCCTCTTTCTATATTTTGTTTTTTCATCCCCTTTAGATTGCATTTAATCTACTCTGTTTTATTATGTTACTTCCATCTGGTCCTTTTTACTTTCTATTTCCTTTTCATATCCTCCCTCCAGCATCAATGCTACTTTGCTTCTATCTTTTCTCTAAACGCTCTGATTGGTGGGAGGGGAAAATGGTCTCATTTCTTTCCACAGATACAAAAAAAAAAAAAAACCCTCACAGGCACTTTCCGTCTCTTCTTCAGCCCCTCTATAGTGGACGACGAGTCTAATGTTTTTTATTCTCAGAGCAAATATACTGTGAGTTTCCACATTCAAAATCTAGAATTCAAAATCTAATTTAAACTTATTTTTTACACCTGTAATTTTATACCTATAAGAGCCCTGAGATAATCAGTTGCATGGAAAATAAAATAAAATAAAATAAAATAAAATAAAATAAAATAAAATAAAATAAAATAAAATAAAATAAAATAAAATAAAATAAAATAAAATAAAATAAAATAAAATAAAATAAAATAAAATAAAATAAAATAAAATAAAATAAAATAAAATAATCTCTCAGTGAAGAAAGACTCTCAATGGAGAAGACAGACAAAGTGCAGCATGCACACAATTTTCCTTCTGGGATCAAAGTGAAATCACTTCACGAAATCCCTTAAATCTGGAGTTCAAAATGTAATTTAAACTTGGAAATAAACAACATTTTATTTATGAAGTAAAATGAATAGGAAAAGTTTCAGATTCTTCAGTATTTCCAGGTCACAAAGTAAATTAGTTAGTGACACTGATCTTGTATCTATTTGTACAGACAGTCAGATGTTCTTCCTCTATTGAAGATCAAGATGCTCTATGGATCATCTCAAATCATTCTGGAGAACATGATCATCAGGCTCAACACAAACTTGTGGAGTTCAATCATCTTGGATGCTGCCATTAAAAAAAAAAAAATACTAAAGACATTTTTAATTGAACTTTTCACTTCACTTCGTCAATATGCTGTAATGAAACATGCAGTATTAAATTATAAATGAATACAAAACAGAACAATTTTCATTAGTAGTCTTTTTGACCCCAATAACTGCAAGTCATCTTAAAAAATAAAAACAGAAAAAGGACAAACATCCAAACTACCATATTACCCCCCTGGCAAAGACACAACTCATTCCACTAAAAATTAGCAATAGAGGGAATAGAGCTGGGAATATCAAGTTAAAGATGAATAAGAAGAGAACAATTTGCATCCAACCTGGCTCTTCTTGTTCCTCATTGCTCATCACTTTTCCTATCTCTTCTGTCCAGCTTTATCCCACCATCATTCCAATCCATTTCCAAAACAGTCAACCATATGACTGAAAATATCAAAGCATTGACAGAGAAGAGAGAGAGAGAGAGAGAGAGAGGGTGGGAGCAAGTGTTGGCTCCAGTGGCTTGGGTTGGTTACAGAAATCTCTCTCTCTCTCTCGGTTTCACTCACATCTCTCTCATTATCCACAGCTCACTGCACGAAGCACAGAAAAGAGAAAGATTTAATGTGGGTGCGTCCGTGTCTGTGCATGTGAGGGAATGAGCAGACGGCGGTGTTGTTCAGTCAGTGGGTGATGGATAAGGTGGGATGTGTCACTGAGGCATCAGTAATATCTAACCTGGCTACCTGACAGGCCTACTGAGAAAATACACACAAACATTCCACTTTCCATTGACGTCTACTGCACCCACAGAGTAGGTAAAGCCTGACCCACACACAGACACACAACAGCCAAGGCATACTGGCATATTGCATTATTAGAAACTTTGAGAAAAACATTACAAAAATTGTACTTCTAGTGCTACAGCAGCTTTAGCTTTTACAGTTGTGCAGTACATGTAGAGGGACAACTCTGTACCTTATCTACCCCTAAAAAGTGCATATTAGTACATTAAAGTAGTACATGTACCAGGGTTATTATTGTTAACGGTAAAACATTATTTTAAGGTGTCCTTGTTACACGTTACGTGTACTTACTATTATAATAACAATTAATTATGCATAATTACATGCAAGTAACCCTAAGCCAAACCCTAATCCTAACCATATAGTAAGTACATGTAGTTAAATAATATTACTCAGTATTTAAATGCATTACACTGTAACAAGGACACCTTAAAATAAAGTGCAACCTTGTTAACTAAAACTACATTTAAAACTATAAAAAACAAGCAAAAGCACCAAAATAAGGTAAATAAGGTACAAAAACAATGACACTCCAATGCATGTAAACTAATGTGATATACTGATAACTACCAAAAATCATTTTTACCAGTTTACATGCAAATAAATAATCTGGTTGCACTTTATTTTACAGTACATATGTGACCCTGGACCACAAAACCAGTCTTAAGTCGCTGGGGTATATTTGTAGCAATAGCCAAAAATACATTCTATGAGTCAAAATGATAAATTTTTCTTTTATGCCAAAAATCATTAGGATATTAAGTAAAGATGTTCCATGAAGATATTTTGTACATTTTTTACCGTAAATATATCAAAACTTTTTTGATTAGTAATATGCATTGCTAGGAACTTCATTTGAACATTTTTTTTTTGCAACCTCAGATTCCTGATTTTCAAATAGTTGTATCTCGGCCAAATATTGTCCGATCCTAACAAACCATACATCAATGGAAAGCTTATTTATTCAGCTTTCAGATGATGTATAAATCTCTATTTCGAAAAATTGACACTTAAGACTGGTTTTGTGGTCCAGGGTCACATATACTTACATGTACTTACAGTGTACCTAAGAAAGTACTGGTAATATAAGGTAACTACATGGGGTAGGATTAGGTTTAGGGGTAGGTTCAGGCTTAGTACCTAATTTTTACCTAGTTATTGTAATTCTAATAATTACATAGTATGTACATGAGTAACATGACTGTAAAATAAAGTGCTACCAATAATCCTGCAATGCAAGTAAATGTAATTTACTTTTAAATAACAATTATGACTTTATTAATAAACTGGTTACTTCTCGTAAGCATTTCTGTATTCTGCTTAAAGGATTCTCTTTGATATGTGTGTTCTCAAAGAAAAAAGGAACAAAAGCTGTCACTAGGCCGGTACCTCTTTAAAAGGTACACTTTTGTTCCTAAAGTGCACATATTAGTACATAAAAGGTACAAAAGTGTACCTTTAGAAAAGGTACTGCCCCAGTGACAGCTTTTGTACCCTTTTTCTGAGAGTATATGTTAAATAAAGCATTAAAAACCCTAGAGTATTCAGACTCATTCTCCTCTCGTATTTACCGCGAAACACTCACTGCGGTTGGATCTGCCGTAAGGACACTTTCTTGTCACATATATTACATATGCTCACTTTAATAAACCAATAGAATGCAGGTTAAGGTGTTTACATGCCTTGCAAAATCGGAGTAATGGGCAAAAATCTAGCTGCGTTGATCAATTTATGCTTGAGCTGTTTATGACATTTCACTGATATGACCACACACATTGTCATCTTATTAATCAGTTTAAGAACATGCATGTGACAGCAACAACTAGAGTTCTGCACAACATAAGAAGATATTTTGAAGAATGCTGGTGGCCAAACATTTTGGTGCCCACTGACTTCCACTGTACGGACAAAAAAAAAAGAAAAAAAAAGAAAGAAAGAAAAACAGCACAGACATTTCTCAAAACATCTTTTATGTTCAACAGAAGAAAGAAAGTCGGAAATATTTTAGTATAGGGACCAATTCTCACTTAACTGTTTATTAGTACTTATAAAGCACATATTCTGCATGATCATATTCTATATACCTAATCCTCCCCAATACCTAAACTTAACAATGTCACTGGTTGCTGGAGCAGGGAGCTCAAAGGAGTACGAAGGAGGCAGATGATCAAATGAGTCTTTAATAAATCCATAAGGGAAAACGGGGAAAACACCACCACTTCAAATAACGTTCAGACAGGACAAAGAAACTATGGAAAGGCAGGGCTATAAATATTCAACCAAACAAGGGACTATCAAGTAAATTAACAAGGAACAGGTGACTAACTGATAATGAGGACAGGAACAAAACCAAATAAGGGCAAACAGGAACTCAAACATGTGACAAACAACTACCTTACTAACTATTAATAAGCAGCAAATTAAGCGTTTACTGAGGCAAAAATCATAGTTAATGGTTAGCTAAAATTGGACCTTAAAATAAAGTGTGACCAGAAAGTCACACAGATTTAAAATCAACATTAAAGTGAGTAAATAATGACATAATTTTCATTTTGGGTGAACTAATCCTCTAAAGTGGATGTCATGATCCTATGTAAATCTTCACAGTGGGCTGTCAGTCTTTGTGAAACTCAGAACACACATTTAAGAGTTTTATTTCCTTTAGGGAAATATTTCCAAGAATCAGACGATTCCCTTGATACCTACAGCACCGAGCCGCTATTAACACAAGACAAATACAGGCCCATACACTCTGATCTTCCAGCACTACATAACAAAAGCTGATCAAAGAACGATTGTTTCTCTCAATTTCACTTTTCTTCAGGCTGCAGCTCCACTGAGGAACTGACGTCCATAATTAACGAGCTTCAGACAGACTGCTGCCCTGATTTACCTGTCTGCTTACTAACTGTTCCATCACCAAAACAATCTTTTTTTGATCTTCTTTTAAAGACACAAACCTTCTGTTAGGTTTGCATGCAGGGCATCTTTATCGATGAACGTCTAGAGCGTAGGAGGCTGAGGCAGTATTTGGATGTCACCAACAGTGGCAGATTTTTTCCTCCTCTGCTTAAAGCAATCATTTCTCTTTCCATCACCCACTGAACTCACTTTATTCTGCTGGAAACATTGCTCTGCACGGAGGTAAGCAAACATACTTACACAAGCATACACTCAAAAATTAATTTTAAAATGTGATAAAGTTTGAGAACTGCTTTAGCTAAATGGCCAAAGCATGCATACAGCAACAAGCGACTTATACTTCCTGTAACTCTTCAGCATCATGACTTTGAAAACCAGAGATATTCTCCTTTTTTGCCCACACTTGACTGCTCACAAATGTGAATTTTTAATGAAAAAAGGTTTGTAATTAGAAAAACATTGAATAAAAATCAGGTTGTTAGTGAACCCTCTTTGCAGCTAAAGAGGTTTCAGTAAATTGGTTAATGATTTTTTTTGTTTAATCTACTCTTGGACTGACATAAAACCGAGTATGGCATGTATTGAGGGAATCTTAGGTGGCTAAATTACATTTTTGGGCCAAGAACAGCTCTTTTAAGCATGAGTACACAGACAGCTCCTGTCCTGAGGTTTAGACCCCCAGCTCCCCAGTGCTGTGTTTTAATTGGCCGATGTCAGGACCTCTGCATTGAGGAACCATGTTTTAATTGCCCTTCAGGTAATTAGTCAGGATTCGGGAACTTTTTAGACAGTTTACTCCTGTTACATAGTTCAACTTCTGCTCACTTTTAGTGAGATTAAGTTTAAATGTGAGTGTTTAATGCATTAATACATAAACCATTGGGAGAAAAAGTTAACTTCAGTTTGGAATAATTAAATTTTTTTAAATTATCTTAAAAAAAAAAAAAAAAAAAGGTTCTTATGCTCACCAGCATTTATTTCAAAATACAGTAATGAAGAAATAAAAATAAAAAAAGCTTTTCTATCACAGGAATAAATTACATTTTAAAACACTGTATATTCAAATGGAAAAGTTATGTTAAATTGTAATAATATTTAACAATATCACTGTTTTTACTGTATTTTTGATTAAATAAATCAAATTAACAGCCTTGTTGAGCATATCTGACTTCTTTCAAAAACAGTAAAAACACATACACATAATTAAAATCTATAAAGAAAAAGAAACACTCACAGCTTAAAAATACACATAAAAATAATTCACGTTTAGTCCTGCTGTATAATAATACTCTGTTTGTGTGTGTAAGAGAGAAAGTTTGTGTCTCTGTATAAGAGACAATAGAGAGAGAGACAGATCGACTCTTTTTCAAAAGTTATGCTTTGAGAAACTAATTATTATGGTAAGTGTTTATTTTTAATTGGATTCAATGCAATGAGAGCAATGGTTTTCAAATGTTGTACTTGCAGAAAGTCTTGTGTGTGTGTGTGTGTGTGTGTGTGTGTGTGTGTGTTTGTGTTGTGAAGGCAAACCAGCTTTGTTGAGAATCACTCTTTTTTTCCGTCAGTTGCACAAGAGAATGTAGCTTTAGGGAACTAACATTCACACAGAGAGTTTCTAAAGGGTCGTTAGATACCGAATCTCATGATTTTCAGCAAAAAATAGTTTTCTGTTTGAATATTCATCAAGTGATATACATCAAGTGGAACACCCTGGAGGTGGCAAGAGTTAATTTCTGTAATTTATGTGCATCCTGCCAGTGTGCTCTTTGAGCACTGAGGTCTGCCGTCTTTCAGCAGAATTAACAGATGATTCTTTAATTAGTGCAGGGCTGAAACAGTGTGAGTCCAAACTAACTGCCATTTAATTATCACTCACAAACACACAGCACTGAACTTTGAGAGAGTGAGTGTGGCTATATTGAATATCTCCTGGCAAAACTGGGTTTAAAGTTACATTGAGAATTTCTTCAACTAAGGTATTAAAACGGACAGATAGTGTCTCCAGCATATAGCGTGACTGCACTTTGGGTGACCTGAGCTCGAGTCCCCCCTCTCTCTCTGTTCTATATACTGGCCCATCTAAATAAAAAGAAAAATAGCAAAAATAAATTGAAAATTTGGCTTCATTAATTTTTGCCACTTTTATTGTTTTACCCTTGTGATTTAAAAAAATAAAATCATTAAAAAATAATAATAATAATTAAATAAAATTTAAAAAAATACACAAATAATAAATATGACAACATTAAACAAAAGCTTGCATAATTTATATTTATAATGGAAATTAATTGAATAATTTATTAATAATAACTTTGCCTCAGTTTTTGCATAATTTCAACCACTATCAACAAATTTGCCATTAAGTGTTATCAAAAATGTGCTTGTTCTCAGAAATGACAAATGTGAAGACCAAGCTTTAGAAAGAATATGACACATGTGATGTGTGAAGAAAAAGAAAATCAAGATAATTATCACTTGTGAATGTTTTTTTTTTCTTTTCCTTTTTTTGTAGTTATTCAAATCAATCTGTAATTTTCTCGAATAATACAAGGTGTGTTTTTAAGATACATAAATGCTGGCTATGAAATTACATTAGCAGGACCAATAAGTCAGCGTTATTCAAAATAATAAAATAAAATAAAATGTTCTCTGTTCATGTTATTTCAGAAAATTACAACGTTTATTTTCTAAAAGAGCCCATAGTTGAACAAAAACATTTTTAAAAAAGAACATTTCTGTGTGAGAGAAAGAGACGGGGACATAGAAAGAGGGAGATACAGAGTATCTAAAATCTAATGCACTTTCATGGCTGTTTTCCTTCCTTGGCAAGCTCGAAGGGACTGATAACATACTCAGAGATACACACACTCACACCTCACCAGA
Source organism: Onychostoma macrolepis (assembly GCF_012432095.1). Lineage (NCBI taxonomy): Eukaryota > Metazoa > Chordata > Actinopteri > Cypriniformes > Cyprinidae > Onychostoma > Onychostoma macrolepis. The sequence continues at coordinate 32,089,660 of NC_081157.1, read as the reverse complement.
CAACACTGTGAGACCACGAAGACTCCCAGTCAGCCCAGACGTCTAGATCCAAAACAGTGCTGAATAATTTAAGGGCTACACATGGCAAGACTTAGGCTTTTCTGTGGACAACACTGGAGTGTTTGGGAAATCTTACCAGAAAGTCAAGTCAAGTCACTTTTATTTATAAAGCACCTCTAACAATACAGATTGTGTCAAAGCAGCTTTACAGTATTAATGAGGAATGATAAGTTAGAAAATGTGCTATGTAAATGTGTGAAAATATGTGAAAACGTAAATGTGTTATACAAATAAAATTAACTTGAACTTGAACTAGAAAACATGGCCGAGGCAGTCACTAAAAACAAGTGAAATATTCCATATCATTTTAAAGTTACAGAGCAAACAGATGAGCAGCAGTCTGGCTAAGCTGAGTGTGTGTGTGTGCAATGTCTAAACATGTCTACATACACTAGCTGATATATAAATATATAATGTGAGCACACACTGTATGCATATCAGTAAGCACATATGTTTATGTTCTAGCCCTATACTGTCTTACACAACATAGATAAACAGCCATGGGACTATTAAGGGTAAAAGATTTTTCAGCAGACAGCCAGTAGCCCTGCATTTCATGCCAGAGCAAATGGGAATTGCATTTTGGAAAAATTGCAGCATAAAAACAGCATGTAATTATCTACAGCTGCCAGACACTATTATCACTACATACAACAATTACGAATTAAATCAGCAAACTTTAAATGACACATTTCGTGAGCGTATCTGCATGGCAGCAGTGCATTGTGGGTATGTATCTTGGCTGATACCGACAGGGTGAATGTATTCTGTAACGTCTCATCCTTTTGAAAATGTTTTTCCAAGATTTTAGTTGTATTAACATTAAACATTTATGGCGAGCTGCACACACACACACACACATAGACACAAACAAGCACAAAGTGTCTCTGAACGCTGAGAATAACAAATTCAGCACAGATAAAGAATGTCACACATGGAAATCTGTCATGTAATGCATCAGTCACACATAAAAACACAGATTCACAAGCACACACACACACTCACATACACATTCAGACAGCACAATGACAAAGACTGGAGGTTTCAAACTGGCAAAGGATGTATAGCCTGAATCTATTTACAAATTTGCTTAGACTTTTGGGAAAAAAATGCGTATTTCCAATGTTCAAACCATTTAATTCTAGATTTTTTTCAGTTGTGAAGGGTATGGAGGATCACTTAGTATTCACATAGAGAGCTTGGAAATGTCAGTTTGATATATAAGTGTGAGTGTGTGAGAGTGTTTGTGTACAAAACCACATATGCATTGGATGTGTCCGTGTGTTAGCTGAAATATAAGGCCATCTGGTGATCACAAGATGCAACCTCTCTGATCTGACGCCTACAGACTCCAGCCACAGAACAATGTGTCAAGGAATCATAATTTTTCACGCCCCGGCTTTGAAAATAAATAATGGTGGCACTAACAGTAGAAATTCCTCACAGAGCTGCACTTGACACACATAAAGCTCAAAATAGTTGAGCTGAATTACCAACGGACCAAGAGCACACAAACTAGAGCTTGTTCATAGTATCAAATCAGCAGCCAGACAAACTCATACCAACACCACCAAAACATTATACTGCAACAAAATACTTAGCAATTATGTCTTAAATATAACGTCTTGCACATTGCCAAAGATACTGTGTTAATTTAAAATTTACATTGGTTTCAAAAAGATATTGAAGGATAGTTCAGGCAGTTATTAAATAATGAAAAAAAAAAAAAAAAAAAAAAATATATATATATATATATATATATATATATATATATATATATATATAAAAAGTGAATTTGTAATAAATAAATTTGTAATGTTTAATAATTTACAGCAATAACAGTAAATTATTAAACAGTAAAACTTAAGAGAAATCATAGCTTGTCACAATATACATAAATATGTATTAATTCTTATTATTGATATAAAATAATTATTCTATTTAATATATTATTTTTAATAATAATATGAATTAATAATCAGATATATTAAATTGTAATTAAAATTATTGTCATATATATATATATATATATATATATAATTAAATATTATTTATTATTAAAATGTGTAAACAAAACTTTTAGTGCATAATTTTAAGCAACTAACTCTATAATTTTACTCTATAATTACTAATATGTATAATTATAACAATGACATCTTAAAATAAAGCGTAACCAAGGTAATAATAATAATTATAAAGTGTGTGTGTATATAGTGTATATATCATTAATATATTAAAACAGAGAAATAAATTATATGAATTAAAATCATAATAAAAACTGTTATTTATATATGTAAACGTGTCTGTATCATTAATATATAAATGATATATATATAGTGCTGTCAAACTGTGTACTGTGTATATTTATTATGTATATATAAATACAAACACATGTATATATTTAAGAAAAATATGTTATGTTTACATATTAAATATGTTTATATAGAATATGAAATATAATAAATATATAAATGTATATACATGTAATATTTTCAATATAAATACTGAATGTGTGTGTATTTATATATACATAATAAATAAACACAGTACACATACATATATTATATAAACAAAACTTTTATTTTGGATGCGATTAGTCACGATTAATCATTTGACAGCACTCATATATATATATATATATATATATATATATATATATATATATATATTAATATTATCATTAATATATTATGATACACACATACAAATAATTCGTTATTTTATTTACCTGTAATAATAATAATAATAATAATTATTATTATTATTATTATTAATAGTATAATAAATTAAATGAGAGAGAGCACAAAAAAGATAACAATATAAGATGAGTTGAGATATGATTGCTAGCCAAATCGAGAAAACAATAAAAGGATTGAGGATGAGTGACACTGTCAGATGAACGACTGACGGAAAAGATAAGATGATGTTAAAAAAGCATAACTACAAGCTTATATGCAAAAGCATATCTAAGAGCTTCACCACATGCTTGTCAGCTTGATGTAACAGAATGCATCTCTAAGCACACACAGATACAGAAGAGCACGTAAGAAACAGGCATCTTTGAAGAAGACTGCGCTGTCACTTACTCATCTGAACCGACAAGGACGATGGTTAGTCCGTTAGCTTTAGAAGAGGACAGGCTGAAGGAATCCAGTGTAAAGAAGCCATTAATCCAGCGGTGTCCGACAGCACTCATGAGTCTCTGTGTGTGTATGTGTGTGTGTGTGTGTGTGTATGTGTGTGTGTGGATGCTGCCGATGCGTGAACATGTGAAGAGGGCAGAATGTGACACCAGCGGGACGAGCAGCCAATCAGAGCGTGCGTTCAGACAAACAGGGCACTCTCTGTGACTTTCTCTCATCCCTTAGCCCTCTCTTATTTCCTTCTCTTGCTTTAGGGGAGAAGTGGAGAGGGTGATAATGGGAGACTGTCCGTCATGCTAGTGGATGACCCAGATTCAGAACAAGAGAGGGAGAAAAGAAAGAAGAAGCTGGATGGAGTGAAAGAGAGAGAGTATGAAGAGCGGTGAAAGAGAGGAGGAAGAGCGGAAGGTAGCGTGTCCACGGTGATTTGATTAAACCGGTTGATCATGGAGTGGAAGAGATGAGAGATCCTCATCAGATAGAGAAAAGAGGGAGGAAAGAGAAAGAAGAGAGAAGGACAGAGTGAGAAAGAGTGTGTAGAAAGGAGGAGCAGCAGGAGGAGTTCTGCTGAAACACACAGCGCCTCACTGTGGTAAGCACGCATGATACATACATGCACACACACACTCACACTCACACACACTCACTCACACACAGTCTTTTGTAGTTTACGAGGACTCTCCATAGGCATAATGGTTTTTATACTGTACAAACTGTATGTGCTATTGCCCTACACCAACCCTACACCTAAACCAACCCCTTACAGGAAACTACTGGCAATTTTTTAATTTCATAAAACACCGTTTTGTATGTTTTTTAAGCCTTTTGTTTTACGGGGACACAAGAAGTGTCCTCATAAACCATGTTTACGTTGTAGTACCCATGTTATTATACACATTTGTGTCCTCATAAACCATATATACCAGTACACACACACACACACACACCTCTAGCTAAATCAAGACATACTATAGACTTCTATTGGTGCTATATTTTTATAGATAGTTATAATAACTACAGACTAACCCTACTCTTACCCCCAAAACAAAACTTTATTATCTTAAGTAATTTATTTAAATACTATTTTTAAATTATTTACTTTAATAATACTTTACTTTAAATTTTTATTCACTTCATATCATTTGAGAGACTATATTTGTACTTTTAAAAACTCATTTGTCACACCACAGGTCATCCATAATGAATTGCTGAATAAAATAAGCTGATTAAAAAAGTGAAACTTATAAGAGAAATCATAGCCTATCACAGCATTATCTATATCTATCTATCTATCTATCTATCTATCTATCTATATATATATATATATATATATATATATAAATATTCAGTAAATTATATTGTTTTATTATTAAATTATTATTATTGACATTACATATATACATTTGATTAAATATTTTTTTTATTATCAATTTATTATTTATTATAAAAAATGTGTTAAAACTTTCGGTGTATGAAATATCATATACACAATTAATTTTATTGAGTATTATTTGATTAATTTATGTTATTGATTATTGTTTACTAAATGTTGTTGATTTTTAAAAAAAATACTGGGCATTTATGCATTAACAATACATTTACACAAACACACATGATTAAAGAAACTTATTCTGAATGCTTTTGGCAGTAAAGGAACACTTTGGACATTTGTCTCAACAGTCATTTATCAGAAAGGCTCAGTCAGCAGAGACCAAGACTGACCTCTTCCAACACACTTAAGCTTCAATGTTGATGTAAAAATGTAAATGTCTAAGAGGTGAAGGGAATGAGGCAGCAGCGAGATATGCTGCGCATGACTGCACAATGTTAAATAAGAAGCAATGCAGCTCATCAACACCAAGATACTGTAAGACTTACATTAATCACATACTCTCAGAACAGCATCACTGCAACCAACACGATCTGTACCATTTTAGACAGCAACAATGCATAATATGCCGTAAACAAAAGCATTTATGGTAACAGAGGAGTCAGCATTATTTTCAGCACCAAGGACAGCTCCAGGTTGGCCCAGTTTATCAGCACCATGGACAGCACCAGTGCACCTCTCAATGCAAATAGCAGCTCTTTCAACAACACTTAAGATCTGCACAAACAAAGATCATAAAGAGCAGCTCCATGTAGAGGTGGACAAACGTTTGAGGCATTTTGAATACACAATGCAAATATCACAGTGCCAAGCATTCTGTTATGGGCCATGCACAGGGATCAACTGAAAATGTGAATCTGTTAGAGAGGGGAATGAATAAAAAACGTAATGGAGGTTCAGATGGGAGAGTTGCAGTATGTGTGATGTAAAGATCGAATGATTGCACTCTCAGTGGGACAGGAAGAGCGCAATCTTTCTCAAGAGCCGTCCTTCACTCGCCCTTCAACTCACAGCATCCTTTGTTCTCCTTCCTCTAGCATTTTAAACCACTTTTTAAAGGGAGGCATATCATGTAAATCAGGATTTCCCTTGCTCTTCTGAATTAAAACAGCCAAAGTACTAGTACACCAAACAATCCAAAGCTTCATCCCTACCATTAATGAAAATTAAACTGCAAAAACGTATCACTCAACCATCTCTGTTCCCAAAGTGAATTTCAATCTGACTAAAATGTTGTGCAGTACATATAAGCATGGATTTTTTTTGACACCTTTCACACTGTAATGCAGTAACTAATGCAGGTTAGCCAATCACAACAGAGACCATTTACATATAGATTTAAATGGATAGTTTACCCAAAAAAGAAAACTCTCACATAATTTACTTTCAGAAAGAAAAAATGTCCATACAATGGAAGTCAATGGGGTCCAATGTTATCCTGTCACCAATATTCATTAAAATATTTTGTGCTCTTCTTTTGTGTTCCATATTCAGATTCATACAGGTTTGCAACAACATGAGGGTCAGTAAATGGCAATAGAACTTTCAATTTTGGGTGAACTATCCCTTTTTAAGTATAGTAGCAAACACAATCTACTTAACTGAGAGAGAAGTTGGACAGTGGGCATGCTAAACTACATTACGGCTCTTTTGGAAACCTGAGAGGACAAAAATTATTTGTGAATATCTAAAAAAAAAAGTCAGATATGCACCCTACAAGTGATTAAATATGGATTGCACTCAGTCTGTCTCTATATAACTCAAAGACATTTCTGGGTCAATTCAATATCAAAAGATGTTTTCGTGTCCACTGTAAAAGAAAAAAAAATCAGTGTTTGATCACAGCAGTGGAAGTGATTTAAGGTTGGCATTTGTTAAAATAAAATGAAACACATGTATCTGATCGATTCCTTCTTTCTTCTTCCACTCACTCTTCTCCCTCATTTTTTAGTAGGTGGTATCTTTATATTGAGAAAGACCCCATCACCCTCTCTGTCTCTATACTGTGCTTATCTCTATCACACATACTTCTGCCTTCTCCTCCCTCCTCCCCTAAACCAAATATCGCTGCTTTAATTTTCCCTCTCCTCCTTTGCTTTGTTTTTTGTTCACTTCGGGGACAAAGAATAAGTAATCTCTGCATCTTTTCAATCTGTCACTCAGCCGGAGAATGGCAGAGGAGCGGAAAAGAGGAAGAATAAAAACGCGATTGAGGAGAAAAGATGGATGGGGTCTTTTGATTTTAGAGTGCTTGTTAATTTTCCCCAGCTGTCGTTCACACAGAACAGCGCACGCACGGCTATAGATAGATACTGAACAGTTTAGCACTGTGGCATACTTCATGACTCATTATGCTGAAGAGTTCGCAGAAAGTTGATGAATCTTTTTCGACCTTGAAACCTTTGATCTGACATAAACAATTTATAGCTTTAGTCTGATGTTATAGATCAAAGCTGTTGTGTGACTTCTTTAAGATAAACAATCAACAACCATAGCAACAGGCAATCTTAACACAATATACAAACAATAATCATGTAAGGAGTGAGTTAGAGAAAGATATATCAGACCGAGTGTGCAAATAAAGTCTTATAAGCAGCACAGTCTTGCTTCGCCAAATTTTTCACTAAATGGCAGAAGATCTGGTCCAAATTATTCTGGCCAAGTACCACCCACAATACAAGAGACCGTCAGATTGACAGACTAAAGCAACACACCACAGCAACTTCTGTTTTATGTGTTGTTTGGATTCAGATGGTGAAATAGATTAAACCACAACCATAAAATAATACGGTAACACTTTAGAATAGGGAACACTTATTCACTATTAACTACGACTTTTCTCTCGATAAATTCCTATTGTACTGTTTATTAATAGTTAGTAAGGTAGTTGTTAAATTTAGGTATTGGGTAGGATTAGGGATGTAGAATAAGGTCATGTAGAATAAGGCATTAATATGTGCTTAATTACTACTAATACATGACTAATATTTTAGTAATATGCATGCTAATTAGCAACTAGTTAAGAGACCCTAAAATAAAATGTTACCAATAATACAGTTCATACATAAATAAAAATCTATTTAAATATTGATGCAGATATCAGTGTACACTGTTAAAAAAACAAAAAAACAATAGTTTGCAGAGACTGCCACATCACTATTAAATGATTTTTATTATGTTATATAATAATACGACATAATATTATATACCCTAACATTCAAAAGTTTGGGGTTGCTAAAAAAATTTTTGTTAGAAGAAGTCTTTTATGTTCATCAAGGCTACATTTATTTAACTAAAAAACAAAGATTGTAAAAACAATGATATGATGAAATATTACTAAAATTTTAAATAACTGTTTTCACTTTGAATATATTTTAAAATTTAATTTATTCTTGTGATGGCAAAGCTGAATTTTCCACATCATTACTCCAGTCTTCAATGTCACATGATCCTTCAGAAATCATTCTAATATGTTGATTTGCTTAATATTTATATGGAAAGTGATTTTTTTTCAGGATTTTTTGGTGAATAGAAAGCTCAAAAGAACAGCATTTATTTTAAAACAGAAATATTTTGTAACATTATAAATGTATTTACTGACACTTTTGAATTTAATTTAATGCATCCTTGAACAAAATTAATTCATTTATTTTCAAAAAAATCTTACTGACCCCCAACTTTTGAAATGTATTGTAAATAAATAGAAAAATATTCTATATAATGAATGTGTGTGTCAAAAACAAAAATCATATATATACATATACATATACACATACAGTATATACACATATATATTTATTTTTCTCAGAAAAGTGTATTGAACAATTTTAACACAACATGCCACATACACTGAATGACTTAGTTTCAAGAAATTTGAAAAACTTTTAAAATGACACCAAATCCACACCTGATTAGCTCACGGCAATCCGTATTAGCTTCCCTCCATTCATACAAAACACAAAAGTCCCAGGGAAGAGAATTAGGAGGAGGAACATTAGCTAAGCCTTCCTGCGCTCACTAATGCTCTCTGAAAGTCATGACCAGTCTGTTTCCTGCCACTGATTGCTGCGTGTGACTCATTCCTCACAATCTGGATAGACTACAGAGCACATGAGAGGAATATAACACCATTCAGATGAAAAAAAGTTAGCTTAAACCACTTCAAATCATGGGATCCGACAGGGCCTCCAACAACGCGTGGTTATTTTTAATGCATAATGACTGCATTTACAATATGCCGCAACGGCTGTCAAGTAAATTGCCTGCTTCGCAACACCTGGCACAATGAGAAAAGTTCACCATACAGTTCAGAAAAACATGAGTTTACAGGGTGCATGAATTTTAAAGCTTACAGTATATGACCCCTGGCTGTTTAATATAAATCACATTGTAAACAGGCCTACAGTAACCACTTTTACATATGCAAAGACTGCGGCTCTCCAAACTCAATACGAATAGTGGATTGCTTCATGGTTTCCCATGGTAGTTTGGCTCTGGCATGCTCTTCTGATGTGCTGCACTAATTGGCCTGTGCTGTCAAAGGCCACAGAGCATAATATGAAAGAGGAAAGTGCCGGCATCAAAAGACATCAGCTGGAGCGCCTGTAGTGAGAAACCTACTCCATCTCTCCTCACTGTCACATTCATTCCATCATTCCTCACTGCTGCACACATTTAATTTACTCTTAACTAGCCATTCTTAAAATAAAGCACGTTAGATTCGATAAATAACAATTAGCACTATTTAAGTTGTCTCTACAGTTTTATACAGAAGTTACTGTTTTATACTATTATAGTTTCTTCAAATTGGTTTCTGGGTGGGGAGTGGGGAGACTTGACACCAACGAAAATCTGAAAATCTGAAAATCTGATTTTTTTTCTTTTAAAACCTAGTTTAAAAAACAAAAAATGAGTAAGATATCTTTTGGATTCTGGACTATTCCTATGTAATTCTCCACTATTCCTGCACTGATAAAATAAGTAAATTACCGTAGTTACAATGATCATGCGACTATTTTTACAGATGGTGAGATGTTCTTTCCTTCCACTGAAGCTCAAGATGCTCTTTGGATAATCTTAAACCATACTGGAGAACGTAATAATCAAAAATATCAAGGAGCTTGAGTGCTGTTGTCATAAAGGCCAATAAGGAACAAGCTAAATACTGACACATTATGAAATCCATGCATTTCCATTATAAATAACATTATTTTATATATAAAATAAAACAGAATAAAATGGAATTTAATTTGATAGTTTTTAATAAATCATTAACGTTATATCTTTTCACTGGCGAATGTATCCCACAATTACAGTCATAATCTCCTAAAATTCCAGCTCAGAGAGCTTTCTATTTTTATCTCAACACTCCCTTAAAAAGGTTTTATATTGCATCAAATATGCAAGCTGTGCCACACACACACACACACACGGGGAAAATGCCATAGAGCACAACATTTATCTCAGGCCTGCTAATGATGTGTGCAAACAATTAAGAAAAAGACAAAAGCTTTTCAATTCTTTGTCTCGCAATCCAAACACAACACAATCTAATCTGCACAGCAGACAGAGAGAAGAAAGCTGCTGTCTGCATTAAAGTTCCTCTATGAATTAAAACAGTATTTCACATTCCAACACAACCCAAGAAGCTAAACCTCCAGCCACTTCTCAAAGCTCTTGGACCCAATCCAGAAACACTCTGGTCAAAACTTACTGCATGGAGGCGAGTCCGGTGAGTAAAAGCCCTCCCCATCCAGCCCAAACAGCAGGTAGTCTTCCTGCAGCATGACTATCAGCCCAAAAAGTGTAGGATGTGATGTGATGCTTCAGCCCACTGCTGTCCAAATACACATTTAATGCACCATCCCCCCATGTGTGTGTGCATACATTTGTGACCACATGTAATAGGAGAAATGCTATACATAATGGTACACACATACTTAGATCTGCACTGTACAACATTACTATTCTGAATAGAAACATGCACTAGAGGGCACAGAAGCACTTAGGTTAAACCCCTTAGGTTTTTCTAGAGGGGAAGGAAAGGAATGAACAAAGTGATGCTAAATGCATCATATTTTAAATGCTGTATTTGTATTTATATTTAAATCCAATAACTGTAAGAAAATCCAAATTAAGGACAGTACATGCAAGCAAAAAAAAAGAAAAAAAAAGCCTTTGCATGTCAACAAACCTGCAGTAAAATGGCAGTTTATGGCACGTGTGTGCTAAAGGTTGATCCGTGCTTTTAAATGACAGAATTAACCTCTATTCAACCCCAAAGACAATACTGAAAACACATCAACAAAAAACAGCAGCCAAAAGCCAGTCATCAGTCGCTCAGTAAACACAGCTCTTCAATCCTGCTCTTTTTATCTTTTTTCTCTCCTCTTCCGCTCTCTGCCAAATTACCTCCTTTCTGCTGCCTCCAATTAAAGTGATTATGAGACTGTGGTGTGCCGCGTGTGTGTATGCAGAGAAAAGAGGAATAACATGCTGATTATAGCTAATAGAAAACGTGCATCTGGCTGCGGTCGAAATGATGTACCAGAATTTGTCCATTTATCATTTCTATGCATTTATGTACATGCGTAAAATTATATGGCAACGTAATGCCATTTGCAGCATGTCTGTAATGTGACATGAATTTGAAGAAAACAGAATTTTTATTGGAAAATAATGTTCACAAGGACTTCATTTCATCCACTGAGATTTGATTGGATCGTGAAAACATTAGGCAACCCATTAGGCTATAAAGTTATTAGTTAATATTTTTGCTCGCCATTTCAGAGGTACAGAAAGTTATTACATTTATAGTAAGTTATAAATTATTCAAAAAATGTTATACAGTAACATGCACTGATGAACACCCTAGACATGTATTATGAAAGTAAGTAGGACTTACTTTCTTTAGAGGTGATTTATGCAATTTATTTTCAATACTTTAGGGATGTACTGACATTAAAATTCCAATAATAAGAAGCCAATAATTATTTTCATGGCATGGAATGAAAAATTATTGTACAACTCAATGATATTATTGTACAATACGAAAAATTTAATCTCAAATTAATTTTGAGATTTGTTATACTAAATTTAACAGTGTTATTAAATTATTACTTTAAGATTAACTTTAGGTGAGTGTTAGTGTAATGAGAGTCCACTGAGGGCAAGCGTAGTGATGAACCCAAGTACAGTTTATTTACAAAGGTGAAATCCAAAATACAAACATAATCCGAAACTTGACTTGAACAGACTTAGCATGGACAAACTAGACTCACCGACAGCAGATTAAAACATCAATACATGACGAGGAATAAAGGCAATGACATGGCTACTTATAGCAAACAAGACTGGACACATGACAAGAACCAACCAATCAGAACATGACACAATGAACAAGAGAACCAACCACAATGTGACACAAAGGACAAGGGAACCAATAGTATGAAGACACAAGGGCAAGGGAAGCATGAAACAAACAGGAACTGTGACTAAACTTCAGAATAAAAAACATAAAAACATGAACATGACAAAACCCAAAACAGACCTTACAGTTAGATGATAGCAAAGGTAATAGTGTAAATGAGAATAATAAATTATATCAATAATCTATAAAAAAAAAAAAAAAAAAAAAAACACGATTTATTGATATGCCAAGGATATATTGTGCATCCCAAAAATACTTTCTTATATTCAAGCTAAAAATGCAGAGACAACTCACTAAAAAGCACTGACAAGTCAAGAAAACATTGCACTAAAACATTGTCATTATTTTTGCACATCCATTTGGTGGCACAAAAATTACACACCTTTAAACACTCCCAGCAGCTTCACAGGTATAAAACATGTAAACCAATGACAACTTTAGAAAACATTCACAGTCTAGTAATGGCAGGCCTCGTTCACTAGAGCATTGTGCATGCCAAAGGTCGAGTTAACGGAGCACAGTTCACAGCCATGTAGAGAACAGCAGGATCTGTGGCTCAGGGCTCCAAGTTGAAGAGTGGGCGGGCATTGGTTGTCAATAGCCTTTATGCACACTGAACAAAAGATGGAAGGAATAATCCAGAGGGAGACAGGAAAGAGAGATAGCAATATCACAGCAAATCATGTGTCAAACAGAGAGAGGAGCAGGAAGGAAAGAGAGCTAAATCAATACTGCTTTATATGCAGTGCGTGTAAAAGTTAGATCATGCAGGACGAGTGGGGAGGAGAGGAAATTTCAGACACGAATAGGTACAGTGGTATTGGTGTGCTTGTTTGTTTCGAGGAATTCATTCTCATTCTCTCAGTTACACATACACACACTGGGCACTGTGTATACCACTACCTCAATTAGATTTTACATGATTCACAGGGCACTAAACTCCAACAGCATAATGCAATTGTTTGATATTACTACAGTGTTGTTTTCAAAATTAGATATGCAAGTGGCTACCAATGATATTGAGAAAAGTTCTTTGACAGTGAAATGTGCTGAATGTTATTAAAAGGTTAGGTGTTTAAGTTTGAGCTTGCTGAAGTCATGTTAGGATAGCGCTCAAAGTGTTTAAGTGCAGCACAGTGACATTTAGGTTCAGTACAGTGGTGTTTAGGTTAATGTTCAAACAGTGTTTAAGTTAAGAGCAATGACATTTGTATTAGCATTCAGACTGTTTAGATTCAGTACTGTTTATGTTAACGTTGTAGCAAATCAGCTCAAAAGGGAAATGTATATAAATAATTACAATTAATTATGATTAATTACAATTATTTATATCGGCTGACAGAATTAAATTGCCATAAATTGATCTGTTCGTCCAGCAAACATTCAGTGTAAATTCATATCAACTCTAAGAAAGGATATTTCCGTGGCCACAGAAAATACTTTCCTATTACTGCATTAGAGCATGTAGCGAGGGTCAAAATCGTAAAGATACACTAATTTGCAAGGCAGAACCAGAAACCTTTATTAACTAAATGCTAACACACATAACTAATCTAAACAAACAAACGAATAAACATACACTAACACGTACATACAAAGGGGAGCTAAAGTGGATGAATGAAGCCATTAGAGAAACCAGAGAATGCAGTTATGGAAAGAGTCAGTTAGCCACCTGAGTAAAACCATCAGTGTCGTTTATAACAGGATCTATAACTTATACTAAATCTCTCTTTCGTTTAGATAAATGTACGATACTTGCATTGCCTTGGTCATTGACGAGAGTCTGGATGCAGTCTCGGATGAAAGTCTGGATGGTTTCAAGGTTTTGGACTTGAGATCATGTTCTTCTGGGTTGAAGAGTGATGAATTCCAAAGATGTCCTGACTCAATGGTGATTGGGAATTTCTTCCCAGGTAGAAAGTGAAAAAGAGCTAAGAAAGAGATCTGCTGAGATCCGAGGATCTTTTATTGAATGGAAAGTCAAGGCCGCAAGGCCTGGCGCCTAAAATTAAGGGTTGCTGAGGAGCTCACATCCTCCTCATCCTCATAGGATCTAAAAGAACCGCAGACTGCAAGGCGGGTCACTGATGTGAGAACTTTATCTGATATAGAGGTCACACCTCTGGGGTGTCAAAGAGCCAATGGTGACTTTCAATTTTGGAGGGAAAGTTTACGACTTTTTCTCTGAACATGGTAATTTGCACATGTAATTTGCCTGGGGTTAATGCAAAAACTACTAAAGATTCTTAGGACATTAATATGTTGCATAGGTATCAACATGTAATATTCACTTTCGATTAGATCATCCAAAGACGAATAGATACTAAACATGGCATAGGTAAGCTTACATGAAAGAGTGGTTCTATCATAAAACAGTATACAATACACAAGAACATATACAAGAACATTAATCATACACAAAGACATGGGGATATTTGCGATAAGAAAGTCATAGAAGAATTTGTCTATGAATTAATGAAAGAAGTCGTTTCCTATAGCAGTATGTGTCGGTTTTAGAGAGAATTGAGTACGGAGGAAGATTCTCTCTACATACTTTTAGGTCGTAAAGTTTATCTGATCTGGTTGCGGTGTCCTGGCCAGGAGATCGTTCACAGACATATAGGCACCGAGTCTGGTGTTGGGTGAGGGGTCTGTGATTGTTTATTAATCTAATGAATAACTGATTTGTTAAATCTAATGAACAAATGTGTGTCTGATTGGTCCAAATGCTACAACGTTCAGACAATGTTTAGAATCAGTGCAGCGGCATTTACATTAGCATTCAGACAACGTTTTGGTTGATTGCCGCAACGTTTAAGTTAGTATTCTAATGATGTTTAGGTTCAGTGCAGCGACATTTATATTAGCCTGCACACAATGTTTATGTTCAGTGCAACGACGTTAACATTAGCATTCAGACCATGTTTAGGTTCAATGCAGTAATGTTTACATTAGTGTTCTGAATGTGTTTAGGTTCAGTGCAGTGATGTTTACATTAGCGTTCAGACGATGTTTAAGTTCAATGCAGCGACATTTACATTAACGTTGAGACGATGTTTAGGTTCAGTGCAGCGACGTTTACATTAGCGTTTAGACGATGTTAAGGTTCAGTGCAGCGATGTTTACATTAGTGTTCTGAATGTGTTTAGGTTCAGTGCAGTGATGTTTACATTAGCGTTCAGACGATGTTTAGGTTCAATGCAGCGACATTTACATTAACGTTGAGACGATGTTTAGGTTCAGTGCAGCGACGTTTACATTAGTGTTCTGAATGTGTTTAGGTTCAGTGCAGCGACATTTACATTAGTGTTTAGATGATGTTAAGGTTCAGTGCAGCGATGTTTACATTAACATTGAGATGATGTTTAGGTTCAGTGCAGCGATGTTTACATTAGCATTCAGACGATGTTTAGGTTCAGTGCAGCAACGTTTACATTAGCGTTCAGTGCAGTGATGTTTACATTAGCGTTCAGACGATGCTTAGGTTCAATGCAGCGACATTTACATTAACGTTGAGACGATGTTTAGGTTCAGTGCAGCGACATTTACATTAGTGTTTAGATGATGTTAAGGTTCAGTGCAGCGATGTTTACATTAGCGTTCAGACGATGTTTAGGTTCAATGCAGCGACATTTACATTAACGTTGAGATGATGTTTAGGTTCAGTGCAGCGACGTTTACATTAGCGTTTAGACGATGTTAAGGTTCAGTGCAGCGATGTTTACATTAGTGTTCTGAATGTGTTTAGGTTCAGTGCAGTGATGTTTACATTAGCGTTCAGACGATGTTTAGGTTCAATGCAGCGACATTTACATTAACGTTGAGACGATGTTTAGGTTCAGTGCAGCGACGTTTACATTAGTGTTCTGAATGTGTTTAGGTTCAGTGCAGCGACATTTACATTAGTGTTTAGATGATGTTAAGGTTCAGTGCAGCGATGTTTACATTAACATTGAGATGATGTTTAGGTTCAGTGCAGCGATGTTTACATTAGCATTCAGACGATGTTTAGGTTCAGTGCAGCAACGTTTACATTAGCGTTCAGTGCAGTGATGTTTACATTAGCGTTCAGACGATGCTTAGGTTCAATGCAGCGACATTTACATTAACGTTGAGGCGATGTTTAGGTTCAGTGCAGCGACATTTACATTAGTGTTTAGATGATGTTAAGGTTCAGTGCAGCGATGTTTACATTAGCGTTCAGGCGATGTTTAGGTTCAATGCAGCGACATTTACATTAACGTTGAGATGATGTTTAGGTTCAGTGCAGCGACGTTTACATTAGTGTTTAGGCGATGCTTAGGTTCAGTGCAGCAACGCGTTTACATTAGCGTTCTGAATGTGTTTAGGTTCAGTGCAGCGTTTACATTAGTGTTTAGATGATGTTAAGGTTCAGTGCAGCGATGTTTACATTAGCGTTCAGGCGAAGTTTAAGTTCAGTGCAGCAACGTTTACATTAGCGTTCAGTGCAGTGATGTTTACATTAGCGTTCAGGCGATGCTTAGGTTCAATGCAGCGACATTTACATTAACGTTGAGACGATGTTTAGGTTCAGTGCAACGACGTTTACATTAGCGTTGAGATGATGCTTAGGTTCAGTGCAGCAACGCGTTTACATTAGCGTTCTGAATGTGTTTAGGTTCAGTGCAGCGGCGTTTACATTAGTGTTTAGACGATGTTAAGGTTCAATGCAGCGACATTTACATTAACGTTGAGGCGATGTTTAGGTTCAGTGCAGCGGCGTTTACATTAGCGTTTAGACGATGTTAAGGTTCAGTGCAGCGATGTTTACATTAGTGTTCTGAATGTGTTTAGGTTCAGTGCAGTGATGTTTACATTAGCGTTCAGGCGATGTTTAGGTTCAATGCAGCGACATTTACATTAACGTTGAGACGATGTTTAGGTTCAGTGCAGCGTTTACATTAGTGTTCTGAATGTGTTTAGGTTCAGTGCAGCGACATTTACATTAGTGTTTAGATGATGTTAAGGTTCAGTGCAGCGATGTTTACATTAACATTGAGATGATGTTTAGGTTCAGTGCAGCGATGTTTACATTAGCATTCAGACGATGTTTAGGTTCAGTGCAGCAACGTTTACATTAGCGTTCAGTGCAGTGATGTTTACATTAGCGTTCAGACGATGCTTAGGTTCAATGCAGCGACATTTACATTAACGTTGAGACGATGTTTAGGTTCAGTGCAGCGACATTTACATTAGTGTTTAGATGATGTTAAGGTTCAGTGCAGCGATGTTTACATTAGCGTTCAGACGATGTTTAGGTTCAATGCAGCGACATTTACATTAACGTTGAGATGATGTTTAGGTTCAGTGCAGCGACGTTTACATTAGTGTTTAGACGATGCTTAGGTTCAGTGCAGCAACGTTTACATTAGCGTTCTGAATGTGTTTAGGTTCAGTGCAGCGACATTTACATTAGTGTTTAGATGATGTTAAGGTTCAGTGCAGCGATGTTTACATTAGCGTTCAGACGAAGTTTAAGTTCAGTGCAGCAACGTTTACATTAGCGTTCAGTGCAGTGATGTTTACATTAGCGTTCAGACGATGCTTAGGTTCAATGCAGCGACATTTACATTAACGTTGAGACGATGTTTAGGTTCAGTGCAACGACGTTTACATTAGCGTTGAGATGATGCTTAGGTTCAGTGCAGCAACGTTTACATTAGCGTTCTGAATGTGTTTAGGTTCAGTGCAGCGACGTTTACATTAGTGTTTAGACGATGTTAAGGTTCAGTGCAGCGATGTTTACATTAGCGTTCAGACGATGTTTAGGTTCAGTGCAACGACGTTTACATTAGTGTTTAGATGATGTTAAGGTTCAGTGCAGCGACATTTACATTAGCGTTCAGACGATGTTTAGGTTCAGTGCAGCAATGTTTACATTAGCGTTCAGATGATGTTTAGGTTCAGTGCAGTGACGTTTACATTAGCGTTAAGACGATGTTACGGTTCAGTGCAGGGTCGTTTACATTAGTGTTCAGATGATGTTTAGGTTCAGTGCAGGGTCGTTTACATTAGTGTTCAGACGATGTTTAGGTTCAGTGCAGCTATGTTTACATTAGCGTTCTGAATGTGTTTAGGTTCAATGCAGTGACGTTTACATTAGCGTTAAGACGATGTTAAGGTTCAGTGCAGGGTCGTTTACATTAGTGTTCAGATGATGTTTAGGTTCAGTGCAGGGTCGTTTACATTAACGTTGATGTTTAGGTTCAGTGCAGTGATGTTTACATTAACGTTGAGACGATGTTTAGGTTCAGTGCAGTGATGTTTACATTAACGCTGAGATGATGTTTAGATTCAGTGCAGCAATGTTTACATTGCCGTTCAGATGATGTTTAGGTTCAGTGCAGTGATGTTTACATTAGCGTTCTGAATGTGTTTAGGTTCAGTGCAGCGACGTTTACATTAGCATTCAGACAATGTTTAGGTTCAGTGCAGCGACGATTACATTAGCGTTCAGACGATGTTAAGGTTCAGTGCAGCGATGTTTACATTACTGTTCAGACGATGTTAAGGTTCAGTGCAGTGACGTTTACATTAGCGTTCAGACAACGTTTAGGTTCAGTGCAGCGACATTTATGTTAGCGTGCACACAATGTTAAGGTTCAGTGCAGTGATTTTTACATTATCGTTCAGATGATGTTTAGGTTTGATGCAGTGACGTTTACATTAACGTTGAGACGATGTTTAGGTTCAGTGCAGTGATGTTTACAATAACGTTGAGACGATGTTTAGGTTCAGTGCAGCAACGTTTACATTAGGGTTCTGAATGTGTTTAGGTTCAGTGCAGCGACCTTTACGTTAGCATTCTGACGATGATTAGGTTCAGTGCAGCGACATTTGCATTAGCATTCAGACGATGTTTAGGTTCAATGCAGTGACGTTTACATTAGCGTTCTGAATGTGTTTAGGTTCAGTGCAGTGATGTTTACATTAGCGTTCAGACGATGTTTAGGTTCAGTGCAGCGACGTTTACAATAACGTTGAGACGATGTTTAGGTTCAGTGCAGCAACATTTACATTAGCGTTCTGAATGTGTTTAGGTTCAGTGCAGCGACCTTTACGTTAGCATTCTGACAATGATTAGGTTCAGTGCAGCGACATTTGCATTAGCATTCAGACGATGTTTAGGTTCAATGCAGTGACGTTTACATTAGAGTTCAGACAAAGTTTAGGTTCAGTGCAGTGATGTTTACATTACCGTTCAGACGACTTTTAGGTTCAATGCAGTGACGTTTACATTAGCATTCTGAATGTGTTTAGGTTCAGTGCAGTGATGTTTATATTAGCATTCAGACGATGTTTAGGTTCAATGCAGTGATGTTTACACTAACGTTGAGACGATGTTTAGGTTCAGTGCAGCGACATTTACATTAGCGTTCTGAATGTGTTTAGGTTCAGTGCAGCGACCTTTACGTTAGCATTCTGACAATGATTAGGTTCAGTGCAGCGACATTTGCATTAGCATTCAGACGATGTTTAGGTTCAATGCAGTGACGTTTACATTAGAGTTCAGACAAAGTTTAGGTTCAGTGCAGTGATGTTTACATTACCGTTCAGACGACTTTTAGGTTCAATGCAGTGACGTTTACATTAGCATTCTGAATGTGTTTAGGTTCAGTGCAGTGATGTTTATATTAGCATTCAGACGATGTTTAGGTTCAATGCAGTGATGTTTACACTAACGTTGAGACGATGTTTAGGTTCAGTGCAGCGACATTTACATTAGCGTTCAGACGATGTTTAGGTTCAATGCAGTGACGTTTACATTAATGTTGAGACGATGTTTAGGTTCAATGCAGCTACATTTACATTAATGTTGAGACGATGTTTAGGTTCAGTGCAGTGATGTTTACATTAACATTGAGACGATGTTTAGGTTCAGTGCAGCGACGTTTACATTAGCGTTCAGACAATGTTTAGGTTCAGTGCAGCTACGCTTACATTACTGTTCAGACGATGCTAAGGTTCAGTGCAGCGACCTTTACGTTAGCATTCTGACGATGATTAGGTTCAGTGCAGCGACATTTATGTTAGCATGCACACAATGTTTAGGTTCAGTGCAGCGACGTTTACATCAGCATTCTGAATGTGTTTAGGTTCAATACATTGATGTTTACATTAGCATTCAGACGATGTTTAGGTTCAGTGCAGCGACTCTACATTAGCGTTCTGAATTTGTTTAGGTTCAGTGCAAGGACGTTTACATTAGTGTTCACACAACGTTTAGGTTCAGTGCAGTAACGTTTACATTAGCATTCAGACGATGTTTAGGTTCAGTGTAGCGACTCTACATTAGCGTTCTGAATGTGTTTAGGTTCAGTGCAGCAACGTTTACATTAGCATTCAGATGATGTTTAGGTGTAGTGCAGCGACTCTACATTAGCGTTCTGAATTTGTTTAGGTTCAGTGCAGTGATGTTTACATTAGCGTTCAGACAATGTTTAGGTTCAGTGCAGTAACGTTTACATTAGCATTCAGACAATGTTTAGGTTCAGTGCAGCAACTCTACATTAGCGTTCTGAATGTGTTTCGGTTCAGTGCAGCAACGTTTACATTAGCATTCAGATGATGTTTAGGTTCAGTACAGCGACTCTACATTAGCGTTCTGAATTTGTTTAGGTTCAGTGCAGTGATGTTTACATTAGCGTTCAGACAATGTTTAGGTTCAGTGCAATGACGTGTACATTAGCATTCTGAATGTCTTTAGGTTCAGTGCAATGATGTTTATGTTAACAGACTTTGTTTAGGTTCAGTGCAGTTAGTCACTTGAGGTCATGAATGAACGAATTAATCAAGAGCTATTGTCATTATGGAGGGAACTTGAACATATATTTAACGCCCAAGCAATGTTTAGGTTAAGCACAGTGCCAATTAATTGAGTGTTTATGAAGTCTTTAGGTGACTTTTGAATTGGTCTTTTCAGTGTTGGGTTGTGTAAAATGCATATGTTTATGTAAGTTTACTCCATTAAGCTAAAAGCTCTTCATCAGTTCCTGTATGCATGACCTTACATTCTGTTTCTTCTACTCTTCAGTCTCATTGGTTCAAAAACCCTGAGCAACAGTGGACATGGATTTTCCTTAGTTGCTTGTTCATGGTTGTTTAATTCCGCTGAAATGACTGCAGATGGAATCTCATAAACTGTCTTGCAAGACCTTGTTTCTCAGTGGACAAACACACACATACTCAGTCTAATACACATACTTTCGCACTCTCTGGCATTTCATACCAACCGGAAAAACAGGCTGTTTAAATGAAACCCATAAAACACAGAAGCCCTCCCACGGGAAACACTCACACTCTGCATCAATAATTCCAGAAGTTCATGAATATTTGAAGATTCCATACCTGAGATGTGACAGGAACAAAGAATGTTAGAGAGAAATGCAACTGAGTGCACAAGAGAGATTTAGAGCCTGAGATTTTGTGTGTGTGAGTGACAGAGAGAAAGAGAGAGATAGAGAGAGTGAAGGAAATGCCACCGTTTTTGCCATCTAAGTGGATCTCTAAGTGACAAGAGTAGTGAACAGTTATTGATGGCATTCCAGGATGGCCAAAAAAAAAAAGAGGAAGGCAACTCTTTGTAAAGTTCCAGAAAGTTCACTGAAACACACCCAGAGCATCTTGCCCAGGCAGATGCCAGCCAGCAGAAAAGGCACCACTTTGATACCTGTCCAACTGTGATGACATCACATCCAGTCCGCACAGCAGGGGGCAACAGATGGTTTGTGTCATCTGCTATCTGCCACGGGTGCTTTCTAAAACATCTTCCGCCTCGCAAAAGATGTTGTGATGGAAGATGAATAGATGAACACATGAGAGCAGGAATAAAAGTGAAGGAGGTTTCTTTCAAATGTCTCCATGACAACGACATCTGCCTGGCCGAATGAGGCTATTTTATTTATTTTATTTATGGTTACACATCTGTGAGTGCACGAACAAGTGAGATTTGTTTTCTAAATGACATCTGAGAGTTACAATTATTAATATAGGCCGTCTGTGATTTTATGCAGCGTTTCAGACCAGATTAGGATCTCAGAAGGGTCTGTTGTCAGGATTCACGTCACACACGGTCATGTGATCAGGATGTGTGCTTCACAAAACCCTCTGAAATAAGACTTGTGATGTGGTGTAGTTGAAGCAACATGCATAAATAAGGGAGGTAATTAATTTAGATCAAATCTGATACTGCTACTAAAGTGGCCATTGAATAAAAAAAGCATTTATATACATCCTGCATCCTGCAACGTCATCAAACATACATGACACTTGTTTCATGCATATTATAGGAGTTTAATGTTTAATGACATAAATACCATACATGTATATAATACATCCATGTGTATTTATATAAATATTAAATTATCATTGATTGATTGATTTATATATAAATTGTCATTTGAAAGCATTAAACTGAGTTATAAATGCCTGTTGTTGATGTTTAATATGAAAATAAACATAATATGGTTCTATCAGCTGTGTATTTGATCTTATTTAACCGTAATCATGATAGCTGCATTGTAGATGATCTTGTGCACTTTATACTCGCAAAACATCTGCATACAAACCACACCTGGGACTAATTAAACTCAAAAACGCTGAGGTCTAAACTCTTTTTCAGTGCAATTATTTTATTCAAACTTCTTTAGTACTGGAGTGATGCATAATGACTGGTGGTTAAATTCCCTCTCGACTTCCTGTGAAGTGATGTATCGATGTTCCCTTATTTCCTATGTCAATGCCCTTCGAACTGAACATAATGTCTCCTTCAGAATGGAATCTCACATAATATGGCAGAATATCCTTTGAAGTCCACTTAACAACACACTTATGGACAGCTGGATGCACCTTCAGACTCAACCTACCCTGTTCTCAGGTTTGACTCTGACTTAAAAAAATAAGCTGCTCTTGATTACAACACTGCTTATTCCCTTTACATCAAATGGGATACTATTATTCCACAGTCCACTAAATCCATAATGGAGCTGCACCAGGCTATAAAACATGCTTTATATAACTATACATTATTAGCTACAGTATTCAAAAAAAGTCAACACAAACAAGGAGAAGAGTGAAAAAATAAATATACTGCAACCACAGACAACCCTATCTGAACAGAATTAAAATTCTCAGAGAATACTTGATTCACCCAGAAAACAGCAGGTAATTTGCTCTGTAATTTTTTTTTTCCAAGGTTGTGCGAGAAAAACACAAGTGTTTGATGCGAACAGGACTAAAATATACACAAAGTACATTCCTGAAACATGAATTTACCTGACTTCCACTAGGAAAACTGGTCCTAATTGGGCCTTACTCCTGCATATATACACCCAGGAGAAGGAAATATGATTAAATCAGAAACGAAAATGGATGGACAATACAATAACCACATTCAGAAGCCATCTGATGTAGCTTAATGCGTAATTGATTTCTGTGTGTGCGTGTGTTCTGGCATCAATCCGTGTTGTGATTTTGGTCTTGACGAAGGTCAAACAACAGGCAGTTTAACTCACTCACGGGCATGAAAGCAACTCTCTCTCTCATTCCCTTTCCATTACTTCACTCCTCATCAGAGTTCCAGGCTGTAAGCTTTTCCTTTTCTGTTTCCACCTTTCTCTATCCTCATGTCACAAATCCATAGAGAGCATAAGCAATTTAACGGCACATTACCATAATGCATTGAACGCTAAAGCCAAACATCAGCTCACTACCACTTGCTCCAAATTTACATGTAACATTAAGCCACTACAAATGTGCATTCACTGCACTGCACCCCTATAGCTTTGCTTGTAAACAAAACCCTGGTGTTCTTATTACTGAGCTAAAAGACTTGGTAATTACAGACAACAAAATGACCTCACTATCAAACAGTGTCTCAGACACTGAGCATGACTGAGCATGCAACGATGACATATGACCAGTGTTGGCAAGGTTACTTTGGAAATGTAATAGGTTACAGATTACAAGTTATCATATTTAAAATGTAATAAGTAGAGTAACTGTTTCAATTACTTTATTAAAGTAAAGTAACTGACTACATTTGATTACTTTTTGATTACTTTTCTAAATTTCTAGCAGATGTTTTCAAATCATTTTCAAACATTTAAAGCAGGCAGGGTTAACCTTACAGTTGTACTCAACACTGATTACCGTCAGACTTTCAAAATCCTTCATCACTTGAATAAAGTTTATGATCATTTAATTTTAAAGCACAGCCACCACAAAATCAGAATTTAGCACCTCTTTTTACTTTGAGATCAATATTAAATACAGATTTAAATTCATAACAAGAAATGGTAAATATTAATACTTATTCAGATGTAACCCCTTTTGTATTTGTTAACATTTTCATAAGTAACTGTAATTTAATTACAGATTACAGTTACATTTATTTTGTAATTAAATTACACTGAACAAAATTATAAACGCAACACTTTTGTTTTTGCCCCCATTTTTCATGAGCTGAACTCAAAAATCTAAGACTTCTTCTATGTACACAAAAGGCCTATTTCTCTCAAATATTGTTCACAAATCTGTCTAAATGTGTGTTAGTGAGCACTTCTCCTTTGCCGAGATAATTCATCCACCTCACAGGTGTGGCATATCAAGATGCTGATTAGACAACATGATTATTGCACAGGTGTGCCTTAGGCTTACCGCAATAAAAGACCATTCTAAAATGTGCAGTTTTATTGTATTGGGGTGGTCCGGGGGGGGTCCGAAAACCAGTCAGTATCTGGTGTGACCACCATTTGCCTCACGCAGTGCAACACACCTCCTTCGCATAGAGTTGATCAGGTTGTTGATTGTGGCCTGTGAAATGTTGGTCCACTCCTCTTCAATGGCTGTGCGAAGTTGCTGGATATTGGCAGGAACTGGAACACACTGTTGTATATGCCGATCCAGAGCATCCCAAACATGCTCAATGGGTGACATGTTCGGTGAGTATGCTGGCCATGCAAGAACTGGGATGTTTTCAGCTTCCAGGAATTGTGTACAGATCCTTGCAACATGGGGCCGTGCATTATCATGCTGCAACATGAGGTGATGGTCGTGGATGAATGGCAGAACAATGGGCCTCAGGATCTTGTCACGGTATCTCTGTGCATTCAAAATGCCATCAATAAAATGCACCTGTGTTCGTTGTCCATAACATACGCCTGCCCATACCATAACCCCACCGCCACCATGGGCCACTCGATCCACAACATTGACATCAGCAAATCGCTCACCCACATGACGCCATACACGCTGTCTGCATCTGCCCTGTACAGTGAAAACCGGGATTCATCCATGAAGAGGACACCTCTCCAAAGTGCCAGACGCCATTGAATGTGAGCATTTGCCCACTCAAATTGTTTACGATGACGAACTGCAGTCAGGTCGAGACGCTGATGAGGACGACGAGCATGCAGATGAGCTTCCTGAGACGGTTTCTGACAGTTTGTGCAGAAATTCTTTGGTTATGCAAACCGATTGTTGCAGCAACTGTCCGGGTGGCTGGTCTCAGACGATCTTGGAGGTGAAGATGCTGGATGTTGAGGTCCTGGGATGGTGTGGTTACATGTGGTCTGCGGTTGTGAGGCCAGTTGGATGTACTGCCAAATTCTCTGAAACGCCTTTGGAGACGGCTTATGGTAGAAAAATGAACATTCAATTCACGGGCAACAGCTCTGGTGGGCATTACTGCAGTCAGCATGCTAATTGCACGCTCCCTCAAAACGTGCGACATCTGTGGCATTGTGCTGTGTGATAAAACTGCACATTTTAGAGTGGCCTTTTATTGTGGCCAGCCTAAGGCACACCTGTGCAATAATCATGCTGTCTAATCAGCATCTTGATATGCCACACCTGTGAGGTGGATGAATTATCTCGGCAAAGGAGAAGTGCTCACTAACACAGATTTAGACAGATTTGTGAACAATATTTGAGAGAAATAGGCCTTTTGTGTACATAGAAGAAGTCTTAGATTTTTGAGTTCAGCTCATGAAAAATGGGGCAAAAACAAAAGTGTTGCGTTTATAATTTTTTTCAGTGTATGTAACACTGTTACTTGCACCTGGTTACTTCCCAACACTTCATAATATGACCATGAGCAGACAGTGTGGAAGTTGAAACAATCATGCAAAATGGTAGTGAATTATATACACAAGAATATATTAAGGATTTCAAAAAGCTTTTTTTGAAAAAATATAGTTAACACTTTATTTCGATAGTCCATTTTAGACATTATCCCCCGGTTTCACAGACAAGGCTTAAGCCTATAAGTGTAAGTCTGAGCTGTTTTAACTGAAAGAAACTTACACTGACTGATCTTAAAATATAATCAGTGCCTTTGTTTTGTCTCGAGATGCACACCAGTAATGTTTTTTTCTAAGGCATGTTAATACAGTAAAAATTTCTTACATTCCCTAATTGAACAATGGCCTAATCCTGGCTTAGTCTAAGCCCTGTGAAACCGGGCCTATCTAAACTATAACTATAAGCTCATTCCATGTTAAATCAAACAAATTTCAGAAACTTCTCTGGCTTTAATTTTATATTTAATTAATATTTTTTCTTAAGAAGGACTAACATAAATAGTGAAGAAAGCCAAAACATTAAATGTTATGGACGTATATTTACTATAAGCTATCCACTATTTTAAAGATGGGGGCAAATTACAAGGGGAAAAATGACTTCAGAATGATGACAGCATCATTATGATATTTTTACACAATAAGTATATAAGATCTGTTGATTTTAGCAATCTGTTGCATTATATGCCAATGGTGACATTTCAAAAATGGGGAACAAGCAATTTGTTTCTTGAAGCGTGCAAGCCTTTAACTCAAGAAGTTAAAAATCAAACTTTTTGGCCAGGAATCTTTGGTTGAGTTGATGTGGAATGACCCTATAACTAACTTTACTAGCAGTCATTAGAGTATTAAAGTAGACATTCTACTGGCTATAACTAACTTTGCAAGTATGTCAACTTATTCTACTAACTCTAACCTAGCTGTCTACTACTCTAGTCTAATGAGAGTTAGTTGACATGTAGTTGCAAAAGTGGACTATCGAAATCAAGTGTAACCAAAATATAACATTTGAAAGTACAATTCAGTATCTATGTTACATATTGTTGGGATAGAAAATTAAAACAGTGATTTTCTCATGAAAGAATGTTGGAGGATTGTAAGCAAGGTGTCATGAGTGCATCACCTCAGCCCTACCCATAACACCCTCCGCCCCCACACACCTTCCACATCATCTCGGCCTGCTTTGTATTCTGGTCGCGCTGCCGTGTGCCCTCTCTCTCTATCTCTCTTTCCAGCAGTGATGGCTGAAGAACAGAGGGAGGGAGACGAGTGTCAGAGGGAGACCAGCCGATTACCATTTCAGTGCAAACACACACTTTCACGGTTTCAGAGTGACACAACAGACTCATGCACACATACATATATATGACATATTTGTGCCAGGAATACCCGTGAATCCCTCACCTTGTGCTGAAGGCCACTATTTAAACATTTACAGATTAGATGCAGCTGTGTGAATGAATGTGTGTGTGTGTGTGTGTGTGTGAGAGAGAGCCTCAAGCAAATCCATGAGTGTTTAAATATGCAGCTGGTACCGGATGTTTCCCTCCCTCTGTCACTCAACATTAAACATCATCCTGCAAACACACAGACTACATGAGTAACTTTGCTCTCATACTCATCTCTATACATATGGAGTCCATACATAAAGTGCAATTTAGGTTACATATTATTGGGACAAGAGAAACACTGTGATCTTCTCATGATAATCACAAAGTGGAATAAATCTTTTCAGAAGCTTTGTGTGATGGTGTGAAAAAGATTTATATAAACATTTACAAAAATTATCACAGTCCCACAGTCAAACTGTAATTTTGCCAATATATTAGATTTTTAGATTTAGATTTTTTTTTTTTTTTGTGAGTATTTAGGTATTATTATAAAATTAGCGTTCATCATTTTATTCAAGTAAAATATTAAAAATGTAATTTCTATTACAATCATTCCCACCACAGTATGCTGTTAAACTCAACACATATCACCATTCAAAAGTTTGGGGTAAAGTCTTTTGTCGTCAACAAGGCTCCATTTATTTAATAATAAATACAGTAAACAGAAGTATTGTGACATATTATTACAATATTATTAAACATTGAAGATATATATAACCAATACTATATTTTAAAATGCGATTTATTCATGTGACGGCAAAGCCTAATTTTCAGCATCATTACTCCGGTCTTCAGTGTCACATGATCCTTCAGAAATCACTATAATATGCTGATTTGTTGCTCATGAAGCATTTCTTATTATTATCAATGTTGAAAATAGTTGTGCTTCTTAATATTTTTACTGAAATCAGGAGTACAAAAAGTTAAAAATACAGCATTTATTGGAAATAGAAATCTTCTGTAACATGCTGTTACAGTCACTTTTGATCAATTGAATGCATCTTTCCTGAAGAAAAGTATTCATTTATTTAAAAAACAATGTTGGACAATGGACAATGTTGGAATTGTTAGAGGACAATTTAAATAAACTAGTGAGTGTTAAAAGAGTGAGATCTGCAAATAGGGAGACATCTCACAGGCTGCTTTTAAAAGCAGATATTTGTCTGCATGGGACGCTCCGCTGAATGTGTTCATTGAATTGAGTGATGGAGCGCGGTGCCGATGGAGCCTCATTGTCTGGTACTAATGGCTAACAGCAAACAACTGTGGGCTCCTCAGGCCAGACAAAGTGGTGATTGCTTGTTTCTGTCTGCAGGCACAGACACAGGCTCCAGTCTGACCTAGTTCTGCTGCCGATAAAAAGAGAATTAAGACCAGTCCAGCCACAAATCGCAGCACTACTTCCAGTCCTGACAGGTGAACAGTCATTCACAGACGAATGACATGGAGAGGGAGATCAGGAGAATGCTTAAATACAGGCAAAGTATAGAGTAGAATAGAATAGAAGTCAAGTATCAAATATGTCAAGCAGTGAGCAATTTGTGTGATTTCAAGGTGAACCTACAGTCGAAGTTCAAGTGAACATGTTTAAGATAAATACATGACAGTGACTTATGGGTAGAAGGTTTTTTTTATTTTTTTACTGATATCAACAGACAAAAAAAAGGCAAAAACAAAAAAGAGAGACAGTGGATATGCAGGAAACTGCCAAAGTGTCCAGTGAGTCTGACAAAGCCAGTGAGCGCAGAGACTGCAGGAGAGGAAGAACAGGCTCGGGCCCCTGCGTAGTCTGTGGTGCTGTGTGATTGCCTCACTGTTTGAATTATATCAGCTAATGATAAGAATCACTGAAGAATGACATGAAGCGAATATTATCAAGAAGTTAGAACTTCTGAAAGCCTCCTTTCATGTTCAGCTTAATATCAGAGACCATTTTGAATCAGAGCAATAAAGGTGTGCACATAATTTAATTTCATATATGGGTGAATTAGGGGAACTTTTCTGTCCCCTAAAATGATTTTAAAGCAAAAAAAAAACAACAACTATCATTCTAGGTTTAAAGAAGAGATCACATTAACTTTTTATTTCCTACTTTTTGAGTGGCAAAAGGTTAAATTACCCTAACTAACCTAACTTCTTAACTTCCCTTTAAATACACAGTATTTATATACACAAACACTACTGTTCGACAGTTTGGGGTCAGTAACATTTTTTAATGTCTCTTATGCTTACCATAGCTGTCTTT
Organism: Onychostoma macrolepis; assembly: GCF_012432095.1. Lineage (NCBI taxonomy): Eukaryota > Metazoa > Chordata > Actinopteri > Cypriniformes > Cyprinidae > Onychostoma > Onychostoma macrolepis. Next base: position 32,059,903 of record NC_081157.1, on the reverse strand, counting down.
TTTTATCAAAATACAGTAAAAACAGTAATATTGTGAAATTTTATAATTTGAAATGTTTTCTATTTTAATATATTGTAAAATGTAATTTATCATTGTGATGCAAAGCTGAATTGTCAGCATCATTACTCCAGTCTTCAGTGTCACGTGATCCTTCTGGAAACATTATAACATGCTGGTCTTCTGCTCAAGAAGCATTATCAATGTTGAAAACAATTGCGCTGCTGCTGTTTACCATTTTGTGGAAATTGATTTTTTTCAGGATTCTTTGATGAATAAAATGTTCAGAAGATCAGTGTTTATTTGAAATACAAATCTTTTACAACATTATAAATGTCTTTACTCTTACTCAACTCAACCCGAACTTCTGAGGAGTAGCGCTATACACTGTATTTATATATATTAATTTGGTATTTATAGACTGTAAAATGTGGTAATAAGTAATTGTTATCTTTTTAACTAACAGTTAAAAGCGGTTTTCATATTAGTACCCATATGGAACTTTTGAGCAGTGACAGCTTCTGTACCCTTTTTTTCTGAGAGTGTAGTGTAGTCAGGTTAATTCAGTCAAGTTAAGTAATATTTTTGACTTAAACAACAGTTAAACAGATAAATTGAAGAATCACATATCTGAACACAGGTCTTGTGTAAGCCTGTATTAACCTCTGTCTTGAGTAATCCGTTCACAAGTAATCTGGTGAGACAGATCGTCGTTTACACCTAGTATTAACATGCTTCTCCTGTCACCACTCGTAATTGAATTTCTTAACTTCGAAAACGAGACCTCAAGCACAAACGAGACATTAACCCGAGTCCTTGCTGTTATTATAGTTGAGTAAATTAATGGTTTTAAAGTGGTTGGATCAAAAACCATATTGGAGCCATTTGGACTTTAGCACTGTCTACTTGTGTTCGGATCACCCGAGACAACCAGGACAAAATAGGGCCGTGATTTAATCCAGACCATCAAAAACAAAACAGTCAGTCAGTACAGCAATTCTCTTTTCTGACAAAAGCAAAATGACTGAATTATCATTAGCAGGTTCAAGTCAACATATACAAAGGTGGACAGATGAAGAGAGAAAACACAGAGAAAAAGATGAGAAGAAGGGCATAAACACGACATTGAGGACAGGAAGGATGTCAAAGGGGATCTGGCAGTTCATTCATAAAGACTAATCGATTCACAGGAGGAAAGTGCTAAGAAAGCATTTGTGGGCTTTCTGTGCTCCCAGCAAATTACACACTGATTGATATGGATCCTATAGCCGCCAAGCATGGGATTTATGAACTAAATCTGTAGATATGGACACACACATTCGAAAGCAATGCACACACACAGCTGTATTCAGGGATGTAATTTTCTGATTTATTTTAGGGTTTATCTTGTGAGCCAAGACCTAAAACCTCCCAGTAAATCCTCTTTTATACACAAAAAACAAACACATATATACAAATAGACTGACTCTGACAACTTAGTAAAGGATTTTTGGGCCCAAATTAGCCATTAAAAACTGAGAGAAAAATCTACCCTTTGCAGCTCTCCAATTAATTCAGATTGAGTCTGGAAAGAAATAACTGTCCCTGCTGTTATAAAGCCCCGGTGATTATACCAGCATGCACCTGTTTGTGTGTGTGACTGAAACAAGAAGAGAACATGTGAAAGGATAGATGGACGCCCCTCAAGGTTACCTGTCACAGCAATGTCATTGCTGGAGGCCGGTGTATCCCATGTTGCCCTATACTGTGGAATAGATCTCTGGCTGATGTTTAATGCAGCAGCAGTGACACTCTACGGTTTCCTCTTAAAAAAACACTGCATCCAATCATCAACACACTGTCAGAAAACCATTATGTCATCGTTAGCCAATCACAGGAGAGTTAACATTAAAACGTGGATCTGATGGCAGAGCTCTCCTGAGGTTAAATGCACTCAGATTAACATGCCAAAAATTTAATTTAAGATAGGAATATTGAGGTAGTATCACACAGCTATCAAAAATTCATAAGCTGTAGTTATAATGGATATTTGTCCCTGATGAATTTACTGTTGCAGCTATAATTTTTTACAATTCAATAAGCCTGGTGTTTTTTAATATAGCCAAAGTATTTTTTATTTACACTATTGTGTAAATGACAATTGCACATTACCACATTTCAGCATTGATAATGATCAAAAATGTTTCTTAAGCAGCAAATCAGTATATTAGAATGATTTCTGAAGGATCACGTGACACTGAAGACTGGAGTAATGATGCTGAAAATTCAGCTATAAAATCACAGGAATAAATTACATTTTAAAATGTATTAAAATAGAAAACAATTATTTTAAATTGTAATAATATTTCACAATATTACTGTTTATCAAATAAATGCTGGCTTGATAAGCATAAGACACATTTTGAAATTAATAACACAAGTTGGGTTTTGCACAGCTATCGTTTGCATAGTTTAGTCACTGTAAAAAAAAAAAAAACATCATTCTGACACTCTAGATATGGAGGTTTAGTAATTTCCCCGTTATCGTTCTCACATCGGCAGAATGACCGCTTCTCTTCTTTCATATGAGGCTGTAAGTGTGCTGCTGTATGATACAATCTCTGTATTATATTGAGCCTTCCTCTCAAACCCTGTTACACTAATTCAAAATCCATACAACTGAAGACCTGGCATAATGTAAATCCTCTCTCAATCCATGGCTTTATATTCAGACAGTAATATTAATGCAAGGCTTGTTCTATACAAATACACACGAATGAAAAAAACACACAAAGCATCACTAGCGCACTATTACAGCACCTCGGGTTATAGTCACGCAGCAGCAGAATACAGCTGTCAGTCCTGTTTGAAGTGCTAATACTGTTCTTCTCATAGACATTTCAGTGTACAACCACAGATACAACCTACATTTTTAGCAGTCACAACCAAATTTTGAGAAGGGTTTGTGGGTTGTATTTTTACTGGAAACCAATAATATTTGGGATGTAATTGTGTGGTTGCAGAGAGACAAAACTCTCATTAAGTTTTTAAATGTTCTCTGCAAAATCGCACTCTTGTCAATTAAATATTAGATCATTGCACTTTTCCTCATTCTGACCTTTAAAAGTTTAACAAAATTTTGGACTTCAAGAAGTGTTGAGTAATGCTGTATGCATCTTTTGAGGTTCTGCTTCTCCTGCAATGTGATGAAGTTTACAAATAACAAGATTCAAGAACATAGCAAGATGGTTTCCTGCCTAACAATACTTTTGGGTGGGGATTTGATTATCATGCACCAGTAAAGGAGCAAATCCAAGCTGATTTGAATCAGTGTTTTTACACTTTTACTCTGCTGCCAGACTGTGCTCTACCAATCAGCTGAGAAAACAGACAGGGAGATTCTGACCTTGTACTGTGAGGACAATATTAAATATTAAACGGTTAATACTTAACAGTGGTTAAATATGAGTTAGAAAAATGGGTTGACTTCTGTTGTATTTTCAGGACTGCTTGAGACTAAATAGTTGAATATAGAAGCAGACAAATACAACACATTTTACAATGCCACACACAAACAGTTTTAAAGGGGTAATCCTCTGTGAAGTAAATCACTATACTCTGAATAATCGTCTAACCTCTTGAGTATAACAATACGTCCCTCTTAATATCTGTTTGTCAGAACTGTTAAATGTCATTTGTAACCACTCCTCTACCTGCCATTCATTTTAAAATGACATATTCTGAGCAGAAACTCAAATCAGGCGCAAATCACCTCAACAGCACTCAAACAATCAGAACAGAGGCAAAATTGGGGTGGTGTCAGGATGGCTATTTTTTTTTTACCTAGATCACAGGTATAAACGCTGCTTTGAACATGACTAACCTGATGCATGTAATACACAATATTTTCTCCTGTTAAACAGATAAAGGGAGGTTAATGGGAGTGTTTACAATTACGAGTAGTGTGGAGTGCAGAAGCAGGATAAGAGAAGACACTTGTGACAGTGCATTCAGTGAGATTATATATACTTCAGGTACATGTTTCAAATGTATTCATGTTTTAAAAGTACCGTTTTTGTTTTTGCTTTTTTAAATCACAGTTACTGTTTACAGGTACTGCAGGTGGTCTGCTAATTATGATTTGTTCTCAAGCTAAATTTTGAGCAAAAAATTAACAAGTTAACTTCAAAGCTCTAGTTGAAGAGATAGTTCACCCAAAAATGAAAATCTGCTGTTAATTTACTCACCCTCAGGCCATGGTGATGTAGGTGACCTTTTTCTCCAGTAGAACAGTAAAGAAGATTTTTAGCTGAAACTGTGGTCTTTGGTGATTCCTAAAATGCAAGTCAACGGCTGCCCGTTTTTGAGGGTGAATAAATTCACAGCACATTTAAATTTTTGGGTAAACTATGCCTTTAAGAATTTGATTAATCAGTGAGCCTCCTCTATTAAATGTATTTAAATTGAATGTAAATTGCATTAAAATGTAATGATCAAGTATATGACTCTGTACATCAATTATGATTATTTTAATAGCTTTGCTATGTAAGCAAAGTACATCAATAAATTACAACACTCACAGTATGTATGTATGTATGTATGTACACTACCATTCAAACATTTACAAATGTTCAAACATCTATATATATTTTTTTTGTAAGAAACTTACAGTATACTTTTATTCAAAAAGGATGCATTAAACTGATCGTGACCTTGGAAAGAGATTCTGTATTATATATACAGCATTGCATTGGGAAACATTGAAAAGCACATCACACAACAAAATATCAGACAACAAGCATACTTACATACGAGTCATACTTAATATTTGTATGTGTGTGTCTGTCTGTGTCTGTGTGTGTGTGTGTGTGTGTGTGTGTATATACATACAACTCGAATTCCGTAAATGTTGGGACGTTTTTTAAATTTGAATAAAATGAAAATTAAAAAACTTTCAAATCACATGAACCAATATTTTATTCACAATAGAACATAGAGAACATAACAAATTTGTAAATGTATAAATTTTACACTTGTATCCACTAAATGAGCTCATTTCAAATGTGATGCCTGCTGGTAATAATGCACCCAAGGTGTAACGGCCACGACCCGAATCACCACCTCGGGTGAGCATAATTTAAATAATAATTCAACAGCCCGGAGTCAATTATTCCGCTTATACTACGGTTGCCACACCTCAAGACATCGATCAGATGATATATTTCAAGGTATTTGTCCGGTTTTTGTACTTAAAACGCTATTGTGAGTAGGATTAATTTCTTCCGCATCTCATCCATCACCTCGGTTGCTAAGTCCAAAACGTCATTTTACACCTAGTAACGAGGCTTAAACCGTTGATGATAGCAGATTAATGCAGTTAATAACTAAGTTATTAGAGAGAGAGAGAGAGAGAGAGAGCATGTGAATTAGCCTACCTGTGAGTCCGTGAGTCTCTCAAAAGTGTTCGGCTAATGTCTCTAACGTTAGTTAAACATAATTTTCTTCACGAACAGGGCCGTTGTTACCTCGCTTGTGAGAAGTCATGGTTTGTAAGTTGTTAAACTAACTGTTACTAATAAAATCATCAGAGTAGCGCTTACTACATTAGCGTGTATGTTAATGAGAATGCAAACTGTGTGTGTGTGTGTGTGTGTGAGAGAGAGAGAGAGAGAGAGAGATATGTGCTTTCCGTACATAATACAACGTAATTTTGTGGCAAAAACATGGAAATGATCTGTCGTTTTTTATCATATTGCTTACTATATTTATTTGTTTGGCCAGTGTCGTTGTGGGTTTTGGTTATTTTGCTGTTGTAAGACCTTTGAAATAACAGAAATCATTTGGCGAAGTGATATGGACATGTAATGCGGTCAAGAGCTGCCTGGAACTACATGGTTGCCTCCGCGAAGTGCATTAAAATCCTTTAATGCACGGCTAGCCGTTGATTATCCCGCTTATTCCATGGTCAGTTGCCAAGTAATAGACGAGTTAAAACTTGTCTTGCTCTTTGCAGCACAGTATTTGAACGAATGGGTAAAAATGACAGGTATTTTCATCAGTTACAGCTCGTTAGCGCTAGCATTCTGCCAGCTTCAAATCAGACACAGAGATGAAATGGTGCTGTAAGACCACATTTATTTCAATGAATTATAGCATGTATTTCAATTAATTACCGATCGATCAAGAGAGAGAGAGAGAGAGATGACAGTTGTGTGTACCTGCTTGCTGCGTGCTCTCTCTACAAAAAAAAAAAATACTTAAAAAACAGCTTTTTTATCACCTCGTTGCGGGGGAATATAATGTAGCGATCTAGTATCTATCTTTTATTTTATTAATAGTAATATCTCTCTTGTGTCCCAGCGAGTTATGCGTGTTGGTTAGTGTGCATCAATTAAAGCAGCGCATTAATATGGAACGGTGATTAAACTGACTTGGAGCTACCTGTGCATTAAACGGTTATACTAAATACCTGCCAGCCAGTCAGAATCCAGTATTCAGACAGACCATGGATTATATATATATATATATATATATATATATATTTGAGGTGTCAACGTTAACGCATGTGATTAATCTAAACATTTTAATGGGTTAATATTTTTTTTTAACGCAAATTAATCATTTGATAAGGTTTGACCCCAACTTCTTCCCGTCATCGCAGTGCGGAAGGTTATCTATCATTGTGTGATGAGGGTACAGCAAACCAGTGTTGCCAGGGTAATGGCACAAGTGGGCTATTTTGAAAAATACAGTCGCGGGAAAAATTACAGGGCCGTGGGTTGCGATTTTTTGGGCTACTTTTATAATGTACAAGGTGTAATCTATATACAAGGTGTATATAGACAAATAAAAATTCAAATAGATCCTTTTACTAATGTGTATTATACTTGGAATGTATCCCTGGCAACTTAAGAACGAAGAGACGGTTGTAACATCAAACAACTGTGAGTTTCAGCAGAGCATACATGTTAAGACTTTTACACAGCAGAAATAAACATGACAACAGCCACTATAGATTATATAAGGTAATAAACACACGATTACGATAGGATATTTGTATGTGTATATTTGTATTTGTATTTTCTTGAGGGAATGTGTACATCTGAAATGCTAATTTGTGCAGCGATATAAAAGGCTATAAATAGCATATTTTAACAACAGTAAACGACCAAATTCCACATGTGATCGCAAAAGGAAGTTATTACAAACACTCGATGGTGGTTTGAAGTGAGTTCTGAGTAAAAGTGCACTATTAATCTCATAAATTGTCTTATGAAGCATGATGCTAATATTAGTTCTAATGCACCTGCAGAACAGGTCCAATTCTTCTTCATAATGCATTTTGTCATAATACTTCACGCAAGGTCACAAGAAAATCTTTTGTTGTATTTATTTAGAAATACTTTTGATAATAGTTGGGTAAATGTATACTGGGATTGAAGCGATGTGGCTTGGTAAACGTTTTATTGCCAGTTTAAAGGCTGATAATGGCTGAATAAAAACAAAAGAATAATGATAAAAGAATAATAAGGATTATGTCTCATACCTGGCAGAAGTGTGAAAGGTTCTGTTTCCTTAAACTAGTTTGTCATGCATTTCTTTATTTCAACACATTTACAGCTAAATCCTAGTATTTTAAATTTGTGATTAATCATGATTAATCACAGTCCATGACTGTGGTTAACGCGATTGAATTTTTTAATCGATTGACAGCACTAATATATATATATATATTCTAACTGGTCCAAGATGTTCATTAGCTAATTGTTCACTGATCCAAGCAGTCCATTAGCTTGCCCAAGCTGTTCAAAACTAGTCATTAACCAGTCAAGGCTAGTGATTACCTGATCGTTAATTGGTCAAAGCTGGCCAATTAAGGGGTCGAAGCTGGTCTACAGCTAGTCAGTAGCTGGTACAAACTGACCAACCCATAACCATCTTTCAAAAACCACCATAACCACATTACATTAGTATTGTATATGGTAACCGGTATGTTGCTGGTATAAAATGGTCTGAAGGCCTTGGCACACCATTCAACCCACGGTCAACTGACAAAAACAAACAGACATTTCCTTTCACTCAGGTGCAGAATTTACATTTAGCTGGCTGTTACATTTAGCCTAAACACAGTGGTTTTCAACCAGGGGACCGGAGCCAACTAGGAGGCCTCAGTAAACTTCTAAAAGTGTCTAATGATGATTTTAATTGATTTACTATCAAATATATTTAAAAAAATAAAAATGCCTAACAAAAGTACAGGAAATATTTTAATTCACCTCACAAAAGTGTTTTTCTTTGAAAAACAATGGATCTCAGTCTTGGAAACCCTGGATAAATGAGGTAGTCCAATTACAAAGGTGAGATTTCTAGACCTGGAGAAGTCATGTAAATGAACAAAATCTTATAACTCTATGGCTGTTTTTTTTTACATTTTATGAATATGCATTTTTCTAGTTAAACCAACTGTTTAATATTTTATCGGGTAGAAACTGAGTAAAAAATCATTGGAGTTAAAATAATGTTGAAACCACTGGTTTAACAGTGCTATAAATCAGTAAGATTTTTCAACAGCAAAAGAAAGAACAGAAGAGAACTTGTCAGATGCTGTCTTGTTCTGCTGTTCTTGAGATTATCTGTAGTGAAGCTCCTGTAATGAGCATCAGTGTTCTCCATCCGCTTCTGTTCCTTCTTTTGTAGGTATACCGGCCCTCTCTTTTGTGCTTACCAAAGCTGGTCTGTCCCAAGAGACTGTGGGTATGCCTTCAGCAGCCAGCCTCCTTCTCTCCTCTCCCTGCCTTCCCCAGTCTCACTCCAAGCAAGCATTCCCTTAGTTTCAATCCATCCCTCTATATCTCATCTGCTGTATATGTGCTTTACTCTGATGAAGAATTGTCTTGTCTTCTCTAGTAGCATTTCTGTCTCAGGCCTCATATGAAATCTTTCTATCATTCTTCTCATGCTTTATATTTTCTCCCAGCAGACTTCAGGGACAAATGCCTCTAAGCTCCTCTTTGCCCATCTCTCTTCCTTTGGCTTTTTCTATCTTTTTTGTTTTTCTGCCTGCATTTCGCAGCCTTCTTCGTGGAAGAGTTACTTTGAAACTGTGAAATACAAGACAAAAGAGGAATCTAAAACTAGATTTTTATAGTTTCTCAAGAAAAAGAATGCAAACCTCACCACCATGATGCTACACTGCTATAGGTCGTAGCCTGGGTGTTGGTATGCAGTTGCTTAGTAGTTCTTCTACTAAGAGTTTATTAGTATGTTATGGTAGCTAGGGTGTTTTGAGTGGGCATAAAGCCGTGGTCACATTAGACTTTGATCATGTAAAATTTCGACAGACACTGCAGACTACAGACACTGTTTTCACCATATGAATCACCAAACGTGAACTTTGGAACAGCAAAATTCACGAGTTTGCATTTGCGTAAAAAATTTGCATGTAGTTGGACCACACCTTAAAGGGACAGTTCACCCAAAAATGAAAATTCTGAACATTAATTACTCACCATCACGTTGTTCCAAACCCGTAAGATCTTCGTTCATCTTCGGAACACAAATGAAAATACTTTTTGATGAAATCCGAGAGCTTTCTGACCTTGCATATACAGCAATGTAACTGACATGTTCAAGGCCCAGAAAGGTAGTGAGGACATCGTTACTAAAAAGTATTCTGGTAGCTTCATAAAATTACACACACACAACTGAACAACTGATGTCACAAGGACTATTTTAACAATGTCCTTACTACCTTTCTGGGCCTTGAACATGGTAGAAAGCTCTCGGATTTCATCAAAAATATTTTAATTTGTGTTCCAGAGATGAATGAAGGTCTTACAGCTTTGGAACAACATGAGGGTGAGTAATTAATGACAGAATTTTCATTTTTGGATGAACTTGAAGTATGATCCAAGAAATAGTTTCCCAAAAAATGAAAACATGCAAAAATGAAAAATCTGGCATTATTTATCACCCTCAAGATCACAAAAGAAAATATTTGGAGACTAAAAATTGTCCTTACAATGAAAGTCAATGGCGTTTCAATGTTGTTTTAGACCCCATTGATTTTCACAGTATGGACAAAAAAATGTAAACACTCTTTAAAATATCTTAAGGTTTGGAATGACATGAGTGAAATATGTCATTTTTTATGTTTTATAGTCCAACAGGTAAGTCCAAATGCTTAGAAAAGTAATATCAAAAGCATAGTACACTTCTACTTAACAAGCCACATGATTTGAGGTCCATAGCACAAACAAGTCAAGTCAAGTTGCACAGAAGTTTATTCCTTAGGGTTAAAACAGTAATTGCCTTCACAAGCACCACAAAATTCTCTCCGACAACATGCTCACACACTCACTCCAGGTTTAATGGGTGTGATGACTTCCTCTGCTTCCTATGGTATTCCTACACAGCCACTGAAAGCTCAGACACAAAACCACAAATATACACACATGCGAGCACGCACACACAAACACGTTCAAGCATCATTAGCGGCGTTTGTTTTCCCCCTCTCCCTTTTTCCCATCCTCCTGTTTCTCCAGGAATGGATCCCTCAATTCATCTCTGAGCTCCCACACCCACTGAGCCATCCTCATCGCTCCCATCCCTGGAAACCCTGCTCACTGGCAGAGCCCTTGGATCCCACAGACACAGAGCAATTGGCACAAAGCACCAAAGGACACTCTGCACATAAACACACATATACATACACACACCCTCCAACCCCACCTTGCCCCACCCCCTCACCAAAAGGAAAAAAACAGCGGATGAGGAAAACAACAAACACGGCAAACAACAAAATACCTGCTACATAAGAATGGATGAAGATAAGGTTGACATGCCTTGGGATGGTGCATTTCCCATAATGCCTTCACCGTGCTCCGCTGCCTACAAGAGAGAGCCACCAGCCTGCTTCCTGATCCACCCTCCTGGTCCTCCTCCTCTCTCTTGTCTTCACTCCGTGTCGTTAGCCTCTCCCGGAGCCGGCTGCGCTTCTATTCGCTCCTTTTCTCCTTCCGTCCCTGCCTTCCTTTGTCTCGCTCTCTCGCTCCTGTCCTCTGTTCCTCTCCCTCTCTCTCTCTCAGCGTCCGAGATGGGCTTTCTCCAGCTGGTTCTCGCGGGCAGCGCTGTACTCGTGTGAGGCGTTGTGTGTGTGTGTGTGCGACTCAGGGAGAACGAGCGTGTGCGGTCGTGTGTGCATGTGTGTGTGTGTGTGTGTGTATACGTCCTTGCTTGGCGCTGTGCAATTGAGCTGGTTTACGAGTGTTGGAGAAGCTGCAAAGAGCTTTTACTAAATACACAGCCTGAACTAAACAAGAAGAAAAAAACACTCAGTGATAGATTAGCATGGTTTTGTTGTTCTCCTCTCTCTCTCTCTTAAAGGTACAGTCTGTTCTCTGCAGTGATTGTGCTAATCTCTTTTCTCTTTGCCCTTCTCTCTTTCTCGGTCTCTGCAGACTCCTTTGTAGAGGAATATTAGGAGCTCTAGGGATCGGAGCTCTCCGTGGTTCTGAAAGTCACGGTAAGGGCCCTAGGGAGCGGTTCTGAGGCGAGGGGAGGGAGGGGGAGCCACGGAGGTCCCTCTATAGGCTCAGAGAGACCACCAGGAAAGGAAGGTGATCAAATTTAACATGGAAATGAAGGTAGGAAGGAGTTAAAGTGTTAGTTTACTCAATAAATAAATAAATAAAAATAAAAATTCTATCATAATTTACTCCCCCTCATGTTGACCATCTTTATGACTGTCTTTTTGACTTGCAGAAAGATTACTTATATATTTATATTATATCAATAATTATAATACCACCAATACATTGATTGTTGTTGTTGTAATAATAATAATTATTATTGTTGTTGTTGTTGTTGTTGTTATTTGTATTTCTAAATATTATTTAAAATATCAAAATATAAAAATTATTATTATTATTATATGTATTGAGGTTGTATGGTTAATTTTAAATATTATTAAAATAATAATAATAATTTATTATTATTATGTTTAATTGTTGTTGTATTGATATTTTTATTTTTATTATTCATACGTATGCTTAATTTTTGTTTTTGTTATTGTTTTTTAAAACATTATTCTTATCCTTAAATATACTATTACTTTTATTAACTGGGTGCCCTTTAGCGTCATTTCTCAATGTGTAGGGAACTACGTTTAATTACTTTTTGTTGCTGTTGTTTTATTTGTTTTTAATTATTCTTATTCTCAAATAAATGCACACACATACTTGTCTCAAACGTTCGTTTAAATGGACATGTTGTTTTAGTTTAGAAAGGTCATATTTCAATTCATTTAAAAACATTTCAATACATTTAAAAACTATGAAGTCCAACATGTTTCGGCCATTATATGGAATTTAAAATATGTCATTCTGTGCTTCACAGGAGAATGAAAGCCATTCAAATGACATGAGGGTGAATAAATGATGACAGAATTTAAAGTTTTGGTTACTCTAGCCCTTTAAATAATTAAGACAATGACAGCTATTTAACAAAGTATGAGTGAAGGTATTGACATTGACAATTTTAGACAGGAGAGCACGGATGTGTGAAGGCATGAGTGTGTTAAGCATAAGGAAACACATTGTGATAGTGATCCTGAGTGTGTGAGGGTTTGACAGGAGCTCAGCTTGGAAGTGTCAAGCAAGTGTTGCATGATTGCAATGAAATATGGCAAGGTTGCCATGACAGCAGCATGTCCTTCTGCATGGGAAGGGGAGAATTTTTGCCCAAGTTAGCAGATGAAGGACATGACTCTGTGTCCATTAAGTGCAACAAACACAGACATCCCTCTCTTATATACATACACAAAAAACACTTTAATAAACAGTCACACAAACACTCACTCACTTTAAATCAGTTATTTTCCTCTGATCACAAATCAAGCCACCTTCTCATTAACATAATGACCATGAAATTCATCAAGGTTTTCTAAAGGTCACATAAAAAATGTGCTACAATGTGGGAAGTTTGAATACGAAACTGCTGCACAATGTTACACAATCACAGCCAATCAGAAGATGTATGATGTTTAATGTACAGATATACTGAGAGGGACTTTGGACCAATGAGATTTCACTGTGGATGAGGCTGCTTGATGCAATGCTGTAAAAATAGAAACCAAGTGATCAACAAAATGTCCTGCCACAGTTGTAGCTAGTTAGGACAAAAGCTCAGGTTTACATGTTAGAAAGCTTTCATCGCTTGTCACAATATCACATGGAGCCCACAGTGGACACGGTGTAACTGTGACATCATGCACACCAGGAGAATAGACATGGAACAGATGGTGGAAACACATGAAGGATCATGCAGAGAACACGTAAGCACATGCTAAAACAACACATCATGGTACATGGACAAACCAGGAGCAACAGCAAGGGAATAAATGGGTCAACATTTTAATGAAGGTCACGTTAAGGTCATACTTCAGTACTGTTCATACTAATTCATACTTAGTCCTGCAGCAGGACACATGACCAAAGAAAAAGATATATTTTAATAACATGAGTTTATTAGATATTAAGAGATATAGTAGCCTATCAAAAGTTTGGAAACATTTTGATTTTTAAATTTTTTTAAAAGTCTCTTATGCTCACCAAGACTTTATTTGCTCAAAAATATAGTACAACAGTAATATTGTGAAATGTTATTTCAATTTAAAATAACTCTTAGTAAAATAAAATAAAAATGTATTTGAATATATTTTAAAACGTAGTTCATTCCTGTGAAGCAAAGCTGGTGCTCGGTTATTAAAGGGGTCATATGATGCGATTTCATGTTTTCCTTTGTCTTTGTAGTGTTACAAGCTGTTTGTGCATAGATAAGATCTGTAAAGTTGCAAAGATTAAAATCTCAAACCCAAAGAGATATTCTTTATAAAAGTTAAGACTCTGCCACGCCTTCCTAAAACGGCTCATTCAAACACGCCCCCACATGTCTACGTCACAGTGTGGGAAGATTTGCATAACACCGCCCAAACGTATACGCAATGAAAGAGGGCGGGACTTTTATTCTCGCTGTAGTATTGTAGTACACCAAAAACACAAAATTTAATAATGGTTCTATTTTCAGTGTTAAAAACTTTTCTTTTTTGGGGGGAGGTGCTAATATTTTGCGGAAACATTTTTTCAGGATTCTTTGATGGATAGAAAGTTCAAAAGAACAGCATTTATTTGGAATAGAAATCTTGTGTAACATCATAAACGTTTTACTGTCACTTTTGGTTAATTTAAAGGGGTCATCAGATGCAAAATTCACTTTTACAAGGTGTTTGAACATAAATATGTCTTGGCAGTGTGTGTACACATCCACCTTATAATGATAAAAATCCACCCAGTGCTTTTTTTTAAATCCCCCCAAATAATAACCCCTTTCTCAGATCAAGCCATTCACAGATTCTGGCCTGATGTATGTCACACAGGCCAAGGCCCCTCCCATGACTATTGACTGACACGGCCGTTTTAGCACAGACCTAGATCACGAATGATCTGTGCGAACATAAACGCATTTAAGCAGATCGGGGGCGCATTCCCTTCAAAAACAAAGGTAATCCACTCCGTCTTCAGCGGCTCAGATGTTGGGAGTAAATGATGACTGCTATGTTCATTATTACATCCAACAACAAAACACCTCAATCGCTTAGGAGTCATTCTTGTCTACTCCTGCTCCAGCATCGAAACAATAGCGGAATAATAACATTTCATTTAATTCTGTGATAAAACGGCAGTGTCCGTCGACAGTCGTGGGAGGGGCCTGTGCAGAACTACATCACTCTGCCAAGAGTCTGTGAACGGCTTGATCTGAGACACTGCTTATTATTTATTGGCATTTTAAAAAAACACTGGTTGGATTTTTATCATTATAGGGTGGTTGTGTACACACACTGCCATGACACATTTCAGTTCAAACAACATATAAAAGTGAATTTCGCATCCGATGACCCCTTTAAGCACATAAATGCAACCTTGGTAAGCATAAGAGACTTAATTAAAAGCAATAAAAAACTGAACAGAAGGAGCTCTGTGTGCATGTATAAAATATATAGCCTAATACAAGGATAATAACAATGCATTGATGATTTTGATTATTACTATTATTGTCATTATTATTAAAAATACACACATATTTATATGGAAGTGCCTCAAAAATCTGTTTAAATGAGCATGAGGATGTTGGTTGTATTAAGGTCATACTTCAGTCCAGCTATAGAAAGTGCTGTGAATCCATGTGAGCACATTAATGATAGATCATTGACTCATGGGTCAAAAATCCCTCTGATCATAACTAAGCCAGAAGAAGAAACCACAACATGTATGTGCAGGTGAGTTGCGCACTAGGGTCTGTTTTGTGCATGTGTTTTTCACGGATGCTTCAAAGAAAGGCTTTCTAAGATTGACAAATAAAGGAACGGCAAGGGAGAGAGAGAGTTCTTAATGATTTGTATCATTAATAATGTATGGCCAGGCAAGCTCAGGCTCAGGGAACACGACTGCCTGCCTGCAGTCCATCTGGTAAATTACAGAAAAAAAAGAAAGGAGGACAGGATCCAACCTGCTGCTATACCTCTATTAAGTAGAGGGAGATCACAGGATATCTCAGGCATTGTGCCAGGGAGTTATGCATAGTTCAATCTATCACTTGCAGGTCCAAGATCAGTTTAGCCAATAAACTCGTCGCCGTGTTATAATGAGATGGGTCAGATCTGATTGTAAATCAGCCTCAGTGTGGTTTCTGTTAGTGGTTATTACAGAGCAAAACTACGGATGAGTCAGATGAGAAACGCACACACTTGCACGCTCATTAATATGCAGTACTGCATGCGATACAGTTGGACCACAGGGGTCTATCACACTCAAACACAAGTGCATGATTAAACACACTCAAACACACACCCTCAATCACACTCATCTTTCACTGTCACTCTAATCTAGCGCATACACCGCATGACGATGATGATGGGAATGATTATAATAGCAGAGTAATTCTCAAGGTCATTTTTATCATGATGGAGAAAAGCGAGGGAGGAGAAACTGGAACTAGATTGAGAAACAGGGAACAATGAGTGTGAGAAAGGGAGAAAAGAATATGGATTTATTGGAAACAGCAAGAGAGAAAACATTGAAAGGGTCAGTTTAGTCCTTGAACCCCTACCAAGACTGGACCCTGCAACAAACTGACAAAACCAGCAGAGAACAATGCAAAACAACTGAGATATTGATGCAGGGGAAACAGCGCTCTGCTTGTCTAATTTGATATATTAGGACAAACCTTCAGACTCAGCAAAAACACAGCAACTTTTTCAGGGTGTTAGCAAGCAGGATGTATAATATTGCTACTACTTATAATAATAATAATAATAATATATTTATTATATGAAGAGTTCAGATGCAGAAGCCTCTAAGTGCCGTCTGAAATTTTCTTCTAAAATGAGCATTTTTATTAGGCTCCTATGTGTAAGTTCAGTAATTTCACATAGGTTTAATTTTACACAATAGGTTCTTTTCATTGCTATTAAATTGAAATAACTGAACATAAACATAGGAGCCTGATAAAAATGCTCATTCACATTCAAAAAAAAAAAAAAACAGCTTCTTGTAAACAATTAGTGGATATGCATATAAACAGCCTTCATATAAACCCTCCTCATAAACAACATTGTTTTTTTTTTTTGGTTTAATTACAAACTCAACACGAGAACAGTTGTTATTTCTTGCCCAACTGGTTAATGAAAACAAGGATATAATCAAAGGATAATTTAAGGTTGGGATAACCTCCAAAGCCAAAGGTGATACATTTTTAAAAGCTCATTATCGTCAAATATTTCTAAAATGCTTACATTCTGAGGCAGATTTCTGGCGACAGCTATTTTATGTTTGTGGTTTGGTCTTAGTGACTTAGGAGTCTTCTTCACTACTCCTAACGTTTCACAGATTTAGGAGCAAGTTTTAGCGCTAAAACGCTTTGTGAAATACTCTTAGATAAAAAATTTAGGAGTCCTAAATTTAGGACTGACATGCCCGTTATTTTTACGATTTTTTCCTAAATCGGCAAGTTACGAGCTACTTTGAGCCTTAAGATGTTTTGTGAATACGGGCCCTGATCATTTACAAGGCAAGATTTCTTATTATTTATAATAATTTACAATATATATATATGTATATATATATATTTACAAACTGAGTATTTGAATTGTTAAATAAGAATCATCTTTCCAGCATATGACAAACCTACAGTGCCCTTTTCAAAATGTATAAATGATCAATGACTCAAAACAATACTAAGGCGCCATTAAAAATGTCAAATGGAATGTCGGGCTGAGCTGCTTTTCCCTTTGAAAGCAAACGAATCATCACAAAGGAAATTTTACAGTGACTTTTGACATGACGCTAAAGGCATTCATCTATAAAGAGATGTTTAAAGGCCTTTTCTTTGTTGCTCATTCAATCAATGTCATCTGAAGAATACTGTTTCCTAAAGGCAGCTTTGATGACGTTATGAGAAAATTACTCAGAACTTCCTCTTTGTAATTCTTTGTGAGATTTTTCTTGCATGAAAAACCCTGTAATTGCCAGGGAAGCAGTGTTCAGTTTGAGACTACTAAATAATTTAAGACACTTTTATCAAAATAATGAATGTGGTTTATCATCACCAGTGATATCAATTTGCCAAATGTAAACTTTCATTATGAGAAGTTTACAATTTTTTGTTGTTATTTATAACAGGCATTCCGAAATTGAATTAGTTGTGCGAATTAAATTATTTATGCGGTTTAAAGTATCGGTATGAGGTCTGTGACTTTCACAAGGTCTTAATATTAAAGCAACTGAAACTAAACTAATACAGCTGTCCAAACTTTATGAGATATTTTCTGATTTATTCCAGGAAAACATATTACCATGCAAAAACTCAGAATATTTCAGCCTATTTGAATTTGGACAGTAATTTGTACCCTTAAAAAGCATCTGTGAGCAGTAATCAGTGGAGGCATGCTGAGACCAACTGAGGGATTTGATTACTGCAATTTAAATATCGCCAGGGCTTTTGAGCTCTACCAGCCAGCACTGAAATTATTTTCTCTGAGAATTTTAGCTCAGAAGACTGAGTGGTTATGACATTCTTTTCTGAGGCAGAATGTGGCGTTTTACAGTTTTTAATCCCTTCCTTCCAGACCAGCACAAATTACATGGACGTGCAAAGCCAACAGCGCCAGGCTGGCAGACACTGACCACCGCTGACCATGTTTATTTCCCATGCTGCTCTTTAACTATTCTTGTTTTCTCAGTGCATGCAATTTTCTGGGCTGTTTTAATCTAACACAAATACCTTTTGTACATTTTTTTCCAAATGGTTGCAAGAAAAAACAAATATATATATATATGTGTGTGTGTGTGTGTGTGTGTGTGTGTGTACGTATATGTATGTATATGTATATACATATATGCATCATTACATGATTTCTCTCATTTCTGTTTTCAAACCTTCATCTTTACTATGCATTTCACTCCTATACATATTTCCCTTACCCATATGTGTGTGTGTGTGTGTGTGTGTGTGTGTGTCTCATTAGTGAGGTGGTTGTGGTTGTGTTCAATAAAGCACAGAGCGGGTTCCTCCGATGTGCTTTCCTCTCTCTCTCTCTCTATCTCTCTCTCTTCCCTCAGGCACTGTGCTGCAATCTCTCTTTTCCTCCTGCCTTCTAATAACATGTCATCCCTCCTTCTCTGCTCTGACGGCACAGTGAAGCTGATGAGGACAGATTCAAGTGCCTGTGTTTCTTTAACCTTCCTCATCTCTGCTCTCCTCTCCTGTTCTCCACCTGCCATTTCCCCCAGAAAGGCCAGCAGCAGCTCAACGCGGTTGCTCTCTGTACACGTGTATGTGTGTGAGCGACTGCTTTCTACTGGTCCTCTGTTTCCAGCACTGCCCCTCTGAAGAGCGCTGCGCACTAACCCAGAAACCTTTGCAGCAGACAGCAGCTCAACTAAAAGAAATTCTCCTTCGCTCCAGTGACAGCATTGCTATGGCAATCATTAGCCCTCTGGAGGTAGGGATGCTGGGCTAGTGGCTTGAGAAGACTGGATCAGACAGGACAGTTGAGCGGGACAGTAATCACACACACTCTCTTCTCGAGCTTTGCATACTACAAATAATGACAATACAACTGGCCAAAAAAAACCTTATTTTCAATTAAAGTACTATCAGGGCCAGTCCCACTTATATAGATACTAATGCTAATGTCTCTACTAAAGGGATAGATCAACCAAAAATGAAAATTCTGTCATTAATTACTCACCCTCATGTCGTTCCAAACCTGTAAGACCTTCGTTGATCAAAAGAACACAAATTAAGATATTTTTGATGAAATCTGAGAGCTCTCTCTTGGACTATTTTAACAATGTTCTTACTACCTTTCTGGGCCTTTAACGTGGTGTTTTTAACAAGCTATTTTTGTCATTTTATTATTTTTAATTTTTTTTACATATCTATTTTTTATTATATTTTAATTTTCAGTTTCAATTCATTTTGTTTTTAGTTTCTGTAATACCTTCTGATATTAAGAATATTTTTTGAATACTTAAGGTTGCATTTTTTTGAATATTTATTCATGAAATTTCTATTAGAAATTGTGTATGTTTATGTGGATTTATGTACATTGTATTACATGCATATGGACATTATTTTTAAATACTGAAGAAGAAGGGGGTGGTTCTAGACAATCTACAGCATGAAATCATGTTCATTTTGAAGCTTGCAAATGGTTCGATTTTCTGTATTTAGACAAATGAGCGAAAACTGTTACACTGCTGCAAATTAGTGGCTTCATGTGTCTAATCATAATGACATTCCCTACAGACATGGCAGAGTTATTACAAACAGCTTACTGCCAATACAATATGCATAATTTTTGTGCCGAATACACAAAATTAAAAACGCACACACATAGGATATGTTATAATATATATGATAATAGTATATCAGTTCACCATCACTATCAAAAGATTTGATACATCAAGTTCAATTCCTAAGGTTTGAGAAAACAAAAACTAAGAATATTGTGCATCCATCACAGCTTTCCCTTCTTTTGTGAACCAATACACCTACACAGACAACATGCCTAGCACACACTAACATTTATTTTCACACATCTCTGGGCCACTAAAACAGAATTTCATACATTTTGCACTTCATTCACAGGTACACAAACAAACGAACATCTTCAGTTTAACTTTCACATTTTTGCTTATGCTATTAAGGCCTTATTGCATTGTGCCATGGTACAGCGATGAAGAGCCAGGGTGATGGATAACTGTAGAAAAGCACAGTTCAATAACCTCAATTCTTCATCACACATTGACATCCCATCTTCTCACCGTCTGGATTTTCACTGAAATCAGCTTCTCCTTCACCAATAATACTACTTAAATTCCCTTTTTAAACGCCCACATTTATCTGCCTTTGCTTGCAAAATCCTGCTTTTTACTTGCTTCAAAATCAGTATTAAGGAATCCTCTTTTTGTTTTGTGCTGCAATGGATGAGAATGACAGCTGTCTGTCTTTCCTTGTGGACCAATAAAGCAAATTATTATCATTATGATGTGCATATTATATGCCATTAGTCTCAGGTCCTCCCTTGATAATAATTATCCACCCATCTCTGTTCGAGACTCATTCATATGCAGTCACTTCACAGTATTGTGTTACAATTGTTACCTTGGAAAATGTAAAATAGTTAAATCTCTGTAGACCGTTCTGACATCTTACACTCTTTTTGCTATATAAAGAGTGAATTTTCCCTCAAATCATAACCCTAAAGCACAGCACACATCATCACACACCAACCCAGACCTTTGGGTTTCCATGGTGACTATGATGATGGTGGAGGGGTGCTGTATTTTTGCATTGTTGCGTGAGATGAGGAAAGTAAAGAAACTGTGGGGAGCTGTGTTTACAGGGCACTGATGAGGTCTGAATGTGACAGCCCATTACAGCATCTATAGCACAGCCAGTTTTAGGTGGGGACAGAAAAAAAGGCACCAGAATTACAGACACTAAATCTCATTTACTGTACGCACATCTGTATGTGAAAGCTGTGCATGTTTGTGCACAAAAATCACTGTTCATCAAAACCTTTATACTTAAGGTGGCTTTCCCTACTTTGACATTTAGAATAATGACTTTGTCGTCATCATGTAGTATTCTTTACATACACTAATAAATAAATACCACAGTTAACTATAATCTAAATTTTAATTAATAAAATATATATTTTATTATATTGAATTAATATGAACAAAATATTAATTTTTAATAATATACATTGTAATGTTGTGTTTTTAGGCAGCATTTATTCTACACTAGTCTATCTATTATTCTCTAAATTAGAGTTTTTTTCCATTTAGAAAAATACACACACATACATTACATATATATACTGTATGTATGTATATATATATATATATATATATATATATATACAGTGGGGCAAAAAGTATTTAGTCAGCCACCAGTTGTGCAAGTTCTCCCACTTAAAAAGATGAGAGAGGCCTGTAATTTTCATCATAGGTATACCTCAACTATGAGAGACAAAATGAGAAAAAAATCCAGAAAATCACATTGTAGGATTTTTAAAGAATTAATTGGTAAATTCCTCGGTAAAATAAGTATTTGGTCACCTACAAACAAGCAAGATTTCTGGCTCACAGACCTGTAACTTCTTCTTTAAGAGGCTCCTCTGTCCTCCACTCGTTACCTGTATTAATGGCATCTGTTTGAACTTGTTATCAGTATAAAAGACACCTGTCCACAACCTCAAACAGTCCAACTCCAAACTCCACCATGGACAAGACCAAAGAGCTGTCAAAGGACACCAGAAACAAAATTGTAGACCTGCACCAGGCTGGGAAGACTGAATCTGCAATAGGTAAGCAGCTTGGTGTGAAGAAATCAACTGTGTGAGCAATTATTAGATAATGGAAGACATACAAGACCACTGATAATCTCCCTCGATCTGGGGCTCCACGCAAGATCTCACCCCGTGGGGTCAAAATGATCACAAGAACTGTGAGCAAAAATCCCAGAACCACACAGGGGAGCTAGTGAATGACCTGCAGAGAGCTGGACTCAAATCCTGCAGTGCCAGACGTGTCTCCCTGCTTAAGCCAGTACATGTCCGGCCCGTCTGAAGTTTGCTAGAGAGCATTTGGATGATCCAGAAGAGGATTGGGAGAATGTCATATGGTCAGATGAAACCAAAATAGAACTATTTGGTAAAAACTCAACTTGTCGTGTTTGGAGGAGAAAGAATGCTGAGTTGCATCCAAAGAACACCATACCTACTGTGAAGCATGGGGGTGGAAACATCATGCTTTGGGGCTGTTTTTCTGCAAAGGGACCAGGACGACTGATCCGTAAACGAAAGAATGAATGGGGCCATGTATCGTGAGATTTTGAGTGAAAACCTCCTTCCATCAGCAAGGGCATTGAAGATGAAACGTGGCTGGGTCTTTCAGCATGACAATGATCCCAAACACACCGCCTGGCAACGAAGGAGTGGCTTCAGAAGAAGCATTTCAAGGTCCTGGAGTGGCCTAGCCAGTCTCCAGATCTCAACCCCATCGAAAATCTTTGAGGGAGTTGAAAGTCCGTGTTGCCCAGCGACAGCCCCAAAACATTACTGCTCTAGAGGAGATCTGCATGGAGGAATGGGCCAAAATACCAGCAACAGTGTGTGAAGACTTACAGAAAACGTTTGACCTCTGTCATTGCCAACAAAGTGTATATAACAAAGTATTGAGATGAAATTTTGTTATTGACCAAATACTTATGTTCCACCATAATTTGCAAATAAATTCTTTAAAAATCCTACAATGTGATTTTCTGGATTTTTTTTTCTCATTTTGTCTCTCATAGTTGAGGTATACCTATGATGAAAATTACAGGCCTCTCTCATCTTTTTAAGTGGGAGAACTTGAACAATTGGTGGCTGACTAAATACTTTTTTGCCCCACTGTATATATATATGAAGAGTTCAGATGCAAAAGCCTCTGAATGCCATCTGAAATTTTCTTCTAAAATGAGCATTTTTATCAGGCCCCTATATTTATATTCAGTTATTTCACTTTAATTGCATAGAAAAGGACCTATACATTGGCATTAGAGTAAAATTACTGAACCTAAATATAGCAGCCTGATAAAAATGCTCATTTTAGATGAAAATTTCAGATGGCATTTAGAGGCTTTTGCATCTGAACTCTTCATATATGTCAAATGATTAATTGCGATTAATCGCATCCAAAAGTTTTTTTTTGCTTAATATATGCGTGCACTGTGTACATTTATTATGTATATATAAATACACACACATGCATGTATATATTTAAGAAAAATGTAACGTTTATATATTAAATATATTTATATATAATATAATTTATATTAATATAAATATATACATGTAAATATTTTCAAAATATATGCTATATGTGTATGTCTTTATATATATACATAATAAATATACACAGTACACACACATATATTATGTAAACAAAAACTTTTATTTTGGATGCGATTAATCGTGATTAATCATTTGACAGCACTAATATATATATAGATAGATAGATAGATAGATAGATAGATAGATAGATAGATAGATATAGAATACAAACTGTAGTCCGTTACTGATTACATGATGATAATTGCAGTTAGTATTTCTGAATACTTTTTAGATTACTTTTAGATTACATTTTACCTAACTCGTTTTAAACTTACGATTACATGTACCACATTGATATAAAAAAGCACAGAGAAATAAAGTATATTTCATTCTTTGATACCAACATCATAAAATGCATTAACACTAGAAATATTCAGTGTGTTCACCTCTGTTCACATGTCTACTTCACACTTAATCAGACAACTGTGAACATGCAAATGTCTAATTCAATTATTGAAACATTAACTTCTTCAGGGATATTTTGACTAACTCTTTCATGTCAAAGGAGTCTGGCTGAAAAAGAAAATGTGGGAATACCTTCATTACATGAACAAACATTAGTAAATATAAAAACAGCAATGACATTGCGCATCCAAAGTTTTCAAAGCTAATGGTATCACACAGAGTAGGATTTTTAGAAAGGAAGCTTTCAAAGAGAAAAGAAGAAAAAATAAATTATGAATAACCTGCTGACATTAAGCCCTTTCACACATACAGACTTTTGCGGAAAATTACCGGTAAATTGCCGTAAAGAGATCATGTGTGAACAGGACCTTTTCAAAAATACCGGTAAATTCGTTCCGGCAATTTACCGGTATGAGAAGTTGTAACGCAGAAGGGAAATTACCGGTATGAGCACGTACGAGTTCAGAACGCGGTGACGTAAGACGTCTACTCCGGGCCAATCCTGAGCCGTTGAAATTCAAAATTCAACAGCTCTGGGCCAATCATAACATAGCAGATGACGCATTTACTCCGCGCTGTGTTTGAAGTCGTGCGATGTCTCTGGGCCAAAAGAAGCAGCATGAACGTGAACATTTGGCACAAAACTGAAAACATCAACAAAAACACTGATGGCGTTTACCCCTCCATGTTTACAAACACAACACCGTGAGGCGCAGCCGTTAGAGGTCATTTCCGTTTTATGATGTCACATAATTTACCGGTAATTTAAAACCGATGTGTGAATGGTGCTTTACCGGAAAAAAGACGGAATGCTGTTGCCTGTGTGAACAGCGCAGTTTTGAATTTACCGGTAAAGTCGTTCTGGTAATTTTACGGCAATTTACTGGTATTACTATGTGAAAGGTGAATAACATGTAATCCATAAAAAAGTAAGAGTAATCTGATTATGAGCATTTTGAAATGTAATATAATTTAATTATGAGTGCTTAATTTTTGGAATCTGATTACATAATCCAAATTACATGTAATCAGTTACTACCCAACACTGTGTACACTTATATATATATATATATATATATATATATATATATATATATATATATATATATATATATATATATATATATATATATATATATATATATACCCACAAATACATACGAGAGAAAGCTATTACTCAGTGTGTCCTTAGAGTATAGCTTGCGTGCCAGTGATTGCGTGTGAAGCTGGATGTGAGCTGTCGATCTGATGCAGAGGAAAATGTGATCTGACACCCTAAAAGAGGTCAGATCACCAATGAAATGTTCATAGATGTACACAAATACTCAAACTAAACAAAGAGCAAAACCATGTTCCCACTGTATATAAACAAAAAATGCATCAAACATGCATACAAGTGCATACACACAATGAATAACTAAAGGGGCACTCAAAATAAAACACACATTTACAATATGCCTTTCTCAACTCTAGAAAACAGAATTGTGCATCTAAAAATGTAGAATTTACTATTTGATAGTTTTTATCAAACTACATTTTAAAACATGAATTAAATAAACGTTTTTTTTTAAAATATGCATGTTAGATTTTATTTTAGACACATATTTTAATAAAAAATAAAAATATATATTACTTTATCATTTTATTTTAACGACATGGATTAAATAGTTTTAAATGTCTAATAATTTTCCATTTAAAATGTGATTTATTTTTTTATTTACATTTTTAAGTTTTCTTAAATTAATAACAGATTCCTTCATTTTATTTTCATATGTCACTTCTAGTGCTCCATAAAAAGAAGGCATGGAATTATGAATCGATGATGTGACAGACATGACCTTTAACATACTTCGATCAGCTATATCAAAACGCTAACTTT
This sequence comes from Onychostoma macrolepis, assembly GCF_012432095.1. Lineage (NCBI taxonomy): Eukaryota > Metazoa > Chordata > Actinopteri > Cypriniformes > Cyprinidae > Onychostoma > Onychostoma macrolepis. Next base: position 32,034,140 of record NC_081157.1, on the reverse strand, counting down.
GCAAAGAAATATGAGGGAAAATGTCTTCTCGATTATACTTGTGAGAAATAAACTCTCATCCATCCATCTTTCCTCAATCCACGATGGCCTTCAAATAGTCCTTTGGGATTTAGAGGGGAGGAAAGATGCTCTGTGTGGTGGAGGCTGAAGCTTGTCAAATGAATAACTGCCCTCAAATTTCAAAGGACCCATAGATTCAGCGATCAATGCGATTAATGCTGGGTGAGTGCATGTGTGATGCATGCGCCTGTTTTTACTCCTGGGAGACATTGGGTGAGGTTACTATGGCACTGAACTAGAGGTGTGAGATGCTGAATTCGATATGAATATTTAAGAGACGTGCCTCACCGATCAAACAGCCCCCAGATGTGGAGGAGAGAGAAAGACAGCAGGTTTCTTTTTCTTATCTGTTCCTGCTCTTTTTCTCTCTCCTCTCCGACTCTATAAATAAGTAAGGTTCCGTTTCCAAGGTAACATGTCCCCTGAGATTCGATCCCTTCTACTATTAGGGGGGAAAAGGTGCGAGAGGAACCAACACACAACAGGTCTCGCAGTCCTTGCAACTTCAACACACGTTATCTGTACAGAAATGTTTACAATCAAACATAAGCTGGAGTCATAAATCTATCTACATGCCTAGGGTTTCCCATCATTCCCACCTGCCGTGCTTGTGTTGTCACCAATGCTTCGTTCCCCATCAGCGGCCCCCTTTAAATCACAGCATATGGGGACGGCTTTGTGCTGAGATGCATGAATAAGTGCTCATAAACTGGTGGGAAATTTACAAGTACACTGCTACAGTATGTCAGTAACAATGAGAACAGATGCCAAGCCACAGAGATTTGAATGCTGCTTTTGCAATTAACTCTTTATTGCAGTTCATATCTGACTGCTGACTTTGCTCAGTTCAGCAGCACTGTAATGATAGGCTGAGAAGCTTGATATAATTTAAGCATGTTTTAACTAACAGGAGAGTTGGATGTATAACAAGGACTCTCACCTGCAGTTGTTGTGAACGGCTCCCTCTTGTGGTGGTTTTGGTGTTCGAGAGCCGAGCAGTGGCCTGGAACAATGTCATTTGGAGATCAAACCAGGAACAGTCCATTCGGCTGCATAGGCCGAATAAACATTCATTTATAACCGATGAAATTATTTTATTTATCCTATAGAAAACAACTGTAGAAATAGTTTGAATATTACAAAAGCCAGATGTGTTCTGAGGGCTTCATGGCCTACATGCCTGAGAAAGAAGTCACACGGGAAAGAATAGGATTTTGGCTGAAGTTGGCATTTGTATTGATACTAAGTTGCTTTTCTAGGCCACGTGGCTTTCAAACATGCTCTTATGATAAAAAAATAGTGAGAAAAATACTCTGAATAATCATTTTTGTGACATGTTTTGATGCAGGTACTACTGTAAAAAAAAAAAAAAAAGTTGAGCCAACTTAAAATTTTAAGGCAACCAGCTTCAGCAGATTTTTGAGTTTTCTCAACTTGTCGTTTTAAGTTTATACAACAAAAATAAAATTGAGAATCTCCCACAAAAATAAGTTGAGCAAACTCAAGAATCTGCTGAAGCTGGTTGCCTTAAAACTCCGCCACTCTTACAAGGTAGAAGAACCTAAGGAGCAGACCATGGGAACAGAGTTAGGGAGTATCAGGAAGAGAACTCCTAAAATAAGATCAGAGGTTGAAAACCATATAAAAATGTTAGCTTTGAGTGAGAGGGTCAAAGCTCAGCTTTGTTGTCTCCTTCAAAAATGTCTTATTTTGTCCTCTGGAATTCCAACTTTGAATTTTTTTTTTTTTTTTGCAAGACTTATAAAATGTTCTCCACAACATAAACTAACATCATGTTTATTTATGATTATGTATTTTTCTAAATCGATGCACTGAGGCCTAGTTGAAAATGTGGATTTAGTGTATCTTGGAACACAGTGTGATTAGACCTAAAAAGCTAAATATATCATATGATTGCTGCTAAATTTTATTAATTTGTCTTTATATTAACAAGATTTTTAGGAGATTTCTGTCATTCCCTATTTAGGCGAATATGTACTTCTATAGAAAATAGCCCACAGAGGACATAAGATGGCCACTGAGTGAACTTCACCTGAACTCAGTAAGCTTACTGTCGATTAATATGTGCTCCAGTCAAAGAGTCTAGTCTACGTAGGTGTTAATGGAGCACACTAGGGAGTATGAGAATACTGTATTAACCTTCTGATTACACACACCAAGTCTAGTGGGAAGAGTATCTAGCGTAAAATCCCTCCTTGTCTCTCCTCTTTTCGATAATGCTAATTAACATCTTTTAGCTGAGCAGATCCCAGGAAACATCAAAGCGTACGATTAAATTATAACAATTAGTCCACTGGAAGTCATTATCCAGCGATCATCCCAAATGTCAGTCATGGGGATTGGGAAATGCTGGGAGGAGAGAAGGGTGGAGTACCGTGAGAGTGCAGAACAATGCAGTAGAGACCAAAAAATAGAAATGAAGATGAAAACGGGATGCTCATAAGCTGATTTTTAACAAAAGCTCATTTGCGAATCAAAGTGTGATGATAGTTCTTCACCTCAGCTAATGTGTGAGTGACATGGGGAAGCTTGTACAAGAATGAAGCATGCACACCAGATGTCTCCAGAGCAACATACACCCCTCAGTGTGAGTAATGAGATTAATCCATACAGGGGTTTCTCTCACCCTGGTCCTTAGGAATATTTTAGGTGACTAAGATTGATTAATTTTTTTTGGCTAAAATGTGTCTCTATTTTTTCAGGCAGATGAATCTATTTCCTCTTATTTCCTCTACTGGATCTCAGTCCTGGGCTGAGTTTTCTCATTCCCAAGCATGAAGTGTTTTTCTCTATGTGCCATATTCGAGATAGTCTTCACATTAAGCTGCTTAAATGAAAATAAAATCACAATGTGTCTTTTCATTTTTGTGATAGGTGCAGTTTTAATGGGAGATGGCGACTGGCTCATGTGAGCATTGAGTGATGCAATGACTGAACTACTGGGTTTTTGTCACCAAAATACAGGAAACGCAGCAAAATAATGAGCAGAATAGCTATTGCATGGAGGCAGATCTGAATTGAGATGGAGGTTGATTGTAAGAAAGAGCAATGTTTAAGCAGACTAAATGGACCTATTTGCACTTCATGATATATTGATCATCTAACTAACTGATTGCAAAAAATTAAACACATTTAAGGCTTCAAGAAGTGGTTTGAGATGCATTCCAGCCGTAACTGTACAAGTGTAAATGCATCTGGTTGTCATATATGTACATTTTATATATATATATATATATATATATATATATATATTTAATTTTTTTTTTTTTTTTAAGTGTAAATGGAGCAGTTTTGGCAAATCAGATAACAAAACTAATCTGAGAAAATGCATTAAGTGACAAGTTTAAACAGGCCCAGTGATTGGTGAAGGCCAACATACTTGCGATACAAAATGCAAGTCTTGTGTTTTACCAGAAGATCAAGTTATGACATTTTGATGCATGTGTGGTTAAATTGTTCATACTAAAATCATTAAGGTGCTGTAAAAAATAGATATGGTGATTCCTCATTTAGTGCCAACTTTAAAATTAATATCTGAAATTCATGTTTCTGAAATTCGAGCCTTTTGGTTTAACTGTAAACTGCATGAAGTGATTAATCTTGAGCAATTGTGCTAATTACCTTAACAGGGTAAGACCTAATGTTCATTCGAGTCCACCTGTGTTCAATTGCTCGATGGCATCATTAATTCCAGTTTGAGAGTTTTGCTCAGTTGAGCTTTTATAACTGAAATAGAAGCATACATCAATTCTGCGGGGTGTAGAGATGAATTTGTAAGAAGGAAAAAAAAAAAAAAAAAAAAGAGAAAGATTTTCAAAACCTTGAACTTTCTTGCCTGAAAGGAAAGTGCTATATTGGGGACAAGCCAAATATAGTTTCCCCACATAACTGTGATGACAGCATCATGTATTCATTTCACAGGAGTAACTGGAAAGCATATTAGCATCAAGGACAACCTGGATGGAACCAAATATAGGCAAGTCCTTTTGGAGAGTTTTAGTCAACTAGAATTCTCCAGAACAATGGCCTAAAGGAAACCGCAAACATATTGAAAAATTAGGCTAAGAAAATGGTAGGTGATCTGTAATGGTTCCATTTTGAGTATAGTCTTAAATTTGGGAATCAGAACCAATTGTTTGTGGAAATGCTTAAGCAGCTGAGAACACTAGGAATATAAGAGGGTATGTAACCGTCTTAACTATAAGATTTGCTGAACATTAAGCTCTGTTGCCCCTTCAATTAGTGTGCACCACAATGCCATTTTATACACTGATCACAGTTAAATATCCTTCTTTCACAGTGAGTTGTTGCTGTAGTAGTAGTGTGTCTTTACTATGTTTTTTTTTTTTTTAAATCTCTTCTCCGGTGTCTCTACATGTATTAATGAATAACACATGGGCTGCTCTTCTTGGTCTGTTGCCACCATGACCTAATCCCAGAAAAGCAGAAGATGGATGTTTTTATTCTATGTGCAGCTCAAATCTTATTCTCCAGTTGACATGGTTTCTCTAGACCCATTTTGTTTAACTTGATTTGTTTTCTATGGATTACATACAAATGGCTTTTTTTTTTTTTCCCTCCCTTGTAATCCTTAAATCCATTTGTCTTCCTACTACTAGTCCTATGTAAAATACTGGAGATTGTCCCAGAAGCTCAGGGGTCCGTTCTTCGTACGTCGTTTATTACATCTGAGATGATTTGAAAGATTCCAGATCTACTGATCTAATTTTATCTTTGAAGCAAATTTCTTATGTGACAGCATTAATTAAAGTTTCTTAGAGATCCAGTTATCTGCATCTCTGCGCTCCATCAAGCCACTCCCATAATATCTGTCATCACTCAAATTAATGCAGGATTCAGACTTTATTACATTTACATTTAGTCATTTTGCAGACGCTTTTATCCAAAGCGACTTACAATTTGGGGAACACATGAAGCGATTCATCTTGAAGAGGCAATCCGACAAAGGAAGTGCTTGTAACACCAAGTCTCAGGCATTGTTTAAATAAGTACAAGCTAGCAAGGGAAGGAATAAGTAAGGAGAAAGATTTTTTTTTTTTTTTTTTTATGTGTAGGTTGAAGTCAAGTAGTGTCGAAAGAGATGAGTTTTCAGCTGTTGCTTGAAGATTGCCAGGGATCCAGTACTCCGAATATGGGTGGGAAGATCATTCCACCAGCCAGGAATGGTGAACGAGAATGTTCTGGAGAGTGATTTTGAGCCTCTTTGTGATGGTACCACGAGGCGTCGCTCACTAGCAGATCTCAGACTTCTGGAGGGGATGTAGATTCTTAATAGTGAGTGCAGGTAGGCGGGTGCTGAGCCTGTGGTTGTTCTATGAGCAAGCATCAGTGTCTTGAACTTGATGCGAGCTGCGATTGGTAGCCAATGCAATGAGATAAAGAGAGGTGTAACATGGGCTCTTTTGGGTTCCTTGAAGACCAGTCGTGCCGCATTCTGAATCATTTGTAGAGGTTTGACTGTGTTTGATGGAAGTCCAGCCAGAAGAGCATTGCAGTAGTCCAGCCTAGAAATGACAAGGGCCTGGACAAGAAGTTGTGCAGCATGCTCTGTCAGAAAGGGCCTGATCTTTCTGATGTTGTGTAGTGCAAACCTGCAAGATCGAGCAGTCTTTGCAATGTGGTCTTTGAAGGTCAGCTGGTCATCAAAGATTACACCAAGATTTCTGACCGAAGTTGATGGGGTAATTGCTGATGAACCTAACTGGATCGTGATGTCATGCTGTAGAGTTGGAGCGGCAGGAAAGACAAGAAGCTCAGTCTTTGCCAGGTTGAGCTGGAGGTGATGTTCTTTCATCCATGTCGAGATGTCTGCCAGGCAACCTGAGATCCTTGCAGCTACCGTTGGATCATCTGGTTGAAAAGAGATAGAGCTGTGTGTCATCAGCATAGCAGTGGTAGGAGAATCCATGTGCCTGTATGATGGGACCCAGTGATGTAGTGTATGTGGAGAAGAGGAGGGTCCAAGAACCGATCCCTGAGGAACCCCAGTGACCAGTGGATGTGCTTAGGATACCTCCCCAGGCCACCCTGAAAGACCTACCAGTGAGATAGGATTCAAACCAGCAAAGTGGAATTCCAGCGATGCCCAGTGATGAGAGGGTGGAGAGGAGTATCTGATGATTGACAGTGTCAAAGCGGCAGATAGATCCAGCAGAATGAGGACTGATGATTTGAATGGGCTTTTGCAATTCGCAGGGCTTCAGTGACCGAGAGAAGCGCAGTCTCAGTTGAATGGCCACTCCTGAAACCTGACTGTTTAGCGTCCAGTTTGTTGTTCTGTGAAAGAAACAATGAGACCTGGTTGAAGACAACACGTTCAAGTGTTTTCGCTATGAATGGAAGGAGAGAGACAGGTCTATAGTTTTCTATAAGAGAAGTGTTTAATGTAGGTTTTTGAGCAGTGGGGTTACCCGAGCCTGCTTGAACGCAGTGGGGAAGATGCCTGTGAGGAGGGATGTGTTGATGATGTGTGTGAGTGTTGGTAGGCGTGGGAGAGATTGCTTGCAGAAGGTGCGAGGGATTGGGTCAAGAGGACATGTTGTAGGATGGTTGGAGAGGAGAAGTTTGGATACTTCAGCCTCCGTCAGGGGACAGGAGGAGAAAATGGGAGGTTTAGCAGTGGAAGTGGCTGGTTGGGGGTCCTGTGTGCGTGGAGGTGAGAACTGATCACTGATCGATCTAGTTTTGTCTGTAAAAAAAGTAGCAAAGTCATCAGCTGTAATAGAAGTGGTGGGAGGTGGTGGAGGGGGACAGAGGAGAGAATTAAATGTTCTGAAGAGATTACGCATGTCTGGGCGCTGTTGATCTTGTTGTGGAAATGTGAGGATTTGGCAGTGTGGACATCAGCAGAGAAAGATGAGAGCAGAGACTGATACCTACTCAGGTCCGACGGGTTGTTTGATTTGTGCCATTTTCTCTCTGCCGCTCTGAGTTTAGTCCGATGTTCACGAAGAACATCAGATAACCAGGGGTTAGAAGGGGCAGTCCGTGCTGACCTAGAGGAGAGAGGACAAATGTCGTCTAGACAAGAAGTTAAGGTAGAGCATAAAGTTTCAGTAGCTGCGTTTACATCCAGAGATGAGAAATGGGTAGGTGAGGGAAGAGAGGAGGATACTACAGAGGAAAGATGGGAAGGAGAAAGGGAGCGCAGGTTTCATCTAAAAGTAACCGGTAGGGGGGTCAGTGGCACACGGGTAGCAAAATGTAGTGTAAATGTAATGAAGAAATGGTCCGAGATATGTAGCGGTTGTACCAGAATGTTATCTGCAGTACAATTGCATGTGTAAATTAAATCAAGTTGGTTGCCTGATTTGTGCGTGCTAGTAGTGGTAAGGCGATTGAGATCAAATGAAGCTAGTAGCGAGTGGAAGTCTGTAGCATAAGGCTTGTCTAGGTGAATGTTGAAATCACCAAAGACTAAGAGTGGAATGCCATCCTCCACAAAGAGGACAACAACCCGTCCAGCTCCTCTAGGAAGGTGGCTAGAATTTGTCCAGGGAACGGTAGATTACCACAATCTGGAGTTTTATCGGAGCTGATACAGTAATGGCATGACATTCAAATGAGTTGTAATTGCAAAGGGTAGAGTGGGTTGAGTATTTCCAATTGTGTGAAACGAGCAGGCCAGTACCCCACCCCGACCAACTTGAGGCGAAGTATGAGAGAAAGAGAAATTAGTAGAGAGCAGCTGGGGTTGCTGAGTCTTCTGGACGAATCCAGGTCTCAGTCAAGCCCAAGATGCTGAGAGTGGATTTTAAAGAAAAGGCAGAAATGAAGTCAGCTTTGTTGACGGCTGACTGACAATTCCAGAGACCCACAGAGAAAGCCAGAGGTGTAGTGGAAGATGTAGAGATAGGGCGTAGGTTAGCAGTATTACGTTGCCGTCTGCGAGTGATGTTAGAGCGTGGCTGAGAGAGAACCGGAATGTTTTGGAGACACATGATAGAGGTAGAAGGAAAGAGGATAGGAGAGCAGAGTGAGGAAGGAAAAAAAGATACTTAAGTGTGTAGCTCGGTTCAAGTCGCACAGGAAAAAGTCGCAGGTCTTTACACGAGGAGGCTGAACACGACGGCTGAACGCTTCCGCGTCAGCGCACACACCTCAAACAAATACACAGTCTAGAGTGGAAAAAAAGCTGTGGTCGCTTTTAATTGGCACAACCACCAGCCAATCGCAGGGCAATGGCTCAAATCGAAATTAACACTTCGCACTTAAGTGCAGGAAAGGAGTTTAAGCTAAAGGGCAGTTATTATAATGATCAGTAAGTGCAATCAAAAATATAAACCACAACGAAAAAGCAGACTAGAAATAGGTAGGAAACGAACTATTCTTTCCTAGCAGCAAGGAATTAATTTAAACAACAGAGCTAAGAATGAGTATTAAAACACTTACGCACTGCCGTCTGTCTCTTCTGGTGACTAATCGCCTTCTCTTATAGCATGTGTAAGACTCAATACAATTATAAAGTAATTATTTCATCACTAATAAATCTTTCAATGAGTAAAACTGGTTGTGTCTATAGTATTATAGACTACACAACCTAGTTATATTACATTACTATATTGTTATATTAATTTCAAATTATTTTTTATTTAAATTATTGTCCCTGGACCAGTAGGGTACTCTTGTAATAAAGTAACGCTGGCTGGGATAGATTTTAAGTATCAATTCTGCTTAAAAAGATGCAATCTAATCCTGTTTACAAGAAATAAACCTGCTCCCGAGCAGGTTTAAGTTTATGGACCCGTTGCTATGACAGCAAGTCCCGGATGAGCTTCGAAGAACCAAATGATCCCAGATCAAGCGAAATCGGCAACAATCAAATCCAGTTTACTGAGTTAGCGACGGCTATTTAAAATGGAAGTTCTGTGGGTGGCTTCCACGTTCATCATGGCTCTGCAACAATCATGTCCTTGCACTCCTCTTCAACTAATGCCATCTTTATAATGGTGTGCACAACTTTGTCTTATTTCTGTACATAAATGTTACCAATGCTTTGGCAATGTAAAGCCTTTTACCATGTAAATAAAACCACCAGTGTCTTATCCCGAACTTTTAATTCATTCTCCAAGTTGTTCTTGAATAAGCATTCGTAATTTAATGACAAGCAAAAATGTTAACGTTTTCAGGGTCCAAAATATGGTGCGGTAGCTTGTTTAATAGGAAATAAAATGTGCACTGTCAACTTCATTGAATTGTTGGGTCATATGTGCAGTCCATGTTTTTAACCCCAATAGGAAGATTTCAGGATTGATTTTATGACAGCTTTGAGACAAAGGTTACTTGAAATTATTCTACAGAATGTGTATTAGTGGTTTTGGCACAATGTCTTGTGCAGGACCTGTTTGGGTGTCCACGTATCAAAGGGGCTGGACAATTAAGCAAACTGTTAAAGTAAATAAATTACAAAAGCTCAAACTTAATGTTGACTTGATGTCTTTATAAGGCATTTATTTGTCAATCTGATAACTATATAACAGTGCCACAGCACCACCTGCAGTTGAACTAGTGTCTGACATAACCACACCAGAGCTCCACCAATAGCACCCACGAGGACTTGAATACTGACAAAAGTCGTAAAATAAAGGAACAACAACAAATCAATTGTAATAGAGATCTCTTTATTATAGTGCATTTATCAGATGTTACAAGATGGGTTTAGAAAAAAAAGCTAAAAACAAAAACCATTTCAGTAAAAGAAAACAAACATGTGCACACGTTCCTTGCTCCTATTATTTTACAGAATTTTTGAAATTAAAGCTTCACATCTGAACATAGGATAGCTAAATGAAATCTGCAAGCTAAATACATTTTCATACTCATACACTTTAATTACTTGTCATAGATGATGCTTATTCAAATAAATCTTTATCTACTACAGTAGATCTGTATCAATAACTAAAAGGCCAAAAAACATTATTAGAGTTATGAAACATGAATTTTGGTGACAGACAAAGGGGGGGAAAAACAAATAAAATGCATTCATGTTGCTATCAAGGTTCACACATGGTGAAACGTCACCTATTCCCTTGTGAGAGGTCAGTACAGGGTTAGGACCACTGCAGTCATTACAGCACAATCTTCAATGCTGTATTCAACACTGCAGTTGCCTTTGGAATATGAAGGAAAACAAAACGTGTTTGTCAGTTTTGGATTATTATAAGATGCATGTACACGTTCTCAAAGCGAACATCTCTCTGCTGGTGCTTGATTCTATCAGTGACGTGTTTCAAAATGGACTGGTGCATCAGGTAGAGCAGCCACCAACCGATGAAGAGAAACAAGGAAGGAGGAAAGAATGTGAGAAATGGAAGAGGGAGGACTAAAGCTGGCTGGAGGAGTTTACATTTTGACCTGCAGCTGTTCTGCAATTCTCTCATACCAACCAAGGAACCAATGGAGCTCGTTGGCGACTCTGGATCAGTCACAGATATGCCTGGATCTTCATCTACCTATCAGGTGTCTCAATTTTAGATTACAATTGGGAGAATGCATCTCAAAAAGCCCTTAGTGGCCTCACCTGAACACTCATGAGATTCTGACTGTACATATGATGCAGGACAACTTGAAAGAGACCATAATAAAGAAAAAAATAATCATCACAACAATAAAAAAAAAAAAGAATCACTGGAGTGGGAGCAGCTCGCAAAAGGCCTCGCTGCTCCAGCAGAAGGCGCTCACTCCCTCCATACTCCCACAAACGCCCATCACTTCTGCAGTCATCTCTTACATGGAAATCAAAACACATGTAAGGCTGTTAGTTAGTGCCTGGGATCTGATTGGATGATCAGCAAGATCCCAAAAAAAAAAAAAAAAGAAAAAGCAGACACAGGGTCAAATGATTTCTTCCCCACAGGCAATAGTTTAAGACGCTGTACAAACTGACTTTGTGTAAACGAAAGGTTTCACGGGCTTGTGCTTGAATGCGCTTGACTGAGGACAGCAGTAGGGAAAGCGAGCTGGTGTTCACATGGAAAGCGTCATGTGACGTACCTGAAAGCATTAGCATGATTTTCAAATAACGCGAAGAAGAATGGATGGAAAAGAAATGTCACTTTATTGTCTGATTTTTTCCTTCTTTTTTTCCCAACCTGATGCAGGTTACAATGAGTTTTATCAAATGTGGGGTCAAAGGATGGCAACTCACACCTTGTAACATTTTAGACATGCGTGATTGCTTTAAACATTGGGAAAGGGACAAATCAGGCCTATAGTCTGGTTTCAGTGTATTAGGTAACAGAAATATTTAACATCCTGGGTCATTCTTTGCGTGCAGAAAACCACGGGGAGAGGAGGGAGAAGAGAGAGAAAGAGAGAACCGTGCTGTACACTGAGTGTCTATTTTGAAAGGCACAGCAAGGCTACTCCCACCCTCAGTTCACACATACATACACACGTAAACACACACACACTCTTGCATGTGTATTAAAGACAGCACTGGGCAGAGTCTCTGACGTATACAAGACTGGACAAGAGAAAGAAATGGATAAACTGGGCAACCGGGCAAGACTGAAACCAGTGCTGTCACCCTTCACACACATTCATACACACACAGCGCTGACAGAAGAGGAGAGGGTGGAATGGATCATTTAGCGTTTTTGAGCTGGTTGGAGAGCCAGTCGAGCCCTTCGTACAGGCCATCCCCACTGGTGGCGCAGGTGGCCTGGATGTACCAGTTACGATGACGCAGGGAATGAAGGCCCAGCTTATCTGTGATCTCGGCTGCGTTCATCGCGTTGGGCAGGTCCTGTTGCGCAACAGATGAAAAGAACAATGCAGTCAAATACTGAGCTTTTTAAAAATACCTTTTTTTGATTTGCTCGACATGGATTCATAAAAGTGGCCTATTTTTACTGGCTGTGTGAAAGTGTGCTGCCCGTCCTGTAGATGTCATCGCGTTCTGCTGAACTAACTTTAATGACTCATATGGGCCAGTTCAACAACATAACCAAAAACGAGTAGTTGTTTAACCGGTGTAGTAGTTTAGTATTTAGTGGTTTGAATCAGTCTAAAGCACTGGTGCATTTAATCTACAGCATTTACAGAGAGGGAATTTCTTGCATCAAAATTTTGAGGTAAAAAAAAAAAAGTCTCTTATGCTTAGATTTCATTACATTTTAAACAAAAACTCTTTTCTGTTTTAATATGCTATTTATTCCTGTGATGACAAAGATGGATTTTTAGCAGCAAATCTGAAATAAGTATATGCTGAATTGGTGCTCAAAAAAACATTTATTTTTATTATCAATGTTAAAACAGCTGCTTAATATTTTTGTGTAAACAGTGATACTTTAAGTATTCTTTGATAAATAAAAAAAACAGCAATACATTTCATAAATGTGAAATATACCTTAAGAAAAAAACTAGTATACCTTAATCGGAATCTAATCAAGTCCAAACAGAATTTAATTAAGAGCTGGTGAATCAGAATTAAATCAAATCAGAACAACTGTATTAATACCCAGGCCAATCAATGAAACAATCATACAGTGGGGCAAAAAAATATTTAGTCAGCCACCAATTGTGCAAGTTCTCCCACTTAAAAAGATGAGAGAGGCCTGTAATTTTCATCATAGGTATACCTCAACTATGAGAGACAAAATGAGCAAAAAAATCCAGAAAATCACATTGTAGGATTTTTAAAGAATTAATTGGTAAATTCCTCAGAAAAATAAGTATTTGGTCACCTACAAACAAGCAAGATTTCTGGCTCTCACAGACCTGTAACTTCTTCTTTAAGAGGCTCCTCTGTCCTCCACTCGTTACCTGTATTAATGGCATCTGTTTGAACTTGTTATCAGTATAAAAGACACCTGTCCACAACCTCAAACAGTCCAACTCCAAACTCCACCATGGACAAGACCAAAGAGCTGTCAAAGGACACCAGAAACAAAATTGTAGACCTGCACCAGGCTGGGAAGACTGAATCTGCAATAGGTAAGCAGCTTGGTGTGAAGAAATCAACTGTGGGAGCAAGTATTAGATAATGGAAGACATACAAGACCACTGATAATCTCCCTCGATCTGGGGCTCCACGCAAGATCTCACCCCATGGGGTCAAAATGATCACAAGAACTGTGAGTAAAAATCCCAGAACCACACAGGGGACCTAGTGAATGACCTGCAGAGAGCTGGGACCAAAGTAACAAAGGCCTCAAATCCTGCAGTGCCAGACGTGTCTCCCTGCTTAAGCCAGTACATGTCCGGCCCGTCTGAAGTTTGCTAGAGAGCATTTGGATGATCCAGAAGAGGATTGGGAGAATGTCATATGGTCAGATGAAACCAAAATAGAACTTTTTGGTAAAAACTCAACTTGTCGTGTTTGGAGGAGAAAGAATGCTGAGTTGCATCCAAAGAACACCATACCTACTGTGAAGCATGGGGGTGGAAACATCATGCTTTGGGGCTGTTTTTCTGCAAAGGGACCAGGACGACTGATCCGTGTAAACGAAAGAATGAATGGGGCCATGTATCGTGAGATTTTGAGTGAAAACCTCCTTCCATCAGCAAGGGCATTGAAGATGAAAGCGTGGCTGGGTCTTTCAGCATGACAATGATCCCAAACACACCGCCCGGCAACGAAGGAGTGGCTTCGTAAGAAGCATTTCAAGGTCCTGGAGTGGCCTAGCCAGTCTCCAGATCTCAACCCCATCGAAAATCTTTGGAGGAGTTGAAAGTCCGTGTTGCCCAGCGACAGCCCCAAAACATTACTGCTCTAGAGGAGATCTGCATGGAGGAATGGGCCAAAATACCAGCAACAGTGTGTGAAGACTTACAGAAAACGTTTGACCTCTGTCATTGCCAACAAAGGGTATATAACAAAGTATTGAGATGAAATTTTGTTATTGACCAAATACTTATTTTCCACCATAATTTGCAAATAAATTCTTTAAAAATCCTACAATGTGATTTTCTGGATTTTTTTTCTCATTTTGTCTCTCATAGTTGAGGTATACCTATGATGAAAATTACAGGCCTCTCTCATCTTTTTAAGTGGGAGAACTTGAACAATTGGTGGCTGACTAAATACTTTTTTGCCCCACTGTACATGACATCAACCACAGCAGAAGTCAGAAAAGGAACCAAATGAATACTTGGACTGCTGATGCTACTTGCGTTTAAAGAATTTAGTTTTTCTCTCTTTTACCTGTTTGTTGGCAAAGACAAGCAGAACAGCATCTCTCAACTCGTCCTCTGCCAGCATCCTCGTCAACTCCTCCCTCGCCTCATTCACTCGCTCCCTATCGTTACTGTCCACAACAAAAATCAGGCCTGTGGAAATAACAGTGACAGACTTAAGTATGCACTCAAGAGTTGCTCAATACCTGGTTCTCTGTGTGTATGGGTGGACACTCACCTTGTGTGTTCTGGAAATAGTGCCTCCAAAGCGGCCGGATCTTATCCTGACCGCCCACATCCCACACAGTGAAGCTGATGTTCTTATACTCTACCGTCTCAACATTAAAACCTGCAAAGAGAAAAGGTAACAAGTTAAACACTGGCTCAAAAAAAAGAGGCACAGATGCAATGAGGGTGAAAAGGCATGAACTTCTTGTGTCTCATGCTGGGGCCCTGCTCTAATAATACTACAGCCCGAGGGCAAAGAATTTTTACACACACAGACAGCACACAGAGATGGAATAGAGGGATAAGATAGGACACAAAGAGATGGAATGAGATGGGGAAGGGACAATGGATAAAAGTAAAATAAGAGTTAAAAATACAGGAAACATTTTTTCTTAAAATCAAAGTAGACCTATCTAATGACTAATTTCAGAGCTGGTTGGATTGATTCATGCCTTACAACTTTTTATTGATGTTTTTTTTAAATGCCCATGGAGAAAATAACATTTCCAGAACCAGGCCCACTGAGAGAAATAAAACAGAAGTACTCATGTGGTGTATACCAATACATGCTGCAAAACATGTTTGGTAGTCTGAAATAGGGAAAACTGAAAAAGAAAGCATGGTAAAAGTGCAAGAATCACAGACCGATAGTGGGAATGGTGGTGACTATTTCTCCCAGTTTCAGTTTGTACAGGATGGTGGTCTTTCCAGCAGCATCCAAGCCCACCATCAGAATTCTCATCTCTTTCTTCCCAAAGAGATTCTTAAAGAGTCCTGCAAACATATTCCCCATGGTGGCGGTTCTGCAGAGAAGAACAGAGAAGGTAGATGGAATTAGATCTTATACTCCAGAGAAACAAGTGCGCAGCCCTCTTTAGAATTTTGTCTTTGAACTTCTTTTTTTGCGGTAGCCCTATAGCATCACTGTTGAAGTGGATAAACTTTAACAAAAGATTTCATGTGCATTTTAATGTTTGAAGCAGATGTCATAACAAATGTCAGTAGACCAATAAGATTTTAAAACAAGCGATTAATTCATAAATTCGTACGACTTTACTTTCACATCGTGGTAATACAAAAGGAAGACAGAAGACAACCAGCTACATAAGGTCTATAGAGCAGAAAAATGCCTCAATCAAGTCACTGTGCAATTGAAATTACTGACCAAAAAAACCCAGCAACTACATTACTATTGGCAAACAATATTTTGACTGCCTGAAGATGGTGTCACATAATAGCAATGATCGGGGTGGAAACTAGAAAACAGAAGCTTAAACCCTGCAAGGAGGCGACGCTTCAAGTCAAAGCACTCAACCCCAAATCACTCTGCCGTAAGTTGCAAATTCAGGTATCTGCTAAATAAATGCATAGTATCCACTGGAAAGAAATTAAAGACCCAAATGACAATCCACACACAGGAACTACACAGGAACTGATTAAGCGTTCAATGTGCCATGAATGCTTGTTATGGTTCAACCACATCTGACTCTGGGGAAACAAGTGTAGGTCAAGGCTGATTCGCCATGTGAAGAGAAAAGAGGAGGGAGGAGAGACAGAGAAACAAAAGGCCAAGCAGTGATGAGGTGAATGCAAGATGCCATCGGTGGAAAGAAGAGTACAGGAGGTAACCAGAAACCTGACAAACCTGTAAGAGGAGACACCTGCCCTCTGAATTAATCAGAGACACAGAGAGAGATGGCTGGAGATCCTGGTCCCCATCGACTGAGTTACACACTAATCCCAACTATAACTCAAGCGATAAACTAGTTTTAGACAATGAAGCCACCATTTCCCTATTCAGACTGTCAGTCCATCTCTCCTTTCTTGTGCCTAAATGATATGGGACATGTTTGAAGAATTATAAACCGGAAACCATAATAATTCCTAAATTTGTTTGTTTTCATGCAACAGATAGGTTACCTTGTTAATCTGCTTTAAAACCTGTAGTGTTTGAAAAATGTATTAAAACGATCTGTACTGACACAATCATTCATCAGTCTGCTTATTACACTGATACTTCGGCCTTTGAGTATTTTAATTTATCATTTTCAGTAGTTAATAAAGAAGAAGGTCATCTAAAGCCTGAACTCTGAAACCACCGAGTCTGAATCCAGAAAGACTCGCTGTTTTGGACAAAAGTGCAGCAAACTTGCGGGAGAGATTAAATCTGATTCACTGAGTTTATCTTATGCGTTTGCCATTGTTTCAGTCATGATTCAGTTATAATGCCATGAAGCACAGTGACATTTTGAACTGTGATGTGTATCATGATGCATACTGTATTGTGAAGCAGCAATACCCTACACTATACAAAATTAATTTTGTGCAAAAATAATCCAAAAAGACTGCAGCTGCACAAAAGATAAAAAAAGATGCTGTTCACTAGGGCTGGGCGATATGAGCAAAAATTCATCTCAGTATTTTTTGGCTGATTTGCGGTATATCTCTCGGTATTTTGTATTTGGATTAAACAAATAAAGTGAATGTAAGCATAGGCATATATTATGTGCAAAAAAGTGTTAAAATCACATTACATTCTAACATTGCAATCTAAAACAAAAATAAGTGCTTTTAAAGCAGAAGTTAAATTTACTAAAATGAAAATAAAAAAAGCGCAGACTAATTGAGTAAAAAGGCTATTTTGATTACCCTTTACTTGTAGTTTTCAAATTCTACATGTGTCACATATATTGTCCAACTACAAATAATTCAGCAAAATGTATATTTTAGTCAGTTATTGCACTCTGTCTGTTTGGTGCATGCACGCAGCGGCACTCCTTCTAAACAAAGTCTGAAGTTTAGCAGAGAATCGCAAAGCAAAAGCTCATGCACTTCTGACAGCAAAATGGAAATATTTCCATGGCTTTCTAACATTTACATATGAATAATATACCTGTGAAATGTAAGTTATGCATTAAAGAAAACAGCACATCTCAAACACATTAAACAGCGCAAGTAGCATCTCTGTCAGCCTCACATGCAGCCTTTCTATATCTGACGGAGCGAGCGCGAGCCGCTTTAAACAAACTACAGGCTACTATATCTTACGAGTTTTTTTAAAGCCCTTCATATAAAGCTTGTATTATGCACTTTCTCCGCAGCAGTTCAGTGTCCCCTCCCTAGATATTTCTTCAGATGCGCTCGTATCAAATTACTGTATATCGATATTAACGATATTGCTTCATACCATATCGCTTATAAAAAAAAATAATTGTACAAACTCGATATACCGCACAGCCCTACTGAGTGTACACAAGTACTCAATCTGAAGAAATGTACATCGTCTAGTCTACTGAGTCTAATTGTGGCACAAAAGTTAGGTGCTAAGAATGATGTGAGAACACACCCAATGAGATTGTGAGAGCAGTGTCCTTTGGGTAAAAAGAAAAAAAAGGTAGGGCTTCAGAATGCAGTGACACCAGAGTTGAAACAAAGTCCCAACAGAACAAAACAACTACATAAGCCTCAAACTATTTGAAAAACACCCTTTTTGTTTAAATGATGTGCTCTACAAGGGGAAGAAGTCCCAGCAAATACAAGGAAGTGCTACAAAAAATTTGACTCATTCTGTAACTTACACATATTTTCACAGTTTGACTCACTGATCAGTCAAGACGGGTTTCATTGTGGTCGATGTGTGTTTCAGATAAAGAAAGAAAAGGTAAGACCAGACGTTTTGGAAAAATAATGGACCAATTCAAAGATTTTTTTTTAATCGGCCATAGGGTATGTCAGCAACAAATTAAGCCATATCAATTATTTACAAGAACCATAGAAGTTGAATTATTGAGTAGAAAAGGTGAAATGAGAAGCTCTTGCTAATGAAGTTGCTCTGGTCATAACTGTACACTAAACTCTGCCCTGTGTAAATAAAGCTAGAACCTCGCACATTACATTGAAGATTACCTCGATCATCAGTCTACAAAGCCTTGATTAAATATATATATATATATATATATATATATATATATAAATGCCAGTAACATGTTTCATTGACTGTGTCTTAACATTTTTTAAAAAATTGGTTGTGGTAAGTGAAATTTTGCTCTTTCTCCACAGTGATTCACTTTATCCCTCTGTGCAGCAACACATTTAAAAATCATGCATCAGATGTGATGAGTATTTCTGACTTTTTTTTTGTTGTTGTTGTTTCCACTGGTAACAGACTGAGCTAGTCATGCTGAAACTGATGGCATTTAAGGTTAAGCCCAAGCTTAAATAACGACCCCATTCTTACTGTGAAGTCTTCAGCTTAATACTTAAATGCAGAGTAACATTCACATACACTACCATTCAAAAGTTTGGGGTCGGTAAGATTTTTTAATGATTTTGAAAGAAATCGCTACTGCTCACCAATGCTACATTTATTTGTTAAAACTGTAACAGTTAAAATATTATAATGTTAAATATTATTACAATGCAAAATAACTCTTTTCTATTTTAAAATGTAATTTATTCCTGTGATGTTCAAGCTGAATTTTCAGCATCATTACTCCAGTCTTCAGTGTCACGTGATCCTTCAGAAATTAATCTAATAGACTGATTTGCTGCTTAAGAAACATTTCTTATTATTTTAAATATTTGATCAACTGAAAGTTCAAAACAACAGCATTTATTTGAAACAAATCTTTTGTAACATTATAAAAGTTTACTGTGAATTTAGATCAATTTCCAGCATCCTTGCTGAATAAAACATTTAAATAATAATTAAAAAAAAATATTACAGAGCCCAAACTTTTAAACAGTAGTGTAAATTGTGTTTCTCCTGTGTAACTCCAGTCTGCTAACATTTACAATAACTGACTTCCTCTAAACACACAGAAAATGTTTATTTTCCCTGCAGGGAGTATCAGACAGCAAACAACATTCCTGATATTTGGGAATGAAAATGAAAAAAAGCAACAACAGTTTTACAAATGTTTAAACAGAAACTTAAGACTTAGCTTTTATTAGAAAACCTTAATAAAGTAAATCTAAATACTGATGTATAAAGTTATGCAGGAAACATAATGAGAAAAATCAACACCTTCCCATCCAGCGGAGTCACTTCATGCTCGAAAAATATTAGCAGTGATCAGGCTGATTAATCATAACCTTAAACATGTACTTTTAGATGTACAAAAAACATCAATAAAAACAAACCAGGTGTCAAATACATCCAGAACTCTAATAGGTCAATCAAGTGAGATTAAACACTCTTGATACATGTAAGATATGAGAATGAAAATGCTCATCAAACGTGCAAAAAGATCAAAGACTGAAGTGGTTACGACAAGCCATTTATCAGGCATACTAGGAAGTGAGAGCGTAACAGAGGCTAGAGAAAAATCACATGACAACATCTGATCCCATCCACAGTTTCAATGTTGCGACAGAGACAGCCAATTATAGCGAGAAATGCTTCCTAACTAGAAATCAACACGCCAGTCATTCATAATCAGGGTGACTGGGAGGCTGTGCCTGCTTACGAAACACCTTACAATTCAACAGAAGCGGTACAACCTCATGAATAAAAACAGATCTGTGAATCGATCCAATCATGCATTACAGTGGAAACCTGGTGTTTGACACCTGCTAGCTATGTAGACAAAAGAAAGATGTCATCCTACCGCTGTTTTTATTTATTTATTATTTTTACATACTCTGTTCTCTAATTTTTTTTATGATGCAAAAGACTGGATCAATCCTGTTCTCGCTTGTCAAAAAGCAAACCACTTTAGACCTGCATGAGGTTACCAACAATTACACAGGCATCATTTCTGGTGAACTCGTAAAAACAGACGCAACACTGCACACCAAAAAATACAAAGCGACAGAAATTACGTCAGTTTTTCGTACTGAAGGATCTCAGAAACACGGCCTAACAATCATTCACGCTAACGGATTACGCACAGTAACTGTAATGCTGATTTTGAGTCACTGTGATCTAATAATTTGTTCAAGTCCTCGTTCTTTTACGTTTACACTGCTAGCTAAGAGACAAACTAGACCTCACGATCAATGCAGACCGTCAGCGTTCATTATGAAGGGAGCGTTCTGCTTGTGTCGCGAGCGACGCCTTGTCGTCTGCTATATGCTAAGGGCGCAGGCGAGATAACTAGATCACTCCACTGTTTACTTGGCTGCTGCTTATTTACTCCGGTCACTCCCGAGAAACTATACAATTTTGAAAACGGTAAAAACATGTTTACGCGAAAAAGGGGCGCTGAAAATGTCTGTATATTCGGATAAGTAGGCGCGAACTGGTTGTGCAGTTCCACATCAGCTAAGCAAACATCCGTTAGTTAGCATGTTAGCCTCCCTGACTGAAATGATCATTCATTAACCGAAGTCACGGTTTCTGCGAGCCACATGTAGACGACAGGTACATGAAAAAGACCTCTGTATGACATACATTAGAATGACAACGCAAAATGTGTCGTTTCGGCATTATTTACCTTTTGGTGCAGTTTCGCTACAATTTTTCCGGTTCTCCTCCTCACCGCTAAAAAACAAAATGGCGTCTTTCTCTAGTCCGAGGACAGTGGCGTCATGGGCCCCGCCTTCGCGTAAGCGTTGTCCAATCACATTGTCCGAAGTGTATGCGAAACCCCACCCCGTTATTGTCGTCGTCCAATGACTGCATCGTGTGCGTGGAGGCCGAGGTACGCGTGTACAGGGCAGGCCGCCTCTTCTCATGCAAAATGAAAGATGAGTCGACCTGAATATGTTTAGCAAATATATGCCCCTGATAAGAAACTCATGTTTTCGAAGCGCGCTAACCAGAGGAATGAGTAATTATGAAGTAAAAGGAAAAATGAATTGAAGGTTGTGTTGGAAGAGGACTTTATAAATACATGACAGTCAGATAATCTGCTTTGAGCGTAGCCTGTAGCGTTAACGTAGGTACTGTATGAGGTTACCCTCTAGTGGCTGAGATGCTACAACGTGTCAGGTGCCTGTCCTACATCGCCAATAATAATAATAATAATTTGTCATGTCTTAAATCCTTTTAGAAAATACTTAGCGAGGTTATTATAGTTTAAAAAAAAAACTAAACCATATTATTATTATTATAATTTTATTTTATTGTTTTGTTTTGTTCGTTTAGTTGACATTAAAATAAACGTTTAGTGAAATAAAATGGAGAAAAACTTGAGCTTATTTTATTTCAACTAGTAGCCAGGACAATAAACATCTATGAAAACTATTTAGACATATTTTAAAAAACAAACAAACAAAAAAAATTATAAAATAATAATGAAAATGACAAATCACACACCAGAATTACTAAAGCTTTAACTAAAATTAAAATATAAATTTCAAATATTTAAATGTATAAATCCTTTAAAAGTATCTCAGTGATAGGTTAAACATGAGTTAAACATACTTTTTTTTTTTACACTTTTCGTTATTTGTTTATTTATTAGTAATTTTTCTTAAATCTTGATGATCTGGTCATGAATATTTCATCAAATCATAAAATCAATAGTCCACCAGATGGTGTAATATATTCTTCTTGATCCACTGAGCTATACTGCATTAATTCTGCAGAATTTAGACAGAGTATAGACCAGTCAGCAGAGGGTGCTACAGTTAAGACAAATCAAGCAATTGCCAATCCCCTGAAGCCACATTGCTACAACCATTGGCAGCTCATTGAAGATTGTACTTGGATTGCACATTCAAAATTTTAGGTCAGTGTGGGACAAGGTACTTATCTGGGTAAGCAGTGACGATTTGAAAGTACTTTTAACATAAAAGCTGGGTACCTGGAGAGTCTGCCATTAAATTAATGAAGTTAATTCTATTTTTAGGCTGCACCAACAGCAATGACGAAGAAATGTGACCAAAATGGGCCTTTTCGAATTCAGACCTAAAAAATACATAAATGGACCAATTGTTGGAAAGATAATTCTATTTGGGTGTTATGGTAACAGCCCAACAAAGTTTACTCCCCCAGGGGGGTGGGGGAGTGTGAAAAATACCATTCTCGAGGACTAAGCTCCTGAAATGCAAGTTCATAACAACTTTTCATCTAACAAGAGTGGCACCGATCAAGAGTCTGATATCCAAGATATTACTGTCAACAAAATAAACTTATTTTAATAAATAGTGACATGCATAACACTCTTTGATTTAGTATCAGCTTAAGTGTTATCTGCTGTATTATTTCAAAGACTTCAAAACAATTTTAAACTAAACAAATTGATCTCTATTCAAGAATCCAACACTGATGACAGAAAGACAATTGTGTCTCCTCTTAAACGTTATATTCACTCATATTATTCACATTTCACAAACAGGCCTATGTCTCATTTGTATTGTTTGGACTGGTCACCGCAAGCAGGAAGTGCACCTGGCACACCTCCGTCATAAAGGTGGGTGTCTTAAACAAAGAAGGTGACATCATAAGGGAAATGTGGAGCCCGGTTGGTCAGTCACTGATGGAGGCGAGAGGAACTGAGATGAAAGATCAGTCATGATTAGCTCATTATATCTTGTGCTTAGTGATGACAACCGCATCAAAGACGCCAGTGTGTTAATGATGCTGAGGAAATGAGAATGGAGCCACAGTTTGTAAACAAGGTGTTGGAATAAAACAAGAGTAAACAGACGCTCATTATCACTCATTATTATACGGAACTCAGAAAAGAACAAAAATCAGAAGAAGAATATTTATAGCAAGTGTTGATAAATTTTTAATCCATATCTTCCATGATCCGAAATAAAAGGAAAGTTGTCTGAATCAGCCCTAAATACATGTGAACCATTCAGCAGGTAAACGCACCTGCTAATATGAAATATCGTTTCCCTGGCAAAGGGCGGAGTGACTGATGATCCAATAAGTTTGGCGCGCCTCACCCCTCTAGGGACCGCGCCTCCCCAAGGGCTAAAATGAGTT
Source organism: Onychostoma macrolepis (assembly GCF_012432095.1). Lineage (NCBI taxonomy): Eukaryota > Metazoa > Chordata > Actinopteri > Cypriniformes > Cyprinidae > Onychostoma > Onychostoma macrolepis. The sequence continues at coordinate 32,010,808 of NC_081157.1, read as the reverse complement.
TCTGCCCCTTTAAGAAGTTGAGCTGTCCAGCACAGCTGGGATTTCAACAAGGACAGATAGCGCAATGAAGAGCAGCGTCGACCCGTCATCATGTGCACCGGGCTTCCGAGGACTGCCTGTCCGCTGCGACTTTTTGCCCTCTGCATCCTTCTCTCCCACGCAGCAGCCTATTTCGGGTCAGCAGAGACTTTTATATCCTCTATCTTTTCTGAATTCATGGAAATTGCCTCTGACTGCATTATTGTTGTATTCTACACGGAATCGAATCATTTTAAGTTGCGGCAACAGGTGGAGATATTTGGTGATATTGAATGTCCCATGCGCAATTACGCATATCTTGTTATTGGTTGTATGTTTAACAATAACGTTTAACACCTACATTGCAGTTTGTCTGTTACAAATAATCAAATGAGGCAAAATTAAATAACTGTTTGTTGAATGTGGCATTTTAAAAAGATCTAAAATGAATTATTTGAATAAGGAAGACAGACTTTTTGTCTGCTCTTAAAAAGTAGCTACAAGTAACACAATTAGATGTAATTTATTTTTTAAACATTGATGTGTCTAAAATATTTCACCAGTGTGCTTCTGGTCGATTATTGGCGTTGAGCGCAGCGCAGTGTATGGATCCAGATGTCTTCCGATGGTTTGGCACCGCGTCCTTACCCTCGCACTACCTGATAATTAAGATCTTTCTGGCTTACGCTCATAGGACGTTGCCCCACTGGTGTTTATAATAAGAATCCTATAAACACGTAAAAACACTCTGCAATTGGTTTTTATTTAAGAGTGCTTACTTAAGTTTGTTAAGCGCCACAGTAGCGTTTCCAAAAGCCAAGGGCGCTCAGACTAGTCTACTGAGTGACTGGGGAAAGAGCACGTGTAGTTTTGTGCATTATTTATTCAAACACGACTATTCAAATGAGGTATTTAAACACATATTCAAAGCACGTGTGTCATCACTCGGGCATTCTAGAGAGAAAGAGAGAAAAAAAAAGTTAATTTGTTGCCTTAAATTTTCAAATAGAGTAACTTTAGTGCCAAAGTTTAAACTCTCAAAACGTATTGGAAATTGGGATGAGAGAAATAATTGTGACAAGTTGTTTTATAACATTATGATGAAAACGTTTTACACTCTGTCTGATGTTTAAAAAGGTCTTGAAGGTTTATTTTAGTGTAGCCTATTTAAAATGTAAGGTGTTTGTGAACAAATCAAAATGAACACCCTGCTGAAAAATAAATGAAAGGTTTCAAATGAAGTATTTTAGTGACTGTAGTGTGCATGTTATGGTTAGCCTTACAGGTCGCGAGCCTCTGGTTTTTCTGCCCGGTCCATTTGCCAACGAGCCTCCGAACGGTAAAGCGCACCTGAAGCAATGCGAGCAGATGACTTTGACGCGCCGGCAAAAGCGCTTGTGCCGGCGAGAACCGGGGCTGGCGGAGACTCTGAGGGAATCTGTCCGCCTCAGCCTCCTGGAGTGCCGCTATCAGTTCCGCAACGAGCGCTGGAACTGTAGTATGGATGGCCGTGGAAGCCTTTTAAAACGAGGTAAGATAGGAGACCCTTCTCACAATATTGGTGTTCCATTCTGAAGACTTGACTTTAAAAGCAAATTTCTGTAAAATTTTAAACAAATATTAAGTGTTATTAACATTGCTTTTGCCATCTCAAGCTAAATGTACAAACGTTTAGTGAAATGTTTTACAATATGTTGGAATATGATAAGGTTGACAGTTCAGCCATTTTAGCTTTGCGCTCAAGGTCATGAAACTACAAGTTGTTGTTTATGGAATTGTTCATAATTGAAATAAGATTACCAATAAAATGGTATGTCCATTTAAATATAGATAGATAGACTGTTTCCTTAGGAATATATAATATCACATAGTAAAAATGATAAACACTTTTTAATTGTTGAAGCAACTGTTTAATGTTAATATGGAACAAAAAGAAATGACCTAATCTTGTGAGTTTAAAACCCACAGAACACAATTGTACAATTTGCTGTTTGTTAGCCTTAAATTAGTCAGTACTACTTATATATTGTCAGAAAGGCAATGTTTTAGCATTAACAACTATGCAGAAACCTCCATGTGGTGCCTGCTTCCAAACGAACATGTGCGTAATGTGCAGGATGTGAATGTGAAAGCCATGCGTAGGTCAGTCCGCTGGTAATTAGGGACTTGGGAAGCGCGGAATCCCTGTGCGGTGAGGCCTCGCGGGGCCAGTTGAAGTATTTTTATCTCGCGGAAAAGCGCCCAGTTCTCAGAGGAAAAGGGCGGCGTGATCGCGCGCTTTCATCTGACAGAAAACTTAGTCAAAATAATAATTAATTGGATCAAAATACACGCCTTGTCTCCGCTCTGATCTAAGCAAACAATAATACAAGGAGGTTGCAAGGAAGGATTATGCTTAAAGGATCGTGACAAAATACTTAACACTTAATCGGAAAAGTTGTAGGCATATAGTTCATGTTAGAGGGTTTCCATTATACCTACAGGCATGATAAGGGTGGTCATTTCGTTTAAAGTCGAGTTTTAAATAATAAATGTGGTAATAGAAATGTATTTCAAAAGAGAAATAACGCATAACTACAAACAAAGATCCAGTAGCCTATATACTGTGGACATAGTTATCAAAACTGTTTTAGAATTCCTTTATTTGCAATCAGAGATGATTGTTTTTATTAATAGGCCTATTAGTTAATTCGTAAAAAGTGCTCAGTATTTAGCTTGTAATGTGAACTCATGTCGCCCCTATGAGGCGACCTATTACATAATTTATATTACAGTCATCATCTTCTTTCAATGAACGTTATTTAAAACAGTTTTCAAAAGCACTGGTAGGCTGATTTTATTTATGTGTACGACTTTTTAATGTCAAAAAAGAGCTGTACACTTTTAAAGCAGTCGCTAAGCGCTCATTTATGAATGCATCACTTCATCAGGCTTTAAAGAGACCGCCTTCCTGCTCGCGGTGTCATCAGCAGCGTTGTCGCACGCACTGGCCAAAGCGTGCAGCTCGGGGCGCATGGAGCGCTGCACCTGCGACGATTCTCCTGGTCTGCAGCACCGCGAGGCCTGGCAGTGGGGCGTATGCGGTGACAACCTCAAATACAGCACTAAGTTTCTCAAGAAATTCTTGGGGCAAAGACGTGTCAGCAAGGACCTGCGTGCCCAGATCGACGCTCACAACATTAACGTTGGCATCCGGGTAAGACGCAAAATATTAATAGCCTATCATGTACGCTCTTTAGTAGCTATAAAGTGTACAAAGGGGGTTTTCGTAACGATGTTTCCCCAGTGAACCATTCTCTAATGAACATTGTAAATAATCTAAACAACCTTTTTACACTATAAAGAACCATTAGTAGAACTGAAGGGTTCCATGGATGTCAAAGAATCTTCATGGAATCCTGTATAAAAGCTTTATTTTTAAGAGTGTAGCCTACATGATCCAGTGTCTTCCAAAGCTTAGAAGAGAACATATGTAAGGGTTAACTCTTTCACACTATACCATACTCTCTTTGGTCGATGGGGTGCGGCCTTCTAGTTCACTGTTGCCCAAAGGAGAGTTCAGCGAGTGGGGTGAGGCAGGCAGGTGAGCAGGTATTGGCCAGCTCTCTAGAGCCAGGTGTTCCTTCCCCTGGTCCAGGCATGACAGCGCTTGCTGTGGAGGCCCTCTTCAAAATTAGAGGTCTCCCATGAGGGCGATTATGCAGAGGCCTCTGTAATATACAAGCATTTTTTCCACCTACTGTATGCCTCCTGCTCTACCAGTCTCACTGCTGCTGCTGCCGCCGTCGCCACCGTTGCCGCCGCTCTCCCAGACTTTCATAAATCCTCATAACATCTCTCAAAACAGTTCTGTTACCAGGAGACTGGCAGCCTCAGGGAAAGACAGAGGGAACGAAAAAGGGGGAAGGTTTACGAGGTTCACAGAAAGAGTAAGAAAAGAACGGCTGGACAAACTCGGATCTTATCTTATCAGTCTCCGGTTTTGTTGTTTCCCACAGTTGACACCTCAGGCCACAGATGGCGGTTAACAAAAACAAGCAAAGGTGGCTGAGGTCTTGTTTTCCTCTCCCCTTTCAGATTCTCTCCGTTTCCTTGCTTCTTCTCTGTAAAGCTGATGTGGCCCTGGGGTGGGAGCTCATACCTGTGTAGGGTGGAACACCCCCATCGACCATTTGACCTCCCCATCTCCCCTTGGGCCCTTTTGGATAGACCGATTTGCTCTGCAGCTACCTCTGCAGTATGTGTGAAATGAAGAGAGGAGCATTAGTAGGAGAAACAGATCAACAGTCAACAAGTAAACAATGTGATTTGGCTCCTAAACTCAGAGTACCAATACTTCGAAATTGAAAATGGAGAGCGAGAGAGCAACAGAACAAAGATGAAAATGCTGATCTGAGCATAGATCAGGGATGGTGGTCTTCAAGAGGTGCAGGTCAGAGTTGAAAGACCGCCAGCTCAGGCATTCCCCCTGCATCCATCATCTACACCATGTCAACCCAATGTTTTTAGCTCAGGGCTATGGAGTCCCAGAGTGTCAGCGGAATCACTTGAACAGCTTATAATTTTACAACTTCTATGTTCATTTCCCTCCCCACTTTTGGGGAGATAATCAATAGCAATATATTAATGTGACTTCTCAGACATGTAAAGTAGTTGTTTCTAGGCCAGTGGTTCACAACTTTTTGGACTCCAAGGCCTCCAACTGTCCACAACGATATTTGAAGGCCCCCAGACTTTTTGGTAAAGAATTGAGAAGAAGGATTTTAAAAATACGCTTACTCACAATATCTAACTGATTAAACATTTTAAAAAAGTAGGCCTGTATTCATTTGTATATTTAAAGCATATGGAGGTTTAAAGATTTTAATTTACATGACTTTTTAGGTCTAGAAATTCTACTTTTAAAATTATCCTAGTAAAAAAGTAAGATATTTACATTTATTTCATACTAAGTAGAGTTCAAATCTATTAACATCTTTACTGAGAGATAACTCGAGACTTACTGATATAAAAAATTATAATTAAACTTTATTTGGCGTACTACATGTGCACAATGCACATTTCTTAATATTAAATATGTTTTAATGTCACTTTTGATGAGGATTGTATGATCTTTGAATAATATCACCCTTCAAATTCAAAATATTTAAAGTGTACCTTAAGTATACTTGCAATAGTTCCACTTTAGCACAATCAAATATACCAAGTACATCTTTAATTGGACTTTAGCACTACTTCTGCACAATTAAAGTGCATTAAGTACAAAATTAGTTGTTCCAATTTAGCAGACTTTAAGTATACCAGTTTAGTATACTAAAAGGTATTTTTATTAAGTACATAAATATGAAAATGTATTTGTACTATACTTATCATGAAATAAATGTATTTCAAAATACATTTAAGTATATTTATTTTTCACAAGAGTAAGCTACCTCATATATCCCTGTTTTCCAAGGCCACAAGAATCCTGCTTCCTCAAAGAAAAAAAAAATGTTTTTGAGAGTGTGAAATGTTTGAAAATATGAAATTATTTAGTTTTGAGTCATTTTAAGCCATCTTGAAGCCCCCTTGGAAGTTTGCTGAGGTCCCCTACACTCTAAAAAAATGGTGCTATATAGCACTAAAAGTGGTTCTTTGGCTCGTAATCATAGGGGAACCACTTTTGGTGCTGTATAGCACCAAATCTTGGTGCTTCAGTGGTTCTTCAGCAGTTCTTCACCGTTTCTTTGGTATGACTGAGGGGCTATATAGCGTCGCTACCATATACAGAACCTGTTAAGCTCCAGTATGGTTCTTCAGCGGTTCTTCAGTGGTTCTTTGGGGTGATTAAGGTGCTATATGGCACCACTGCCGCACAAAGAACCTGTTAAGACCCTTTAAAGGTTCTTTACGAGTCAAATAACCACTGTTGGTGCTGTTTAGCACCATTTTTGTTGAAGAAATACAGTGCAATATGGCACCTCTTATGGTTCTACATAGCACCATTTTATTTTAGAGTGAGTCACCCTTGATCCCTTAGTGGAAAACAACTGATCTAGGGCCTTTTTACACCAATGCAATATGAAATAAATTAAAATAAATCACCAATGAAAGGCCTGTTCACACCAAGAGTCAAACCACTCATGATTAGTGTGGTGATCTTGAGTAAATTCTAGTAAATCTCGAGTAAACGCGAATTTGATTCATGGTAATTATCAGGCTTGGGCTCTGGACATATGACTAAAAGCTTATATCTTATTGGCTGGCACATTTCATCACTGGAACAAGAAAAAAAACATCAATACGATCACTGAAGTGTGAATAACTCCATAAAAATGAATTGTTTCTCTTTCAAATCTTCTTCAGTACCAAATATCCATGTGAAAAGGTCATAGCCAATGCGTAAAGTGAGACCAAACTTCAGCATCTCATATTGAATCCTCTCTTCCTCTCCTCAGATTTCTTAGTTTCTGTTTCATTTTCACAGGATCATAATGTTGTATTTGGCGTGTTCATGTCTTCACCTCTGTCTTTTCATTTCCTCTCAGGCGGTGAAGAGTGGTCTTAAGACTACTTGTAAGTGTCACGGTGTCTCTGGTTCTTGTGCCGTGAGAACATGCTGGAAGCAGCTCTCCCCGTTTCAAGACACAGGCCATCTGCTGAAGTACCGCTATGACACAGCCATTCGAGTGCATAGTGTTACCAACTCCGCCACTGGAGAGACCGAGCTGGCAAGCCCACGACGCCACAGCAACACAGGTCCCCGTCTGCGGCCCACCGAGCTGGTATTTCTGGAGGAGTCACCCAGCTTTTGCAGGCCATCTCGCTACTCCCCCGGGACGGCCGGCAGACCGTGTTCAAAGGACACCAGCTGCAGCAGCCTGTGCTGCGGAAGGGGCTACAACACGGCCCTCCGCCTCACCACCCTCTCCTGCCACTGCCAGGTCCGCTGGTGCTGTCACGTCGAGTGTCAAACCTGCCTCCGAGAGGAAGAGGTCTATACCTGCAAGAAACATTGATAGCAAGAAGGAAATTGAGAAGATGAGACGGAAAGTGAGGAAGTTTGAGGATTGTTAATGCGTCGGCTAGACGACTAGTAGAATTGTGAGAAGTTTGGAGGTTGTGATAAGGAAAAAGATGTTGAGGGTGATCTGCCAGTCTTACCTGGCTTAGTTGAGATGGATAAATCACTTTCTTAATTTCTGAGCTCCCACATGGAGTTCCGAACAAAAGTTCAGGAGGAACATGTTCATTTAATATGACCAATGAGTGCCTGAACAAGCATATATAAGTACCTTTTGACAGTTCTTCCAGCATTCCTCCACCACCCCAGCTCCACCTTCTTGATCGGTTACCACAAAAACCAGTCAAGGAAATCTTACTTTTGTTCTTCAGCTCAAATCCTTTATCGTGGACCGCAAGCAAAATATGTATACCTCCTCTTCATTAAAGATTACCTGGCCATGGGTCCCAGAGCATTTGTGAGATGCTTGACTAGATTGAAATTTGCTTTTCTGCTGTCAAGGAAACTAAATGGAACATTACATAATGTTTCCTAGTTTAGTGGAGGTTTGAATTGAACCAGACCACTTTTTTGTTCTGCAGCAATAAATCAACCTCACTGGGATGTTGCCTGTTGAACGGTCTGTGTTGATTACACACGTATGGCAATGGACTAGAAATCTGCTGTGTGTAGTTATACTCAAACTGATAGTTTGGAAGTGAGACGGCAGTCTGCTCACTTATATTTCTGACTGCTTGTACTGTATATCTCTCTATTGCTCTGAGAGTCCACATATGGCTTCAAAATATACTGAGAGTATGAAGCACTTATGAACGCATTTATTTGTGAATATTATGATAGTCTTTTATATTTAGTGAAGAAAGTACTTGCGTCTGTTACGATATTCACAGTTATAATGCTTAACAAAGATATATTACAAATGGGCGGCGGGGGAGTGGTCGTGCTGATAAACTGGAAATCTACTGGGACACAGTCTACTTTCATAGAATCTAATGAATGTTAGAGAAAGTTATATAATCGGAAATGTTTTGTTTTATATATTGAATGGCCATTAAATGGCTGTATCTGGTAATGGATAGGAATGTATTTATTGCAATTAGATAAAACTGATCGACTGCTGCATCAACTTTGAGTACACTTACTGGTGTATTCCAGAGTGCATTCACAAATTTACACCTTTTTATTTACATTTGCCATATTGCTGCATGATTTCCCGCTTTTCTGTGTAGAAGTATGTCAAAAACACAAGCATTAGGGATCGAACGGAATAAAGTGTATCATTACAGCATGACCCAAACATCACCTCTCCCTACAGCTGCATATAGTGTGTGCAAACATCTGGGCTTCTGAGTATGTAGTCTTTATTCTACGGTTTCCCATCAAGGGCAAGGAGAGTGAGTATGTCCCATCCAGAACAAAGGAAAACATCTCCTTCCCTAGTAAGCAAGGCTCTCTGGCCTATAAATTCTGTAAGCCCTTTCATGTGTATGAAGCCTTTGATAAAGTCCATTCCAGTCCCTTATTAGCCCATTACCAATCAGAGCAAATAACAGTGCTTTTTCTTCAGAATGTGCTGAAAGCAGAAAGAGTTGAAAGTAGGTATGCTGGATGCCCAATTGAGGCCTTTGTTACAGGGATATTTAAATAAATATATATTTTTTGTAATTTTTTGTTTATCTTTAGCTTCATTTTTTTATGTTGTTTTTGCTGTTTGTTTATTTTACAGTTCTTAGCTGTTTTGTTTTCTTTATGAGTGGAAATGTTGAAAATCAGTTCTGTAGGTGCACTGCACATAAAGGCACATTTTAACTCCGACACAAAGTATTACTCATAAATGTTTTCTGTTAAAATTAAACATTACATGCATTTATTCACTAAACAACTGAAACTCAAATTTAAAGTATGAGAATGTGAGCGTGTACGTGCCTACTTCTCTGTGTGTGTGTGTGTGTGTGTGTGTGCGCATGGTGATTCTGGGAAGGCAGAAAACTGCAGTAAAATTGGCCACATCAATCAAGTGAAAGAAAGTCCAAGCATTCGGTGACATGCCATTCAGCTGAAGCATTTGTAATGTCTAAAACGTTTGCTTCAAGAGGGTTTCACTTTGACTAAGTTCAAGTTCATATGCATGATATGAAAGCTTTCTCCTGTAATTGATTCAGTTTCTATGAAAGAGACTTTACTGAAAAAAGAGAGTTCTCACACTGAGTCAGCACATGCAAATATCTGAAACCCCAAACGGTGGCTGTGAAAATCCAAATGAGATTGTTTTATACTTCTAAGTGTATGTGTGTGGATGTGAGCTTGTTTCTCTGCTGCAACTGATGAAATGGTAACATTTATAGCACAGACATCCGTAATGAACCCCCTGTCAACCTGCGGGTTATCGAGTCTATGTGTTTGTTTGTGTTGTCATAGCTTTAACAGTGTAATGTTTCACTTTGTGATTTCACGCCGGGGATTTTTGCTACTACCTCACCCGGTCTATAGGGGAAATTAAATAAGATGTTTTTTCTTACTAGATATTTAATACAATGCTTCTTTTAAAAGCTTTAGCCTGAAATACAGATGCATTTACTCCTCTTCTTTTTTACTTTTGTGAGCGATTTCCTTATTTAAGAATCAATTTAGCATATTCAAATAAAATACTACATTTGTAAAAATGGTGTCTGACATTTGCCAACAGATTGACCTCTTCAAATGAAAATTAAAAATGCTGACTTCCTTTCTGTTTCTCGCTTTCTCTCTCTCTTTCTGTGTTTGTGGTTGCACACCTGTCCAGAGCACTGCACGCAAACACCTGCTCTCTAGTTAAATCACAGCTAATCATGGAGCTGATGGATCCTGACCTGCAGTATTTTCCTGTCACTACTCTCAACTTGAGCCTCATTCTAATTTCACTCACCCAAAACATATACAAATAGTTGAGCTTGCACATGATGTGCCACACACACACACACACACACACACACACACACACACAAACAAACACACAAAAAGTAATGGACACCGGGAATCTGGCATGAGTCAAGTGAGTTTCTTATAGTTCAGCTACTGTCATAATAGTGTAGCTTTCCAGTAACAAAGCTACTTTATGAAAGGCTGTTGTAAATGTCTAAGCTGGGAGATTAATCAAACAGGCTCACCTCAATGGTCCTCTATTCCTCTCTCATATAGGAAAGTTTGATTAATTTAAATGAAGTGAATCCACTTTATCAGCCCACTCTCACATGCAGTGTTGGAAAGTCTGATTCTTTCTAGCAAACAGGTTCACTTTTAAAGGGATAGTTCACCCAAAAATGAAAATGCTGTCATTAATTAGTCACTATCATGTTGTTCCAAACCTGTAAGACCTTTGTTCATTTTCGTAACACAAATTAAGACATTTTTGATGAAATCACAGAACTTTCTGACCCTGCAGCAACACAACTATCACGGCTCAAGGCCCAGAAAGGTAGTAACGGCATAGTTAAAATAGGCCATGTGACATCAGGGCTTCAACCATAATTTTATAAAGCTATGAGAATACTTTTTGTGCATAGTACAATAATTAACAACAAAATTTTAATTTTTGTATGAATTATCCCTTTAACAGTCTGCTTTTACATGGTGGCCAAAAGTATTAGAACACTAGTATTTTGAAAAATACAACTGATTTAAAACCAATTTTAGCTGGTGAAATTACTAGGGTTCTAATAATTTTAGCTGGTGAAATTACTAGGGTTCTAATCATTTTGGCCACCACCGCATATATGTAGCATTGGAAAGTTGGACTCGATTCATTCTAGTATATTGGTTCATACAAAAAGGTCCTTTACTCTCATATGTAGAGTTGAAATGTCCTATTCATTTCAGTGAATCAGTTTATAACATTCCGCTCTCATTTGTAGCATTGGAATGTTAAATTCTAGTGTTTTGGTTCATTCATCCATTCAATTTATTGAATTTAACCAAATTAAACAGAAAGATTCACCAATTCTAGTTCCTGTATGAATTTTTGACTTGGTTTGGTTATGTAATGTTCGTTGTATTAAGTATAAATTTATGTCCATAATAGATTGTCCATTGTTTGTAAACCCTTCATTACTTTTGAATGAGGGAAAAAAAAATAATACGTTATAAAGTAACATCAGATAATTATATACTGTAATTATAAAAACATATTTCCCTCTTCAATATAGACCTTAGTCAAGTTAGGCATCATGCTGAATTTAACACAAAAGAAAACGAGGCTGTGATGTATTGACTCACAGTCTAATTGCATGCACTATCCCTAAAGGTCCTAGATTGCGTAATTTTCACAACTCACAATATGTAAAACATTTGTTAAGTTTTTGTCTACTGAAAGTTGCAAAAATTAAATATGGCACTACCCTGACTAAAGTCTATAGTTGGCTATTTTTGTGTTTGTATATAGTGCAGCTAACTACTTCTTCAAAACAGCAGCTTGACAGCAGAACTCTTCAAAAGTTCCAAATATTGCCACAGAATTGGAACACCCATCATTCATAAAGAGCTCCTTGTACTGTATGTTAATTTATTAAATTGGATCCTTCTTTCAGCTTCCTCACAGAGTGCTCTCAGATCTAATTAACACATTTTACCATATTTAAATCCATTCCACAGATTTCCAACAGAAAAAAGAGTCTCCAGATACCATCTGGCCCTGGTGATATCCATAAGCTGACTCATCACAGAACTCATGTGCTTGTACACAGCACTTTATTATCTGAACATTAAAGCATGCGTGCATTGCCGTGTTTGATGTGTCTAAAGGTAATAGCCCCAATAAGACTCTCTCATTCTCTGTTTAGACGTAATGAGAATAATAGTCGTGCTCCATCAAACAGATCTGTGCTTTCACTGTCTGCCCAGGTCTTCAACCCAGACCTCGTTTAATGACTGTTTATCAGTACTTACCTTTATTAAATACACACAGAAAAAGGTTGGAGGTGAAACGGGCCAGAGATTCCATGTTTACAAGACAACAGCCACGTCATGTGGCGGCTTTGTGAATAAAAGCTGATTTGGTACAAAACCAAAGTCTAAAGACAGTTAACTTAAGCCTCGTTGATTACATTTAAGCACATACACAGATGCACGCATGCTTCAACAAAGGAATTTCTAACCCTTGGGGCATGTCAAGGAGAGAAAGATAGAGTTCAGACAGAAGGGAGGAATGAAGAATTAGAGAGTGAGCGTATTGATGAATAAATGAAAAATGTGCAGCAGAGAGATGGCTACTTTGTAAATAGGTTACTGTTTGACATTGCTGCTTTTTCACACAGAAGGGACAGGACTGCAGATGAATATGCTGCTATGGTGAACCGCAGGGGGTCTGTGAGGGATGATACAGCACTAGTTTAATAATGAATCCTAAAGCCTTCATTTCCCTAAAGCCCAGTGTCCACAGCCTTCTTCTCACGCACACATCCCCTAGAGAGAGGCTGCAACAGGAGAGACAGTGTGTGTGTTCCTCAGTGAGTGGCTTTGATGTGTGTATTTTCATCCTTATCATTTTTCTTTTCATTTGCATATGCAAGTGCGTTTGTGTTGCGGATATTTAAATATTGACTATTCAAGCATGTTTGACTGTAATCATAGTGTGTGTGTGATGTAATACTGTTTTGTTTGGTCAGCGAGGTCAAGCAGGTAGGTCTGTTACCCTCTGGGGACAGAACGCTTTATCTCATTTTCAGGCTCATGACAAGATAAAATACTGCAAACCAGCCAAGGACGGTGTGTGTGATTTTGGAAAGAAAAGTCATACATGTTTGGGAATTTTCATTTTGGGGTGAACTATCACCCCAAAACACAGCACTAGCACAGTCTTAAAAATAATGGTTCTAAAGGGTTGTAGCAGAACCATTTTCGGGCTTCCCAAATAATTTTTCAGTGAACCATTTTATTCTTAGTGTAAAGAGCATTTTAACCTAACGCTTTAATCTAAATAATGTTTTCCACTATAAAAAACCTTTTTGCGAATGAAATGTTTCTAATGGATGTTAAAGGTGCTTCATGGAACCATAGGTGCAAAATAGGTTATTTTTAAGAGGTCATGTATAGTGTACATTTTCATAAATATTATTTTCCGTTGCTTAGCAAATGTCCTTTATCCATAATGGCTTACATAGTTTTACATTGATTACTGGTTTATGTGTTACCTATTGGAACAAACTTATGCTTAGTTCTTTAGCCTTGAGCAAGAACAAATTTCTATGAATTTGTTACCTTATGATTTGCTATGAACCCTACAAGACCACCACATGAATACTAAAGGATAGAAAAAGAGCCTTGCAGAAGAACAGAGGAGTGTTTTCATTTGAAAAGATAAGGAGAAATGTAATAAAAAGGTATTGTCTGAAAAGTTTCTGTGAGTGAGGGAGGAAGAAGAGGGAATAAGAGAGAGAGAGAGAGAGAGAGAGAGAGAGGTGGACGATGGCACAAGGTAAGAATTTGGAATGTGAAATGAGTAATGTTATTGCTCAACCCACATCACAAAGCCACAATGCCTGGAGCTATGACAAGCTGAGTGCATATCTCCATACCTCCATCCATCCATTCATCCCCTCGTCTCTCTGTACTTTTTGCATTCTTTATCCCTTCATTTGTCCAGCTGTCTATAATTATTGGTATTGTATCTGTTTTAAGTTAAAGATTGAATCTAATATCCAGTCCCTACAGACTGTTATGGGAAGATACAACAGTGGCTTTCAAAGAGCGCTAATAGGCTATACAGCACTTTTCAGTGTTTGTATGAGTGATAAATACCAGTTTGTTGCTTGTCATAGTTTGCACGTTTCAGACAGACCTTTAGTCTGTGTATTCTGGTTGTGGAAATCCGACTCTTTCTGTTGGTTACATAGTTATGCCAGTAGGTGGCCTTTATGAGTGAGTCAGTTGAATCACTCATTCCACTGATTCATTCAAAAGACTGATTCATTTTAGGAAGTAAACAGAACTACTCTGCTTTGGAACTGTTTTCGTTTGACGGTGAAAAACATACATAGAGTAACTGCAATACTGGATATAAATGTAAGTTACTTCATACTAAATTCTTGTTTAATGAACAGTTAAGAAATACTTCTTTCATAATTTCGCTGTTGGTCTGAAAATCAGTGTGGCTGTCATTACCTGCAACATCCTGCACACTGTAGTTGTCCTGTGAGTGAGTTAATTAAAGGGATAGTGCACCCAAAAAACAATTCTGTCATACTCAGCCTTATGTCGTTCCAAACCCATAAGAACTTTGTTCATTTTCTGAACACAAATTAAGATATTTTTGATTAAATCAGAGAGCTTTCTGACCCTCCATAGACAGCAACACTACTGAAACTTTCAAGGCCCAGAAAGCTAGTGAGGACATCAGTGGTTCGACCATAATGTTATGAAGCTACGAGAATACTTTCTGTGCGCAAAGAAAACAAAATAACGACTTTATTCAACCATTTCTTCTCTTCCGTGTCAGTTGACACCATGTGTGCAGGAGAGCATCACGACGCATGCGTGTGATGCTGCTGACGCAAGAGTGGCGTTCTGATGTAGAAGCCGGATGTGCTGCGGCTTGTTTGCAAGCAGAGGAATGCACACACAGGTGTCGTTGTACTCTTGTGAGCGAGCAAGACTGACACAGAAGAGAAGAAATTGTTGAATAAAGTAATTATTTTAGTTTTCTTTGCGCACAAAAAGTATTCTCGTAGCTTCAGAAAAGTACAGTTGAAGCACTGATGTCACATGGACTATTTCAATGATGTCCTTACTACCTTTCTGGGCCTTGAACGTGTCAGTTACATTGCTGTCTATGGAGGGTGAGAAAGCTTTCGGCTTTCATCAAAAATATCTTAATTTGTGTTCCAAAGATGAACAAAGGTCTTATGGGTTTGGAACGACATGAGGGTAAGTAATTAATGACAGAATTTTCATTTTTGGGGCGAACTATCCCTTTAATATAAATGCCATTACTCGATCTTCCAGCAAACTTCTTTCTGGTTACGTATGCTGGACTTCTTCAATCATCTGCTTAAACCCCTCTTTTTTACATCATCCTCATCTTGCATCCAGTATTTATCAGTATTTTTCAATAATCCGTTTTACATGTATGGCACAATACGGATTAAAAGATCTGTCACGTAAACTTCTGTTTCACCACAAGCTGAGCGAGTGAGTGATTGAGTGAGTGAGTAGTAAGTGAATGATCAGGAAGTTGTCTCTTTGAATGTCTCTTTTGTGAGATATTTCTGATTTGCTTGGTCACTGAAGAAATAGGTTCGAGGGCAAAGGCTAGATGGTGTAGAGTTCATCCGCAGGTGTCTACAGACACAGACTCTCTCTTTCTCACACATGTATACTTTACACAAGAAGTTGTGTGTGATTTCGTCTACAAACACCATAAGGGCAGAAGTTTTGATGAAAAAAATGACACCTTTCTCAAACGTATCCTTGTTCGGCCTTGCATCACACACACACACACACACTTAACAAAATTTTGTCTCCTCACTATCCTGACTGGGTGGCTGAGGGCTGGGAAAACTGTGAAGGAGGATTTCCCATGAGCATTGGCATAGTGTTAAAGAGACACCTGTTGGGTTAAAACCCAAAGCCACCCAGGATAACATTCATTCCACACATATCATACACTACACTACACGTTTCAAGAGCACTGCAAGACCCTGTACAACCAAAGATTTAACTAAAGATCACAGAACATCATATTCTATCTGTGTGATTAGATCCAGTCTTGGACCTGACCTCCATTAGCAGAGAAAACAAGAGTTTCCCAGACTGATCAACAAGTGCACTGAAGATAACGACAGACAGGAGACAGGAGCAGCCTTCACTCCTCTCTTGTTCACATCAACATCCAAAGTTTCATACACACACAAACGACATGTGTTCACCTAAACATCTCATGTGAATAGAGCTCTGTGAGTTTTCTCGGTCTTTCCCAAGCCTGCACTCTCCATCTGCACTCTCTCCATGGACATTCAGCCATCTGCACACTGATAATTTTATTACATGAACAAGGATATGAAGCATTTTCAGTGTTCGTTATTTGATGTTCATGAAAGTTCAAAGAGTTCAAAGAATAATTCACAACACTTATCAAAACACGAAACGGGGTAGGGATAAAAAAAAAAAAACACAAGGTCAGTAGATGCATTTTTTTTCAAAGTAAGTGCTGTGTTGTGTGTGAGACACTGTAAAAGACACTAGAACAACAGTCAAGCATGTCCAGCACATTTACATAGAAAACCAATGGAAAAGTGATCCAATGGAACGTGTTTTGTATGAACAGCCCTTTAAACTAAAAATAACTAGACTTAGCATTTAAGACTAGAATTTGACAGAAAACAAAAATGCTTCGTTAAATATAATTAAATGTACTTGTATTGGCTGGTCACCATAACTGGTTTATAATAAACTATGACATAACTGCAGTGCATGAGTTAAACACATCTACAGTATTTGTAGCTGAATGTAATTAGTCAAACTATTTAATAAACAAACGTACCGGTTTTGGTGATATGCACTGTGGACCTGAATCGTGAACCTAATACACTATTTTAAAGCAACCTTTTTAACATGTAATTCTTCATATACTGTAAAGTTGTCCGAAAGCTATGTGGATATCATCATAGATCTGTGTTAATGTTTATGTTTATAATATAGAGACAGGGGGAATGGTTGACATGTTCATCTTCAGTATATGAGGGGCGAAGGTGCTCCTGTCACAGGTGGTATTACCACAGGGCTGTTTGTGTGTGTGTGTGTGTGTGTGTGTGTGTTCATTACGCACAGCTGCAAGTCCTTCAAGCTCAAAATATTCAAGTTCCTCAAGCTATAGAGACCCAGATAGAGTGTGAGAGATGATTCCAGTATAAAGATTGAGGAAGTGAAACTGGACCAAAAAAAAAAAAAAAAAAAAAAAAAATATATATATATATATATATATATATATATATATATATATGTATATATAAAATAAGATGTATGTGTTTGAATTACAAAGTGTCTATCCATTTGGATTACACAGTTTTACTTTAAAACTTAAAAGAAATAAAATAATAATAACAAAAAAATAAATAAAGATAAAAATAAATAAATAACAACCACGGCATAGTTTATGAATGAACTATTTGCATCTATTTGATATTATTTAAAACATGTAATTTTCATAATGCATTTATTAAAATAGAATCAGTATAATCTGTTCATTGTGAAAACAATTACATTCATTCAGTTAATTCATGATTAAAATATGGCTAGAAACATTCAGTTTATTTGTACTATTACAGAAAGCTTACATGTTTCATTTACAGTAGCCTATTTATGACTGACAAGTGTGCATCACATTAAGTTTAAGTATAGTAAACTTTAATCCAAATGGATAGAAATTTATTGTAATTAAAAAACATAAATCTTATATCTAGGCCTAAATATTTATTTGAGTGTGTGCCTTCAAGGATCCATTTATAAATACAGAGGCAAAAGCACAAAGCCTTACAGGTTTTTATTAGTTCTCAGTAACCTCTCAACACAAGTGTTGTATTCTTCTCCTCAAGCTCAGAAAACAATAATGAATGAGAAAACAGACATCTGGTATTCAAACATTTCTACCCCTGGAGCCATTTCAGCACCATTTGTGATCTTCTTCATCATGACATTACAGATTGCCACCTTCACCTGCTGTCAAGATAAAAGACGCCGAATGCTCTTTCCACCAAACATTAAACTTAAGTGACTTAATAACATATTATTTTCTCTTTATGCGTGAAAAATACACAAGAACGCCTCCCAATGTATATTATCTCCACAGAACAACAGAACGAGTTGTTACTATGGTGTCTAAAGTAAGAAAAAATAACAGTTAACCCACTTTTTACAGCATTTCTATTAATTTTTTAATGTAAAACAGGTCATCAGGGGCAAATACGCAAATCATCAGCACCTGACAAAACCCCCTGCCTCTGGTTCACAGCTGCGTGAGTTTGTGCCTATATGTGTGTGTGATGGCAGAAGGTTGAATGATGCTTTGTCGCCGGAGGACAAATTGCTTTGACATGTGTAACCTCAGAAAATATGATCGAAAACATCAACCGGCCTCATTGCTCTCTATCTACTTCCTCTTCCTAGAATAATCATCCCCTTCTCCTGCGTTTCTCCCCACCTTCATTTCTCATGACTCCTGTCTGCTTATTCCTGTGAAAGTCTCCCTCCCTCTCTTTCCCTTAATATCCCTCTTGGCCTCAGGAGGTGTTATGACAGTAAGGATGGAGTGTGTGAAGAGCAAGAAGGAGCATGAAGAGAGATAGTGCTGGGGGCGAGCTGGATGGAGGGGAGATGGGAGTTAAAAAGGTGGCACTGTTTAAGAAAGGTAGCCTGGAGAGACAGACATCAACCACCATTCGGCCTCCATTCAGACCTGCTCATCTAACCCGCCACACTAATGGTTGGGGGGGGGGGCATCAACACCAGTCAAAACAGGTAGCTGCCCTGATCCTGAGTAGCACACATAAACACACACTCACACACGTACAGACACCTATAATTACACACACCTGACCACAGTAGGCCTCTAAGGGACAGAAGAATGGCTAGATGTACTGGAAAAGATACTAAATTCACAATTTTTGAGGATGGAATCATATTATTTTTTCTTTCTTTCACCACAGCAGAAGTGAGGTGAATTGTAAATAATTGTAATTGAAAATTGTAAATCAAGTCCACCTGGGAAGGTTATGTTAATGAAATGTAAATTCATTATTGCAGAGTCTTATGCGTTCAAATAACTTTCATTGGAACAAGCAAACCTTTTCTGCATAAAATGCAACAAGATAATGATTAATAAAGAATAAAGGTTTTGCTTTTAATGTTTTTATTCAATTTGCTATAAATATACATTTTAAATATTATAAATATAAATATTATAAATATAAATGTTATATAAATATACATTTTTATCATAATTGCACAGTATTATTTGGTTAGTTGTTTCTTTTTTCTTTTTGACTGACACATCCCTTTATTTGGAAACTCTGGGCTTAAAAATACCCCAGAGTTTCCTACTCATAATTAAGACTTTTTATGAAGTAGGGTTTTTTTTTAGAATGGAATTTATGTAAAAATAAATAAATAAATGAAACCTGCATAAATACAACAACAACAACATATTTACATGTTGCACACAAAAATGTTTTAATTACAAACCAGAAAATGTAAATGACCTCAAACTGACACTCTCATGTAAGCTGATTCTCTAACAGACATCCTGTTAATTTATTTATTTCCACCCTTTTAGCTAGACATCATGCCAATCTTATTGCCATGTGTAAATAAAAGTAATCTGTTTCAAGGGATCATGAACTGTGAAATCAAAATTCCCTTGATCTTTTGATATATAAGCGGTCATTGTGCTATAAAAACTTTCTGTAAGTTTCAGATCTCAAAATGTACTTGTTATATTGAAGCCAGTCTGTGCCAATGTGCCACATTATGATGTAATAGTGTGGATAAGCACCACTTCCACAGAAGAAGATCAACGCCTGCTTCTACATCGCTGCCTGTTTGACCCCGCCCACTGATTCATGCATGTAGTACTTAGAAACCAAATGAAAAACTTTATCTGATGAACTTTACTTTTAATTAAATGCCAGACAGCATCAGTAAGAACTTGGTCCTTTGTTTTCAAGTCGTTTGATCTGTACTGTATTTATGATTGATATTTACTGAGTTCTTAGCCACGTCTATTCAAACAGAGCGTTCTGATGAGGGGCTTAAAAACAGGACAGAAAATAGCTTATTACTTCTAATTTATGATGTATTTTGATGTAAAAAATTTGATAATGTTATAGTGTACCTCAGAGAATAGTACAAAATAAAAAAATGAAGGCAGTTCATGACCCCTTGGTTTCAGTAAGAGTTTTTAAGAATGTCAAGTGTACATTTGAATAAAAACACCTTAATTACAACATAGTTTATAAAAAAGGTGTAAACATGAATAATCCGGCTGTGTTATTTTGTATGAAACTGACATGTCTTATTCTTTACGCATCTCTCTGTCTCTCTCTCTCTCTCTCTCTCACACACACACACACACACACACAGACCTGTCTCTAGAGAATTCAGTGATGACATTGTTGAGGTTTAACCACAGGGCAAAAAAACCCAATTTAGCGAAATCAATGTCACTTTCATCCACTCATTCTCTTCAAACTGTGATGAACAGGTCAACAAACATCCACCTCGTCTGTCTGTCTCCCTTTTGGAAATTTTGATATCATTATTCTTGTGTCTGTGTCTCCGGGCATGGGAGGCACCAGATCAGACCGGTGTGTTCAGATACAAGGTTGCGGAAACCAACATAATTAGACAAAGCTGGGACGAGCGAAAGGAGTTGACAAAATCTTGCCCCAAGAAGTTTTGTCATTATGTTCTTCCTGTCACTGACGCTCCATCAAGGGATGAAAGTTGACACACCTTACCCCAGGCCTCAAGCTGTAACCATACTATAAGAATGATGGTATTTGCTTTCATAAAATTACAATTGCTGCATGATTCATGTTTCACATAAATGATGAATGGGATTAAGGTTTACATTAATAGCTGTCATTTAAAGGGCTTTATGGAACAGATTTCTGAATGTAGAGATCTTATTGGAAAAATAGCCTACCTGAAGTCACATTGTTTGAGATTAAAGCTGGTTGCTAATCGCTGTTCACATTCTAATCTAAACATTCAGATCTTCCTTACAAAAAGTTAACCCTATAATTAGCCTATAGTTCCCACCAAAATACAGGGCTGTGTTTTTGCACAGGGACAAAATTTTGTTGTTATGTTTTATGTCTATTTTTTATGTCTCTTTCGGCATTTTGTAACATCTAGCTATTTTTGTAACTTTAGTATTATTCTGTAATTAGTTAATGGTGTGCATCTTATAGTTAAAATTTCAGTTCATGTTTAATTTACAAATGATCTCTATTGTTGATGATGAATTAGTAATTAGCATAAAGGCTTCTTACCCATGTGTCATTTAGTCTCATTGTACCTTTATAGAGAACTGTATAAGTAAAGGTAAAATCTTTTCCTCAAAATTAATTCACAGACATAGATGTATTCCTTATAGACTATATATTAGGACTGAAGAATAACACCCGCTTTTACTAATGTCACCTCAAATAAAATAGACCTAATATTGTAGGCTATTATTAATTTAATTCTGGTTGATGGTTTCATTTTTGGTTTAGCTACTTTTTCAAGACTATTCTTTATTCCAATAATAAAAAAGCCATTAAGACTGTAGCCTATCTATATGCAAATCTTTACACTTATTTCTATAATTAGCCTATTAGTCTGCCTCTCCCTGGTTGTGTGTTTTCTTTCATTTATAGCCTATTACTCTAGTTCTGAATGTGTTTCAACCTTTGTCTTACTAACGATCTAAAAAATTAGCAATGCTGAATACCATCCTAACTAACTAAATTGAAATAATAGGTCTAATATTGAATCCCATCCGCCACTGCAGGCGCTCGCGGTGTGTTTTCAGTCAGGCGGAGAGGGCGCCTAAAAGAGGTCCTTTTTCCTGGTGACGTGTATGCTTGATAGCGATATGTGAAACTAAACGAAACGGAGGAAATAAAACATTGCATAACTTTCCTTTAAAGCCTTTTTACGGTGTTTTTAGTGGCCTCCTTAACCGTCACTGAAGATGGAGACGCTTTACCATCAGACCAATAAGTGAGTATGTTCACACTGCTGGTAATTTAGCTAGCTTACCAGTAAACATAACTATTTAATGCTCGGGTATCTTTCGTTTTCATAAGCTCGGTGTAACATGTAACAAATAAAGGGCTCTTTGAAATATATAGTATGGAAATAGAATATAAGCTGCTTTGGTCTGACAACATCTGTTAAGTGAAGATGATGTTATAAGCTTCCTCTTTATACTTTCTGTTTATGACTCTCAGTAAGGAGGTTTCGTTGATATTATGCTTTCATTACGGCCTGTCAGCTGGTTTAATTCATCAAACGCGTGGTTGTACTGTAAGTAAGGTACAGCTTGTATAATGCTATTATCTGTCTGACAGCAGACGTCTCACTAGATAGCTGGACATCCATAGGGCCCTGATGTGTCTAACATTCATTCATTCATTCATTCATTGAATAATGACTTTAATCATGTACAGTGTATTTAACCCCCTCTCTCTTCTCACTTATCCGTGTCTTTAACTTGTAGACAAATTCAGGAGGTTCAGTCTCACATGGGACGACTGGAGACAACAGACCGACAGTCAGTCCACTGTAAGTATGTGTGTGTGTGTGTGAATAAAGATCCTCAATCAGTCACAGAGACGACAGGATTCAAATAGGACACGTACTCCAAAACATACTGACAATTAGAGCTGGGCAGTGTGGTTTATGAATATGTATATCATCCAAAAGCAGCTTCATTATTCCACATTAGTAGTTTCTGCCTGAGCTTACCATTTCTGTCTCAAGCCCTTGAACTGTATTTATTAGATAAATGGCAAGCAGAATGGGAAGAGTGTCAAAATAACAAATTATTTGAAATAAATGCTGTTGTGGGAAAAATATGCATCTACCGTATACTTGCAGTACACATGTAAATACTATATACAAAATCTGAACAGCTTGATTGTTTTATATCATCGCAGAATGTAAACTATATTATCTCTCCAGCTCTGATCTGCTAAATGCGACTCTAAGGCATGAAGATATTAAAATATTATAAATAGTAACATCATGATTTTCTGTAAAGCTGTTTTGAAACAGCATTGTTTACTTCACATTTAAATTTACTTTACATTTAAATCCAGACATGACCAAGTTGTTTGCACAAGGTGTCATGTAGGTCACACCAGACTGATTCATGGGTATTTAATGAAGGGCGAAGAACCACCAAAATGTCAATATTTTAGCACTACATTGATCGTAAAACATGTTTTTGTCATTAAAAACACAATTTTTAATGACATGAGACAATATTTTTTATTTGGACGAACTTTGAAGGACTCATTTTGTAAGATGGACCCAGATAAACTTTAACAATTTTCATCACAGTATATTTAAAGAATCTTTTATGGAGTTATGTATAAATAAAAAGTAGAATTTAAAAAAATGTTTGTACTTATTGTATTTTTTGTTGAATTTGGATCTGCCATTAAATAGTCTGTGAAGCTGATATGGCAATAAACTTAAATTCAACCAACCATTTCTATTAACGTATAGTTATAATTAACGTAATTACACGATTATCCTACTCTCAGCTGTTTGTTGATATTTAATCACTATATAAATTTGCATCTTTATTCTTTTGCAACATATTAAAGCACTAAGAAAGTGCAAGACGTAACACCAGTTATTCTAATGTGACATATATCGAGTCCAGGGTTGCTTTTCCCAAAAGAATTGTAAACCCAAGTAGTCTGTAGAGACCATATCGGTTTAGGCCAGGGTTCCTCAAATCTTTCCCTGGAGGGCCAGTCTGCTGCAGAGTTTAGCTCCAACCCTGATCAAACTCACCTACCTGTGATTTTCTAATGATCTTGAAGACTCTGATTAGCATGCCCAGGTGTGTTTGATTAGGGTTAGAGCTAAACTCTGCAGGAGCGGGCCAGATTTGAGGATGCCTGGTTTAGGCCTACAGTGCTTTTGGGAAACCCATTAGAGATCAGTTAGCAGCTGTCTCTTTGCCTTATTTACACATGTGTACTGATTAACATTTTCGATTTTCGATTAACATAACCGCCACGACATCCACTACATGTTGTCCATGACCTCCTAATATGGTTTCAGTGATCATATTGCAAAAATATTTAGACCCCATTTACCCAGGTATTTTCCATTTGTGATCGGATAATCAAGTTGTAAAACTGCACATGAACTGGGTCCAAGCGATCTGCTTTGAGCGGCAGGCCGAGTCCTCGTGGTGCCACTGAGCAGCTGATTGTTCTGTAGAGATGGAGCTTATGCAGAGAGCCAGGCTGGTGCCACGGCAGGAAGGACAGGGAGGAGTGATGGGGTGGGGGCATGGAGACTCATGGAGTGCTGTGGTGTGTGTGTGTTTGAGGTGGTGTTGTGGCTCTTTGGTGAGTCTGAATAAGATAACCGTCTCCTACCCATGCCGGTGACATCATAAGAGATGCCATAGGCGGGAAGGATGCATAACGCATGCATAGGTTTGTCTGTGTGTGAGTGAGTGTGAGATTGCATTGTCTCAGAGGGTGGGGGTCAGGGCAGACTGCATGTGTGATAAAACTTTCCCACCAGTCTGCGGTTCTCTCCAAGGAAGCGGCACTCATTGCCAATCAGCGACTCTGCTTGTCAATGCTTGATTCTCTCTCTGCGCCTGATACTTATACTCATATACTCGTTGCAGCTTAGTGCATACATTTGTTATAATGAAATAAATGTCCTCATTTCCCCTTACTTTTACATTAAGATTACTTTTGTGGCCATCTAGCACTCATTTAAGGTTAATATTTAAGAGTTTAATAACGCTGTTAAATGTAAGCTTTTGCAAATCTCAGAAAGAATTCCATTTTTATACTGTGTACATTATAATGTTGTGATGCCTAAATTCACTTGTAGCAATTAAAATGGGTATTACAAAATGTAAACATTGGTGCATCCCTGATTTTAACCTTTTTCTTTTTTTAAACGTAGCTAATTGTTTTAAACAAATTTTTTTGTACATACACTGTTATTTAGAGGTTTGGTGTCTGTAAGATATATTTGAAAAGAAATTAATACTTTTACTCAGCAAGTATGCTTATATTGATGTCAAGCATCAACAATGATACTAATAAATGTTTCTGGAGCCATAAATCAGCATATTATAATGTTTTCTGAAGGATCATGTGGCACTGCATCACAGGAATAAATTACATTTTAAAATCTATTAAAATAGAAAACAGTAATTTTAAAATCATAATAACAAATGCATCGGCATAAGGGATTTATTTCAAAAGCATTAATAAATCTTACAGACCCCAAACTTGAATTTTAGTTTAAGTATTTTGTGATGTGCTTGATACATGATTCCTATTTATGTTATGTTTCTGATTCTTGTGTTTTCCTGCAGTACTTGAAAATGAACTTCAAGCAAGAATTGATCAAATCTTTAATCAGCTGGAGCGACTTGAGATGCTAGCCAGTAAAGAGCCGCCAAACCGCCGGCAAAATGCCAAACTGTGAGTGCGTCAGTAGAAATATCCACTAGTGCCTTATTCAATCATGCAAAGGTCCAGTCCTTGTCTTGATCCGAGGTTGCTTTCAGGAGGATAGGCAACTAGAGCAAAATATCCTTGCTGTCAGAAGATTAAATTAGTATCCAATTTGATCTGTAATCATTAACCAGTGTATGTGGAAGCTGGACTATAGTATTGGTGGATAGATGGCTACCTAAACGTTGTAGGTTCAAAGATCAGGGGATTCATGAGCTTCTGCAATCGTCTCTACCATGACATAACTCATAAGAACTTGAGTTGCTCCGTCCTTGTAGTAAATACATAATGTAAGTTGTTTTGAATGAGAGGGCCTCCGCCGAATGAAGAATAATGTGAGGTGATGAAGGTGAGGAGTGTTTGTGTTGTATGCGCCCCGTGGCAGTGGGATCCAGTGAAAACATTCTGTCTGCAGTCACGTCATCACCAGCATTCCTGCCATGTGTGGCAAAGCCCGGCCAAAGCACTGCACAAACACACCTGAGGCCAACACACCTGTTACACTCACTCACAAAACAACGAATAACGTAAAGAACGGACTCTTCTTGAAGAGTGTCTTTATGACTGTGTGTGTGTGGATGATCTCAAACACGCTATACAGAAACAACACGAGTCTAACAATGTGAATTCTTTGGCCATTTTTGTCATTTAATTGATAGTTATATCTTTATCTGTTCCAATACCGTACATGTTTTTATGTATTTAGTCAAAACTGGCACAGTCAACCCATTAGTTCAAATTTGTACTTGTCCTGTAAATATTTTCATTGACCCTTCAACTAAATTTAGCATTTTTCAAAAGATTTTATATAATTTTGAAAAAATAAATAGCATTTTTAGCAATATGATGATTTGAATTATTATATAAATAATAGTACTTTTTAAATAATAGCATTTATATATATATATATATATATATATATATATATATATATATATATATATATATATATATATATATATATATATATATATATATATATATATATATATATATATATATATATATATATATATATATATATATATATATAAAATAACAAACTATTTTGAATAAAAAATTAATTTGATTTTTCGTAATGTTACCATTATTACACTGTGTGCAGAATTATTAGGCAAGTTGATATTCTGGTCATATTTTTTTTCCAACAATCTTAATAACTACTATTGATTTTGTTTTTAATAATTTATAAGTGATATATAATTGTCCATGAAGGCTGATAGTCAGAAACTTCTTATTTCAGGTGTGCAGAATTATTAGGCAGGTTTTCCTTTACAGATAAAATGAGCCAAAAAAGAGATTGAACTCAAGAATAAAAGTAAAAAAAATTATTAAATGCCCATGAGAAGGATGCAATACTAATGCAATAATAGAATTAGCAAAGTTAAGGCATTGGGCAGCGAAATGCTCATTGGGTCAGCACGGTCAGAAAAAACAGGTAAATACAAAATTGATAGTAGTTACTAAGATTGATGTGGTTTGGAATTGGTAAAATGTTCTTGGAAAAAAAATATGACCAGAATATCAACTTGCCTAATAATTCTGCACACAGTGTAGAATTGGTATTAGTGCTGGACAATGATTAATTGCATCGAAAATAAAAGTTTTTGTTTATATAATACATGTGTGTGTGTACTGTTGCATCAACCAAACAAGGCCTGCGGGCTGCTGTGTGGTCTGAAAGACACTCACTGTGTTTTTCTTTCTGTAGGCGTGTTGATCAGTTGAAGTATGATGTGCAGCATCTCCAGACAGCCCTGAGGAACTTCCAGCACAGACGTTACGCTCGCGAGGCTCAGGAGAGAGAAAGAGAGGAGCTGATGAGCCGAAGCTTCACAACAAACGTCAGTAGACCACACACACGTTCTTCTGCGTAGTTTCTGCCAAGACTCTTTCTCCATCACTCATCAGTCTATAAACGTACATCACACTACAAAGAAGGCATTATGATTTTGACAGTGCTGTGTGCTTTTTATGTGTAGGATGCAGACACCTCCATCCCTATTGATGAAACCCTGCAGTTTAGTAGCAGTCTACAAAACGCTCACAGAGGAATGGACGACCTGCTGGGCTCTGGCTCCAGCATCCTTAACGGCCTGAGAGACCAGAGGAGCACGCTTAAGGTGTGTGTGACGCACACAACACAGGGTGGATTCAACTCTAGACCAGGAAGGGGAATTTTTTCCATTCTCTTATCAGGGTGTTACAAATAGTGCTCGACTGATTGTTGATAAAGTGCTGATAGCTGATATAATACAAAATGAAATGTAGACCGCAATAATTAACACTATCAATATATCCGTTTTCAATTAAATTAAGAGTGTTTTCATTTAATTTAACCTTGTTTATTTTAACAGTAGGTGTTGGAGTGTTGAGTCGTAGTCATTATTTTAGTATTATTTATATACTATTATAGTAGGTATTAATATTTTGACCTAGGCTTCATTTTATATTTGAATTTCTTATAGTATCTGTGATTTTGCCCTTTTTTTCATTTATTTGTATTTATTTATTTTTGATTACTTTTATTTCTGTTTTAGTGATCTTAGTATTTCAACTTATTTTATTTCATTTAATTACCAATGCAACATTTACAATTTTTTCATCATATTTATGTTTTATTTCCACTGCTTGAATTAAGGGAAACATGTCAGTTTTAGCTAACAATGAAACCAGTGGTTTGAGGTCATGCATGCACATATAGACACTGACTGTGTGTTTCCAGGGAGGAGCGTGGGCTCTTCCTGAAGCTCCTGATTATCACAGAGCGCGAGAGACCGTCTCTGCCTGATTCTTTTGGTGTACCTCAGATATTTTACAATCTGTTGCTCACTGTATTCAAAGAGGAAACAGTACTATTCGAAAACTGCAATTTTTTTTTAAAAATCAGATTCATTGTAACGTTCCACACTTTCTGTTTTTTAGGGTACCCATAAAAAGATGTTGGATGTCGCAAACATGTTGGGTTTGTCGAACACAGTCATGCGTTTGATTGAGAAGCGAGCATCGCAGGACAAGTTCATCATGATGGCTGGAATGCTGGCTACTTGCTTTGTCATGTTCCTGGTTGTGAAATACCTTAGCTGAACTCTCCCAGCTTTAGCCGACCCTGCTGCTCGTTCGCGTCAGTGGTTCATTCCGATTTTCATGCCACATGCATCACATCTATGAAAAATGCACAGGTGTGCTGAAAGAAAATCACAGAACTGCCTCTTTGCAGGATGACTGCCACTCTCAACATCACTAATCTTTTGTGTCTCTAGTCTTTCTTCTTCAACTGTATTTTTAAAGACATTGAATCCTTTCGTAACTTTCCTCTGTTGATTCTGAAATAAGCAGTAAATTTGTGTGACTGCTCTTTATTTTGGAGTCTAGACTGAACTAAAATTCTCTAAAATTAAATTTATTCTCACGGTATTCTAGAAGTATTAGAGCAAATAATAATTAAAGACATTTAGATTTAAAATGCGTAACGGTTAGTGAATCGGTCTGTTATCTGGCTCTTCATTGCCACCTTCTGGATAACAAACCAAAAATGTTTGGTTACTCAGTGCTTCGTTTGTACTTGTATTGTTCATAACGCTTCTAACCTGTAAATACAAATTTGTGTGCAATAAACTCAAGTAGCATCCAGCTGCCCTGAAATGTAAAACTCTACACTTGTTTCATGCCGCTAAAGTGTGAGCGTGTACGCCTGGATCTACACAGGAGCCACAGCCTCTGGCAAACAGGAAATGAGATGTCTTATTGGACATCTGCTGCATGGATCTTGACGCTGTATGCGCACATTCACACATGCTCAAGACCCCAGCAGCATAATCCTCAACAATATCCTCCTGCAACAGTCATACATCATTTCTGTCTTTGCAACTGTCATTGAAATTCCTGTGTTGACCAAGAGGATAAAATACTATTAGCAAAAAACAATGTGAAAGTTAACAAAAAGAGTCACCTGCACCTCTTTTTCACTGTAGTCAGTGTCACACAGACTCAGTGAGATGCGACAGATTTATGCAGCCATTAATACTTATATCGACCAAACACTGATTTTAAGGTCTTAAAATCTCGCCTCTGTAAACAGAGGTAATTGAAAGCATAGAATATTCTTAACATAGAATATTACTTCCTTCAAATGATTCCTGGTGAATGTTTTGCAATAACAAAGGATCCAGAAAAGCTAAGGCCTTTGATTCCCCTCCAACAGTGCCATCTAGTGTTTAAAGCCGAGACTGCTGTAAAATTTGGGTGAACTACTTCGGGGTGAAAAATTAGCCTATCTTGCCAAAGCCTTAGTAAATATTACTTTTACACAAATACACCTACAATAAAGATAACTGTTACAATTTCAAGTTACCTGATATGGTTTAAAAGACTAGATTTCGTAACAAAAATGTTGGACGGCCTCGTTCCACAGTGAAGTAAGTAAATCCTAGGTGCTGTTTGTGTGATTTTCGATCATCGTATGTACAGAAATAAAGTAATTCTGGTACATTTGAAATGCTTTTGTTTGATTGTTAAAATGTTTAAAACTCGTTTAAAAGTTCCTTGTGTCAGGATCAGGATCCGCATAGGCTTTATTGTCATTTGACTGGCAAAACAGACTATTTTTGTATGTTACTTTATCAGGTTCTTACTACGTCTACCAGAGCTTATTTTATTTGTCCAATGAAATCAGATCCAGGCACAGATGTCTCACAGATGGCATGTCCTCTTCTGATGGCTTGAAGCTGGGTTTGCACTTCCTGGGGTTCACCGCTTCCTAAGCAGTGAAGGACAGGTCATGGTGGTTTGCAAAATAAATAGCCTGTCATTAAAGAGTGAAATTTTATTTATTCTGCCTCTATATCTACCTTGTTTTAGTGCAAATATCTTGTGGTGCTGATGTTCAAATTATGGCTTTTTTGGAATGTTAGTGCAAGTTAACCTGAAATCTGCAGCTGTACTATGCAACCATAGAGTGTGGTGTGCTGCAGGAACATTTTCATACTATGTATATAGATAAATGAATCACACCTGTACACCAGAATTACAAGTCAAAGTTTTTATTTGCTGATGCATCAAGGAGGATTTAAAAAAGCTAATGTCATTGCTGCCATTTACAGTACAATTCATGTCAACAAAAGTTTTGCCACATTCTGCTGTCCCTCCACTTTCCAAAGACACTCCTGACCTTGGTAGTACCAGCCCTGATCATCTTTACATATGCTTTTCCACCCATTTTTCATTTCATTATTTTTATTAGCATTTTTAAACCGGTGTTACAAACCTTTATTTTACATAGTTTCACTACGTTAACTTTATTTACATTTAACTAATTGTACAGAAAGAAAACATTTTCCAAAAACAAAAAAAGAAAAATAATTTAAAATCAAATAGAAAATAAAATTATTGCAGAATACTACAATCATACAGTTGTTACAAGATGCAAAAACAGCATCTCAAAATATACATTTTTCAGTGCAAGATTTCACAATTTCAATAACAAGGAATGGGAACCTTCAAATCCCAAAGTGTAACCTGTTATGCAGTTTCAACAGCCTGTGACATTATAAAACTTTTGACATCAACATGTATGATGTCTGTTCCGTTCACTATTTTTGGAAAATTTATATCGATTTACAACCAACCAGCAAAAACAGCTTAACACAGTTGAGTGCTGAGTATGGCTTTTATTTGAATCATCTTGTTCATATTTTGTGACACCCTTTGATCAGAGTATGGTACAACGGTTTCTGATAATTGGTATAAGCTGAAAATGATCAAATATTACAATATTTCAGCAAACCAATCATCAGTTTATCACACCCTGCTTTTGTATAGCAGGCTGAAGTGTATCTTTGCATATTCATACAACAAGTTAATAAATTCTGCAACTTTTATGAATGCTTAGTACACAGAAAAACAAGTCTCAAAAAATGACCCTCAAGACCACCCATATCAACTGTAGCAAACCACGCTAAAAGCCTACAACAAAGATCTTGATTATGGCTTCAGCCAGTGAGCTTCTGGATATGTATGTATGTATGTATGTGTGTGTGTGTGTGTGTGTGTGTGTGTGTGTCTGTATATATGTGAATATACACATACACACATTTATATATACACACAGACATACACACACATATATATATATATATATATATATATATATATGTATGTATATATATGTATGTGTGTGTGTGTGTGTGTGTATGTGTATGTATATATATATATAAAACACACACACACACACATTGGATAAATGAACAAAAATTTATGACATACCATAGAAAACAAAACAATATGCCAGTGGTTTCCTAGTTGTAAGATCCACATCTTGGACTATAAACCAACTCTTGCAACTCATACTCCTTGTGTGAATATATATATATGATGTTACATACATCAACCTGCCAACCTAGCTTCTGGTTCAGGCCATTACAATCTCAAATGCCAGCCAAGAAGATCGTATTCTGTCCTCAATTTAAATGTACTCCTAAACAGCCCTGTTGAGGTCACCCTAAGGTAGCAGAGCACGTAGGAGGACAGCGTGTCGCCAGATCGTGTCAAACGCTAGCTAAAACTTCTTAGCTATGCACACTGCTGGGCCAGGCCCTCCCTTTGAGAGAAGATGGATTTTCAGGAGCCATGGTTTGGAGGGTGCTGAAGGTCCTGCCCTGAGAAGATAGGGTGAAGTAGTGGGTGTAGCTGTAGGGCAGCCGCTGCCGCAGCAGCGCCTGGCCTAGGGGCGAAGAGAGTGGGGTAGAGGGCATGTGGGACGTGGTGTAGAGCAAGAGGGGTGTGATGGAGTGCCGAGGCCGGTATGATATGTATAGGTTGGCCTGAAAGGAAGGCAGTGTGGTGGGCTGGAATCAAGCCGGCGTGTCCTAAAGAGTGACCCAGTGAATGACCCAAAGAATGGCCCAATGGTGACAAGGAGATAGGGGTTAGATGATGTTGAGGTATGTGGTGCACCTGGGCTAGCTGGGCATGGTGGGGATGATGTGGGTTATGGGCATGGATGCCCATAGCAGCAGCGTGGTGCTGCAGGATGGCATGCTGGACTGTGGTAATAGAGGTAGCAGAAGCTGCAGAAACTGTGGGTTGTTGAATGTGGATAGGCTGCAGTGTAGCTGGTGGGGGCGGTGGCGCAGGAGCAAGGTTGGCCGCTGCTGCCAAGTTAGCTGCTGCCGCCGCAGCAGCTGCAGCTGAGGGGAAGGTCTTCACCTGCTTGGCTAACAGTTGCTGTTGAATGTGCTGTTGAGCTGCCTGCTGCAACTTGCTGTATTTCTCCACTTCCTCTGGGGTAAAGGTGATTGGTTGACTTTCTAAAGGTGCAAGACCATCCTCTTCAGGTTCCATGCCCATTTCCCCATCCTCCATGTTGGGAGGGTAACCAGGGTAGGAGTGCATAGTAGGCTGCTGACCCATTTCGGGCCCCATTAAATGTCCATCCAACATGGGATTGTTGGGGTCTTGTCTGGGTTCACCTTGGTATTGAGACATCATCATTGCTGGATCCTGCTCGTATTGTGGTTGAGACTCATGAAGGGCTGGAGGGTCAGATGGTGGATGTCTGGTCTCCTCAGACACAGCAGCATTTGATACAGCCTCCTCCAATTGCTGCTTTTGTTGTTGCTGCTTTTGTTGTTGAACTGGTGGCTGAGGTGGAGGAGGAGGAGGGGGGGGAAACTCACGAATGGGTTCTACCAGGATAACTTCATTACTATCCGAATTTTTCCCTTTCTCTGACTTTTCGCCCTCGGTTGAACGCGTAAGAGGAAGTAACGGTGGCTTCTTTCCTGCTTGGAGCTTGCCAAAAAGGGGCAACATACTTTTGTTTCCAAGGGCAGGGGGGAGCTTGGGCCCGAAGTATCCCTGTGGAGGGTCCTTGATCTTGAGGCCTGTCTTGGTGCCAGTACCAGATTCATCCCCTCCTTTTTTAGATTGGATTTTCTCCAAGAGTTGTCGAGCTGTGAATGAATTTCGATGTTCTGCTGCCCCTCCTCCCTCCTTTGAGGAAGCTCCACCACCTCTTGTTCCTTGTGCCGATGAAGAGTTGCTGTTTCGGGTTTGTGTGCGGGAAGAGGACCTAGGAGACTGGGAACGGTAGATTCGTGACCGGTTGAAATCCCGCCGCTGCGTCGAGCTGTCAGATCGCCGGCTGTGACCGTGCCGATGTGGAGAGCCCTTGGTGGAGCTAGATGAACGACTAGCGGAGCTACGGCTGCGACTGTAGCTGCTGCGTCTGTAAGAACGAGCGCTGCTACTCCTACTGCTACGACTGGAGCTGCGACTACTGCTCCGTTGGTGTCTCCGTCGATGATGCTTTCTGCGGCTGTGTGAGCGTGAACGTGAACGGGAGTCCTCTTCTGAAGATGATGGGGTGTAACGTCGTCTGTGAGATCGCCCACTATCACGCCTTTCATAGTCTGAGTCAGAGGAAGGTCTTCTTGATCTGCGGCGGCGTCCTTCATCACTGTAGTCACTGTAACTGTCTGAATAGCTATGGCTACGGCGACTGTAAGCACTGCTCCCTGCTGAGGAACGCTCAGAGCTACTTGAGTAGGATCGACTGCGTGTCTTTTGACCTCTGTGGCGTCTATGGTTGTGGTCTCCTCGACGAGACGACCTACTACGTGAACGTCCTGATCGTCCAGAATCGTCACTGCGGTGTCTTCGCTGCTCACGTGGTGGCGTGGAGCGACGGCGAGCTGGTCGAGAACGTTGAGAGGATGATCCACCATCCTCCTCGCTGTCACTACTTGGAGGTCGACCTCCACTTATGCTCTTTTGGGCTGAGGCAGAGCAGGAGGCGGCAGGTGTGTTGGTGTCAGGTTTAAGACGCTTAGAACCATTGTGTTCCTCTGTAGAGCTAGGCTTTCCTGCACTGGTTTCCTCAACTCCAGACCACTGAGACATTTTGTGGGAACGTTTTCTCTTTCCTCCTTCATTGGATGTGCTTACTCCCGATGACTGAGCAGTGGCTACTCCATCTTTGTCATCCTTGTCTTTCTCTTTTTCCTTGCTGTCACCTCCCTCTGCTTCAATTTCATCAGTGCTACGTGGTTTATTTTTGCTTTTCTTTCTTTTGTGTTTCTTCTTCTTTTTAGTTTTCTCTCCTGGAATCTCATTTTCTAACTCCCCCTCCGCTGCTGCTTTTTCTTTACGTTTGGAACGCTTGCTTGACTTCTTGTGTTTCTTCTTCTTTTTCTTTTTCTTGGACCCTGCAGACACATCTTCATTACTTTGTAATTTCTGCTCATTGTTCTCACTCTCAGCACCCTGCGCTTTCAAGGATGATTGTTCTTTTTGAACTGTACTGGATCCTGCAATCGTTGTAGCAGCAGTGCAGACCTCTCCACTAGTGGCAGGAGTACTGTCTGTGTTTTCAGGCTTAGACCCCTCTCGTCCTTCAGTGCTAACTGGCTTGGCAGGTTTGCTGTTTTTGCTTGCCCAGTTTCCTTTGTTTCTTGACAGTTTGAAATCAAAGTAAAGAGGATTACAACTGTAGGAGAGGGACGGCTGAGCCTTAGTAAACTCCAACAATTCAGAAGGCCACTGCAAGGTGGTGCTTTCATCCTTACTTAGCACAGGAAAGAAAGGCCCAGTTGGCATGCGGGGACCTGTGTCTGTAGGCTCGGGCGTTACTTGCTTGGTATCAGTTTGTTGGGACGAGCTATCCACCACTGCTGTATCACCTTGCCCTACAGGTGCACTACCTGATTCTTCCTCGGCCTTGACTGTAGCTGATGTGGGATTTGTGTTTTGTGCCTGTGGTGGTTCATTCTCAGTGTCTTTTTCAGATGTGCAGCTGCTGACTTTGATATGTTTTTGCTCTCCGTCATTACCTGCTGCTGCCTTCTCATCTTTCGCTCCATCTTCCTCCTCCTCCTTGCTATCACACTGGTCTGAAGCCTTCATGAAAAGCAGAAACTGGAAATGCGGCTTGACACGACAATGTGCAGGTGGTACATAATGGTAATACTGTGGTTCCTGTCCAGAGTAACCTTCCTCCTTTTTCATCATCATCTTCAGTTTGTTCAAAGTCGAGGCCAGGGAACCCCCATCATCTGGTTGTGACTGCTCTTCCTCACCCCCACTACTTCCACCACCACCACCACCTCCTCCTCCTCCTCCTCCTCCTCCTCCTCCTCCTCCTCCTCCTCCTCCACCACCTCCACCTCCACCTCCACCTGCTGCTGCTGCTTGAGGGATATCAGTGGTGGATGCCACACCTACATCCTCTTCTCCAGTCTTTTCTCCTCCCTCTTCCTGACCTTCTTCTCCTTCCACTGTCTCCTCACCATGGTCTGCAAACACAGCGGCAGCCGTCTCAAGTTTGACTGGGGCTTTCTTAGCAAAAGAGAAGGAGACACTCACTTTGGGAGCCTGTGAGCCTCCAGAAGGTATTGGAGAAGAGCTAGCTTTGTTAAAACTAAAGCTGATGGAAGGGCCTGTTCTAGGGGAGCCTTGACCACTAACACTACAGATTCCCTTATCTTCAATAGCCTCTGTGTTGGTGTCCACTGTCATAGGCACGCCATCCATGGAGTCTTCTCCCTTTTCTCCATCTACTGCCACTGTGGTAGGTTTAAACATAGGACCACTACCAGGGACACTGCAAAATAAAATAAAGAATGCGATCTTATGCTACAACTAGCAACACTCCCTTAAAAAAACATTAGAAGTTCTGCTCAATTTTACATACTGGTCTTGCTGTTTCCTCTGTTCGGCCAGTTCATGAAGCCGCCGCAACATCTTCTCCTGTTTCTTGCAATCCTTCCTGGAACGAGAGGACACATTCCGGGCAAATTCTCTCTGCTTCAGCTCCTTCAGTCTCTGTAGGATTAAACAGAGAGGAATAAGAATGTGTTATGAGATGTAGCATCACAAATCAAATTGATCTTTGAATGTGAAGAAAATTATTCTGTGTTCAAATTTGTTAAAAGTTCAAGCTGTTAAGTAGTCATGCCGATGCAAATCTCTCATACCTGCTTGTGTGCATGATCGTAGGAGTTGATGTGATTGTCAAACTCCTGATGTTTCTGGTATTGCTTATCACACAGTTCACAGTAGAAATTGGCCCTCAGTTCCTCTAAAGCTTTAGCTATGGCTTTTTCCTTCTCCGCATAATCCTGCAAAACACAGAACAACATCATGAAATATTAATGGACTGAGGGGTTGAATGGGGTTGGAAAACTGACTTGCATAGGCAATTTTTGGCATTAGTGGCAGAGGTAAATAAACATGTCGAGTTATGTACTGCATACGTAGGATAGTTTGTCAAAAGACATTTTGTTTGAGTGAAGGAGAATGCAGCATACATATTAACAACATGTTTATATCCTCAAACACTACACAGCTTTAGAGAGAGACACTTTGCTTAGGTTACCCACAGTTATCCTAAATTATGTTTTTGTATGTTTGTTTGTATGTGGTTGAGCTGCAGTGGAACAAGAGAAGCTTTGTATCTGTCCAAGCATAGTGACTGACAAATCAATCTCAAACATTCACAGAATTTTAACTAGATACGACTCATGGCTACTCAATGACGAGAGGGAATTGGGGAGGACTGGAAAGAAAGAAATTATGTGCATAGGTTTGACCAAAAAATGTTTAAAGGGGACATCAGATGCCCATTTACCACAAGTTGATATGATTCTTTTGGGTCTTCATGAAATGCCTGCCACATACAGGTGCATCTAAATAAATTAGAATATCGTGGAAAAGTTCATTTATTTCAGTAATTCAACTCAAATTGTGAAACTCGTGTATTAAATAAATTCAATGCACACAGACTGAAGTAGTTTAAGTCTTTGGTTCTTTTAATTGTGATGATTTTGGCTCACATTTAACAAAAACCCACCAATTCACTATCTCAACAAATTAGAATACTTCATAAGACTAATAAAAAAAAAAATTTTTAGTGAATTGTTGGCCTTCTGGAAAGTATGTTCATTTACTGTATATGTACTCAATACTTGGTAGGGGCTCCTTTTGCTTTAATTACTGCCTCAATTCGGCGTGGCATGGAGTCGATCAGTCTGTGGCACTGCTCAGGTGTTATGAGAGCCCAGGTTTCTTTGACAGTGGCCTTCAGCTCATCTGCATTGTTGGGTCTGGTGTCTCTCATCTTCCTCTTGACAATACCCCATAGATTCTCTATGGGGTTCAGGTCAGGCGAGTTAGCTGGCCAATCAAGCACACCAACACCATGGTCATTGAACCAGCTTTTGGTACCTTTGGCAGTGTGGGCAGCTGCCAAGTCCTGCTGGAAAATGAAATCAGCATCTCCGTAAAGCTTGTCAGCAGAAGGAAGCATGAAGTGCTCTGAAATTTCCTGGTAGATGGCTGCGTTGACTGTGGACTTCAGAAAACACAGTGGACCAACACCAGCAGATGACATGGCAGCCAAAATCATCACTGACTGTGGAAACTTCAAACTGGACTTCAAGCAACATGGATTCTGTGCCTCTCCACTCTTCCTCCAGACTCTGGGACCTTGATTTCCAAATTAAATGCAAAATTTACTTTCATCTGAAAAGAGGACTTTGGACCACTGAGCAACAGTCCAGTTATTTTTCTCCACAGCCCAGGTAAGACGCTTCTGACGTTGTCTCTGGTTCAGAAGTGGCTTGGTAGCCCTTTTCCTGAAGACGTCTGAGCGTGGTGACTCTTGATGCACTGACTCCAGCTTCAATTTACTCCTTGTGAAGCTCTCACAAGTGTTTGAATCGGCTTTGCTTGACAGTATTCTCAAGCTTGCAGTCATCCCTGTTGCTTGTGCACCTTTTCCTACCCAAATTATTCCTTCCAGTCAACTTTGCATTTAATATGCTTTGATACAGCACTCTGTAAACAGCCACACCTTTCAGTAATGACCCTCTGTGACTTACCCTCTTTATGGAGGGCGTCAATGTTCGTCTTCTGGATCATTGCCAAGTCAGCAGTCTTCTCCATTATTGTGGTTTCAAAGAACAAGAGATACCCGGAATTTATACTGTAGGGATGGTCATTTATTGAAACGCAAATGTAAATATTATAATATTTTGAGATACTGATTTTTGACTTTCATGAGCTGTAAGCTCTAATCATCAAAATAAAAATTAAAAAAAATAAAAAACTTTTGAAATGTTTTACTTTACATGCAATGAATCTAAAATATACGAAAGTTTCACTTTTTGAAATAACTTACAAGAAAAAAAATGAACTTTTTCATGACATTCTAATTTATTGAGATGCACCTGTACTTTTGTTAAAATTCCTCAATGGTCATGTAAAACAACACCCTTTTTACCTCGTCAAAAATAGCTCTGTTCACAGCAACCCATTTCGGAGCATGTCTCTTTAAATAATAATGAGCTTTGCTCCCCCCGCCCCTCTCTTCTGTTTTTTGTGTATTTGGTGACGCGTTACCATCAAAAACAAAACTAATGCGTCCTCAGTGGCTCTGATGTCGGGAAAAAATGAAGAATCATCACTGCAGCTGAAGACACACGAGAGTATTCACACTGGAAGTGTTTGTACAGCGGTGGCTCACGCTTGCAGTGTGAAACCAGCCTTACTCTCACTTTTACAACTAGCTTCAAAACTCCTGCATTGCTTACAAGACATTGTTGTAATACAGCTGCTCGAGCGTGGAAAAAATGGCGGACAGGCACAACTGGCTGAGGGCAGAGATATGCTATACTATGCAGTCCTTCACCTGTTGTGGGGCCTGAGCAGTATGATGTCATACTGCTCAGAAAATAAAAACGCCTTGATAATTGAGACTGTTTAGGCTTTTTGGGGATTAAAAAAAAAAAGGAGTGAATTAATTTTTATCATTTTAGGGTGGTTGTGTCCACACACTGTGTCCACACATTTATATGCCAACACCATGTAAAAGTGAATTTTGCCTCTGATGTCCCCTTTAAGAATGACAGAAAAGGGCAATGAACAATGTTGCTGTCAAAGAATCTCACTTTGTATTTTTGACGCTGTTCCTCTGTGTCTTCTTTTTCCACTTCCAGCGCCCGGCGCTTCTCTGTGGCATCTTCTGCATAGTCCAGCTGTGGGCACCAACATACACACAAAGGTTAGAGGGGGGAAAGTTAATATTAACATTCAGTAAAAAAAAGCACAAACAACAATCTTTTCACCTCCATTTCCATGCGCCCCATTCCCATGACGTCATATTTGAGGACGATGGGCACAGGGTCAGTTCGTCCTATGATGTTGGGGGGAGAGGCAGAGAGAGAGAGATGGGACAGAGGTTAGACTTTTGCTCAGATACAAGAGAAAACTCGGGGCGGGACAGCCTGCTTAGAGCACAGGGTGCTGGGTTAGAGAGACTGCCTTCAAGTGCAAGAGACCAGAAAGCTACAGTGAACCAAACTCTAGCCATTCTCACAGCTTCATGTGCAGCTCTCCTCTAAAAGGCCATTCCAGGTGCTGCGATGTGATTGTAACTAAGCCTAGTTCTAATCGTTTACCATTTGAGTTTGCTGCCAATTTATTTTGTAATGAACTGCATACCCTGACAGAAACTTCTGTTGAAAGAAGCGCGGTACAGAAAACAAGGAGGGGAAGGTTGGGCAGAAGTTTTCACTGAATTTGCCGCAGCGTCCCTACAGTGGCCTGCTTAAGGAGGTCTTTTTCCATCCTTTCTTACTTCCTCACTTTTTTCTGTTATCTCCCTCCCTCTCTTTTGAGCCATGTCTCGCATTGCGTTCTGTCCAACTCCTGTTCTTAACTCAGATGACAGGGAGGCATTTGGGTTGCTGGAGGGAGTACTTAAGAGAGGGGGAAGATATCAGCATTCCCTGCATCTTTTCAACAGCACTGCGACGACACTGACTGCCTGATCCACAGTGTGCCTTCCATATTACTCTCCTCTTTAGACCCATTTAGGTTTTCTAGGTTTGAACCTTTTCTGAGCTGCTCATCATCTGATTTTCCTACCTGACTGCAGGCCACACCCAGATGCAAATGAAGGTTTGTGACCCATATGATATCCTGAAATAGTATTTTGTTTTACTGATAGTCATAGCCTGTCATGTTTTATATACACAAGCTGTGAAAAGACCTAGATCAGAGGAAAAGTAACATCAGAAAAATGAACACAAATCAGAATGAAACAAAAGAAAAAAGAAAAAAAAAGGACAATCAAAACTACATTGAAGATTGACACATAATTGCTTAATCCACTCATAACCAGCCAAACGAAGCAGAGAGAAGAGAAAGAAAGAGAGACACAGGGAGTGAGAGAAAGACAGAGAACAGAGAGAATAAGGACACAAGCACTGAGCTACAGCAGCAGAGTGACGTCAAAGGCCAGAGGTTGCCATGGTGACAGTGCAGGGTTGGGGAAAGGATGTACTTACCTGGGAGAGTGTGGGGATGGGGTGGGGGTGGCAAACATACAGACACAGAGACAGGAAAGGGTGGGGGTCTCAAATAAAGGAGAAAATGCACAAGAACAGAAGTCATACTAATTTGCGGCTGCACAGGCTAGCACCATGGTCACAGTCAATCAGACTCCAATCAATCGTTTGGATTTCAGTTTTTTTTTTTCTGTCAGTCTTTCTCTTTTTTTTTTTTCTTTCTTTTTTTTTTGGGGGGGGGGTCGTTCAAGTTAGAAGCAGGATCAGTTCATACCCTTGGGCTGATCTAATTACAAAAGACAAGAAAAAAAAATGTCTGAATAATACTAGGAGTAACTTATATTAGTCGCAATAAAGGGCTAGGAACTTCACATGTACACTAACAAAAAGAGTTGATATAAGTGATTTCTTTTTCAGATCAGATAGATATTTAAGGATGTTAGTTTTTAATAATATTGTAAAATTTAATTATAGATAATACATGCATTATAATTATTTTTTTTTCTCATTTATTTTTGGTGTTTTTTTTTTATTTTACTTTATTTTGATAGGACAGTGTAGAGGAGATGGGAAGTTAAGTGAGAGAGAGAAAGGGCGTGATACGTTGGCATGCTGCTCACAAGGCTATTGGCGCCGACTGTACATTATAGTGATTCCTAAATACACTGATTTGACACTGACAAAAACTATTTTAGGTAACAAAAAAAAAATTCAATTTGCAATATGAAACTAATTATTGGTCTATCGGTATTGGCCTTAATTTTACTATCAGTTAATTCCTACGGCATTTAAACATTGTTTTATTTTTAACTTAACAAAATAGAAATTCTGAGAAACTTCGAAAACTAAGTAAAACATAAGCAAGTATCACTGTCTTTACACTCACCCTGCTGAACTACCAAAAGAAGAATTGTACGTGTTTCACATTTCTCTAAATTAAAAGGAATTAAATCATCAGTACTGCATTTTGAGAAAGCAGTGTTTTGAGTCATGATAGATAAAGCATTAATTCCTAGCCTTAAGCAGAAAAAAAAAAAATAATCGCATTACAATTTTGAAGCTTAAGACTGTCTAATTTGTGGCAGAGAGAGACTTGAGTTTCAGCCCAGTGGTATAATTGTTCCTGTAATGAAGTGATAAAGGACCGTGTGCGGAAACGATAAGGGCCTGATGGGATTCCAGCCCCCACCAGAGCTTGCAGGAAAGTGTGCTGAGGGATTCATCCTACCACCAGGGTGCACAAGAGAGTTTCATAAAACAGAGAAACTGTATATCACAAATAGGCCTCATTAGATTATAAATAACTAAACAATATTGAGGCATCTGGTTATTGTGTCTTGTAACATTCTACCATATCTAATTGGAAACATAGAATGTCTTGCATCATATTGATCATCTGAGAGGGTTGTTTAAGAATTTTCCCTAAAAATGTAGGTGGGAATCCCAAAATCAGGCCCCCAGTCAACGATCTCAATCCTTTCCCTTCCCAACAATCTTTGGGAACAATGTTAGGTCAAGACTAGCATTATGCATTCCAGTGAAAAAACATAACGAGATTGGATGAAAAGGGTGCAATGCAACAAAAAAGGGGAAGTGGGTCTAAATATCCCCCAAAAAAACTGAAAACAAACAGAATGAGAGTGTTCTAGAAGAGTGCATATTGAACACTAAGAGACGGGCAGCAGAATGAAGACTAATACAAAGAGAGGTAGAGACAGTTTAAGCCTATTAAACACTGGTGCTCTGATGATGAGAGTCATATCAAAACAAGAAATGGGGGAAGTAAAATCAAAAAAAAAAAAAAAAATGAAAGCATAAATCAAATCAAAATAAAATAACCAATTCAATCGGGGTAAAAATAACATTTACCACTAAGTTTACCATCAGCACAACATGGCCAGGATCATAATGCTGCAAAAAAGAAACACCAATTGGTTAAGCAGGAAGATTGAGGCACAAAGAGAGCGTTCAGGGGTAAGGGGTAAAGGGTTAGGGGTCGGGTTTGGGGGCAGGGGCTTTGGTGTACCCCCTACCAATGGGCCTGGGTGATTACAGGGATACCCTCTCACCATCCCTGACACTCCTTCTCTCCTCCTCTTGACTGCTCATTTCTGGTACTATAATTTCAGGCT
Source organism: Onychostoma macrolepis (assembly GCF_012432095.1). NCBI lineage: Eukaryota > Metazoa > Chordata > Actinopteri > Cypriniformes > Cyprinidae > Onychostoma > Onychostoma macrolepis. The sequence continues at coordinate 31,968,066 of NC_081157.1, read as the reverse complement.
TTCACAAGGAGGACTCAGTTACTAATTTCGGACTCCCTCTAAAACACAGGTTTTCAGAGGAGAACCTGAAAACCGGTCCTAAAACTGTCCACTCTCTCGTTTCCCCTCTCTTTGTTGATTGTCCTTCAACAGAAATGTATCAACCATCACTCAGTCCAAAAAAGGAGCACCCTCCTCCCCACTCCCCCCTTTCTCCAATCCCCCATGCGGGTCCAAGTCTCCGCGTGAATGTGTTTGAGACAGAGAGGCCGTCGTATGCATACTTCATCACGCAGCTGTACAAGCTATGAAAAGCATACGCTGGGAGCGAGCTTTTAGCAGCGCATCGTTCTTATTGGCCAGCGGGCTCCTTTAGAGGACTAGATCGCTTTCACAGCCGTTTTCATCTCGCCATTTATCAAGAATCAATTGCAATCTGTTTTGTGGTATCCTGCGTTGCTTAAAACTCAGCTTCACAAGACTGGGTCTCTACAGCCAGCATGCTCTGCAGGAGAGGGGGAAGGAGATGGGTCAGGTCAGGTGAGGCTTTCACAAGTAAGTACATTTATAAGAGGAGAAGTGGGATGCAGGTGGGATGGTGTGAAGACTTCTCCCTGCAAGCCAAAACACCTGAGCCCCCACCCCTTATTTTGGTGACACACATACACACACACACACACACACACACACACACACACACTCTGCACATACGATTTCCACTCCCACATGTACCACAGGTGTACATTCACTTCACAAAAGTGGACACAGGCAGATAGACCGATTGAAGGCGGAAGGAGGGGGAGAATGGGCAGGAGATTGAGGCTCATTCTGGCAAGCCATTCAGGGGAATCATGGGAAAGAGGCAGAATCATATTCACAGCCAATCAGAGGGCCCCATCTCATGTTCTCAGCCAATCGAAACACCCCCATCGCAGCCAAACAAACATTAAACTAATATTTACAAGAACTATTCTAACATGGGTGAATTCTGAACACAATCAAAAGAAGAAAAAAAAAAACAGTGGACAATTAATTAATTTCTACAAAATGTTTACTGATTCCATTTTGGTATGAGTTTCAAATCGTAGCGCTGGTATTTTGAGCAGAGAGCGTTTAGTGATTGTAAGCGTAGAGAGAAGAACTAAGAGAAGCCGTTAGGCTACACTGTAAAAGGGGGAGAGTTATTAAGTATTATTTCAAGAAAAACATCCACACGCACACGCACACTTACTCAAACATACACACAAACATACAATGGGGGAGGTCCTACAAACCTTACCTAAAAAACAAGAGTAAAAAAAAAAGAAAGAAGAGTAAAAAAACAGAGTCAATACAATGGAAACTCAAAGCATTGGGGAGACATTTCAGTAAATGCACACTCAGTACCAAGGCTCTGTCCAAAAGATAGAGAGAAGAGGAAGAAGATAAGGTTCAAACACCATGGCATGAGCACCAGAATGGGTGAACAGACGTGTTTGTTTGTGTGTAGGTTTGTGCATGTATGCAGCAGAGCGCTTTGCACTAAGAGCGAGTGTGTTTTCAAATAATTCCCAACCTGAACACTAGACTGGGTCAAACATATACAACGTTCACTTTCTTCTGACTCATTTTCTCCAAAGTTTCCACAAAAGTGATTTGCGTGTAATGTGGTGTGCTCGCTTTGCGTAAGCTCTCACTCTGGCCCTGCAAGATGGAACTAATCTACTTCCTCAAGCTCGCTGGAAGCTCTAGGACTTTATCTGATCTGGAAAATCTCTTCCACTGCAAATAAACTTCAGCCACTCCCTGTCTGCTCTGTGTATTAAACACAAACAGTATGATGACAGTATGACGGCAACCAAGAAAGGACAAAACTCCAATCTTTTGAGTGTCTTGCCAAGCTACAAAACAGATGGGTGGTGCCGGTGAGCACTGGAAACATTCCTAATCTGTCACACACTTGACTTGGCCGGGATGACAACCTCTGGCTACGGCTACTTCCTCTGGGTCCTCAGCACTGCGAGTTCTAAGAAAGCAGCCAATGGAGTGTGAGCTGCTACAGCAAAGGCCAAAAAGAGACCTGCCGTTCTGCTGTCACTGCTTAGGGAAATGCTGTCTCTGTGTGAAGTAGTACTGGCAATATAAAATTAAGCAATACGGAGAACATCAGAATTATCTTATTGGCCCATTAGGCTTCCTAATGGGCAAATAACCTCGTTCTACTGAGACTTGACTACAAGAGCAAATCAAATGAGATATTTTAAAAGTGCAAAAATATGGCAATGCTAAAAATGCTAGTTTCTAAGGTTGAAAAATGTACATCCTTTTAAACCATTTCTGAGCAAATATTAATATATATGTTTTGATCAATATTCTAAAAGTATACACTATCTACTCAAAAGTTTGGAATCTGTAAATGTCTTGAATGTTACTTATGCTGTATTTAAACAAAAACACAGTAAAACAATGCTGTGAAGTATTATCATAAATTATGACAACAGTTTTCTATTTTTAAAATATTAAAAAATATTATTTCTTCCTGTGATGGCAAAGCTGAATTTTCAGCACCCATCACTCTTCACAGATGTTTCAGAAATCATTCTAATATGCTGATTTGGTGCTTAAAATGTTTCTTTTTTTACTATTAATCTTTAAAACAGTTGTGCTGCTTAACATTTTTGGGGAAGCTGATGCATTTTTTCGAGATTCTTTGGTAAAAAGTTCAAAAGAAATATTGTGCAACATTACAAATGTCTTTACTGTCACTTTTGATCAATTTAATGCATCCTTGTTGAATAATTATCCTGCTAATTGTTTTTGTCTTACTATGGTTGATATGGGATGTTGAGGGAAGCGTTCACTGGGAACAATAAAAACAGACAGGATGCCTTTCCCATTTATGCACACTGAGTACTGAATTAAGATCTTGGGCTTTTACACAATGCTGACTTCAGCACTTAAACAGCTGCAGGGCAGTGTCTAGAGAGTGTGCATGTGTGTAATAAAAGCAGTCTCTAGGGAGAGACTCACAAACTCGCCTGATGGGCAAAATGACCTTGCCAAAGTTAGCTGACACAAACCTTCACTGTTTACTTTCAACAGAGGTCCTGAGAGAGAGAGCCATTCATATACCTGTCATTGATTTCTGTCAGAGCAAGTTCTCTTTGAATCAAAACCTTCTGCTAAAACAATTTATAAAGGTCAATTCAACAAGGCAGAATGTCAGAAAGGCAGCTGGGTTTGCCTTTCACCTTGTGTTGAGAACAGATCGTACTGATTTACATGTGGGCAGATCAATTTACTGAAACATGAGGGTGTTTTCATGTTTCTGTGCAAACAAACAAACCCTCCCACACGCTCTGAAGTTGTAGTGAGAAGTAAAGGGAAAGAACAAAAGAAAGAGATCAAGACCTAGAACATCACAAATGTCTCCTCCTGTTGAAATGTGCTCCGATATCTAAACATCCTTTCAGGCTATAATACACACTATTTTATTCTGCACTTACTATTTAACTGATGCACTAAGAGGATGACGCATGTTAGCATTCCTCGTTGTGTGCTTTATTTCCTGCAGGCTTTGCAGCGTGACTGCAGCACACATGCATCTTGAAGGGACGATAAGATGTGTGTGTGTGTGTCTCAGAAACGGTTCGCCAACGACTACATCAGCATGAGGTAATGACCAAAAACAGAGTGGTCTTAAAAACTAACTTTACCGTACGTCTTGGGGGACATTTAAGCATCTACTCTGTCCTTGTCCAAAAAAAAAATGAATGGCTCATATGAATTTTATTCTACTTTCTCGCACACATGCAAACCAAACAACCACTGAATGCAGACAACAAGACCGCATTAATACAACATCACTGACATTCTGCAGGCCACAAGTCAAGTGCAGGGGAGAAAGTAAAGGGGGAACTGGGAGAGGACAGAGGAAAGGAGAAAGAAACTAAAGACCTGATCTTCCTCAAAGGCACTCCAGAAGAACACAAAATGAATGAATGCTTTTATCTGGTATGATCGAGAGGACAGTTTGTGTTTTGGTTTCTCTTTGATCCTGGGCTACATAAAAATAAGGGTATGTCTTTTCATATCAGGGATGTTCATGAGTAACTAAGCAGTCAAGTAGAAACACTATCTGGGACAATGCAAATTGATTTAACTTTTCCTACTGAATCAATTCTGTAATGAAATTAACTCTCCTAACCTGTTCAATAATGGGCAGTAGTACAATAAAATGATGCACCTTTTGGGGATGTACGATTATTTAGATCTTATTTATACATCCTAAACTGTGGCGATTTTGCAAATCTTTCCCCTTGCAAAAAGAAAAACTATAACTTTTGGGAGGGTATGAATCTTTTGACCTCTGGATGTTTCATAAGTAGGTTTGTTCAATATTGTGGCTGATACATAGATTAATATTATTCATAATAATATAATTCAAAAAAGTTGTGTTATGTAGGGTATTTCCAATTCATTTCCCATGGTTGCTCAATTTTGACTGTGAACAGTCAAGTTGTGGCTTTATTACTTTTTTTTAACGACCTTGAAGTTTATTGTTTTGTTTTTTGCACCTAAAAAAAAAAAAAGAGTCAAGTTTGAACGAAACCATTTTCATTAAAAAAAAAAAAAAAGCCTAGGAGCCTAACAGCCTAGGAGGATTAATTAATCAATATCTAATTGTTATGTAACAGTAATCAACTACAAAATAACTCAAATGCCCATCTCATGTTCATATCTACTCTAGACCACAATGCACCACAGGAGGACTAGTACACTCGATGCTTATCTGATGCCATCTCATGCCATTCTACCAACTCCTTCCTCTATCCATCTCACCATGTCTTCCCCCATTCACTGTATATAGCAACACTACAGTCCAAACAAACTCATTCCTCACAGAGACATTCATGTCAGTACAAATGAGAAATACAAATGGGTGTGCTGGAACAGAATAGAGAGAGAGAGAGAGAGAGAGATCAGAAAAGAAAGAAAGAAAACATTTTTACAACGGATCAAACCATACGGCATCGATGCTGTTGGGTGGAAATTAAGAGAGAGAAAGAGTGGGAGAGACTGAGTTTGAAAGAGAGGGTTGCTTGCTTACCCTGCATGGTTTTGCCCAGGCCTTGACCCAACTTCCAGCCATGTTTCTGAAGGAGCCGGTGCCCAATGTTATCCTGATATGAGGAAGAGAGGAAAGAAAGACCACAATATTCCAATAATAAGAAGCGCTTTCCTCACACACGCACACACTCACTCACTCAGTCACAAGTACATGTGGTAGCAGACAACTGTCAAAACATCTTCACTCGCTGTCATCAACATTAGCAATATCTGCTACACCTTTAAACTCCTTGTCAGATGGGGAGCAGAAGGGAGAGAGAGGGAGGAAGAACAGAGGGAGATAGATAGAAAGAACAAGAGGAGGAAAAGTCACTGGGCCCTGTAATAAGGCACATCTGTTTCTGTACAGGATCAATTGAACCCAACTTCATCCTAAAGTCTATAGTCTAACATCTAATCTATAGGATAAAAAGGGGCCTTTAGTGGAGGTAACAGCTAAAAGAAAAGGGATGTAAACACTACCAACCTCTCAGTCTACTACTTCACTTTCAGTCTCAAAAGAAGGAGGGAGGGACGTTCGGTTATATACGTATTATGACACAAATACATATATAAACCGTCTTGGGGAGGGAGATTAATACACAAACAACTATAGGGGAAGGAACAGCACAGACGGAGTTTGCATACATATAAAAACCAAAAACTTTCACAGGCTTTTTGTGAGTTCATCATCATGACAACAGATGCACCACAAAAAAAAAAAACATACAATATGTAGCTGTAACGAGAGCGAAAGGAGGAGATCGAGGAGCGAGACAGTCAGAGAAGTAGATCGATAGATTTATGGAGAGACAAAAAGAAAAGTGCAGAGAGAGGGAGGCCTCAGGTTACCATTGAGAGGCCCGATCTGCATGTGTGTGAGTGCGCGTTCGCATTTTACATACTGATCTGATGCTTCATTAAAAAACAATAGACATAGAAAGAAAAAAGAAAAACAGAGGGTATAGAAAGAAAAATATGAAATGCAAGAATAAGAAAAAAATTCAAGCTTGAAGTCATGACAAATAAATAGCTTTAATCTGATCCAAGCGTAAAGAAAAATAACTATGGGTAATATTTATATAAAAAATTATGCATTGAGAGAAAAAAATACTTATCTTCACACACACACACACACACACACCACAAATAAAGGCCATTATGAACAAAAAAGAAATAGGTGAAAACAAAAAAACATTAACCAGCATGCAGCCTTTTGTTAAACCACTTTTAACAAAAAGAAACGGCGGTGTTAGTCATGTCTGTATAGTAGTAAGCATATACAGGGAGGGAGAGGGCAGCAGAGAGCTCAGGATGTTGTTAGAGATGAGGACGAGCATACAGCGGTGATGCACAAGGTCATCTAAACAGATGTCACAACCTACAGAGGGTGAGCATAAGATGGAGCAGCCATGAGTGTTGTGTGAGAGGCGAGGAGTGGAGCAAGAACTAGGTTAGAGCATTATGGGTAGGGAGGGAGTGATCACCCCCACAAGACACACCCACTTTCCATTAGGTCTGCCGATTGTTTGCCACGCCCTTCAACAGTTTGGCCAATTTGGATGCTGATTTAAAAAAAAAAAATCATTTTATAAAAATACAGTCTGTTATTGGAGAACCATAAGCCTTGTTTTAAGTAGTGCTTCAATTAGCTACTCCATTTCTTTTCCTTGCTTTGGCGTTAAGATTGCTACTGGGATTTAATCATATTATTCCATTTATTTAATGGGGTTATTGCAACAGGCCTCCTGAGAAGTCCCTAACTCGCTTAAGGGTTGGGTTGCAATTACATTAGATTGAAATGAGAAAACCTGTGGAAAATTTGAGAAGACCGTTTCCTCAGTTCATCTTACCGTAAACAAAAGGGTATGAAAATAAGCGGTTACATAACCAATAATCAAGTACACCATTTTATAGGTCTCTAAAAAATAGAGGCCAACAATGATATTACACTACTGTACGTTAAACCAGAACTTTTTGCAAGTTACATTTTCTTCTGAGCACTGCTTTTTGCATAATTAAATTTTTTAATTTGTGACTTTATTTTTATGTACACTAACATTCAAAAGTTTGGGGTCAATAATTTAAATGTTTAAAAGAAGTCTCTTATGCTCACTAAGACTGCACTTATTTGACCAAAAATACAGTAAAAAACAGTAGCATTGTGAAATATTATTACAACGGTTTTAAAATATACATGATGAAACACGTTTTCTTCAACATATCTTCTGATGTTCATTCATGGTTAATTCGTGCAGTAACTGATAGTAAGAGATAAACTGAGACTTACATCAAATGTAGCAAAGAACAAATCTTATTGCAATACATTGGACTGGAGGAGTGCTACAGCTAATGTTTCATTAAGTTTTGTTCACACATCAACTGAAAACAGCATGGATTGATTTTTATGATTTAAGAATTGATATCAGTTCATTAAAATGAGAATTGATTAAAATCAATATTTTCAACCCAGCCCTAGTTGTGCTGCATTATAGATTTGAGGCAACAGTAATACAAGGCTCTTTGATGAATAGAAAGTTCAAAAGAACAGCATTTATTTGAAATATAAATTTTCTACAGCAATGCAAAACTAGCATTATTGTTGTTATATAAAAAAAGCAGAACTAAGAATTACTAAAAATTAGTTCTGCATGTTTGCTATTATCATACCCAAACAAAAACAGTCAGTGTCTTATTGGCCATACAAATTAACTTTGGTCAATCTCTCCTTTTACATATGTTAAAATAATCTATACTGAATCTTCAGTTCATTGCATATATATGTGTGGTGATAGAACGTGGAAACGTTTTCTCCAGAAGGTTAGAGCATGGGGAGCTGCACTAATGCTCATCTTGTGCAAAATCCCCTTTGGGCCTCTGGACATCCAAACACTTCTGTGCATGTTCTTCCGTTCAAATTACAGGGATGAAAAAAGGAACAAGACTGTGGGATAACGATCACTTCCTTTTCTGTATTTATAGTCAGCAGAGGAGACCACAGAGCGCACATCAAAACCAGCATAAGGCCAATTGCAGCAAGGGACTCGCATGTACCTCTAAAAAAAAAAAATCAGACGGTAGAACAGAATTAATCAGAAGATACATGAGCTGACTACGTACAGATGAGACGACAGCGTCGAAAGAGCGCAAGTCTCAGGATCTTTGGTTTATCAGCAGTGCAGATGTGCCTGCAGTAAGCCCAGCCCAAAAGGCCTGCAATGCAGTGGCTCTGCAGCATCCTCTGCTAACAACACACAGCATTTCATCATACTGAGGACTGGTGGAGCATCTAAACAGAGTGTGCGTAGAGCTGACCTCACATTACCTCTTCTTGCTGAGTGGAGCACTTTACATAGCATTGGTGAACTCCTCTTTCCCAAACAGGAGACCATTAGATCAAGAGAAACAGAACTTGATGAAGAGAGCTGTCTTTTTTAGTCTAAACCTTCATATTAGCCAATCAGAATCAGTCAAATGTGGCCCCGGGCCAATCACCGGCCCGGTGAATGGCGTGTCAGGCAGACGTGGGAGGCGGGTGGGTTTTGTGGGGACAAACGGATGAATGCACTAAAATAAAACAGACAGATGAAGAGCAACAACGCCGAAGAATCCAACAGCAGTGCAAGTGGAGTGAAAACATGTCCATACGAACCTGGCTTTTAAACCCTGGGCTGTCAAAAGAACAGTCAAACGTCACACAAACTGAAGAAACTGGCCAATCTCTACAGCTTTCTACTGGTCACACTGTCTCTTTGATCCACCACATTACCACAGTGAATTCACACATCTACACATCCACTAACTGGCAGTTAATTTATATAAAATTATTTTAAAAACAACAAAGAATGTTATATTGTCCAAACAGATACACTCCCACAAGAAAAGAGTGATAGAGAGTGATGTTATCAACATAGTAATAGCAGGGAGTGAGAGAGGGAGAGGAAGGAGGGATTAAATTAAAACAGGACAGAGATGTGCAGGGCAGCGAGTGGATTTCCAATGTGTAGGTATTTGTGACAGCTTCATTAAGACTGACCTGAAATTCAGTCTAGGAGAATGAGATCACAGTAAATTTGACATTTTATATTGTGCATTACTGATGCTTGGGAAATTCACAGTGGCACGGTTACAAAAACATGTCACCTTGTAAATAAAATGTGAATAAACACTAGGGCTGTGACGGTATGGGATTTTTTGCTGTCAACACAATAGGAAAAAGTGTCGCAGAGAAAGAAAAAAAAAAAAGGAAAAAATACGACATCTGTCATTTAAATTTATAAGCAAAATATGAACAAAACAATTGGCTTGTAGACATTGCGAAATGAAAATCACTTTTTAACCGAACAACATCCCTGAGAAGAATGTCCGAGTCAGACTTGCCTGACGTGGGTTTCTTAGCAGTAAACTGACCATTTTACAGTCCAGTTGAACGTCTTTCAAGGACAGCGCATCCACACTTTGCTTTGCCATCCTTATTCTGCTCTGTCACTCATCGACACCTGCCTGTTCTGTCTGAGAGCCGTTATACACGTCGCAGTGATGCGCTAATGCGGTTATCGTCACAGCCCTAATAAACACACCTATTTCTAGTATCTAATGTGCTTCTGTCCATGAAAAATGTGAAAAGACAGCATCTGCTCTCTAGATTTGCCTAAAAACTATTATGCTGATACATTGGAAACAAAAACCACCTTAAAGTGACATAACCACACTAGGAACTGTCTCAGTGATCAATGGAAATGTCAAATCAAATAACTGTAGGAGTCAGCCAGTGGTGGCTGATGATGAAACTATTTATAAGGTGACTGTGTTCCTGCTGACCTTCATGCTCTGCAGCTGGACACCAAAAGGTCAGTCCTTTAAACAGAGAAACAACCAACAAGTGCCAGAGAGATCAGTGCGGGAAAGTGTTACCAAGTTAAGGTGGGGTAATGGGCCAGCCAAGGTTTTTTGGGGGTGGGGACCTGGACAGCTGGTGTTGGATCATTGTGCTTATGGAAGAGAAGGAGAGAGAGTAATGCACATTCCCTTCCTTACTGCCACAAGGTGGAAACAGGACCAAATGGGAAGACAGCAGAGGGGCTTTTTAATGTCACATTCACTTCTTTGTCTTATGCACAGTGGCCACAAATGCTCTGTATTTTAGCCACATTTGAATGTCTGAATGATATTTTGAGAGCAAAATATCAAACCTAAGAGACATCTGAATACAAATGAAGCTAGAGACAAGTTAAAATGTACTTTTAACAAACTCGTTTGCAACATATCACACTGTATGCTTTAAAACCCAACAATTATTTGCTTTAAAAGTAAGCTATGTTCCTTAAGGCATGCCACTTGGTTTGATATTATGTTATGTAAATCAATGGCATCAATTAAGTGTGGCTAAAGTGTCCAAGCACTTTTGGTGCCACTGAGTCCCTGTAAAGTCCTGGGTTTCAGTGTTAAAAGGACAGTTCACCCAAAAATGAATTCTGTCATCATTTACTCCCCCTTTAAGATTTCTAAACTGGCAAGAGTTTCTTTCTTCTGCTGAACACAAAAGTAGATATTTTGAAAAAAACAAAAAACAAATTCCCAATACAATGGAAGTCAATGGGGACTAGCAACTGTTTGGTTACCCACATTCTTCAAAATATCATCTTTTATGTTCAACAGTATAAAGCAACTCATACATTACGCTTACATTTAGTCATTTAGCAGACGCTTTTAACCAAAGCGACTTACAAATGAGGACAATGGAAGCAATCAAAATCAACAAGAGAGCAATATGCAAGTGCTATAACAAGTCTCAGAACAGATTTGGAACTACTTAAGGGTGAGTAAATTAAGACAATTTTACATTTTTGGTGAACTATCCCTTTAAACCCCTTAACTTTCCAATAATAAAAAAGACGACTGTCAACAAAGATGATGGAAAACACCTCGGCGATCTGCTTGTTATGACTGATACTTTTTTCTCCATACTGAAATCTCTGGTGGCCAGACAGAGCAATTCATATTTTCTGAATCATAAAAAATATTGGTGACTGGGATGCTGTAAGCCAAGAGACTGTGTGCATTTTGAATTTTTGAAAGCTTAAATTAAATGTGTGCTATAAATAAAAAGCCCTTTTTAACTGCTGTTGAGATTCTCAACTGAAACAGAGTAGAGGCTTGGATCCAGAAACATTATTTGTTACATCACAGCTTAACAAGCAGATAGGATCGCATCAACAGGTCAGTGCTGTCTCGAAATGGCAAACCTTGACCTTTCCATCAGAACATTCCTGGGGTTGACTTTCATACAGAAGATCACCAAGAGCTTCATTAAGAGAATGTATGTGTATGTGGTTGCAAAGCTAAACTGTGTGAAGTGAATGTTCTGAAGAATGCATGTGTCGATTTTGGCCTGTTAAGTGGAAAATTGTTGTACCAGTGAGATATATTTAATCACAGTCTCTTATCAGTCAGTATTTGGGATTTACTTCATTTACTTTCTATTGTTTTATTTTTGTTCATACTGTTGGTATAAACAAATAACCAAAGACCTTTATTTTATTCTCACAATAGCTGTGATAACAGTTGCAACAGTGACTGAAATAAATAATCAAACAGGGGAACCTATACAACAGCCGAAAGACTTATGTATAATAAATGAGTCCAGTAAAGGTGCAGATGTAGCCTCTCTCTCCAATCTCGATTTTTTAATTTTCTTTTAATATTTAAGTGTAATGTTTGGGTCTCACCCAGACCACAAAACTGATGGGAGCAGCTCCAGTGAACAACACCAACTGGATTTAAAACCCTCAGAAGTAACACAGCTCATATCACCATCGCTGTGAGTTAGCAGAACCCTAAATGCACTCAGTCTGGTTTTCCGGTGTGGTTCTGTTCACAAAGCACAGGTTAACAGAGCCCACTTTAAGGTCGACCTGAACATTTAAGGGAGTGATTTTGGTTAAAAATGCTTATTTTTAAATAACCACATGTAGCAGTATACAACAGGATTGACAATTGTATTTTCTGCTGTATCAATGTAGTCATTCTGAGTTTCCTGCAGTAGTCAAAGTGAAACCTCTAGAGAACTAAAACCAAGAGTTACATTCCAAGAGCGATAACAATCCAATTTGTGATGTGTGTGATTTATGCGATGTTTGTCTTTTGACTCTGTCACTGCCCAGTGCACATCTCCTTGGGTTAGGGGACAGGAGAAAGGAAGATGAGTGTTGAGATACATAGTAAGATGAAGGGGAGTGTATGTGAGAGAAACTAATGCTACTGACTTAACATGCAAACAGACAAACAAAGGTGTTGAGAGAGCAAGAAAGAAGAGGGATGAGTAGATAAAAGCATATGGGAAAATAAAAGAAGATCCCGATTACCACAGACGTCTAGCTGCCTACAGATCACACACAATGATTGGCAGAGGAGGGGCATGGGAAAAACAAGAGTGTGGCAAACACAGTGCTCGAACAAGACACACACACACATATATATATGCAGCGATGGCTGTCACCGTCCACGGACCAGCTGCTAGGACTTCTGTGATATAAATACACCACTGGTGTTTGGTGGAAAATAGCCCTGGCACTCTAGACCTAGAACAGGAAAACGGGTGGCAAATACATGAAAGCTCATATGTTGTTGTGTGATTGAGGAAACATTATGAAATGTATATTATACTCCAAGTGTAAAAATAAATGACAGTGATAGCCATCGTTTTCTGCGGTGTGTAGCGTCTCTGCTCTTCACGAACACTGCGTGTGGCAGCTCTACTCTCCACACCCCTCCATAGACAATAGTGCAGGAGCAGGAATCATTTGGTTCAGGCAGGCAGCCAGGCCACCTCTCCTCCTCTCTCTCCCGTCCTTCTGACTCACACTCTGGAATGGTGGCTGCTCCAAACTATACCGAATAGATCTGACCATGAGATCTGAGTAATTTTGAAGGAAAAGAAAAAAAAAAAAAACCTCTACCCCATTCGGAACTAGACACATGAAAATATGCTTTGTGTTAAGAAAATTGAGGGATTATCAGACATGATTATATCATTCAAAGTCAAAGACTTACAGTTGATAAAGGATAACACATTCTACAGAAATAATTTTTAATGTTATTTTAAGATCACTTTCACCATGTCCAGTGCCACTCTTAACAAAAAGGATTTTTTCAACCAGTCCGCTTGCCCCATTGCACTTGTCCTGCTTAAATTGTCACTTTTCCTATGCCAAAAATGAATGTACTTTTAATTTACATGCATAAAAATAAATGCAATTTTAAGTAATGTGATGTAATTTGTATTCACAATTTAAAAACATTACAAAATAATCAAATTAAAAAAATAACCATTTCATTTACCATAAAAAAATGTAAAAACGAAATCAAAATATATATATATACACTTTAATGTGATAAAATTTAACTAAATTGGGCTCAACTGGGACACTCACATTTTTTCCTAATTGTTGAGCTCTGACACAAATGCACATGGAAAAATGGTACTTTCAATACAAACAGGTGTTTTTCATTAAACAGATGTCTGTTTTTAAAGACAGGGCTGCAGATGTTTTATATGGGACACAAAACTCTTAGCCGTGAAAAACGCATCTTAACTTGATTTTCATGTATATTACAAAAACTGATAATAGAATAGAAAGAAACAGGAAATTTTAGAGAATTTACCTAATCATATTTGCATAAATTTGCCTTAGTCATGGGGTCTGAGTGTAACTGGAGCAGAAAGGACAACATGGAGAGGAGGAGAGGCATCAGGCATGCAAGCCCCTGAAATACAGAACGAACCAGAGGAACGAGACGGAGAGACAGAGACAAGAGCTGCCTGCGATATTATCTACATGCCTAGTCAGCGAAAAATGCAGTCCCAGTTGCACAAGCACCATGCCAGCACATAATGACAGAGGGTACTGTACATCGAATCACTGTGTTGGAGAGACAGAAAGAGGGACAGAATGATGAGAGAGACAGAGAGAGAGAGAGAGAGAGAGAGAGAGAGAGAGAGAGAGAGAGAGAAGAGGTGAGAGACAGAGAGAGTGAGAAAGCGTTACAAGGAGCCCCTAAAGAGACAGGAGGAGGAGAGCAGAGCGTGCAGATACAAACCGGGTCAGAGCTGCTTAGCTAATTGGGGCCAATTCGCTGCAGGAGAGAAATGTCGAACACCCCAAGTTGTGTACAATACTGAAAATATCTTAAATAAACTGTCCTACACAAACACTTACACAAAAAACAAAAACACACAAGATACTGGGCACTAATGTGCTCACACACACACACACACACACACACCACTTTCTCGCAATCAAAACACACACACACACTCTCTCTCTAGCTCCACTTTGTGAGGTGGAAGACACACTGAGTAGTTCATATCTAAATCAGGTCAGTCTAGCTTGAATCAAATGGAGCAGACACACAGACAAGTTGCGTAATTTAATTGGTGGCGTGTCTGTGTAACAGAGGTCTGCCTCCGAGTCTGACAAATCTAACTGACTCAGAGTTAATACATTGACAGAGCGCTTTAATTGAACCACTGGATGTCTGTGTGCATAGATGACTGTCCTTTAGTATTAAATTCTAGCTCTGAGAGTTGACGCACATCTTCTGAAGGGGCGGTTGGGCGGTTTTGTTTCTTTGCCTTTTATGCTTAGGGGAGTCTATTTGCAGGGGAACAGAGTGAACTACAGGGCCCGTTACAGTTCAACGTCAAACCTACAGCATAACCTCTATTTGGTGGCTTATGCATCGTGAGCGTTTGCAGCTAGCTTTGGTGTGCCTGTTTAATACACTAGTTGCTGATTACAGAAGCAAACCATAAGCAGATTTGTCTCAACTAGAGTTTCAATCATTTGGTTGGATTCTCTTTTTAATCTGTATTTTACATATTATACATAAAATCATTACATATTAAATAGTATTACATAATATCATTGAGACATATGTATGCTTATATATATATATATATATATAGAGCCACATTTAAAATAAGTAATAATTAGTATTTCTCATATATTTTAAAATGTCATTTTCAGCTGTCATTACTCCAGTTTGTTAGTGTCACATGATCCTTCAGAAATCATTCTAATATGATGATTTGCTGCTCAAAAAAACATTCCTTTTACAATTATTAATGCCGTAAACCTTTGCGCTTCTTAATATTTTTGTGTTAACCATGTTTTTTCCCCCCCAGGATTCTTTGATGAATAGAAAGTAAAAAAACAGTGTTTATCATGTTTGTTTGAAAAAAATAAATAAAAAAAAAAACTATTGCAAAATTAAAAGTTTATATTTGATCATTTACACTTGCCACTTTAAACAAATTTAATGCATTCTTGCTGAAAAAAAAAAATCTTATTGACAACATTTGAACAGTAGCATATAAAAATATATATTATGGTCATTTCTGGATCGCTAGTTTAATTTATAGTTTATCATCTTCTTTGCTCAACCTGTTGTATTTGTAATTAGCCTCTCCTTTTCTATTAACTTGTATAACTCAACCTTTAAATAAAGAGGGCTAACTGTGCTGTGGACTGGATGTACTGTGGCTATCACGAGGGCCCTTGGCATCCTCCTACACTGCAGCTGAATCGAGCTCATCCAGGTCAACGGCCAGAGGGACCTACTCATGTGCACGCGGACAAACACTCCAGGTCTGTACTTTGAAACGGCCTCGGATAAGGCTGTTACTCATAAAATTAAGCAATCATGGGTAACAGATCAAAATCTACATGTCAGTCAAAGAGTCTGGCCAGTGTTGAATTATATATTGTATGTGCATGACTGTACATGTCTGTTTGTATCGTTTACCTTTTCCACAGTGTGGCATCCACTTCACATTTCAAACAAGTGTCCAAATAAAACACTTCATTCTGGAATACCATCTAACATCACACAAGCACATTCATACTCACATCTGTGATCAAAAAAATACAAAAAAAAAACAGCAAGCTGATCACAGTGATTGGTACAATCCAACAGATCTCCTTCACCTGTGTCTTCATTATACAGTCACACAGGTGATGACACCAGATGTGTTCACTGAAGGCAGGGGTGGAGAACAGGGAAGGGGTCTACAGTGGCCTCCAGAAAAGGAGTGCTGACATATTTACTGAAAAGGATGTGATTTGACTAGCTCTAAAATAAGGGAAGGGGCTGACCATAGAGGTGATGTGGCTATCCCTGACTGGACCAATCATCCACACTCTCACATACAGGAAGCAGCTGTTCTAGTTAACAGTACAAAGTGAGGTGTGCGGCCTTACCGGTTCTATGGGCTTGTCCAAAGACGCCTGTTCCAACTCCAACTGACCTTCCTCATACTGGTCAAAGTGATTTCCACCCTGAGAGGACAGAGAGAGAGAGAGAGAGAGACAGGGAAGATGACAGATTACAGCAGAGCAAACATTTCCTGTAAAATGTTACAAAATGTAAATAAAATTTGCTAAAATGAAAGATGTCCCATTAACATTTCCACTCTAAAAATCTCAATAATGAACAACCAGAACAGAGACATCAAGTTTTTGTGTACCGATTTTTGGTTTCATGCTCAAAGCTAAACTCCAGAATAACCGGATCATTCATCTGCCACGATTTCGACAGCAAGAATTAAATCAGATGAGAAAAAAAATTAGGTCACCTTGAAAGGGAGGAGGGCTGATTTCCAATCCACCTGCTCATCTTTTTCTCTATGAAAGATAGGTCAGTCAATCTAGATTTTACCCCCTTTATCCTTGTTATTTTAATCTTTTGCCACTCGCTACTGAATAGAGATAGTGAAAAGAGAAATTCTGTACGCAGTTGAATGAGATCGGGCAGGAATTAAATCTGTGTCTCTACTACGAGTGCCACAGCTCAAATCCAAACCACTGGACCTCTTTGGCCTTTTAAACCTTGGGTCTAATGCAATATAAACTAGAGACCAGTCTAAAAGTAACACACTTTAAAGACAACTCTTTAATGTTGCAATGTAACGGATACAGGGACAGATATTTTTTCCCCATATTGTCATGTTCATCTGAGTGTACCAAAAAAAAAAAAAAAAATCTATTCTATTCATCTATTCATCATTTGTTGAGGTCGAATGTAAGAAGTAGTCAGGGTTTAAGTGGACTAAATGATTGAAGTCTGAGCTCAAAAATTAAGCTTTTTTTTTGCTGACTTCCCATTTAATTTTTTATATTCTATTTAATGCTGACTTTAACCTTTGAATTCACCTGAAACTTTTCATCTTAATATGTGACCATGGACCACAAAACCAGTCATAAGGGTCAGTTTTTTTAAATTGATATTTATACATCAAATTTCCATTGATGTATGGTGTGCTATGATAGGACAATGTTTGGCTGAGATGCAAATATTTGAAAATCTTGAATCTGAAAAAAAAAAAAAATCAAAACATTGAGAAAATTGCCTTAAAAGTTGTACAAATGAAGTTCTTTGCAATGCATATTACTAATCAGAAATTAAGTTGAGATGTGTTTACTTTAGTACATTTACTAAATATCTTCATGGAACATGATCTTTACTTAATATCCTAATGATTTTTGGCATAAAAGAAAAATCAACAATTTTGATCCATTCAATGTATTTTGGCTATTGCTACAAATATACCCGTGTGACCTATGACTGGTTTTGTGGTTCAGGGTCACATATGAATATTAAAGCATATGAATTACAGGATCATGGCAAATGAGTAGATAGGAAATTGATTTAATACAAACAGAAACAGCTCAAAAGACTGACAGCAGCTAAAACTGGTTAAGGCTGTGAGCTGTTTTTGTACACCACCATGACTCTCCAGCTCTGTGTGCCATCCCGAGCCTCTGCTACAGGGAGTAAACGCGTCCCAATGACAGGCCAATGACAAACACACCCACCCACCCGCATACACACTGCTAAAACCAGAACTGGCCACTACAAGATTCTGAAGAACACAGTAATAAATTCACTCAACAATACAACGGTTGCACTTGACATTTTTTCGGTGCAACAACATTCAAAAGCATACTCCCACATACATCCAACAGGAATTCTGTGTGCTCTTACACATGCAAGCAAAGAAAATACACTCTCAGCAGGGTCACGATTTGACATGCTCCTGCTCTCCGACACAGCACAGAGTGTTGTGGCAGCAGAACAGCAATACTGTGCTAGAGAGGAGAGATTTGTAGGCAGAAGGATTATGCAGAGGAGCAAAGCAATACCACGTATGACAGATGCATGTGGTGCGTTCCCCAAAGGAAGGATGAGGCTACTATATCCTCTCATCTAATCAGTGGCTCTAAGGCTGTCTTTGTTTAAACTCTGACCCGAGTCACTGCTTAAAGCTGTTAGGCATGAAACAGCACCTGTTCTGAGAATTTACACTCTGCACTCACATCCACACACAAAACACACTCAGTTACACAACACAAGAGCAGTCGTACAGCCTGAAAGCTTGCTTTGCGTTCACCCGAACAGCTGATGACAAGGGTCAGACTCATTATGAGAGGTCTTATTGGATCCCACTGCTCATCTACAACTGATGATAATGAGAAAAAGGTGGGCAGCACTCATGTATTATACAGCTCTCTAGAATACTTAACTCTGATTGGTCATTTGCTGCATTGAGCAGTCAAATATGACCAATAAAAGTGGATTTTTCACTGCTGTCCATGGCAACATACGACTTCCATGTCTCTCACAACTCTGCAGTCATCACAAATCAAATTGCAGATAAATAACAAAAATTTATATAGTAATATTAAAGGAACAGTTCACCCAAAAATACAGCTGTTCAATTTGGGACTAAAAGATCTGATCAATGCCTAATTATGAGAAATAATTCCCGAAGGAAATGAGAGACAGACAGTGACACCCCCTGCGGGAGACCTTTCTGGGAAATACATTTCCATCCTGCACGGATTTTACTCTCATCCCGTCTGCTGGTAGCGAAGACATCTGCCCGGCGACAGCAAGATCAGTGACAGTTTGAGTCCAGACCCCTCAGGAGCCAGAGCTGAACTCATATCAGCAGAACTTTGAACAGAAAGGACAACCACTGAGAGAGAATATGGCATGGGGCACATCGATATACATCAAGAGAGAAGAAATCAACATGGAGGCTTTGCTCTAAGCGGAAAGAAACAGAAGGGGTTTTAAATGAACTTTCATTTTTCAGCATGCACACAAAGCCCTTGTTTAACTGAAGCCAAGACAGGAGCACAATGCAGAAATGTGACTGACAGTTTGTCTGTTGTGGATCAACCAAGCAGAACATGTGGCTCAGATCGCGTAGCGTGATTCATCAGACTGTAAGCTGAACTTACAACCCAAGTTCTGCAACTCATCTCTGAGATCCTGCACACACCTCAGTGCTGCAGCTAGAACACACAACCAAACATGGAGAGAGAAACCGCCACAGCTAAGATAAATAATCCCACTCTATCACCCAATTAAAGACATCAAAGCCTTGAGCAAGCTACATTGCAACACTGAACCGATCCACTTGAAACTGCATGGTGTCATGCCCAGTCTTTATACGGATAGACTTGAGTCTAACTCAAACCAATACTGGTGAACTTACTTTGCCTCTTCAGGCTCACAAATAAATATATGCAGTGCATTCGGTTGTTTGCCAGACACTGCAAGTGAAAAAAGCCGACAGTCAACTAAAGACCAGCCTGTGTCATAGACTGTCAGACTGTGTCTGTTACATAAAACGAAAGATTTATATAAACGTACCTCATGAATAAAGATGGACCAAAGGCACAAAGGTGAAGCTACAAACATACAAAACTGACCACTCCAAGACCTGAAAGGAAAGTACACAGACCAGCACATTGGTATGCTGGCCACAGTCAGCAAGAGGCATTGTGGTCAAAGATAGACATACTAAGCAGGTAAACACACAAAGCATTTTAATTCACAATGCAGCGTCTCGCCTAAGACAAAGATGAGCAAAGCGTAAAAGGAAAAACACAAGGGAAAACAAGAACAATGAAAGTGACCTCTGTAAGATGTCTATTAATATTTATTTTCAGTCTTCCAACATTTCATGGGCTTAGTTGTTATAGTCCCCTTAACATATCACAATCTGAAGCTTAACATGCTAAAATGCAAATTTGATTTTGACAATCAGCTAAACAAAGTCAGAAAAGTAAATGTTCAAAGACAAAGAGCTTTTTCTTAAATGCATCTGAAGACTTATGTCTTCTTCATGTCATTGTTCTCTCACAGCAGTTTGTAAATGTTAATGCTCGAAATAAACTGACTTTAGTTTTCCATAACTATATGTGGTTCACTAACATGCACGGTGAATGCAAAGCTCTGCATTTCATTTCATTTTGATAACTGACACGGTCTAATTCCAAATACTGTGTCTAATATTTGTTGTGAATTTTATTTATTTAGGGCCAACCTACAGTAAACCGAGTGAATGAATGTGTAAATAAATAAATAAGAGACAGTGCGCATGCAAATGAACACATTTCTATTGATTTATGCAAGTCTTGCATGTGCACAGCAGGTTATTTTATATATCTGAATAGTAAAAATATACACTACTGCTCAAAAGATTTTGTAATGTTTTTAAAATAAGTCTCTTCAGGTCACCAATGCTGCTAAAAAAATACAGTAAAAACAATAATACTGTGCAATACTATTACAACTTCAACGAATTTAGCCATTACTCTAGTCTTCAGTGCCACATGATCCTTCAGAAATTATTCTGATATGCTGATTTGACTGATTGATGTTTTAGTAATTTTAAATAAATAGAAAGTTCAAAAGAACATCTTTTACTTGAAACAGAAAATGTACCTATATTATGTCTCTACTGTTTGACAAATGTTGTGTTGTTGTTATATACAAGTACTGAAATCTTACTAACTCCAAACTTCTGAACACTAGTCTAACAAGGCTGGTAAAACTGGACATTGGTTAAAAAAAAAAAAGTTTAAAACAGCAACAACCAAACACTATTATCGATTGTTTAAAGAATAAACAAATGCTGTTAATTCTGTCGCCAGCCCCTGACAAATTGCCAAGGCAAAGCTCTCAGTTGGCTGCTGGCTCTAATCTAAACTAAGGGCTTCACACTGTTCGTGGGCACTCTAATAAAAGCCTGTTTGTTCCTGCCAATACTCCATGCACAGCCCAACTGGGTGGTTTTAGAAACCCTTCTTTCAGTTGGGGGCTGAACAACATGGCCCATCTGCCTACACATCAGTGTGGGACAACACTACCCCAGCCTCTAGATAAATCAGCAGAGAACCTTCCCAAAAGAACCATGAAGAATTATATTAAGAAACCCTCATGACAAATAACACTGTTCCTCAAGAAAAAAAATATTCCTTGTGCATTGCCCAAGAAGGCTACAGCAAGATTTGTCGAAAGAAGCAAAACTTCTCGATTTCAAAAACCTATTTTAATTATGACATGCCAACACTCATCTGATATCAGCAAAATGCAATAAACAACGGATCTCTCTTATCACACTGAGTCCATGCATCAATACTACAGACCTTGTAACTGACAGGAAAGTAGTCTTTATACCAGCTGGTATAACTTGCAAATCAGGTATGCAAAATACAGCACAAACATGCCATTGTGCAAGATGAGAGTCAGTCTGAGACAAAAAAAAAAAAAACCAAAACAAAAACAAACAATGCCTGTTTTATTCACATATAGCCAAAACCGCGAGCATACACAGGACATGATAACACGGCTAACGTCCTAGCAAAGTTAAAGCACAGTTTTGACTAAAAAGAGCTTTAACTACAAAACTCAGCTTTTGATTCTGAAGCTTCACAAGTAAAAGCAAACATTTTACATTCAAATAATTAATATTACAGTCAGCTGGCCGTTAGAAAATGAGATATTTGCTCATATTCTTTTGACTGAGGCGTTTATCTCTAAATGCCAGGCCAGCTGCGGTCATCCTACCAGCATCAAAAAAACAAAAAAAAACCTTCTCAAATTAACAACATATCCCGTCAAAGACAAGGGGGTCAAATAACGGAAGTTCTCAAACTTCAGCGGCCATCTGGATATTCATTGGAAATTCTTAAAAATGTATGAGGTAACCTGGACAGCTCACTGGTCTCGAGCTTTTCGCTGCTAAGCTGGGACGATAGCGCTGTTGCAGTGTCATAGAGACAGCGCTAGCTCAGCGGCTCAAACGAACAATACCAAACTGTACAACGCACAGCTCTACAAAACGCACGGTTATCCAATATGTTTCAGATACGTGCAGCTCCTGTAGTATTTTTTTACCTGGAAATCACGTTCTTCGTTGAATCTAGAGAACCTGTCGGCCATTTTCTCTCCTGCTCGCCTCGTCTCCTGCGTTTCGACTCTGTTGACCGAAACGCCCAGTGAAGTAAGCGGATGAGCGATAGACCAATGGCAGCGCGCCTCTGTTGATTGATGGGCTAGCTGTCCAATCACCTAAGAGCGTCGTACTCCGAACGCACTGGCTCTGGAATAAAGCATTTGAACTATCGCTGGTGTTTGTTCTTCATACTAGCATAAATGGCACAGTGTAGGAATACCGTGCATTTATTGTAAAAAAGGATTCTGGACACTTTTGCAAAAATGTACGCATCCGCTTTAAAATGTGATTTAGCACTATTTTATATAAACCTTTTAAATCTCTGTTTATGAATGACCTATTAATTTCAATGGCAATACACATTTTGCTCAGTTTAATATATTTTTGTTTTGTTATTTTATTGTATCATGTATATACATATAGCATTTATCATTCATGTGATTCTTTGTATCAGCTGTCTTTTGATAGTTAGGCCTACTGCGAGGGCCCCCTCTGGTGCCAGAAAAACAAAATCCCATTGGCTCACAAGCTTGTCAAAGTAAAAAAAAAAAATATCTATAAATAAATAAAAAACTTTGAATCAAGTGGAAATCTCTTGACTCTCAATTCTCCAGTATTGCACTAAATTAAAACAACAACAATATTAGTGTAATAGTATCGTAATATGATAATTCAAACATTTCACCAATAAATGAACTGTTACAAGATGTTTTAAAAACAAACATAAATTTAGTATAGGTACTAAATTAGTAGGCCTTCAATGCACAGTATAAATTATAATAGATTTAGTCATTCCGATAAGACAAAACTGACAAATGTCTGTCATATAGTCTGACATGTTGGGGTCAAGCAGGAGAAACTGTTATTAAACCTTTAAAATCTCTTTACAAACAGACTCTAAAAACTTTGGACAAAAAGTCTAACCAATATCACCATTGCAGGGTTTTGGAGAAATACAATTTTGTGAGCTTTGACAACTTTAGACTTTTCTCGAATTTATTAAATTTTAAATGGTTTGGCCCCTTCCATACTTCGTGATTTTGTGCACTTTCGTTCTACAGTCTCTGTAAGATTTACTAGATCATCATCCGCTAGTGATTGTGTTGTTCCATTTCGTCAGTCTGCCTTTGGATTATCGTCTTTCTCAGTGAAAGCTATTACTCAGAAGACATAAGGATGTGCACATCTATTGACATTTTTAAATTGAAACTAAAATCTTACTTAAAATCAACTCAACTCTGTAAACACTGACGTTGATATGGTGTGGCTCTGATATGATGTGTATAAGTATTACTGTACTGTATGTTTTTCTTGTTTTGTTTTTATGTTTAATTGTGATTATGATTACCTGCCAAGGGACTGCGGATGAAAACTAGCCATTGGCCACATTTGGTACAATGCATGAAATGGAAACATTTATGTTAAAATTGTACATGGTCCCTTTTCAAATTAATTTTAATAATAAAAAATGCAGGTGTGTGAAATGCTCATCACACAATAAGTATTTCTTGCATGTAATTTTATGGCATCACCAGTTTTAAAACACATGATTGGTGTGGCTCATCAAATATCATTCATATAGCATTGCTCACAGAGCTAGTCAAATCTTTTTAAGTGATTCTTCCCAGAGCTGAAAGGCAAGCACAGTCTGTTGTGGTTTTAGTTTCATCCAAAACCTATGTACAACAAAATAAAAGCAAGCATCATATAAATTAGATAATTCAGTCAAAGATTAGGTCATTTGATCATAGACCAAATTCTGCATAATCCAGTCCATTTTCTTATTCTACCTAAAATGGGACGAAGCAAAGGAAACAGTTACGTCAAGTTGGACATGAGTTAAAAACATTCCTCAGGATTCCCAGGCTGGCTGACTGTGGCCCATTTTCAAAATTATATTACTTTCAAGTTTTTCCCCATCCTCTCATGGGATGTTTCTTTCTCCAGTTTTTGTGCATGTCAATGCACCAGTAGATGGTGCTGTAGACCAAAACATTGACATTATACTACTGAAAACTGTAGATTTATGCACTGAAGATCAATAAACAAATGTTATTTTCCTATAAATGAAATTAAAATGAAAGACGTTCTAAAGAACTTTCTAACTTTTTCAAACCACTGATGTAGCAGTTCAAATGCTGCGAGACTTTTTGAACAGGTATGCCCTGCTAAAAAAATAAAAAACAATAGAAGCCGAATAGAAACCATCACAGAAATTCCAATGGTTTCCATTAAAATACCATTATGAACCATTGGCTTTTTCCAGTAAAACCATTACAAAATTCCCTTTTGTAGTGTGTTTTGGACATTTTTCCAATAGCATTTAACATCCCACCAATAGAATCCATCACATACCAGTAGACACCATTATAGTTTCCATTAAAACCAATACAATTCCCATTATAACCATTAAAACCATTACATTTTCTATTGTGTTTTGGGCAGGGTTCTATTGTTTTTTTTTCAGCAGGGTGAGTGGGTAGGCTATGTCACTTTTACATTATTTCCTATAAAAATATCTCAAACTACCTCAACAAGTGAATAAAATGAAAGTTTAAAGTGTTCTACATTGAGATTATTTTATGGCATTTTTCATTTTTCGTTTCGTTTTAATTCATTAAATTTCACAAAACAGTTTTGATACAAACAGTCAATCTGCCCATTTAACGTCAACCTCAAAATGCTTTCAGAAAACTTTACTTTCAGTATGAATCTTCAGCCTTGCCCTTGATGTCACACTCTAGACAGCCGCGTGAACGCGCTTGTGCTGCCCAAGCATGCTGTCTATGTAGGCAGCGTACTAGCAATTGACACGCATCCTTCGTCTTCCTGTCTCAAAGCGACCAGAACAGAGCTCGACAACGTCCGACACAAGACACATTCTCCTGTCTTATTAAAAACAATTAAGGTAAGTCCCCTTAACTTTACCGAATTACCCTTATAGTGTCTGTCACGACGGCCTGTCTTTAATAGAGACACGAGTTTAATTCACTCAATTCCGTCTCGGAAGATTTTCTCTCCTGAGTTTGTGCGAAATGGCGGAGCCGCGAAGGAGGAAGTTAGACGCTTCTGCCTTTCATCGTTTAAAAATGTTTTAACGCTTTTCTTCATGCAAAAACTCACGAACTTTCAAAAGATTATTAATATAAATGTCTAAAAGATAATTAAGAAATAAAGTCGTTGGGAAAATAATTTTCTTGCACAAATCTCTTGAATGTGAAATATGTAAGAAAAAAGTTATGTTTCGCTTCATATTATATGTAACGTTAATTAAATAGCCATCATATATTCAGTTGCGCAACTTTTACATTTGCCTTGAGTGTGCAAGGATCTACCGTAGTATAGTTCATATCCCCTTCATATGCAGTATACATAAGTGAAAAAGTCTATTATCACGCGTTTAATGTCTGTCCTCGAAAGCACTTATGTAATGCGATGGAAGTAGTGTGTCATAGCAACAGCCTTTTATGTATTGGGTGTCTCTTGGTGGCAAAAGTGCAGAGGGGCCCCTGACAGGTATTAAGGAGTCTGTTTGCAGTGTGCTGAGCAACAGGTCCAGAACTTACAGGCCTCCGGTCCCTGAGTTTAGACTTTAGCAGAACTTACTCAGGCCAAAAGCATCTTGTTCATGTGTGGGGGCGTGGGTGAGTCACTGCTTAATGTCTCTGTGTCTGTGTGTGTGTGTGTGTGTGTGTGTGTGTGTGTGTGTGTTTCAATCTGTTTTCCTTTAAGGCAATACACTACAAGCAAAACTTTTTTTTCTTCTTTTTTTTCATGCACTGGTCAATTTTGAGGCTATTTTGTTTCCATAACACGTCTTCTTCTTTCAGACTAGTAGAAAACAAGCATCCAAAATACACATTCAAGTGTTTAATTTATTACCCTTTATTTTTTTGCATCTGCAGATTTCAATTACAATAGATAACCTGAAAGGCATTTTTCTTAAAATGATTTTTTCACTCCATTCTCCATTCTCCACTTCACTTACACCAAGCTTTACAGTTTTATTCCTGTCTTTATTCCAAGCTGGTTGTTCATCTATTATTTGCCTGGTTTATATGAAATTGTATTCTTAAAACAAGGTGATTTTTTATTTTTTTTATTTATTTTTTATTTCTTGGCTGTTGACAGTATTTTCTGATTCATGGAGTGATTGATCTAATATGTCAACAAAATTAATCATGAATGTTGAACCTGGATTTATCCAATTTTCTGTACCTGTTTTGGAAATGTATGCAAATTAGTGCACTTTTAAGATATTTCCTAATTTGCATATGTAAACATAACATTTCAGAAAACTTGTAATGCAACAATGTGATTTAATTAACTGGGAAAATAGGGTGATATTTATTAGATTTACCCTGTTCATCTGTAGTGTCTTGTGCTAAGTTGGAAAATTGGTTTTCATGCTTCAACCAGTTTGCACTTTCAACCATCGTTTTGAATGTGTAAAGTGAAAAAGCAGTAGTTTTAAAGGTTATATAGCATTTAAAAGTGATGGAGCTTCCTATACAAACACGCACACCCAAGTGTCACCTTTTCCAAGAAAACCTATGAAGTGATAAAGACATTTAATTGCCTAATGTCTGGTCTTACAAACACATACACACACACACACACAGTCATTGTGAAGTGGACATTCCCGAAGGTTAAACCAATGTTTTTTTTGTCACACACTTCAGTGGTAAAAGGCTGTTATTATACCTCTTAGCATGTGTGTTTTTCTTCTCGGCCCTGTCCCTGGCCTCAATACCACACTGTTCCTGTTTGAGCTGCCCGAAACATCCACACTTCTGTATGCCATAGATCGTTGAATCCACTGTCTGTCATTTTGTGTTTTCTTCCTCATCTGCCTGTAGCTGTGTGTTCTCACTTCTGCAAAAAAAACTTTCGACATTTAAAAAAAAAATGCAGAACCTGGCCTGCATGTCTACTTTTTTTTTTTTTTTAAACGGTTGATAATTACAGGCCGTGAGTTTTGATGCGTTGATGAAATGTTAACGTCCGATAACAAGATTTTGTCTGAGCGTTATAAGCCAAACCGCACCATTTCCCTGAAATGTTAATTAGAAATGACAGATGCAGGGTGTGGCATAACTCCTGGTTCTGTAGTAGCCTGAAAATTAATTGACTGTGACAAATGTGCCTAAAAAAAGTTTGCAGTGTGAAATTGCTAGACTTTGCTTTGAATAATATACAGATGTGCGATTATTATGTGAATAATACACTACCATTTAAAAGTTTGAAAAAACGTCAAGTTTGCCTTGATCCTTCAGAAATCAGTCTAATATGCTGATTTGGTGCTCAAGAAACATTTTTATTGTTATGAATGTTGAAAACAGTTGTTCTGCTTAATATTTTGGTGAAAACGGTAGCACATTTTTTCAGGATTCTTTGATGAATAGAAAGTTTGAAAGAACAGAAATATTTTGTAACATAATTAGTCTCTTGATCTATTTAATGCATCCTTGATGAATTTTTCATTTCCTTATTTAAAAAACAAACAAACGTACTGACTTTTGAATGGTTGTGTAACTTCTGAAAAATGTTTAATGTCATAAAAATGTTTTAGCTCCATTTCCTTCAAAGAGAAAATAGTGATGTTTATTTGTATTGACATGCCTTTTAGCTGACAAAGTTATTTCTAACTTGAAAACCATTCAGTGAAGCAGTCAAACCAGTTATAAAAAAAACAAAAACAAAAAACAAGCAAGGTGTGTAAATAGAAGTCATTTAGGGACAGACATTTTTTTTTTAGCTGCTACTTTTTATTACATATATTTTCGTCTGTCATCAGCAACATTTATATTTGGATAACTTCTTAGTACTTTGCACCATACACATGCCCTAGTGTACATGTAAAAAGCAAAGTATACTTTGCACTTTAGTTATTGAACTTAGCTTTGCACATTGAGTAGGATATTACGACAGCATTTTGGATGTAGGCTTTGATATGGAAATCCAGTGACATGTAACTTGACGTCAGCGAATTGTGAGGTTACAGTAGATGAGCAAGATCTGACCTTTCTCAATTTGATGAGGTGTTCAACGCACTAAACAAATACAAATTGGACATTTTAAATGCCACTGCTTACCAGTAGAATCTGTCAATATTTGGTTGAGCGATGCCTGTTGCCTTGCAAGAAAGAATTAGGTAAAAAAAAAAAGGGATAGTTCACCCAAAAATGAAAATTCTGTCATTATTTACTCACCCTCATATAGTCTGAAACCTATGACTTCACTTTTTCTGTGGAACATAAAAGAAGATATTTTAAAAGAACATTGGTTTCTCAAAACATCTTTTATTGTCCACAAAGAGAATCCATCATAAAGGTTTAGAATGACATGAGGGTGAGTAAATGATGAAAGAATTTTAAATGCTAAAAACATACACGCATAAATGGAAACGAAAGGATTGAGGTGGATCTATTTGTACAAGAGAAAGTTCAGTTAAAGAATAAGAGGCTATCAGGCAGGTGAAGTTACTGCGAGCCGGACTGCAGCCTCAAGAGGAGGAGGAGGAGGAGGAGGAGGAGGGGGGGAGCGCAGAGAGGGGAAATGGAGATGGATTTCCCGTAAATCAGCTCCATCCAATCAGAGCGCAGCCGCTGTCAACATGGCAGAGAGCCAGCGGGATCAGTCGTCAGAGGTGTAGAGAGAGAGGAGGGACCGGCTGTGATAGTGTTAGTAAACGAGTGTTTGGATCATATCATATCAGTTCTCTCATGCTTTGCTCTGTGCATTTGAAGCTGCATTTAAAAAGCGGTATGTTTTCCTCTCTCTCTTCTGCTTTTTCTTGTTTGCCTGAGTAAAATGGGTGAGTGTTTGCTAATCATCATTGAACGCAGATGACTGTACTGTAATGGAAAGGACAGTAAGCAGCAGTGCCGGTCTCATGATGTCAGTCTCTGCTAGGGTCTCATGTGAAACTGCTCTCATTCAGCGTGAGGAACGTTTGAGGAACTACAGGTTGCTTGACTGCGTGACTTTCTTTGCAACATTTTTCCATTGCTCATGTACGGAGCGCTGTCGGATGGATTTTTATCTTCCCACAGTGCAGTGAGTGCTCTCTGAAGTCATTTAGATGATGTAACAGCTTCTCCATTAGCTATCAAAATGGAGGATTCGGCTCCTTGCAGCCAATAAGCCTTTGGCAGCATCTACAAGGATGACGTTGGTTTTAGATGGAGGCCTGTTTTCTCTTAGTGTAGAGGTATAAGAGAGAGAGAGGGAAAGGGAGAGTGTGGGACAGATTAACTGGGGTCATGTAAAGGCTCACTGATGCAACATGCTGTAACTGCGTGAGACCTTGCAGAGTTTCTCCAGGCTGTGCAGATCTTTCCAGCTGAATGGAACAAAAAGACTTGCTTGTTCAGATTTTAGAGTATTCATGTTGTGAAAGCCTTTTGGAATAATTTTCGCACAACAAATAAGTTACTTCTTTCAATTTTGCCGCTTTGATTCATTTTATAGATGCAACGTTATTTAGTTAAATGATTGCACATTTTTTAAAACAAGAAAGAAGAAAATGTGGTTGCTGTTTGCAGGGCCAGCCACCACAATGCTAGAGTAATGCGAGCGGATGTGGGCGCTGTGTAGTTGCTAAGGTGTTTTTGTGATTCTGGCTTGTTTCTTTGCAGTTGCTAAGGTGTTCTGAGTAGTTTTAACGTATTGCTATTAGAGATCGACCGATATATTGATTTACCGATATTTTTCCCGATATTTAAGCATTTTACCATAATTGGATATTGGTTTTGTAATATCAGATTCACCGATAAACGCCTCCATCTTGCAGGTGTTTTGAGAATTGCGCGCAGGATCTCCAGCGCATCTGAGGGGAGACAAGACAACAACAACGCCGTACAACAACAAGCACAGGTACTTGATTTGCTGTAGTTAGTAAACTTTATTTAATATAACAGCCATTAATGCACAAATTAGATGTATTACATAAATGCCTGATGTGCAGTTTATGCACGGAGTCACGTAAGATAATCCACCAGTCTGTCCCAATAAAGAAGTAACTTTGCCTGAATTAAATAATATGCAGCCATGAATGAGCGCATGTTGGAAATAAAAGTGCTGAATTTAATTCTCTCTCTCTGTTGTATTTGCTCATCATTAGTCTCGTGAAGCTGCTTTCATTTTGCTGTTCACTCAGCGGTTGATGCTCAGGAAATGCTCCATCACGGCCACCGCATGTAACTTTTAACAAGATTCACTTGTTTAAAACACGCTAAATTATATTAACATTTACTATATAACTATTATTTCGCTGATACACATCTAAATAAATGCTCTGGGTGTGTGTTCACGGTGCGTGTGTGTTCACTGCTGTGTGTGTGCACTTTGGATGGGTTAATTGCAGAGCACACATTCCGAGTATGGGTGACCATACTTGGCCACATGTCACCTCACTTTTTTTTTTCTTTTTTTTTTTTTCTTTTTTTAAAAAAATACATCTCTATGGAAATTCATTATTTATTATCTCCGCGAGCGATCGCAATTTGAGTAGGCTATAGTTCTGTGTAAATGCATAGATAAAGCGCACTGTCAGCAGGCATTTCATAATCTAGAATGACAAAAACATATGAATAATTCTGATATAACACATCAGTTGAGAAATGCAATAAAATACAATGTTTTGTTTGTTATATTTCAATATTCCAGAGAATATTATTCAGTGAATTAACATTATCCAGTGAAGTATTCTTCGCTCTTTAGCCTATTAAACAGCTTATAAACCTAAAACTGTAGTTTAAAATGAAGTTATTTTTTCCATTTGAAAACAGACATTCTACATTTATTTAACTTATTGTTAATATCACTGTTGCCGCTGATGCTTTTTATAAATAAAATGTTTTTACTGTTGTAATATGAAGATTAAATTTAGTTAATTTTCAACTTTTTTTTTTTTTTTAAGATGACTGAAAGGAGGAAAAACCAAAGTGAAGTATGGACTTACTTCACTCAGTTATTTATTTACTTTATAACAGTGAATAAATATCTGTTCTGAATATCGGTTATCGGGCACATAAACATGCAAATAATTGGTATCGGTTATAAAAAATCAATATCGGTCGATCACTAATTGCTATACAGTTGCTAAAGGCTGGAATACACTATACGACTCTGAACAGATTTTTAAATGCTAGGCATCACGCACTTAACAGCTCTGTAAACGGTCAAAGATTAAAAAATTGGTCATAATACACTAAACAACTGAGGGTCATATATTACCAGACTTGAAAATTGTTGAGATCATGAGAAACTAATGCAGAAATGTGTTTTGTTGCTAGTAGATGCGTGACAAATGAAAACAATACGGAGACTATCATAAACTATGTGATTTTCTGCAAATGCTGTCAACTCAAATCTGCAGGCAGGCTCTCACTTTTGGCGACTAGCGTCAACTACTTCAGACTGTAAATCGGGGCAGAAATCACGGCAAAAGTCATGTAGTGGCACACTTTGAGGCATCATTCATGTCTACAAGAGGTAAAAAAACAGACCAAAGTTTAATGCTTAAGGCAAGGCGCAACTGCTATTTCTCATACATGCTACATTCCATTAACAAAAGCATTACTGTATTTCAAAACAATGAGGAACTAGAAGAAAAAAAAAATTAACCACACCTTCTGAGGAATTTGATTTGAAAATGTATCATAGACCTGTCAAACAAGGAAAAAAGAGCTTTGATACGTTTACCTCCCACATGTACCCACAATGAAGTAGTGAGAATTAAGCTAATCACTTTTGTAATTCATCAATGAATGCTCTGATATAATGTTCTAAATTAGGACTTTTTCAGTTCCAAAATGAGTTCTTAAGAGTGGTGAGCTTATTTTATCGTGGGTTGTACAACATCATCCTGTCAAACAGTGTCAAAACAAATCAGCGGTGGTGTGAGCCGCATAGTGCCCGCCTTCATTTTGATAAGTAGAAGGCTCATGTTTCGCCCTCAGCGGCTCCTCCCGCTCCACAGATCAACCTTGAGGAGCAGGAAGTGTTAATGTGAAGAATAGAGTCTTTGTGTTGACTGAAAACACTGAGAGCAGTGTCCTCAGTTGCCTTTAGCAGGTACAAAGTTCAGGCTTTGTGACCAATCACTGTTAGAGGGAAGATTGAATGAATTTTGAAAGAAAATACCCTCCCCTGCCAGTCAGCATAACCAGCACCGGTTAGTGAAGGCCAGGTGTGTGGGATCTTTTTCCCACAAAACGGTTATGATTGAGCTGTGTGTGTGCTTGAGACAAAAAGAGAACGACGGACCATATTTAAGCACTGTGAGGTTTAGTGATACTTCTGTCGAATGAGCAATATGGTTTATTGATCTTTTTCTTTGTTTCGTAGGAGTTCAGGATGCAGCGAATTTTGAACTCCACTGTCCCGTTCTCCCACATGGCCCAAAGGGACATCAAGGCTCTCAACTGCCCCAGCTCGGGCCCAGCCTCTCGCACAGAGAGCAAAGGAGGAGAGCGGGACAAAACAGATCAGTTGAACATCCTCTGGACAGTCATGTATCGTGGAACTGCTGACCATGAGTGGACACAGAGGACAGAGAAACAATCCATTATTGCACAGGCGGAGTGTAAGTACTGAGGCTGAAACAGATAAACTCATTTGATTTTATCCAAATATACATTTGGGATAAATTCTTTCTCTTTTTTTTTTTACAGGTGAGTCACAGGATTCACAGGAGTTCTGCCCCAATGGCAGGTAAAGTCTTATGTGACTGTCTGTCACACAATCACGTGTTCCATTATGTTCTCTTTTAATACCAGAAATTAATATATCACGGGAACTTACTTATTCTCTGACATATATTTTCCACCACAAAACGGGTTGCATTTTAGCATCTCCTCCCAGTTGCTTCTTGGAACCATCTCTTGCAGTCGGCCCAGGAAGAAACGCCATAAGAAACATCGTCGAAAACGCGGAGAGAAGGACAGCCGAGTGAGTGAGTCCGTGGGAGTCACCAGAGTGCCAGAACAGGACAGCGGCGAGTGCCTTTCTTCATCTCTCATTCAGGTTAGACAGTATTAACTATAATTACCATAGAGGAGGGGGAAGGGCATGGGTTCAATAAAAGATGTATTCAACGACTTCATTCCAAAATTTAATGTGCTGCTGTGATGTTTACTATCTAAATCCTCTTTATACTCAGTAAAGGGTCATTCATGTCGAGTACAATATTTGTTAAATTGTGACATATCGAATACTGTTTCCAGGTCCGAGCCTCTACTCAGTGTTGATACCGACTCAATATTATTTCAACAGCCATTAATGAGCAGAATTAATTTAAAGCACATCTTTAGGCTAAGCATTTGTCCTGGACACTAATATTTTAACAATTCAGAAAAGATAAATCAGTCTTTGTCCAACTGAGATTTCCATATGAAGATAAAGGTTAGGATCATGATTTATCAGTAGTAGTGTAGCACCATTAGAATGGACTGTTGTTTTCTTTTGGGATCTGATAAAGCACTTGGACCCAGACTTAACAAGGGTATTAAGATAACTATAGTTGTAACATTTTAATAATCTTTCTAATTCTGTAAGAAAGTCCACACCACAGCTAAAATGATGATGACAGAGGAATGATAAAATTGGAATCACTTTTTTCCAGCTAATGAACAATAAAAACATTGTCAGTCAAAGTGGTACAGACGCTAATTACATTTAACATTTATAGTTATTGTTCTTAGTGTGAACAGGCCTTAACTCTGATAATGACTTAAGCAGTTGAATCCAGCAGAATTTGACATTAGCATTTTGCTAAGATAACAGATTGAAGCTAATAAGCACAAAGCGCAACCTAATATTGACTGAATTAGTGCATTTTGAATATAATGGCACAATTTCTGTTGATACTGTTCAGTAGTGACTATAAAAATGGTTATTTACTACTTCATCATTTTTGGATACAAATTTTCACTGGTCTTAGCACCCTGGCATTACGTAATTAATGAGGGGTGCATGTGATACAGCCTTAGGTTTTCTCTGTATCTTATCAGCGTAGTTTTGCTGATGTCTAAAAGTGTTACCTAGGTACGAAGCACACTATGTTTTCCAACTGAATATATATAAAGATTGCCTGTTGATTTAAAACTAGACTGTTGTCTCAGCTGTGTTTATACAGTGTCTCAGAGGGAATTCAGTGATTAGCTAACACTTGAGTCAAACAAAGCTTGTCTTTAGCTCTCCCTAGAGGCCTGAAGCACTTGACATAAGTGACATATTTACAGGTCCAAATGGAATTTTTTACTAACATTGATTTTATGCAGTGCTTTTCAAGTGGCTTTCTCTCTAATAATCCAATCAACTTTGTTGTGTCCTGTTGTTTCAGGTTAGAGATCCAGTGTGCATCAGCAGCAGCAACAACAACAGCAGTGCGCACAGCAGCAGTGGCCTCAGCACGGAGAGGGTGTCCGTGCAGGAAACAGAGGGCCCGTCGTACTCTTATCCGTGGGAGTCCCGGCGGCCCTCCTTAACCAGACTATCCTCCTGCCAGAGCTACGGCCAAGAGAGCGAGGAGCTGAAATCTCCCCTGAGAAGTGAAACTGAATGCCCTCTGGCTGTTACAGCCCTGAGGAACTTTGTTACAAGCGAAGATCGCTGCTTTGCATACGGCTTTGTCAAAGACGTGCTGAGAGAGGAGAGGGAGAGAGATGAGGACGAAAGAGAGGAGAGCGACAAGAATGAAGGGATCCTGTTCAAAGAGGTGATTTGAAATGGCATTTAAAACACATGACGGTGAAGCACGTTGAAACTGACACATGTATGAACTCATACCGAAAGAGCGTGATGCATGGATATGTTCTCTTGCATGCAAAGATACAAATTTACATACAAGTGCACAACCTATAAGGCATACAGGCACACGCAACCTGATTCCTCTAGAAAGAGAATACAGATAAAGACAACATAAGCTTACTAATACAGAGAGGAAGAGAGAGAGAGAGTGAGAAACACAAGCACACATGCATGCATGTGTACACACAGCCAGAAATTGACTTGCGGTCTTGATTTCCTGTTTTTCTTGCGTTCAGGAGGGTTTCATGTTTACGTCACCAGCCTAGTTCTGCTTAGGGAGTTTCCTTGCAAAGAGAAATAAGCAAACCGTATTAAAAAAAAACCGTCTTCACACACTAACTGTGCTTGTCATGTGCTCTGAAATTAGACATTTTAAGTTGTTCTGTGGAACTGTTAGGAACTGTTAAAGCTGCATCAGTGTTGAAATTATGGCCTTTACCGATAAACATGGTAGATGCCATAATTTGTTTAAAAAAGCCAAAGTAGTTTATTTAGCCATCACAACATTGTAAAGTACATTATGAAAGATGGATAAATATTTACTGCACATGTCTAAGTAGCATTAATAAAAGTCGTTTTACTTTTTCAAGAAATAAAACTTTATTTTTTTGAACAAATGCACAGAATTTAGATATAAACCACAGTTCAAAACTTTGAGGTGAGTAATATTTAAAATAAATAAATAAATAAATGAATACTTTTATTCAGCAAGGATGCATTAAATTGATCAAAAGTGCTAGTTAAGACATTTCTAATGTTACAAAAGTTTTCAATAAAATATGCTGTTCTAACTTCTTATTCATTAAGAATCTTGAAAAAAAAAATATTACAGTTGTTTGTCATCAAACAAAATTGATGATTATAAGAAATGTTATTAAAGCACAAAATCAGCATATTAGACTGATTTCTGAAGGATCATGTGGCACTGAAGACTGGAGTAATGATGCTGAAAATTCAGCTTTGCATCACAGGTATAAATTACATTTTAAAATACCTATATTCAAATAGAAAAGTTATTTTAAATTGTAATATTTAACAATATTATTGTTTTTTTTCTACATTTTTGATCAAATAAATGCAGCCTTGGTGAGTATGAGACATCTATTAGAAATACAAAAAAAAATCTCATAGACCCCAAACTTTTTAATGGTAGTTTAGTTACATGCGCACACAGAAAACCAGATATTAAATTTCAGATTTTAAAATTCTATGCTTTTTTTTTTTGGTCTAAAAAATAAATAAAAAATTTAAGTGAATTTATGTATTAAAATTATCGTGTACGGTATGCAAATGAGGGAAAAGGTAATCTAAATGGGTAATGCATGCAGCTGTTTTTATATTTGTCACTATATTGTTCATTGTAATATGGCTGGATAACGGTATTGGCCAATCAACATCCATGTCATTTGACATCAACATCTCCCTTTTTTAGGGGCTACAACCAGTCAATTTTGAATACAGGGAGGGACGGGAATATGAACGCTGTAGGTTTCTCAAGCAGGGCTCCTTCGGAGAGGTCTACAGCATCAAAGACAAAGGCACCGGCTTCGTGTGTGCCGCCAAAAAGGTATTTGTGCCCTCCTTTTGTGTCCATCTTATTATTCCGGCAGATGGCACTGCTGGCATTCAAATGCAAGTTACTGTCTGTTGATCCGTAGATGCATGTGTGTGTGTGTGTGTGTTTTCAGGTGCCGTTGGTGAGTTTCAGCAGTGAGGAGGTGGGCTCGTGGAGTGCCCTGCAGTCTCCTCAGGTGGTGGAACTCTTTGGAGTGGTGCGTGAAGGTCCTTCCATAATCCTCTTCATGGACCTTAAATCCAGTAAGTGCTCAGAAGCACTTTTGTAGACACAACAAACAACCTCTTTATTCCTTCATCTGTTTCTTAGTTCCTTATTTGACAAATGTGGTGTCCTGGTTTTCTGGAGAGATGGAAATGTTTGATGATTTTGCGCTCTTTTCAGGTTCTCTAGGACAGCTGGTGGAGGAACGAGGCCGCCTGCCAGAGGATCTGTCCCTGCACTACCTTCAGCAAGTACTGGGGGCGCTAAATCACCTGCACAGGAAGCGCGTCCTTCATCTGGACATCAAAGGTACGTCCAGAATGTGGGCTGGATAGTTAAAAATGCCACTGAAGCATTTGATTGGTTGAGAGGGGTGGAAGCTACGTGGAGTCTTAAAAAGTCAAAAGCGGGAAAAAAAATAAGCATTGACTTATGGGGAAAGATGACATGATATTGACATTTAACGTCCCCACGCTATTTATGTGGAAAGTGGACATGCGTTTTTTTTTTTGTTTTTTTATTCGCACTTCCTTATTTGGGATCACAGTTCTTTGGAAACCACATAGAGAAATGAAAAATCACAAGTGAGATGTCCTTAATATCGCAATATTTTCTTCTAAACAACAATTGAGATTAAATGTGGAAGAGAGTGAGACTTTTGTGTGAAATAAAATGACCCTGTCACATTTCCACATGTATATTCAGATATGCCACGATATCAAAACTGCATTTTAATTTTAATTTGTTAAAATAATGAAATTTCTAAAACTAAAAAATAGAAATATTAAAAAAATCCAATAACATTGACAAAAGCACATAACACTATTACTAAAACTTAAAACGAAAACTGAAAATATATATAAAATAATAATTCATAATATGAAAAAAAATACCATAATAGTGTAAAAATACAAAAATAACATTGAAGTTTATTGTAACTGATGGACTCCATACCTCCTGAGCTATAAAAGAGTAATATGTGTGCAATACAA
The DNA here is from genome assembly GCF_012432095.1 of Onychostoma macrolepis. Lineage (NCBI taxonomy): Eukaryota > Metazoa > Chordata > Actinopteri > Cypriniformes > Cyprinidae > Onychostoma > Onychostoma macrolepis. Next base: position 31,930,100 of record NC_081157.1, on the reverse strand, counting down.
TTGCCTCATGAATTGGTTCTTTTCAAAGTTGCCACAGAAAACACTGTAAGCAAATGTGTTACGTAAAGCCATAAGCAATTTAAAGAACTATAGATTTGCTGTTGAGGAATTTAAGTGGATTCTAATGCTGTCTTTTGTGGCTGGCTTTAGTTGTTTTTCCGGGGGACAGGGTGAGACAAACAGCACCTGTGGGGAGAGAGAGAGAGAGAGAGAGAGAGAGAGAGAAAGAAAGGAGATCAGAGTACAATGTGAGCAACCCAGGGCTGGGAATTTCCCACAGCATGACTCATGTGGTTCAGATGAGGGGGGAGGGAGAACAGACCAAGAGATCAAGAGAAAGAAACTAGACACTGACTGAAGAACTGACCATATATAATCCAGATGGACACAAGAGAATAAATGAGCAGCTTTATGTCTTTATCAGTCATTCAAATTGATAAAGGGCAGTTAATTTCAAGCAAGCAGTAAAACGAACCTTTCTGCTCTGACATCTACAGCACCATCTGCTGTCCAAATAGTCTGATTATCAATAATTTAATCTACAGTCAACAAGCTGTGGTTTGCAATTTAGAAACCGAAAGTCTCACACACTCCAATTTTATCTTTTCCTGGAACCGTCCAATCGCCACTTCTAGAGCAGAGACTTATGGGAAGAGATGTGCCCACTGGCAAACACATTTATTTTCTAAATACACATTGCTAGTCTAATTGAGCATGACTCGACAGTATTGCATTGTGAAAATAGATGCAATGAAACAGCCGTTGAAATGGCTTGCGCTTGTATGGTTTACTAGTTAATGTAAACTAATAGTCAGATAGCTATAGTTTTACTGCACCCATCCTGAAATCTTACCAAAAGTTTGTTGTCAGTGTACTGAAGGTTACAGAAATAGAAGAAAATTATGATCAATTTGAAGCAGAAGCACTGTCATTCTGATGCAACAAGATGCTCTTGAGGATGGTCTGGAAATGAAACCTTTATTTTGCAATCAGAAAGCCTCAGAAATGGGTGCTTGTGACATTTTGAAAGGGGAGAAAATGCTTGGGGTTGGTAAGATTTTCTTTAATGTATTTAAAAAGAATTGTCTTATGCTCACCAAGGCTGCATTTATTTGATCAAAAGCATTTATTTGATCACAGTAATATTGTGAAATATTATTACAATTAAAATAACTTTTCTATTTTAATACATTTTAAAAATGTAATTTCTTCCTGTGATGGTAAATTTTCACAATGTCACAAAATCATTTTATTGTTTTGGTGCTCAAGAATCATTTGTTATTATTATCAATGTTGAAAACAGTTGTGCTGCTTAATATGTTTTGTGGAAACCATAATTGTTTTCAGAATCCTTTGATGAATAGAAAGTTCAAAAGAACTGCATTTATTTGAAATATTTTGTAACCATAAAAATGTCTTTATTGTCATTTTTGATCAAATTAATGCATCCTTGCAGCATACAATTAATGTATTTTATATATTTAAAAAAATCTTACTGACACCAAACTTTTAAATGGCGGTGTACAGTTAAAGTAAAATTTTAGCTCACTTTGTGTTCTCACGTTTGTGTTTTATTTTCAGCGGATAATATTTTGCTGTCGGAAGATGGGAAAGATGCATTCCTGTGTGACTTTGGATACTCGGAGAGATTGGACAAACAAGGGCTCAGTTATTGTGAGAGTAAGTACATTTCATTATAGTCTCAAGTATATTTCAAGTGAACATAGACAAATACATAAATTAATCAACTCATTTTGTATGTTTAGGTCTGAAAGGCACAGAAACTCATATGGCACCCGAGATGGTGCTCAATGAGCCGCGCTCTTCAAAAGCAGACATCTGGAGCAGCTGCTGTATGCTTCTGCACATGCTCAACGGCTGTCATCCTTGGACCCGCTACTATTCCCGCCCATTATACCTCAAGGTTAGCTACGATTGGAGACCGTTTAAATAAGCCACATTTAATTTTAATTTGTGTTTTGTGAAAACTACATGATTTGCATTCACTAAACACTTACAAAGTATTGTTTGTGTTTGCATGCTGACAGATAGCAGAAGAGCCTCCGCCAGTGAGGGAAATCCCACGTGACTGCAGCTCCTTTACAGCAGATGTCATAAGATCAGGACTGCAGAAAGATCCAAACAAACGAGCCTCTGCCAAAGAACTCTTTGTTAAAACTGCTAAAGCACTTAAAGAAGGTAACAATAAATAACCATGAAACACAAACGAATGGCTGTATATTAAATGTTACCCAATTAAAAAGTCATACATTTATTTGCAGTGGGGGGACTTCACAGCCCCGCCAGAGAAGGAACCTATCAGAAGCCACTGGGGAAGCCAGAGAATCCAGACTCCGCCCATTCAGCCACACCCACCACATCCCACCACACCACGTTCTCTGATAACTCTGAGCTGCAGTGGATGAGCTCAGAGCAGAAGAGGAGAGTGGGTGATGGGGAACGTACTAAGCCAGACAAGGTAAAACAGTGGAAACGAACAGAAGAGACAAGAAACGATGACCACTCTCCTCCGAAGTCACTGTTCCACATTCAAACCACTTCACCTGAGCCACAGATCATCAATAAGACCGAGCCAGAACCAACAGTGCCAGAAAAAGAGCTGTTGAAAGGTGAGCCGCCGCCACCTGATCACGTCATATTCATAGCGGCCAGCTTTACACTGCTCTTCAGACTCATAGTAGCTATATTTCCATTCCAGTTGTGAATTTAATTTACAATTAGCAAATTGTTTCCTTTGTCACTTCTGGGAAAAATGACATAAAATAATAGAAATGGAATTTGAAGCCACTTCATTTATTAAACACACTATCGTACAAATGTTTGGGGTCAGTAAGATTTAAAAACAAAAGAAATTATATCTTTTGTTCAGCAAGAATTGATCAAAAGTGAGAGTAAAAACAATTATAATGTTACAAAATAACACTGAAAAGATCTGCAAAGAAGTACCACTTTCCACTAAAATATTAAGAAGCACAACTATTTTTAACATTGATAATAATAAGAAATATTTGCAGCAAATTAGAATGATTTCTGATGGATCATGTGACGTGACGTGTCGTGATCATGTGACTGGAGTAATGATGTTGACAATTCAGCTTTGCCATCACAGCAATAAATTACATTTGAAAGTATATTCAAATTTAAATAAAATTTCAGAATTTTTTATTGTGTTCTTAATCAAATAAATATAGCCATGGTGAGCATAAGAGACTCCTTTTAAAAAAATAAATCGTACCAACCCCAAACTTTTGAATGATAATGTAGAATAAGCAATATTTTCGATGTGAATTATTCAAGAGATTGCAGGATTTTATTTGGTAAACGTGTTCATACAGTAGTTTATGCACATGCCTTCTTAACATATAAAATTGTATCTACCTCAAGCGAGAGTATACGTTTCGTATATTTAATTCGCGTTTTGGTGTCATTTAGCATTTTTTCTATCCCGTATCCCAAAATTAGCATCAAAAATATGAGGATGGAAACTCAATGGGCCTCATTTATAAAATGTTGCGCAGAAACCATCCCAAAATTGATCTTACGATCATTTCTCAAATATGTGTACGAAAACGCACGTACACGTCTCTTTCAGATGTGAAATCTATGAATTGCAAATGATCTTGAACTTAAATAAATGGTTTCAGCTCTCTGCCTTGTAAAGTACTCCTAATTAATGTCATTAATATGTAAAAGATCACCAGTCATCATCCAAATCCTTTCATTTAGAACAGCGAGTGCAGAACAGCTTACATTTTCAAAAACCTGCAGTACTCCGACAAGAAAAAGTGCATACGTCTGCTCAGACAGTTTTTACAAATATGTACGTTGGCGTGGATTTAAGCATACGCACACTCTAAGATCAAATCTGAGCGTACGCACGCTTTATAAATGAGGCCCAATATCCTTACTTGTGATTACAGCCATCTGAACTGTAGCTTTGCAGAATATAACACTTGTGTCACTCTCTCTGCAGATTTCTATGTGAGTAGTCTTTCCTGCCCTCATTCTGCTGAGCAACAGGAGCAGCTGCTGTCCACTAGAGAATACTGGGACAAGAAGGTAAACAAACCCAAGCATCAAGTTCAGAATGCTGAATATGAGGTGACCTGTAATTCCCCATAACCTGATACGTGTCTAGTAAATACATTAGAAGGATATTAAGTGACGTTTAACTTCCTGACAACCATCACCTGTTGTTTGCTAGTAAAGCAACTCAGTTTAACCAATCACAACTTATTTGAAATTCAGTTTTTTTTTTTTTTTTTTTCTTTCTTCCAGGATTCAGGGCGTTGGTCATTCGGTCCTGGTGATGACCTTAGCTCAGGCGTGTTTTCTTACAACAGCCAACAAGATGGCCAGAGCTTCAGCACTGACTGGCTCGCCCCCAAACATCAACCCCCGCCCCGCTGCTTTGACGGTGTGTGAACAACTCCTGATTACTTTAGAGAAATTAATTAGGTTAATTATTCAGGTTTTCCAAGTAATTACTTGTGTATAGTCAGTAATAAGGAAAAAATAAATTAAATCAAGAGCAGTTTTATTAATATTATCAAAATCAGCAAGTCTAGGGACATATCCCATATTTAAGCATGCATATTTTTTATAAACCAGTGTTCATAAATCTGTCACATATTGGCACATAACACCGTTAAGCTACAAGAAGTCTCGTTCACTCATGCTGTTGGTATGAGATATTTTTAGATGACATTTATCAGGGTTATTTGTGCCATGCTCACATCTGTGCTTTGTTTCTTCAGGGGTGGATGTTTATATTAGGGACTTTGACGGGAAATGCTTTCACATTCGGGAGACGCCTGGGGTGAAAGTAGGCCACGTTGCAAGAGGAATCAGCGATCAGGTAAACACTGTGTGTGTATAGAACATGTCTTATTTGTATTACTCTTTGTGTTTGCTAGAGGTTGAAATCTTCTCTCTCGTGTAGATCTCAGAGAACGTGTTCAGTCTGCAAACAGAGGATGGTTGCTTGGTGCCCCATGACAAAGAGGTCCTAGAGAACAGCCTGTTTTTGCGCTGTGTCCCGGCCCCTGACTCCAGCCACTATCATCAGTACAGACACAACCCCTGCTACACCCTCGGCCCCGACTGCAAACTGCCATGGAGCTGGAGGATCAGAGAGGGCGTGCTGGAGACTAGAGACTGATCTGTTTCTGTCAAGCTTTGTATTGAATTAGTATTCCTGCATCTCATCTGTGCCTCTCCTCAGCAAAACTTTTGAGCCATTGTCATATTATTGGTTTACATTCTCAGTATTTTGTTGTTTTAACTATGTAGGTCTTTTGTTGCGCCGTGTTGTGAAGATCATCGCAAGCCTTCAAAGAGTCATTTCATGATTAATGGCAAGATTGCAAAGTATTTAGTCGATTAAGTATATGCCTTAAACCTTGAGCACTTATGAATTAGCTTTCAATGTCAGTACAGTTTACATTATCAAAATTTGAAATAATCACTGATCTCCTTTATAAGAACTGTATTTTAGAGTCATTCAATAAAAATACACTTTTTCTTTTTTTTTTTTTTTACATTTGTCCCAATTGTCTGTGATTTAATGAGATGTTGAATATTGTTGTTTGTAAATATTACAAGGACGATCTTATTGCATTAATCATTTGAAACTAGTAACCTGAAATAACACACACATTCACTTTTTATCCATTTATTTTTATATTTTGAGCTTAATTTTAGTTCAGGTTTTAGTCATTTTATGTGCTTTTGTCACTTTTTTTATTATTATTTTCTTTTTAGCTTTATTTTTATTTCAAAAGTTACTATTTCAAGTAAACAACTTGTCTGTTAGTTGTCATGGCAACATTTCAAATTTTTGTTTTAAGTTAAGTTTTTCATTGTTTCGGCTTTATTTTAGTTAACAAAACAGTTTTAGTTAACATTAAAAACACTACATACAATCGTAATTTTGAACAAAAAGCTGAATTTGTTTCTCATGATTTTAAAGACATTTTCATCTAAAAGCTGACACTTAATTGCTTCTAATTGGTTTTTCAGACAACTGATTTTCCAGAGACTGAGGGAAATTTTTAAAGTATGAAATGGTCCTGGACAGTAAAGGAAAAACTGCTATCAAGTGTCTAGCATACATGTGAACTTCTTGAATATTGTTAGAAACTGTTAAAAAGCATCTAATGAAGCTGTCTAAAAGAAACCCAGATGAAGCTGAGCTACTTAAACTTTATGTAGTTTTTATTTAACATTTACTACATAATTCCTGTATGTTCATTTCCTAGTTTTGATCCTATACTGTTGTTTTAAAATGTGACAATTTTAATAAAGAATAACTGTTTCTCTACCAAAATCAAAACACACACACACAACACATATATATTGAAATCCATAAAAACAATTTATTGTTTCATTTTACGGCTTACAAAACAAACTCGTGGGCTCACACAGCAGACAGACTGCCTTAGGGTGCACAATTTTATACCAGTTTACAAAGATGTAGAAAAAGATGAAAAAGTGGTGGCTAATATCATAAAAAGGCCAAGGCACTGTCAACGAAAGAACCAAAAATAAAAGATTATGAAACTGTACTCAAACAACCAAAAGATAAAGAAACCAGTATATAAAAAAAGAACAATTGCATGTAAAAGTAGGATTGTGGGTCTGGCTAACCATCTTAAAAATACAGTACTGAGAAGACCTTGCTGAAAGAAGAAGCTCAACTAATTGGCCTGTAAGTCCTGCAAGACTGAATGTTTGCACCAGCTCAAGCCAACTGCTTTTTTGTCAAAGAATCTGCACCTGCATCTGAAGTCTTTGGATTGTCGAATCCAAAAGGAATTTGAAAAGGAAAATATTTGGTTCTGTAAAAAACACGATCATCATGGCTCAGAGAAGTTCAATGTATTTACGAGTCACTAGTATTGTCCATCCCTGTCGTAGGAGGGGCTCGCTCTCGAAGACACGCCCACATACCACAACCAGAGTGCTGATTGGTTGGCTGCACTTTTCAAACGCTGTTGCAAACATTTCACGAACTCTTAAGAGGCTAAACCTTCAAGTACAATCAACTTTACAGACATTTCATAGTCCCTACCATGAAGAACTAGAGACTGAAAAAAAAATAAATAAAAGACGAGGAGGATGAGGAAGAGATATGAAATTAAAATATCAGCAGAATACAGTCTGAGCCCATTCCTACCCTTTCAGATGACAGTGCGCTAAAAAAAGACAGATACAATTATTCTTTTATCATAATAATGATAATAATAATAATAATAATAATATATTAATAATATTAATTCCATTTATAAACTATAATAACTATTAACCGCACGTAATTTTGACTGTAGGACAAAAAGTAAAAATAACATAATATGAGCAATTTCTGCATTGAGACAATTTCAACAGATTAAATCAAATACCAATACAGTCCTGTATATAACCTAGACACCCATAAGCCCAAACTAAAAAATAAATAGCTAAAATCAAGCCTAAACCTGAACTTTTTACGCATTAATCTCAGTGCAAATGTTATCAAGGTTTAAAGTTGTAGATGAGAAAGAGCACAAGCTCAGGAGTAACAAGAGTGGCTCGAGACATCTGCATCATGCTTGACTCTCACTCTTTCCTCCTCCTCTCTCTCTTTCGATTAGTTGAGGCCGTTTTCAACTCTCTTATTTGTCTTTTTCTCTGCATCTCTACTCCAAATCCTTTCCTCTTCCCCCTCATCTTTCTGTTCTCTTTTGCTGGTCTGCGTCACCCTCTGATCATCGTCTCAACTCTCTTCTCTTGCTCTCCACCTTCCTGCCAGTCTTTTCACATTTTACGGATCACCACTACTGTGGTGAGCACCCCGGCCAGGAAAACACCAATAGTCTGCCATGTCGGGGTTCCGAAATAGGAGCGGATTCCCTCCTGAGGGAGAAAAATATTTGATATTGACCACATATTTATTTAGCTTTAATTCAAATAAATTAATCAACCAATTAAACTAAAATTTAAGAAACTAAAATAAACAAAATGCTTTAATGGGATAGTTCACCCAAAAATGAAAATTACCCCAAGATTTACTTTACTTTTGAAAAAATAATTATATTTAAAACGCTATAAACTGTAATCTCTAGCTTCCACTAACTGTCATAAACGTTCACGCATGTTCACGAGAGAGTGGTGTTCCAGCGAATGACGTAGGCGTAGCGTAAGCTCCAGTGAGAAGTGACGAACACAGAAGCACAGAGGAGAGACCAAAACAAAACACCGGTCGTGAATTAGAAGTACAAAACTAGGATTTGTAAAGAAAAATGTCAGAGGCTTTTAATATAAGCCAAGAGGAGACTGGTTTTCCTTTGATGTAAACAAAACTTTGCTAAATTAGCATATTCTCACCAGAGCTTACGTTACACCTACGTCAGGGTTCCTCAAATCTTTCCCTGGAGGGCCAATCTGCTGCAGAGTTTAGCTCCAACCCTGATCAAACTCACCTACCTGTGATTTTCTAATGATCTTGAAGACTCTGATTAGCATTCTCAGGTGTGTTTGATTAGGGTTAGAGCTAAACTCTGCAGGAGCGGGCCAGATTTGAGGATGCCTGACCTACGTCATCCACTGGAACACCACTCTTTCGTGAATCCACGTACGACAGTTCGCAGAAGCTAGAGATTACGGTTTATAAAGTTTTAAATATGAATTTTTTTTTTACTCGACTGCATCGCAAAAAAAACTGCTTTCATGTTAAGTTCTTAGGATCGTACTTGTTTTTTTCCCTCTAAAATGCTTTATATATTTTATTCAAATGGTTTCAAAAGTTTCTCTTAATGACTTATGTGGTGCAGACACCAAGTAAAAAGAAATCACGAATTGATGTTAGTGTCCACATATTAGTCATTATTTAAAAAGAAATTAATATACTTTTAACGGTACTTTTTTAAACAAATAACATGGATTATTAATTTAGAAATGTAATTACATTTCAATTTGTCTTTTTTGCTGACATAATTATTATGCTGACATAAATATTAGTCAATAATTGCACAGCCAAACAATACAAACAAATCCTTAGATAAATATAAAGAAGAACAGCATTTATTTGAAATGTAATCTTTCATAACATTGTAAATGTCTTTCGTCACTTTCGATCAATTGAATGTGTTCACACCAAATAAAAGCGTCAATTTCTTTAAAAATATATGATCTATGTATGGCTTTATAATTATATAATGTATGACTTTTGAACGGTATTCTATGTCTACAGTAAAGCCTAGATATTCTGCTTCACATTACGGAAGTTAAATGTTCATGTTGTTTTGTGCATTTTGTTTATCGCAGTATCAGTGGATTTGGTAAAGGTCATTGTGGTCTGTTTTAAAATATCACATCGTCACCCGATGTTTCACATGATTTTAAGGAAGTCACTGTCAAGACTCACCCATCCACCCTGTTCCCTGATCCAGTTAATAACGTGTTCCTGAATGTAGGACATAGTCCAGCTTATGATGGTTCTGATTATGTCAGGAATCCTGGTTATAATAGCCTAGGAGTACAAGAATTAGAAAGACAAATATGTAAAACATCAAAACAATGTATTTCGATTCGAGTTTAAGCTTATGTAGGTCTTCACCTTGATGACAAGCCGACATGCAAAGTAGAAAAGTGCCACCACTCTGCCCCAGTTGAACTTCCCATCAGAGAAGATCTCACGGGCCACTTTCATGAAGACTTCTTGAGTTGGTTGAAGAGTGGAGTCATTTAACATACTATATCAAAACGACAACGGAGAGGTATGGATGAGTTGCAGCACATTGCCATCCAGTGGGCATTTCTGAGCACAGCAGGAGACTCTGTACATAGAGACAGTTGAGATGTCTTCCGCAATCCATTACCTTTGCAGATGTACATTTCCATCCAGCTCATCTCCAATCTGCTGCAAACACTGCGCAAGACGTTTATGGCTGGGGTCGCACAGCTCGACACCACCCAGCTGACTTCGAGTTAATTCAGCTTCACTGTCTCCATGGCGACGAACTCGTTCATAGACGAAGCTGTGAGAGAAGGGATGAGATGACCGAGGTAATGAACAAAAACAAACACAGAGAACATGTGAAGGAGAGATCAGATGATACTCACTTATTGAGAAGAGCAGATCCCAAGGCAATTATCTGGTCATTGCCAATGCCTTTAAATATTGGAAATAATAATAATAATTAAAAACAATACAAAATCAGGAGGAAAGACACTTGGATGTAAAATATATTCAGCATAAAAAAACAAAAAGTCAATACACAGGATTAACAACACCACTGTGACCTTAAAAGGGAATAGATAAGCATCTGACAGTGGAACCGTTCCATATTGTTTGCGATATGACTCAGCAGTGTATGTATAATGCAGCACATGTTTGGTTTCAGTTTCCTGGTGAGTAAAGTTGATGTAAAGAAACTAATATGCATTAGCTGTCTAATGGAGAAAGAGACTCGCACAAAGCTAAATCCCTCAAGTACGTATCATAAATAACTCACTGTATGTATGAGTTCACATATTTAAATATTCAAATAAAACAAAAGACTTTAAATCTTCACTTGACATGAACACAATACATACAGGATGTGTCGCAAAACTAGTGAGCTGCCTACCTCGATAGCATTTTGAGCATTACAGATACCTAGAAATTAAAGTAAGCAGCTTGGAAACAAAATCCATTTCACACCCAAATATTGTGTCTATGATGGTGTTGGGGACAAAATTATCCCTTTTGGTTTTCATGAATTTCACCAAAATTCAAAACTACGGTCTTGGAAAGTATTCATGTAAACACAGCCATGTCTTGAGTGAATGTAAACAATTCTGGGAAGAAAAGGGTTGTAATGATATACCGGTATGCCGGTTTATCGCGGTTTGAACGTGCACGGTTATCATAACGTAAATATTTGCATATCTACAGTAAAAAAAATAAATAAAAATGAGAAAAAATAAATAAAAATCTCACCCGGGCATATGCAACTTATTTCCGCTCGGTGGGGTTGTCCTTGCAAAAAATGTGGACGCAAAGTGGCTGCAAAAGCATTGTATTTTATATTGTATATTGTATTTATATGTCCTATTGTTTGTTATCTATTTGATCTTATTTTATTACAGACAATTTAATTGTTTACTTCAATAATTGCCTGTATCAATAATTGCCATGTGTCAATAACATTTATAATTACAACAGAAATGTAACAACATATGTATATTTGTGAAATAAAATGACTCACATTATGAATTAAGATTTCAGTCATATCACCCACACTTTATATATATCAATTTGACCCCATAATACAGGGATGTCCGAATTCAGTCCTAGAGGTCCACTGCCCTACAGAGTTTAGCTTCAACTTGCCTCAACACACCTGCCTGGAAGTTTCCGACATGCCTAGTAAGGACCTCGATTAGCTGGTTCAGGTGCGTGTAACTGGGATCAGAGCTAAACTCTGCAGGACACCGGCCCTCCAGGAGCAGGATCGGACACCTCCGCCATAATACAAATGGAGGGCCTATTTTATTAATACAGCAGCAGGATTTGAAATAAATAGTTAATCCAAAAATGACAACACTGTCATTCACTCACCCTCATGTTAGGCAGAATGACAGCTTTGGTGACCATTCACGTTCATTAAATGGAAGATGATGCAATGTAAGTGAATAGTGAGTGACTGAGCAGTTACACTGCCTAACATCTCTTTGACTGTCCCACAGAACAAAGACAGCGATACAGGTTTGGGACAACATATGATTAGGCAACAAAGATACCTTTTTTTTTTTTTTTTTATGTGAACTATACCTTTAAATCGACAGCAACCCATCTCGAGACCTGTACATGGCCAGCTATAGCTGTGATGATAAGTGTTTACTCCCCCCCTCCTAACAGATCAGCACTGAAACGATGATGTCACCTCTTCTGGAAATCAACAACATCGCGGTATCGGGGCATGTGAGCACAGCCAACACAAGGGCACAGAGGCTGTGTCTCAAAAATAGCGTGCTGCCTACCAAGAGCGCATTTCTGGGCATCATAGGCTCGTTCTGAACACATCGACCGTTTGGAACGCGCCTAGGATGCTCGTAAATTCTTTTGGAACGCTCGTGATGACCAAAAATGTTGTTTGGGTAGACGGCTCACTTGTTTGTTTAGCTCGTGTCATTATCGTTAATCATCTGTAGGTCTGAACGCCGGATCGTCCGGTGATCGGTATGTGTACAGACATGTTTCAGACAGCGGTGTTGTGACAGTGAACGGCACTTAGCAAACTCCCAGTTTGCATGAGAAATACTATTCTAATACACATTAAAGCGTCGGTCTAGGTAGTCTGTCGGGTATCTGAGTTACGAACCGGGAAAACAGGCGAAAATCATCATTTGAACATGAAAGCGGCACTTACCCGTATCGCCTCCACCCGACGGCGCTGCCATATTAGCACGAAAATAAGTGAAAACTCTTCCGCTGCGTGACGTCAATTTTCGGACAGGAAGGAAGTCTCTCGCGAGTCTGATGCGGCACACTTTAAATAACAATAATAATAATAGGGATTTAGAGGAAACGTTCTTGACATGTTATAAAGATCTCATCAATTATATTATATGCTAGCAAAGAACAGCATCTGCACCAAATTGCATATTTTGCTCAGTTTTGGCTTCAGAATGTAATTTCCTTCAGAAGTGTTTTCCTCTTCGAGTATGAGTTCAGTATTCTCATTATAATCACACTATTAGCCATAAACGCATTAGGTATAACATAAAACACACACTTGCTTTTTTATGTCTAATTTATTAGATTTTTTTTTATTTTGTTCAAAGGTTCAGTAAACTGTTCCATTATTTATTTATTTATTTATTGACTAACATTTCATGTGTCAGACTATACAGGGTTAATTCAATACTAGTAGCCTATTTATTCCTATTACTACTTGACAAGTAACTATTGTTAACCGGTTATCTTTACCCCATCTGTGTAGAATCACATTAAAAATGACATTTCTTTCAGAGCATACTTTTATTGAATTTAATTTATGCCCAAACATAGGTTATGATATTTATAATAAATCTGAACCTAAACAAACTGTTTTTATTTACATCACTGTAAATCACTGTTGGGGAGGTTACTCTGGAAATGTAATTGTATGTTACAAGTTACCCTATTTAAAATGTAAGAAGTAGTGTAATTATTTATAATTATTTCAATAACTTTATCAAAGTAATGTAACTGACTACATTTTGATTACTTTTCTAATTTTCTAATGTTTTCAACTGTTGATCATCATTTTCAAACATGTAAAGCAGGCAGGGTTAACCTTACAGTAGTACTCAACACTGATTACTGTCACCTTAGAAATCCTTCATCGGTTTAATTTTACAGCACAGCCACCACAAAATCAGACTTACTTTCAGATCATTCTGAGGTTAAATACAGATTTTAAATCATAACAAGAAATAGTTTAGTAGCTATGATACTGTTTTTGAAATCATATCTTTGCATAGCTATCACAGGAAACACTGGCATCTAACAATGCCTTGGGGGCATTGTTAGATGCCAGAAATAAAGCATACACATAAACCCAAATAGGAAATAAAACAATTTTCGAATAAACGTGTCCTATTCTGTGTCCTAGACTCCTGAAACATTGGTGTCTCGTATTTTAGAGCAGTCACTGCAACTTATGAAAGAAATTAAATAAATTTACATGTGGATGTGTGTGAAAAATTCAAAAAATGTAAGTTAACCCCCTTTGTAATCGTTAACATTTTCATAAGTAACTGTAATTTAACTACACATTTTCTTCTCAGTAACGTTAACTGTAACCGATTACAATTAACTTTTATTTTATAATTAAATTACGTAATTAATGAAATCTAACTAGTTACTCCCTAACACTGGTAAAGAAATATTAAAGAATTCAATACCTTCTCAACACGCACACAGTGTCGTTACAGCGATTTTTAAGTTGTTTAAATGTAAACAATTAAATAACCACGGATTACAGGCCTGACAAACATTTTTGGCTGAATTCAAGAACAAATAGTTCTCTCGGCCACACCCACAGTGTGTCGTCACGTCCGCTGAAAGCGCTCTTCCGTCTGTCTCGCGCATGTGTAGTCCTCTTTACGACTCGGCTGGCGAAGATGGCGGACATACAGGTATGTGAGTCTGAACGGCGTGGTCGCGAAAACGCGTTTGGTTTCACGTTAAACTTGAGCGTAAAGCCACAGATTCGGGTAGATAAGCAGCAAAGAGACCACCATGGATGCAATCAGGGCGAAATGGATCACACTGGAGACTAGAATATGTGTTTTTCGTCTCCGGCTAACGGGTAGGAAGCATTGATGAACAAGGCGAGCGGCCTTGTCTTATTTCGACCAGCAGAAAGTGATTTTATTTAAACATGCAACTGTTTATTTTGCTTAAAGCTGTGATAGACAAAATACATCTATTTTATTTATGTTGAATCTGTCTTATGTGGTAAAATAGCCGAATTTGTCTGCAAGGCATGGATGGCACATGGATGTCTTCCGACTCTAAAAAGATAGCTCTAAAGATACCGTTTATATAGTTATCTCTAACATTTCTAGACACTTTTTGTGGATTTGTACACGTGCTCTAAATGGACATGAAGCTGCAAATGATGTTTTTCTCACGATGGTCTTCCAAGTCTGTTAGGCTTTGACGACACTGCCTTATGGCTTCACTGATGCAGCATAAAATCCCTGAAGTGTCTTGAAATGGCTTTTTAAATTGAGGAAAACACTTGCCTCTGAATGTTCTTCAGGATTGGTGTAGGTGAGGATATACTAATAGTCCAGAATGTCCAATGGAAACCTTAATCAGAATTGTGTGTTCTGTAAGTTTCCAGCACATGCATTAGTTTGTCAGGAATATGACTGACTCTGTGCTTGTGGTGTTTCAGAACGAGAGGGCTTACCAGAAGCAGCCCACCATCTTCCAGAACAAGAAGCGGGTTCTTGCTGTTGAAGGAAGCAGCAAAGAGAAGCTCCCACGTTATCACCGAAACGTTGGCTTGGGCTTCAAAACCCCCAGAGAGGTGAGCTTGTGTTCGCGAACAAGTGTAACTTTTCGTTGCAGATGATGTTTTTCTCACGATGGTCTTCCTAGACTCCAAGAGAGCTCTGAGGATACTGCCTTTGGCAATGCTGATGCAGTTGAATATGCTTTCACTGTGTAACTTCAGTTGAGTTCAAATTACTTAAAGTTCTTGTGCTTTACTTCCACAGGCTATTGCTGGCACTTACATTGATAAGAAATGCCCCTTCACCGGAAACGTGTCCATCAGGGGCCGGATTCTGTCTGGTAAGTCTGTAGTTTGTTAGCTAATTGTAGTTTTGTCAGGGGTGCACATGATGTTTTATCTCACGATGGTCTTCTGAACCCTTGGGGTTTTGAGGATAATGCCTAATGGCTTTACTGATGCTTCCCTGTATCTAATTTTGTTGTATCTTAGTCCTTATTGGAAATCGAAGATTCTGTATGCTGGCCATTGATATACAGCGTATGTGAACTTATTTGTCGTCACCTTTTTGCAGGTGTGGTGACCAAGATGAAGATGCAGAGGACCATCGTCATCAGACGGGACTACTTGCATTACATCCGCAAGTACAACCGTTTTGAGAAGAGACATAAGAACATGTCTGTCCACCTCTCCCCATGCTTCAGGTAAAACTTCTACTTTGGCGCTTTCTTTTAGGGGCTGCGAAATTTTTGTAGACCCCCTTTTTTTGTGGATTTGAACACATGCTTGTGGTGAGCTGCAAATGATGTTTTTCTCACGATGGTCTTCCAAGTCTGTCAGGCTGTGACGACACTGCCTTATGGCATCACTGATGCAGCAGATAATGCTAAAAATGTTTCTTTGCCCTCAAGGTGTTGGGGATTATTAGTAGTTTAGTTTGGGAGATATTTATAAGTTTTGATTACTGAACATTTTTCTTGAATATCACTAATGTTCTCCTTTGTTTTTTTTAGGGACGTGACCGTAGGTGACATCGTTACAGTGGGAGAATGCCGACCCCTCAGCAAGACCGTGAGGTTCAACGTCCTGAAGGTCACCAAGGCAGCTGGAGCCAAGAAACAGTTCCAGAAGTTCTAGAACTGTTTTAACAATATGGCACCTCTGTATTGTTTGTGGGAAAGAAAATAAAAAATCTGTTCTTTAAATCTGTTTGTATTTATGGTTGATTTAGTCTGCAAGTCTATGCATAAGCATCCTGGTCTTACAGTCAGGTCCATAAATATTGGGACATCGACACAATTCTAACATTTTTGGCTCTATACACCACCACAATGGATTTCAAATGAAACGAACAAGATGTGCTTTAACTGCAGCTTTAATTTGAGGGTATTTACATCCAAATCAGGTGAACGGTGTAGGAATTACAACAGTTTGCATATGTGCCTCCCACTTGTTAAGGGTCCAAAAGTAATGGGACAGAATAATAATCATAAAATCAAACTTTCACTTTTTAATACTTGGTTGCAAATCCTTTGCATTCAATTACAGCCTGAAGTCTGGAACGCATAGACATCACCAGCCGCTGGGTATCATCCCTGGTGATGCTCTGCCAGGCCTCTACTGCAACCGTCTTCAGTTCCTGCTTGTTCTTGGGGCATTTTCCCTTCAGTTTTGTCTTCAGCAAGTGAAATGCATGCTCAAACGGATTCAGGTCAGGTGATTGACTTGGCCATTGCATAACAGTCCACTTCTTTCCCTTCAAAAACTCTTTGGTTTGTTTTGCAGTATGCTTTGAGTCATTGTCCATCTGCACTGTGAAGCGCCGTCCAATGAGTTCTGAAGCGTTTGGCTGAATATGAGCAGATAATATTGCCCGAAACACTTCAGAATTCATCCTGCTGCTTTTGTCAGCAGTCACATCATCAATAAATACAAGAGAACCAGTTCCACTGGCAGCCATACAAGCCCACGCCATGACACTACCACCACGCTTCACTGATGAGGTGGTATGCTTAGGATCATGAGCAGTTCCTTTCCATCTCCATACTCTTCTCTTCCCATCACTCTGGTAAAAGTTGATCTTGGACTCATCTGTCCATAGGATGTTGTTCCAGAACTGTGAAGGCTTTTTTAGATGTCCTTTGGCAACCTCTAATCTGGCCTTTCTGTTTTTGAGGCTCACCAATGGTTTACATCTTGTGGTGAACCCTCTGTATTCATTCAACTGTATTGTTGACTTTGACACACATACACCTACCTCCTGGAGAGTGTTCTTGATCTGGCCAACTGTTGTGAAGGGTGTTTTATTCACCAGGGAAAGAATTCTTCGGTCATCCACCACAATTGTTTTCTGTGGTCTTCCGGGTCTTTTGGTGTTGCTGAGGTCACCGGTGCGTTCCTTCTTTTTAAGAATGTTCCAAACAGTTGTTTTGGCCACGCCTAATGTTTTTGCTCTCTCTCTGATGGGTTTGTTTTGTTTTTTCAGCCTAATGATGGCTTGCTTCACTGATAGTGACAGCTCTTTGGATCTCATCTTGACAGTTGACAGCAACCGATTCCAAATGCAAATAGCACACTTGAAATGAACTCTGGACCTTTTATCTGCTCATTGTAATTGGGATAATGAGGGAATAACACACACCTGGCCATGGAACAGCTGAGAAGCCAATTGTCCCATTACTTTTGGTCCCTTAACAAGTGGGCGGCACATATGCAAACTGTTGTAATTCCTACACGTTCACCTGATCAAATTAAAGCTGACAGTCTGCAGTTAAAGCACATCTTGTTCGTTTCATTTGAAATCCATTTTGGTGGTGTATAGAGCCAAAAATGTTAGAATTGTGTCGATGTCCCAATATTTATGGACCTGACTGTATATATCCCTCAACATTATATATTTTGGATATTCCCTTTAACACCTGATTCAAGTGACCAGCAAATAAGCAAACTCAACGGTTTATAAACTTATATCCTTATAAATATTGCAGTGCATCTTTTATTATAGTAATATAATAAAATATAGTAATAGGCATTTTATATTTTCAGTTCATTCTAATTTAAGTTATTATAGTAATATGTTTGTCATTTTAATATTTCTAGGTTTTTTTTTTTTTTAGCTTGGTAACTTTAGTACTGACAAAATTGTAAACATTTCAATGTTCAAACTTTTCAACTAAGCGTTTTTCGCCTTTTATCTAAAACTATAGTAGTCAACATTAACTTGGCATGTATCAGTGTGACTGAAGTTTATGTAGGTTATAAGCTCTGCTTTGTCCTTTCTGTAGTTTTGTAGACTTATATTTAATTCATTGTTCGTGAATAATTTAACCTCGCTAGCCACATAATTTTTATTTTATAGTTTTTATTTTATACTTGTCACCACCGAGAGACTCGCTTACACATTTAGAAATATCTATGCATATCCTCACATTTTATGAGTGCTCTACATCTGACTCAACGTGGTAAAATTCATTAAGCTTTAGCGGCAGCAGTGGCTGTAATAAAAGGCAGATACAATTTGAACTCAGTGAGGTAGAAAATAGATCCCATTTGCTTAGTATTAGGTGCTATTAGCAAAAAGTGTAAATTAAAGTAATATCTTATTCGCCTTTGCCAACAATCTCGGCTTAATTGAGACATTTTTCCTCCTCAGCGTAGCACACTACTACTTAAGTGGACTCATCCAGCAGATGGCGCTGCGCCACCAGTGCTGAGCGCGCCAACAAAACACGTGACCTGTTTACGTCCCGCACGCCGTGCGTGTTTGAACGTGGCGGCGCGAAGGTGTAAAAATCAGAGATTATGCGATGTATATTCGGCGTTTTTCAATGTCTGCGTATCAAATGAGAATAAAACTTTCAACGGATAGTTGCTTACGTTAACAGTTGATGCTTGTCGCGTTATATATCTGCTCTTTTTTAACTGAACAGACATGACAGCGACGGTAAGCTATATACAAACAGCTAACGTTAGCTAATTTGTTAACTAACAACTATGTAACGTTAAGCTGATTATTAATGCTGATATTTATTGTTTGTCAATACAGGCTTGTAATAAATGGAAGGGCTTGTTCACCGTTGGAGAGGAGTTTGATGATGAGGTTTGGAATGTAAACTACTTTTAGTTTTAAAATGCATTTAAAGCCTGTTAGTATAGTTGAGTAATGCCACTTGCACGTTAACTGTAACGTTACGCTTTATAATGTGCTTAGAAATAATGACAGACTATAACTTTTATATTTCTGTATGTTCTGCCTTTTTAGAAGTTTTATTTACAAATGACCACACACACACACACACACACATCTTTTCTTGGTTATCCTGTCATCCATAATTTCTCATCTGTAGGATTTGCTTGAAGCTGATTGGACGTGTCCATCAGAGCAGGCATCTTCTACAGCTCCTTCTGTAGCACCATCATCTGAATCCTTGCATGTACAGCAGAGCTCTGTTAGCTTGTCATCAGGCCAAGGGGAAAATGCGTCTGAATCTGGTTCTGTTCTGACTCTTCGTACACCAGCATGTGGCACTATCAATGCCCTACCAGATCTCTCCATGCCCTGCCATCAGTCAATCTCTGCCTCTGTTTCTTCTCTCCGAGTGCCTGTGTCATCCCTGCAACCTTCCTCTAACCCAATAAACCCTCCACCGCCAGCATCTTTTAGAGTCCCGCAGAGAGACCTCCCTCCTCAGGATGACTTTGACGACTGGGATGTGGATCTGGAGGAACTGGATAGCATTCATCAGATGGTTTCTGAGCCACAAAATAATCCAGCTGCACCCCTGGACAACATTTCACCTGCTAAACGCATGAGGCCGTCGGCACCAGAAGTGTCCTCTCGTGGGAGGTTCGGCGCTACCTCCTCTGTGTCAATTACA
This sequence comes from Onychostoma macrolepis, assembly GCF_012432095.1. Taxonomy (NCBI): domain Eukaryota; kingdom Metazoa; phylum Chordata; class Actinopteri; order Cypriniformes; family Cyprinidae; genus Onychostoma; species Onychostoma macrolepis. Next base: position 31,910,230 of record NC_081157.1, on the reverse strand, counting down.
CGGCCCTTAGTCAACACCTCATTTGTGTCCACCATCCAAGGCCCCATGTATCCATCTACCCCTTTGCGGAATGCAAATTACATGTATGGTCCTGCTACACCAGCCTCACGATTCCCCAGACCTGTGACTCCCAGGCCTCCAGTTGTGTCGCCTCCGTGCCAGAGGGGTGCTTCGACACCGAGGACCCCGCTGCAGCCCCATGGGTCTCTCTTCCACTCTGTGTCTTCTACTACGGAGTCCTCTTCCACATTTACATCTCATGCTCTCAACACGCCTGTCCTGACCAATCACCTGGTCCAGCTGGTGTCTGCAGCCAATAAGACACCTCAGAGACCACAGAGCCGCATGATGCCAGCCAAAGCACGTCGTTTTCCTGGCCCGGCAGGAGCGCTACCTCTGCAGGTCAGCCAAGTTCTATTTTAGCTTATTATTATTGTTAATGTCACACACTATGTACTGCTCAGAACTGATATTTAGTGCACTGCAGTGCAGGGCTGTTTCTCTTTAAAACCTGTTGATGTTTATTATTGTTCTGTACCCTGCAATCTGGAAATTTCCACTGCTTTCTAATGAATGACTAATTGTATTTTTGATTTATTTTCATTTGCATGTTTTAATTTCAGTTTGTTGTCTTGTAGGCCAGTGAACAGAGTCTTGATGACATTGTTGTGGCAGTTCCTCAGACGCCTGCACATGGAGCTGTTGCTCGGTTAAGAAGTGCTGTATGTAAATTGTGCTAAACTTTAAAAATAATTTTTTTGTAGTTGATAAAAAGATAAAATAATATACAAATATTAGATTAAAAAAGGCTTAAAACGTAAACCGAAATTAGAAGTGTTGTCTTGCCAACTCAAGGAAATAACTCTGCAGCTCTCTGGAGTTTTAGGGGAGAGAAACTCCAGAGTGATTTGAAGGGAGGGTGGGGATCGAATTCGCCTACCCTAAATTTAAATTAATATAACTACAAGTGAAATAAAAATAAATTGAAGCTAAAAATAAAAAATGACAAAAGCATATAACAGAATTACTAAAACCTAAAGTGAAAACAATGTATAAAAATAACTAAAAGCTATTTCAAAATATAAATAAATAGAATATAAATAGTACAGAAAATACATTCTCAATGTAAGGAGACTCAAATTTATATAAAGAAACATTACCTAAAAGTAAATAATTAATGTTTGCGCCAATTCTGGCTGAATTTAAAAAACAAAAAATCAGTTATTTTAAATGCTACATGTGACTTTATGCATCACAACATTCTAAAATGGATATTTATTTAAATATTTTCTTAGTATTATATTTAGTAGTGTTATTAAACTTAATTGTTTAGTGTTAAATGATGGCATTTAATTGGAAAAATGTGCATAAAAATGATTAAATATTCAATCTCAGCTATATTTAATATGTATAGCTCTATTATAATAATAATAATTAAATTGAGAATCCTTCTTTTAAAAAAAAAAAAAAAAAAAAAAATTAAGTTTTTACAGTTGTGCGGAATCGCTCTAAAGTCCGCTTTCTCTCACACATACTCCCAAACTTGCACTCATCGGACAAGGTGTCCATTTTTCACAGCAGGTTTCCAGCTCTCAGGTGAGTGAGGAAGAGGAGTTCAGCAGGGGTCCGTGGGCAGTGATGAAGACCGAGATGGGATTGGATGAGAAGAACCCTTCTTGCTTTCTGCACTCTTACAGTGTTGTCATGGTACTCCGCAAGGTGAGCTACTCAGAAATCTCAAATGAGCTTATCTGAGTGTTTGTGCTAAAAATATTAAGGATAGAACTTTATTCGTCTGCAGATTTCTTCATTTTTATCCAGATTTGTACAATAAATATTTGTATTTCTTATATTTATGCCTAAAGTGGAAGTCCATGGCTATAATCAGGACAAATGAGGAATCTCGGCTCCCCAAATGATTAACACAAACATAATCACTGTTGTCATCAGTCACCTTAAAGTGATTATTAATGTAATTTTAATGTGTTTTGCCCAGTGTGTCATAACGATCCTCTGCTAATGGTACACGTGTGTTAAATATTCATTAGGCTGACAAATGCTGATTAGCTTTTCACTTGATTCATTACCAATGGCCTTGAGGCTGTGCTGCAACTTATGCTTTTTCTTTTCTCTTATTCTCTTGGTTTTCTTTGGTGCTTATTTGTGACTTATCGCTTTCTCACTCCAGGCTGCTCTCAGGCAGCTAGCTAAGAATAAGGTCCCTAATATGGCTGTCGTCTTGAAGAGTATCACACACACACATGCAGATGCAAAGGCCATCTTCAGAGATCCCACAGGTACTAATAATTAGGGTATATACACCACCAGGCAGCGACTAAACAAAATGAAAACTATATTTTAGCTGCTTCAGAGTCACCATCATTTTGCAGACTCTTTTTCTCCTCCAACTTCATGAGGCTAGGGTGCTTGTATGCTGTGTACTTGTGGCTTTTTATAATAATATTAGCATATAAAATTCAAAAATGAAATTTAAGTTGCTAAAGTATTTAGAAAATATGTTTCTCCATTGTGATATGGGTCTCTCTCTCACTCACGCAATCACAGTGACTGAAATCGGGAGGTGACTGACTGAGCTGGTGTTCTTGGTCTGATTGCACTCTTATTTTCAAAAGTTTTTTTTTAAAAACTTTTTCTGTTTTTTGTTTTGCACTGTGAAGGTGAGATGCAGGGCATGGTTCATCGTCGCCTGGTAGAGGAAAGACTGGGAGAGCTCAAGACGGGAGCTGTGTTACTACTCAAACAAGTAACTATATTTCAGACCTCATTATAGACTATCACAGGAAATAATATACACTTTAGATTACTCCGAGCCATGGCTTAACAGGTAGCTCATGCGGGCATTACAAGGTCGTCCTTATAATATTTGTAGATCCAGATCCTTCACCCTTCTCTATCATTTCCAGTCCTCTACTGTGTTTCTATTGAATGAGGCAAGAAGTCCACATAATTCTCATTTATTTTTAAAGGTGGGTGTGTTTTCACCATCACACCGAAATCACTACCTGAACGTCACACCCAATAACCTTCTCAGGATATACCCACCTGATGGGGTTTTCCACAACTCCCAGCCATCCCATTCTCCACTGGTGAGTCACCTTTTGTTCTCCAGTTTATTTTTACTTTTCTGTAGTTTTTATTTTCTAAAGACTTTCTCCTAGGGATGCACCGAAATGAAAATTCTTGGCCGAAGCCGAACAAAATGAAACACTGGGCCGAAGGCCGAAAATGTGCTTTTTACTGTTTTGTCCTGCTTTTCAAATAAAAATTTTTTAAAATAAAAATTACAGAACAATTTAAAAATATTTACTTAACACTGAACATTTTTTAACATTCTATCAGACATTATACCAACAAAGCACAATTTAACTTAAAATTAATAAGTTGCTAAAATGTTTTTTTTTTTTTTTTTTTGCAATTTGAGACCCCCTTCTTGAATCAGGCATGGAATTGTTTTTATTTTTATTTGTATTTTTTTATTTTTTACTGTACAAATAAATGCAGCCTTGCTGAGCAGAAGAGAATTCTTTTAAAACGTATTACAGATCCCAATTTGAACACTATTGTAAATGTTATAATAAATGTATAGAGCGGTTGTAGGATTATTATTATCATTATTGTCTTTTTTTATTTGATTTTACAGAACGACAGTAAAATTACAATACTAACATTTATGAGTGTTGATGGAGCTTTTTCTTAGACTTTATTTTGGCAGAAACCCGCAGGAAGATCTTAGTAGTGCTTTTTGTTGACAACAGCATGCAGATATTTAAATGATTCTCATTACGAATTTGGGAAGGTGTTTGTCGCACTTGTCACATTGTCACGTGTCTTTAAAAAAAAAAAAAATGTTACTGAGCAAATGACGAGTAACAGTGTTTTAGTACAAATGCTGTTTGAATACATGCACTCCATGTGTGTATTAGAAAACATAACATTCTGCAGTTTATTTACTAATCATTTGAAGCCATTTCGCGATTTCAATCATCGTAGTAACCAGCATCAACCACCTCTTCCTCTTCTCATCGGAGACTTGAGATGCAGCGCTAAGCATCTAACTGTCGGTGCTTCGTGCTTGGAATCATTTTTGCGTCTTTCTCTGACAGTTTTAAATACTTTCACGCTGCAGACATGTTTGCTGCATAACTGCGTGCCTCTATTTGATCGTGTCATTGTTCGGTACAATTTATTCGGTCTTTTCGCTTATTCGGCTTTTTTTTTTTTTTTTTTTTTTTTGCTATTTACGGCCGAACAATTTCGGTTGCCGAATATTCGGTGCATCCCTACTTTCTCCAGATGTTTAATGAGCCTGATATGGTCTCCAGCATTTTGCTTGTTTGTGAATTACCTGTCCTCAGGAGATGCTTCCTTTCCAAAATGTTCCTTAATTAAACAATTTCTGGTGGTGTCTTTGTTCTGTTTTGTTTTGTTCATTTCACCCTGGTTGTTGCATGTACATGCAGGAGCTTACATTGCATAGTGAATCCACAAGGCCTGCAGGGGGCCCGGTCTCTCTGATGGAGCTCCACTTTGATGACGAAGACGACAGTGAAAATGTGTTTGAGGAAAATTGGGCTCCTGATGGTTTAGACGCTGCAGCTGTCTCTAATGAGCTCTGTCAAGCACCTACAAGACCAACAGGAGACACAGCATGGGACACAGGTGTGTATGTTGGAGTATCATCAATTAAGCAATATCACACAAGCAAGTGTGCTGTTTTAGTCTCGAAGCGATGTACTGGCTGAAAGCTGGTGTGGAACAGAGTGTGTGAGTGGAGTGACAGATTTTTGTACGTTTGGTTCTTTTGGTCTCGTCCAAAAAAGCAAATGTCACAGTTAGACCTGGTTCGCTTGGCGTTCTCACTGTAATGTTTAACAACAAGCCTAAAGATACAATAGAAAAAAGGCAAATAGATATCACAAACTGTTTGGACAGTGTTTATGGCATATTTTGCAAACTTGCCTAACATCTACAGGGCTCGCAAAATTTCAAAATCCCTGGCAGCCCTTCGGGCAGGTACTCTTCAGATTTTGGTAGCCCGAAAATTAATTTAAGGAATTAAAAAATTCCTTTTTTTTTTTTTTTTTTTATAAATATAGAAAATCAGATAGGACTTTAAATGTCAATCAAAAAAATATATATATTTTCAATACACAAATATCAACAAATATGAAGGAAGGAATTTTATTTCACTATTTACAGGGTATCTGCAGAATTTTTAAATATATTTAAGGCAATTTATGACCCATTTTAAGAGCTGCACGAGTAAAATGAACACAGAATGAGCGGGGTTGGACAATGTCTATGGTAACATACAGTATTGAGCCATAAAAGTACATGACTTACAGTTTAGATGCAGGTTTTCACAAAAGTCTTATACAACAGTGTTTCAGGCTATAGACCGTTTTTATGAAAAGGGATCAATCAAGCATATACATTGTTAATTTAAAACGTATAAATATTACTGTCTTAATTGTTTAGATTTTTAGAGGGCACATCAACTTCTTTCTCATTTACAGCTCTGTGTTTGCTGCGTAAAAAGTTGATATTTGCATTGATCTGACCATAAACGGCAAGAAAGGCTTTTTGGAAATGCAGATTCACTCTCTGCCACGTGGTGGCGCTTTAGGAGCGCTGAAATATTGCGGTTTCCTTGGTAACACTGTACGCAAAGCAGCTCCGCGCTCATAAACGCTGCTTTATCAGGAATTATAGGTAAAATGAAATTAAAATGCCAACGACACGTTTCTGAGGACAGTCGGTTACCTTCAGATACATTCACATAAAGACATCCGCGCCGCGTTTTGACTTGAAACGTGCAGAGCTCATATTTATTCAATGACATCATTGCTTTTTGAAGTTTAATCCTGCCGTATCGCGACTCTTGTTTTTCTGTCCCCAACTGTAAGACCTCTTGAAATTATAATTAATACATTGCTTATACCATTTAACGCATTTAAAACTTTTTATGGCCTTAAGTTTGATACAACTCACTTTCAGAGTTTTTAAGGACCCGCGGGAGATCTGTATTTAAGGAGCCCGTCGGGCAGGCGGTGATACATTTTGGTAGCCCAACTTGGAAACACAATAGCCCCGGGACGTCGGGCTAGCGATTTTTTTTTTTTTTTGCGAGCCCTGATTCTAAAACGGCTTTGTGCTGGACTAAATGCACTCGATGTATTTTTACCGACTGATTGGTATTTTTACTGACAGCAGGAACTCCCTAACATCGCATCATTGTTTTGGTTCATTTAGATGTCTTCAGTCCCTTTTCTGTGTATCTTTCAGCCTGCTCCAGTGTTGATTTGGAAGTGGACCGAGACCCCCTGAAAAGATTGGTTTCTGTCCGATTGTTTAGTGCGCACCAAAGTTTGAATGGCAGCATTTACACAGTTAAAATAACCACACCAGAGTTAGTTTTAATTGAACCAAACCTGCCAAGTGTAAATACCCTAAGTCAGGGGTCTCCAACCTTTTTTACACCACGGACCGGTTACGTTTGGAAAATATTCATGTATGTACTGTATGTGTGTATTGGCCGGTGACGTGATAATTTACCGGCCAAAAGATTTTTTTTCGTCCCTAAAAAACGTTGAGATTCTTGTCCTTTGCATGTTTTTGGCAAATGGAGCAGGCCATCGTGTTACACCTGTTTCACACACTCATTTTGTGGTGCGTATTTTATTTTTTCTCGGGTTATGAAGAATAAAGAAGGGATAAGTTAATCTTCCGAAATGAAGCAGCAATATCTTCTGAGGTAAAAGTTATTAGAACCGTGTCTAGGGACAAGCTGGCCGTCAAAAGTTTTACCCGCCAACTGGCGACTGACACTGTTACATGTACTTGCCAGCGACGATTTTTACTGTCTGTTGGCGAGTATTAATTTTAGGCCTTGTGTGTATATGTATGTCTATTACATAGTATTATAATAGCTTTATATAATGTATTATTTTTTCGGATAAGCAAGAAAAAAATATTTGAAGCACAGAGAATCACAATGCTATGAAGGGTTTTTGACACAGGCTATTTTTATGTGTTTTATGTATAGGCAACTCGTTATTTCCACGTCTCTATTGCTTTGATGAATTTTGAAACCTAAATACAAGTGCCAGAACTTAAAAGCTAAACTTAGGCTATAAATGAACTACAGCACCGTCGCCCGCCTTCAGTGTCACCACCAGCACGATACGGCAACTTTTTTTCAAACTTGCTTTTAACGTTCAGTAAAAGGATTTACTCTGTGGATGAATTTTAATCCACGCTACATGAACCATTTCATATAAACTGGAATAAATACAAAACTAGAGCCAAACTGAAATGAGACATTTGGCAATATAGTATAGTGAATAAATTAAATCATAACTGAAGGACACATGAAAGCACGTATTTCTGTACATTTCATTAAAAATGTCATTAAAAGTCAATAAATCCTTGATTTAATATGAATATTTTAATTAAAAACGTGTTCACTTACTACTCAATAAAATTCTAGTGCATTTAATCTATTAAATAACAGCAGTGAGCGAGTTTTTGGATATGGTAAGATTAAACTTATTTTAGTGAATAAAGTACCACATTTCAGCTCTTATTTTGTTAGGGTGGGTACACAAAGTTATTTTATCCTTGCTTCTAGGAAATCCTCAATCTATGCTTTCTTACAGCTTCTTGTGGCCGTAAACATTTAATTTTAATGTGGCTTTAAGCACTATGCATCATTAAAGTTTCACTTTGACCACGTAAAGCCTGTAAATGTGGTGTTTACATGTAATAATCGTAATATGAGTTTACCTTATGATACGAACCCAGAGTCTCTGTATCAGTAAGCGATAAAACGAGCATCTTCCCTCCGAAGACTTGTTGTATTTCAGGACAAAGCAAAAAACAGCCGAACAACAATATAAAACGAGGGAAACTATTCATTGGTTGTTCTACAGTTTAATTGAATTACAAATTATACTACAACTGGAAAATACTGTAAATTGATGTAGTCCCATCTAGCAACTTGTTAGCAACCGTCTTTAAGAAACATAAGTTTAAAAAAAAATCACGCGTGGGGTGTAACTGGTGTGTTTTGTGTCGTAGAATAAAACGTGAAAGTATCTTAAGCCTGTCTGAACCACGGACCTTATTTAAGGGATTTAACCAAAAAACCCATTGACTCTGGGACGATGGACCCGGACGTGCTAAAATGCACTCGCTTCCGGGTTTTTGCCTGCAAAGTGACATCATAGTTCCACCACTCTATTGGCAAATGAATCTGTGAATCATGTGGGTGCCGAACAGTGGGGTCTCATCCGTACATATCACGGATAAACTGCGATCCATTTAACCCCTAATATGTGACAGATCAGAGCAATCTTTCATTTACTTATTTAACATGAAATCGTCAAATTTCTACTCTATATCAATCGCATACGACAAAAATACAAAATAAGAACAATCTTTAACACGCAATAAATAACAGGGTGTCATATCTATACACATTTTTCCCAGAACGTTCTTGCGACCCCGGTAGCAACTCTTCCACAGTGGGTCGCACCCCGGTGGTTGGGGACCTCTGCCCTAAGTGTTCTGTGAATACTCGTTGCTTGTATTCCATTTCCACTGCCAAGCAAAACCTGCTCTGGGGGTTGTTTCCCATAATGTAACTTAATTTGCTACCAAACCATCATAGTATGGTGCAAAATTGGACAAAATAACTAGTTAGTCACTAGGGGTGGGAATCGCAGGGTACCTCACGATAAGATATAATCACGGTACATGGCTCATGATAACGATAATATCACGATACAGTGATTCTGCGATAATCGATATATTTCTAGAAAATCCTATAATGATACATCACGATATCTGTCTAAACAAAATGCCTGTGAAAAGGTTAAGTGCAAGTTTGTTTTCTTTATTCAAGTCCAAACTGTTAGAAAACAGCAAAAAAAAAAAAGTTCTGTAAATCAATTTTAACACGTTGAGTAGTCTAATTTAATCATTTTATTCTTGGACTTATTAAAAGCTTACAGTTTTCTGTTTCTCTGTGTGTAAACACACATTTAACTGCTTAACAAATAGAAAAATAAATAAATGGATAAATAGATATAATATAACTATAATATAAACCTGGTATATTTCAAAATTTACCTGGAGTGCTTTCTCAACCTTTCTACTCCTCTCATCATAAAAACGGAGCTCCACACGAAGAAATAGCCGTTCACATCGCGTCTTTTGCGCGCTCAGGTTCGTTATTTCAAATGTAGATGTGCGGCAAGCACACACACTGCATACTTCTGCGCCGCATTGTGGCTCTGACAAGGTTTTGTTTTGTCCTCCATGCCATAGGTGCAGATTTGTTTCTGCCGGTCGGTGCCCACTGTTCACACTGCATAATGCGCACTTGTAATATCTGAGAGAGGGAGATCATCCAGTTTTGTTCACATAAAACTGTTTATCCTTCAGCTCCTCGTGCTTCCCCATCTTCATATAGAGAACGCGGTTCATTGAACTTGCTCAGAGTCAGAGAGGTTTTGGAAAGCTGGAAATGGCTCGGCTGCGATTTCCATGCATTTTTAGACGCTGTGAACAGGGAAATCTATTTAGAGCACCTTATTGTATTAATTAAAATATCGATATTTGGTGCCATATATCGATTCTCATATTGCATGGAGAAGGATCGCGATATATCGCCATATCGATTTATTGTCCCACACCTATTAGTCACATGGATGTCCTACATCATTTGAACCATGTTGGTTTAACAATATTGGACATCCCTTACTGGTGGTAGATGTTTTATAATTTCATGAACTGCATAATTTTCATGTAAAAAGCATCAGGTATGACGTTAGAAAAACCTTTGAACTAGATCTAGGCAGGGTGCCAAGCTAAGTCTAAATGGATACTTTTGCCAGACCCATTTGAATTTGGCACAAAAAATTGTTAACTCTTTTCTGACCCCTGAATGACTCGATACTTCAGCTAATTTGAACCATATTCAACTGCTTTGACATACTAAACAGCACAGAAGAAGAAAACGAGGGGTCACACATGGCATAAGAAAGCTTTTGAATCTACATCAGTATCCTTACAAAACCTGACCATGGGTTTACTGTAGTATCTATAACCTTAGAACCTTAGGCTCTGTCAGGCCTAGAATGAGCTGATGTTACTTATAATTCAGCCAGCATTTTGAGTGTATCATGATTTGTGATAAATGTTTGCTTATCGCACACCCCTAAGCTGGATTCTTTTTCATTCATGAATTTTTTACATTCTTTGCACTTTATTTGAACATACCATGTGAGATTTTTCAGATAAGAATAATGCAATTATCCTAATGGCTTTTATCACACAATTCACTAGACTCTATTAAATTTCAGCAAATAATGATTTGTGTTCCAAACAGTGGGTGGTATACTGTGCTAAATTGTTCTATCTGTTTGAATTAAGATGGGAAAGAAAATGTAACTTTTTAATTTTCAGATGCTTTGGTGTTTTTTTTTTTTTTTGTTTTTATATAATTGTGAAGAGAGTATGTGCATTTAAGTATTAATCTGTGTTTGTGACTGTTTCTTTTAAGATGACCTTGATGAGCTGCTCGGGGAGTTACCTGTGGATGCATATGATGGATTACGTTAATCACAAAGTCACTTTAAATACAAAGTATAGTTGTAGAGCCTGTCTCATATTTATACAATTTATGATCATAAACACTAATAAACAAGCAACACCTGCTACCCAGACAATTTTTGTTCAGTTTTTGTGTAAACCTTGTAAATATGTACATTTAATCTCTTGTCTTATGCATAAATTGAAAGAATAAATGCCTGATGAGACCTGTATATTGTGTTCACTTCTTGAGTCTTGCTGACAAATGCCACATGCTTTTGTAGCTAGTATTAGATGGGTTGAAGGAACATGTCAGTACAGATTAATGTTAATTTCATGCTGAAATTAACCAGTAATCTGATTTTTTTTTTTTTTTGGCAAGCTTTCCTTATGAATTTAAATCAGCCATTAAGGCTACAGTTTGCCAGCTGGATTCCCTCTTAAAGGACTCAAATTGTGTAATTAGTCATTTTTGATGCACTAGCAGAGTGGCTGGCATAATGGGGTTTGTTCACGCTGTTTAAAAGCTTTTCCACAAGACGTCTTGAGTGGTTGACGTTATTTGATCATTTCATTGATTATAATTGGAAGTCCCTGCCTGTGTCTTTGTCTTTCACCACCATCTTTTAATTTACATTTTTACCTGTCTTGATTAATTTTCATATTTTATCAATTGCTCTGTACTGTCTTGGTCTCACAGTCTCAACAGCATGTCGCTCTGCGTCTTATTGATTTCTAAATTAGGTTTATTCACCGTGAGTGATTATAAAGTCATGAAGGTGCAATTACTTATTCAGTCTTCCCTACCTTGTGTAGAATAATGAATTGATTAAATATTAAACTTCCTGTCCTCTGTGCATAACTTATTATTTGAGGTAGAGGAGAGTAAAATGCATTAGCTGGGTGTCTTTACAGCCATATATATTACACACACACTACCTAAGTTGGTTATGCTCATATTATGTATAGGCATATTACATTATGTATTTTAACAGTGTTGTTCAATAAAACCATGTAATTATTTGGTTTTGATTTTTATTTGAACTAATTATTGTTGCCTCATCGTTAGTTTATATAATACTAAAGCCTGGTTTTCACTTAGGTCTGATTGGGTTACGAAAAAATATCAGATTACTCGGTTGTCAAAATAATCAGTAGATTACTTGATTACCAAAATGATCATTAGTTACAGCCCTAGATTAGTTAAAATATTTCTAAATACAACTGCATTGTTTTACTTTTTGTAATTAAAAGACTAATATTTTGTCACTGAAAATTTCTTAAAAATAGTATTAAATATTGTCTATATCTACTGAACCAAGTATCTGTATTTTGTCTCATCTCGTGAGATGAGACACCCCTAGTGTCGATAAGCGGCGATATAGCTCATAATTTTGTATGATATAGCTTTCATTCTTCAGGTCAACCATATATTCATGAAAAAAAAAAATCAGTTTGAATAAGAAAAGCAATAACTTTGCCATAGTATCAAGGCGAGACACTGCAGGTGAATAGGGTACATTTTTTTACTAATAGTTATCGCCTTACTTACCTAGTTGATTGATTACATTCATAATTGCAAACATTTTTTGTATTACAAGTTTTCTAAAATGTTAGGTTTAAATATGCAAATGAGGCATTATTTAATGAAATATGCACTAATTTTGGGTATCTCATTTTGTCACTCCATAATTCAGAAAATACTTAGAACAGACAGAAAACACTATATTTTGACAATTTTGGGGGGATTAAAATGTTGTATATAATCAAGAAAATTATATATGAACAAATCCCTTTGTAAAAACCTTCAGGATATAGACAGGAATAAAAATGTGAAGTTTGGTGTGTGTAAGTGCTACTGAAGTGGAGATTTATGGCTCAGTGTAGGAGAAGAAACTCATTTTGAGAAAACGGCCTTTAAAAATATGTGTTGTAATTGAAATCTATTAACACAAATAGATGAAGTGCTATAAAAGAAACACTTAACAGTGTCTTTTGGATGTTTTCGTTCTACTAGTCTGAAAAAACACTTTATGAAAAACCAAAAAGCCCAAAATCTCAAAATTGACAGGTGCATGAAAAAACTGTGTTTTTGCCTGCAGTGTCTCCCCTTAAAGTTGCCACAGTCGTTGCATGCTGTCCTTGTTATTTTTAATTGCAGTACTTATTATAATTCATGGGGTTATTATTCAATAATTACATGTTAGATGTACATTTTAGACATCTTTGCCTTTTCTTAATTAAAACCTATAGGCTATTTGAGTAAAATCGTTCAATTTGCATTCATTGTATTGCTATTATAACATTTTCGATTAAAATGTGGGTAATTAAAAACGTAAATATTCATATGCTTGTATATAGGTCATGAATAAATTTCTTTTCAATGAATCTCTTTTACTAGGATTATTCAAACAAACTGTCAAAATACAATTACTAAATGAGCGAGTGATTCTATATAACACATTGTTTGCTGTATCACCAGATAAATGTATGAATATCTTACAACTTTAAAATAAATGCACATTGTTCTTAAAGGGGGCAACTTCCCCTATTTTACCATATTTATTTTTTCTTATTAATCAATCTTTGTACAGTTGCATTGGATCAGTATCTCCCCATCTTCAGTAATATGTGAGTTAGCAGGTGCAGTTTTACTTTACCTGTCTAATATTTACTAGTATTTGGTTAATCTGCCTGCAGAAGCTTTGCAAGTTTCATCAAAAGCCATGTCATCTTTTAATAGCTAAAGGCAACTTTAACCGCTTTTGATTTGAACTTTGAAATTCTCACAGGCATTTTCATCCATTAATAAACCTGTTCTTGAGTTTGACACTGCTTTCGTATTGAGCTCAGAACAAAGACTGGATCTGATCTAATCTGTCAGCATGTCACAGATCAGTCTCTTGTTACTCGGAGAATGAATGTGAGTTTTATCCTGGGCCCAGAGGAGGAGTAATCCATGTTTAAACTTTGCTCATTACTGCAGCTCGAGGGGGCACAGGGACCTTGCCTTATTCGCTTCATTAAGTCATTAACAGTCTGGAAGCCCTGCAGCTGTCAGCAATATCGGTGCCTCCACAGAGATATTGGTGCGAGACGAGCTGTGAATGGCATATGTAAGCGATGGAGGATAGGGATTATCAGCGGATGTAAAATTACAGCCATCGTTTCTAATATGTCCCCTTTGATTTGGACTCTTTCCCCATGCTAATTTCTATACTAAAGGGATAAATAGGCATATTACTTCGACTTATTTCATTTCTTTTATAAAATCAGAGATTTGTTCACTTATCCTCAGCGCTCTTGGGTTGTCTATCTTCTGTCAGATGAATCACCCCAATAATCTCTTCTAGAGAGACATTTGAAGTATTAATGTGTGCTGTAGGATGTGTGTCAGTCACTAGGGGGCGACATGCGCACTAATGATTAGAGTCTGAGTGAAGCGGGTTTACGGAGTCATTACTGAGGCTAATGTGCCTCCTCAAGGTCTTTAGCTCCAGTCCATAAAGACGTTACTACTGTTCCATCCCTTTTCTTTAGTTCTTAGTAATCTGCCTCGAGTAATTAACTGACACTTGAACGGAAGCCAGATTTAATCAGTATCGGGTCTTCTGTCAGTTTGAAAAGCCGTTGATTGTTGGAGACACTTGAAGGATCAATCACCCAACTCTTCAGCATTGATTAGAAGACCTTACTCCCATCTTGTCTTTTTGAAAGTGCCAAGTTTATAACAAAAATCCTGTATTTTATTTCCCCCTGCTGAATTGTGAATTTATATCTTTGATGTGCTGCTAGATGAAGTATACTTGGTTAATCTGCTAATCTAAATCATTATTTTAACAAGACAGGTTTGTTCTTAAGGTCTTGTGATGTGCAGTTCACTGGTTAAGAGCTGAGGTGTGAAAAGTACTCAAAAATTTTACTCAAGTAAAAGTACAGATACTTAGTGAAACTTTTACTCAATTAAATGTACAAGTATCTGACCAAAAACATACTTGAGTAAAAGTAAAAAAATAAATAAAAAAAATTGTACTCTTTAATAAAAGTATTAAAGAAGTAGAAGTACTTTTTTTTTCCCCTAAAAGATATAAAGAAGTTTTGTTAAAGGGAGAAAATGAAACAAAATGCACAGGTCAAACACATACATCCAGTGCAACAACAACATTTAAAATGCAGCACAGTGGAACACACACACACACACACACGTTCGTTTTTGTGAAAAGTGGGGACATCCCATTGGTGTAATGGTTTTTATACTGTACTTACTGTATGTGCTATTGCCCTACACCTGCCCTACACCAACCCTACACCTAAACCTACCCCTTACAGGAGACTGTGCATTTCAACTTTCCCCAAAAAAACCTCACTCTGTATGATTTATAAGTGTTTTGAAAAGTGGGGACATGGGTCAATGCCCTGAAAAGTCACCTTCACCTTGTAATACCTATGTTGTACCCTTGTCATTATACAAATCTATGTCCTGACTTTTCACAAAAATGCGCGCACACACACACACAAAAATACAGGGAAAGGGATTAAAAGGAAACTCTATCCTTTGCACCCTCATGCCATCCAATATATACTGTATATATAACTTTCATTTATCAGATGTACACAAACTAAGAGTTTTAGAAAAAAATAAAATAAAATCATCTCTCTTTGTTTAATGCAAGCGTATGGGACGTCCAAAAATGAATATGACAGAAAGTAAGTCATACAACCCCTGTTAATGAATCAGTGTCTTCTTAAGTGAAAGGATAAATACAAAAAATACAGATACCAATATTTTAAACTTGACCGTTGTGTTCACTTTGTGTGGGTTCTGAAGTGGTCCTGTCCCCTTGCATTATATGGAATAAAAATCTTTGCTTGTGTTCATCTGAAGAAAGAAAGTCATAAACATCTGGGACGACATGAGGGTGAGTAAATGATGAGAGAATTTGAATTTTTGGGTGAATTATTCCTTTGAAGAGCAAGATGTGATTCAGAGGCTAAAACATATTCCAGACAGAATACAAGAATGTGTTGCATTAATGAGGAGAGTCATAGAATTAAAACACAACATTAGCATTTTGAAAGGCCACTTTTTTGTGTTGTCTATTCAACATCACTGTCTAAAAGGATAATTAAACTTTTAATTGTTTATTTGGGGCATTTAGAGTTTTTTTTCTCAGCAAATATTGATAAATAATTACAAATCATGTAATTATTTGCTACCTCAATATGCTTCCTCAGATTTGATAGTGAACTTTTGAAGCCAGACATTTACCTGATGAAAGAAACTTGTGCTTGGCTGGCAAAAAAAAAAAAAAAAAGACTATTGTTGAAGTTTAGCTGTTGTCATGACACTCAGCATGTCTTGTTTTCTTTTGCTGATCATCAACACATAACAGGGCATAACTGTGTCTCCTTCGCATTTTAAGGGGCTGTCCACACAGGAACTGCTGTGTAAAAACAGCTAGATGGAGCAGAACAGCATTGAACAGGGGCCTCAAACCACACCTTACATACCATATTGATGATAATCGTGATATTTAAAAACTGAAATATCCTTATGTTGTTAAATAGGGATATGGCAATATTGTGGTATTTCCAATAACTGTGATATTTGAAAATGAATACCTATAACACTGAAATAAATAATTCAGCAGCAGTAAGTTGACATCCCAATGTAGGTGGCGGTATTGCACCTTAAGGCTATTTCTTCCCGTCATAAAACAGAAGCGCATGCAGCGTGAAAGCATGTTGTCAGATATGAAAGACGAGACAGTCTACCTGCACTTCAAAAAAAGTTAGCTTGCCAATGTGGGGATTTTTTAGATTCAGAGAAAATGACTCGTTGATCACCACAGTCTGCAGAACTTATCGATCAACAGTGAGCGTAAAAGGGGCAATACCACAAACTGTTCACCCTCCTCTGTCTTTATCATCTTGCAGATTTTGCCACTGTACAGATAGTAAGTTGTATTATTTTGCTAGCACTGAAACGGGTAATGTTACATTAATGTTATGACTGTTACCTGCTGATGCCTTTCTGGGATTTATACCCCTCTGAGCTTTTAGTTTAAAAGTGTGCTATTTGGATATATATTTTTACATTAAATGTCTTTAGAGAGGAGTATTTCTTTCTATGTTTACCCTAAATGGGGCAATGCGAGCTTTATGGAGCGCTAAACTCTCACATGTAATTTGTTTCATTCATACTCGACGCCAGAGGGCACCTTTGTGCAGAAAGTCCACAGATGAGACTCACATGAGTAATAACTGATGCTCCAGGAAATCCCTTATATGGACAAACACATCATTGGCTATCTGTAGCCAAATAAAATGCAGTTAGAAACGTTTTGATTAAATATGAGGAGAATTAACACATGATTGCGACAGTGTATGGTTTATCTGTGTTCAAGCCATCTCGGGTATATTTATTAGGATATTTATAATGCAATGCTAATCGACATTGCCTTTATCATGGTATAGAATACTATTAAAATAATAAAATCTCTCATTCTGTGATAAGAAGTCACATCCATTCACAGAAAGAAGTTATTTCAAATTTGAAAGTGTAATTGTTCCTTTTGTATGTAATGGTGCAATTCATTGGCCCAAAAAGATAAAATGAAATAAAATAAAACAAAATTTAAGTACGGATGTATTTGACTTATAGCATTTTTTTTTTTTCAAGATTTCTATAGATATTGCAATAAATAATTATCGTGAATTCTTTTAGATAAGATAATCCTGTAGAGAAAAATCTGATGTTGTGACATCTACGTTTAACTAGTTGAAAAAAATATTCATTTTTGTGGCGCAAGATACTGAAAAAAATCAGTAAGATACAACAAAATAGCCAAAGGTCTTTTTAATTAGAATTTTAACATGTGCCAGAATCAATACATGAGTACATGGTCCATGTCATCTCAATATCTCAAAAAAATAAATAAAATAAAATTCAGGCAGATAGACACAAGGGTACAATGTGAAGTGTAGTGTCAATGTGCTGTCATTCTTTATGGACCATATGGCAATGGGTATGAGTGTCATTACTTTTTTTTTTTTTTTGAAGGGTATAGTGTTAGTTCAGGGTCACTTGGTGAGCAAATACAAATGCAAAAAAAAAAAAAAATTATCGGTAAATATGAGATGGGAAATCTACTAATACATTTTCATTTATATGAAAAAGGAATCTGATCTAATCATTTTAAAATAATCCAACCAAAATCCAACTTGAGAGCCATTAATTACCATTCATTTTTGTTGAATGGAAAATGCTGCTTTAATGTTATTCCACAGGAAAAAAAGTCATACAAGTTTTGAGTGATGTGTGGGTGAACATGATTTCTGGAAGGTACACCTTGATTGAACTGACATTTGTGATTGATGATGTTTGCCATAGCATTTTAGACAGGTCAAAGTTTGGGGTTAGCTTTTTTATTCAGCAGAGGCATATTAAATTGAACAAAAGTGACAGTAAATACACTTATATGTTACAAAAGATCTGTTTGAACTTTTTAGTCATCCAAGGATCATGTTTCCACATAAATATTTGGCAGCACAGAATGTTTTCTGAAGGATCATGTGACACTGAAGACCGGAGTAATGCCTACTACAAAATTAAGCTTTGCCATCACAGGTGTATATTGCATTTTACATTATATTAAAATAGAAGATATGTAATTTATGTATATTATGTACAAATGTGTTTTTTACGTTCACAATATTACTGTTTTTACTGAATATCCCCCCTTTTTTTCTCTCAAAAACATAAATTAACATGCACAATTATTTTAGGTAAAAAAACCCAGCACATTTTAAGTGAAAAAAGCATGGGGTTGGTAGGAGGTTTTTGTTGGAAGATACCATAATTTGTTTTGGAAAGTTACATTTAATATCCATTCGGGTGAATGGACATGATGCTTCAGGCATTATGTAATTTTTCTGTCAGGTCATGACTGTGTGTCTCACATCCCCTTTACTCTTCCAGCTTTAGCTGAGCTCGTGTCATTACAGGCTGCCAGAGCTCCAATATAAAGTTCCAGCCTTGCATATTGATCTGTGTGCCAAACGCTCTCCTCGCCTAGAATCAGAGCTGTGTGTGTGTGTCCTGTACACCCATTTTGCGTAAATGTATTTGCAGAGGTTCATAAATTACCTCTTTGCTCGTTCCCCTTCTCTGTTCCTCACATCTGCGTACCCAGGGCCGAAACGGATGAGAAAATCAGGGAACTGGAATGAGGGAATGAAAGTGTGGGAGAGAGAGACTGATGAGGGAGAGGGAGAATGAAATGGGTGTCAAGGGCAATGAAATAGAGAGGAACATTTTCTCCACCTCACCTAACCAAGAAAAAAAAAAAAAAACGACAAAGAAACAGAGAAAGACATTTACGGTCTGTTGTGAAAGATAAAACAAGCTTCTTTCTGTCTTGTTCTGGCTTGATGTGGGAAGGTTTATGAGAGGTGAAGAGAGCTCAAGTATCCGTCCAGTTCCTCAGGCTCTGCTGTCTTAATGCAGTCTGGCGTCTCCAGCCAGATGAGCCGTGAAAAACGTGGCGTAGACAATGTCATTTCCAAAAAGTTGCACTACATGACTGTCAGAAGGAGAGATGGAAGGAGAAATAAATGTGAAAAGTATTGTAGAATGATCTTCTACAGTGGAGCTTGGAGATGGAGGAATGACATATATTTTTTTATATATCAAATTTTTCACCAGCTGCTCTCATCCATTTAAATTTTATTTTTATCCCCTTCTGGCAAATCCTTACTTTCCTCCAAATTCAGCTCTCGCTGTCATCTTATTTTTCATCTCACAGTCTCTTTGCTCTCTCTCTCTCTCTCTCTTGTCCTGTCTGCTTGCATTACAACACACACTTGTAGCATCTCTCGCTCTCTTTCTCCATCCCTGTTTTTATATACCTTTTTTTTTCTTGTCTATCTCTTTCAGTCATATTGCTTTTCTCAGTCCCCCTCCCTCAAGTGTTTGTGCCTTGAATGTTGTGCACACGCAAGCATTAAACTTAAAGATGCCTCACAGTTTCCATTACACATTTTCAGTGTTATGACAGTCAGTTGGCCGCCGGGCACCAAATACAGTATCTGTCATCTCCCCCTCTTTTCTCACTCTCTGTGTTCCCTGCCTCTCCCCTTTCTCATATTTGATTCTTTCCAGTCTCCCCGTTCCTCCTTTTACCCACAATCTGCTTCTTGTATCCATCCATCACGCTCTAAGCGGAGAGGAGTGGAGTATGAACGCACGCGGGAGGAGAGGAGAGAAAAGCGAGCGCGAGAGAGGAAAGACGGCACAGCGTTTCGTGAAGAGCAAGAGCGAACCAGCCTTTCTCTCTCTCTTTACCTCAGTTTGCGTTTTTTACATGTGAAAGTGAGCGGGTATCTCACATCTGTACCGGCTGAGTTGTCGCTCGCGTGGATACGGCGAGGAGCTTGAAGCACCGGACGCGTGATGGTTTGGTTGGACTAGCGCGGGAAGCACGAGACTAGGAGAAGCTCGCGTTTACACTCTCCGTCGACTCAGGATCAACGACAACATCTTCTCCAGCCCTCTCTGACCCGCCTCCCTCTCTCTCTCTCTCTCTCTCTCTCTCTCACACACACACACACACACACTCATGTACGGCTGGATGTTGTGTCGTTTGGCTACGTGAGGTGCTAAGAATCGCCTTTGGATGTCCAGTGACCGTGTGTGTATGTGTTTATGGGGGATGGGATAGTTTTTAAGCTCTGTGCTATTTGCTTTTCATTTTTCATTTTAGTTTAAATGGCTTTATTGGCATGACTCTTAAGTAATAATACAATATTGCCAAACTTGTTTCAGAAATGCATGCTGTTTTTGCTCTGGGCATTGTCTTAACCTCTTTTAAACAAGTGGGAGAAAGTTAGAGAGAGATTTCTAGATGTAAAAAGAGGAAATGGTGTAGAGAAGGAGGATCCTGGCATTTGGAGGGGCTGAAATGATGGAGTGGGTGGAGAGACAGACGGAGGGAAACCCTTGGGCAGCATCTTCCACTCCATTGCCACCCTCTCACACTGCTTAACTGGAGCAAGATCTGTTCTTCCTTCACTCAGTGATGTGTGTGTGTGGTCCAGCCTGATATTTATTTATAGGAGCAGCTCTGACTACTAGTGTTCAATGGACCCTGTCTTTCTCTCTGTATGTGTGTCACTCTCTCTGATTGGACAGGAGACAGTTTGGCTATGATGTCAGGGGGTCTGTGTACCTTGATTTGTCTCTGTCTGAGCATGTGTTAGTGTATATCTGCTGAAATATTTTTTTCTTTTCTTATGTATTTTCATCATTTCTTCATACCTTCTTCCTTTGTGTTCTTTCTCCTTTCTCCTGATTTTTCTTTCTCCTTCCTTGCTTTCTTCGTTTCTTGTTTGCTTGCTTTCTTCCTTCCACCCAATCTTTTTCACCTTCCTTCCATCCTTCCTTCCTGCCTGCCTTCTCATTCTTCTTTCTCTCTCATTTTCCTTCCTCGTTCTCTTTCATCCATCCCATCCTTTGTCCTGTCTTTCTCTCTTTCCTTCCATCTTTCTTTTTCTTTCAGTCGTACTTCTTTCCTTTCTTTCTTCTTTCTGTGTCTAAAATTGTTTCAGCTTCTCTGGTCAGTAGGGTTCATGTTATATAAATCCTCTCTCTCACTGGTGTCTACATTCAGTTTTATGTTTTTTCATAAAGCCTTACAGTGTCACAGTGTCTCTTCATGTTTGTGTCAAACCCGCCGCTTCAAGAAAGACTCTGTATTCCATGATATATTATTGATGTGTCTGTGAAACTCTAATGAAGTGAAATATAGCCAGAATCAGGTGCCAGAAGGTGCCTGGGCTTAAACTGACAATCACTGTGTGTCTGCCTGCAGGTGTGTGTGTGTCAGCGATGGACCTGAAGGAGGGCTGTGGAAGCGAGGCCAGCCGTGAGACTGAGAGCGGAGGCATGGGGAGCCTGGGAGGCCTCGCATCTTGGCAGTCCTTCGCCCATCGAAGCACCCTGCACGGTTTACGCTTCATCTTCCCCTACTCTTCCTCCTCCTCTCACCGCTCCACTTCACGCCGTCTGCTCTGGAGCGTGGCCTTGCTGGCCAGCCTGGTCCTACTGGTCCTGGAGAGCACCGAGCGGCTGGCTTACTTCCTCTCCTACCCCCACGTCACAAGTGTGGATGCTGTGGTTTCTGGCAGCCTAGTGTTTCCCGCAGTCACCGTCTGTAATCTGAACGCCTACCGTTTCACGCGTCTCACGCAGAATGACCTCTACCACGCCGGGGAACTGTTGGCCCTGCTAGACGTGCATCTGCAGATCCCTGAGCCGCACCTGGCCGAGCCCCACGTGCTGGCCTTTCTCACAGAGAAATCCAACTTCACTAACTACCGGCCCAAGCCCTTCAGCATGCGGGAGTTCACTGAACGAGTGGGCCACGACCTGAAGGAGATGATGCTCTACTGCCGTTACCAGGGCCAGGAGTGCAGCCACCAGGACTTCAAAGCGGTGAGTTTCTGCATGGTGTTTCTTTTATAAGGTATTTTTTGAGGCTTGCTAGACCTGGAAAAAAATGTGTTCTGCTGTTGTGTACTAAAGCATTATGGGCTCACTGTTGTTAGCTCAAAAGATTATCCTTGTCATTCAGCTGTTTCAAAGGTTTGTAAAGAAATGATGATATTGATTCTTGCTGATGGTGTAGTTCTGGATGCTAAGCTGTGGAGTGAAGAGTTTTACTCCTCTATTAAGCTACTCTCTGACTCTGTGTGCAGCTTGTTTTCACTCTATAGGTGCAGCTGTTTTCATCTTAACTGTGATTCTGTTTTGATGTAATGTGATGGGCTGATTGATAATGTGTTGAATGTCTAGGATTCGTTGCATCTCTTTCCAAAATGCTACAAGGATTTGGAACAGTTTCTACCTTAGGAACCGATTTTCTCCAGAAATTATGTTTAAGACATAATGGCTCTGTCTCAAAACCAACCGCTGATGGCTTCCGCCTACATAAACTGCATCATAACTGAAACTGAATCTCATAAGCCACTGATCTTCACAGGCAGCAACTTTCTTAACAGCCACTCAGGCAAGTTCTGGTCCTCATGTGAACCTCATGAGACTCGCTGATGCTCATGTCTCGTTCTGTTGTTTACATGTAGCCTGCTAATGATTCTGGAATAAAACAACTCTTTTTTTTTTATGTAGCCATTATCTCCCTCGATCCTTCTTCTACATTTTTTGCTGAGCTCCTCGCAATGCATTTTGGCCACAAAAGACGCAAACAAAACCATTTCAAAGTATCTTTGGAAGAATTATTTGCTGACTACAAATTGAAGCAGGCTCTGTGTCAGCAGCATGCCTACGGCAACAAGAAATGGTTTGTGAGACAGAGCCATTTATACATCAGAAATGAAATTGACTACAAGT
The DNA here is from genome assembly GCF_012432095.1 of Onychostoma macrolepis. Classification (NCBI taxonomy): domain Eukaryota; kingdom Metazoa; phylum Chordata; class Actinopteri; order Cypriniformes; family Cyprinidae; genus Onychostoma; species Onychostoma macrolepis. The sequence goes on along the minus strand of NC_081157.1, from coordinate 31,887,204 downwards.
TGTTGCTCTAAATATTTCAAGAAAACTGTCACTCTAGGATAGTCTTGAACTGGTTAAAGTGGTTTTAGTGGAGTGAAGATGTAAATGCTAGCCGCAGCTGTGTGTGAATAATGTTTTTCTCAGTACTGAAGGCTGAGATGATGAGGGTTGATAGCTGGTGTGATACTCAGTTGGAGTGCTGCTGTTCTCCTCAGGGGTTGAGGTCTGTTTATCCCCCCTCAGTCGCTACACGTGGGCTCTCAGTGCTTCGAACCGCACACAAGCACATTATAAACAAACTTGCACACACACGCCATGCACCAGCTTGCTTTCTGCTGCTTTGTGCTGTCTCTTCTTGTTTTCACTGATGATGTACATTATGAGTCAGTGTTTGCAGCAAACAGGCATTATAGTGTTCTTGCTGGTTTCTAACAAAAAGTAGCTCTGTACACTGAAGCTATTTAAGGGGCATTTTTTGTATCAGAATGATTTTGCAATATGTGGCAGTATCGGATACAAAAACTCAATTAAGGATGAAGCAATAATTTGGAACAATTAATTAAGCATTCATTTGTATTGAATAATTTACTGTAAATACAGCTAATGGGACACAAAGTTGAAAACAACTCTTATGTAACTAGTAATGATGAACCACAGTTTTTAACTTGATATTTCAGGGGTTTTTTTTTGAACCAGTTAATTGAAATTAACTGTGCGAACAAACCAATTTGCTAAAATGAGTTGGACTTTCTTAGGAGAGAGAGAGACATTATGGGAGAGTGTGTTTAATGATTGCTTCAGCTGCCTTGTGACTTTTTTTGGAGTAAAGTAGCTTGTTTTTTGTACTTTTGTATATTTATTTAGTATTTTGAAAATAGCCAAGATGATGTTACACTGCTGAAAAATGAATCGAGTTTAAATTGAGTTCAGGTGCTAGTCGAGGGACTGTGGGCCTGTTCTTGTGGTGCCATCAGCCCATGAGTGTTTTTATGATGAGTATTTAAGTCACATGACATTTACAGCTCAAATGATTGTTTAGACGATCAGATACTTTCAGTAATGTAAGTAATCACCATTAAGATGCATGGAAAAAATGTTAGTAATTTTTACAGAAAAAACTGTAAGAACGCTACTGTAAAACCATATACGGTGAAAACTGTAAATGAATGACCATGGCATTATGTATTTTCTATAATTTACAAGGAAAACCGTAAAAAGGACATTTCTAGAAGTCCCTGTGTGATGCATCACATATAATTAACTTTTATCATTTTTTTTCTTCTTCTCATTTTTGTTATTGGTAGTGTACATTAGTGATTTGAATCATATTTTCTGCTGTTTGGTAAATGTTTATTGCATTATTTTAGCATTGTGTCTTGGATCTGTGTATTATCTGATTATATTAGGCCACTTACAATGAACCCTGATTCATGTAGCTTTATATTTTACCACTTAATGGTGGATATCTGTCCATTTTAATGTAAAAATTAGATTTTAGTACTAGTAAATTAACCTTATATCACTTAATGAAATATATAATAATAAGTTGTGAAATATTATCTTGTAATACCAGAAGCATTATCACCATATTATTTTACTGTGAATTTCTGGCAACCACACGGCTTCAGTTATTTATTTTTTTTAAACAGTATATTTAACAGGGTATGTTTTACAGTTTGGGAATGCTAACAGACATCTTTCTCTGGGTATTATTTACTCCTTTGGTTGTAACCGCTGTGTAGCCAGAATGATTTAAGCTTCTCTTTATGTATCTTCAGAGAGCGAGAGAGAGAATGAACATATTATTACATGAGTCAAATGTACATCCTGTCTGTATTACTGTATTGACCTTGCTGTATTGTCATGACCCTCTGTTCACCGACAGGCCGTGTGTTATCACACACTGAGAGGCCAGGACATCAAATGGCTGTGCAAGCTGCTTTACTTTGAAGATTTCCTCCATTTTAAAGATAAGTGCTTCACGTGTAGGCAGCAGATATCAAAGGAAGGAGTGAGTCTGGTATGGCATGACCTGATGAAATTCTTCACATGCAGAGCCGTGAACAGGATATTATGTGTATTGTGTCTGCATGTTCCTTCTGCCCTGCATGTGGGCTGATACAGTAGGTGCTAATGTATGCTAATAGTCTGGCACTAAAGAATATAGAAACACTCATACTGATTCCACAAGAGTGGATGAAGACATACTTTCTTTGCAATATAAGTGCTTTTTTTGCTCAAACATGGGCTTGAGTGTGCTATCCCTTAGAGAGGATGGAATCGAAAAGAAAAAGAAATGAAGAAAATGCCAACCAGCAGCAGTTTCATGTTTCATATCTGTGCTAGTTTTGTGTTATGAGTAGGTCTTTTAGGATAATACAAGTGTTGTCACTAGAAATTTGTAGCTAATTTGTACTATTTTCAATACCACGAAGAAGAGCTGACACAAAATTAAGGACATACAATTTAAACGGTTAATTTGAAGTTAAACTACCTTTGACCGTAATCAAAGTATTTTCTTATCAAATGAATCTGTTGTCTGGAATTTGTCAGATCTGATAGCTCTAAGGGTGATTATATTATAGTTACAATAATGAAAATACATTATTAATGCAATAATATTATTATGATTATTACAGAAAAATATTTGAGTTGTAATACAACTGCACTGTAAAATAAAAAAATAAATACGTATATTAATTGTTTTCACAGCAGTAGTAAAATTGTCTTAAGATCTTCAGTTACACTCTCAAGCTTTTATGTTCACAAAAAAAAAAAAAAAAACCTGCAGGGGAGCCTTTTATGTTTCTGTGACTACTGGTTTACAAACAATTCTCATTACAAATGTAGTGACTGCTGTAATCATCTGTCCACGAAAATGTTGGAAATTATGCAAATGTAAAAATACAGCATAACTGGAGCACATTGAATTGCCAAATGCATGTTAAACTCACAGATGCAGAGATGGAGTGGTGAACTAAACCACTCTGAGACGCAGAAAACACTGGATCAACACAAATATTTTTGAAAACAGTTAATACTTTATCAAGCAAATCTTTTTCTATATATTTTAGACTAAAAATTAGTATTTAGTTACTGCTCATAATCACGTTTTAGTGATGAAACAAGGTTAGACATATCTTATGTGTGTTTGTGCATGCACATGCTCTGGCATGTTGTGTAGTGATGATTATGTGCAGGTTACCCAAGTTTGACTCTAGCCTTTTCCGATTCCCAATTGGTTCATCCATCGTTTCCTGTCGCTTCTAGACTTTCTCATGAAATTACAGGCAATATGAGAATAATTTGACTGTTGGGTGAAAGCCAAGCCAGACTGTGTGACATCAACCATCTTTTATGTCACGCTGTGTGATATACAGTACTTAGATCCGACTGGTCACGAATGACAGCGTTTGACTGAATTTTTACCAGTCTGAGACCATTCTGACATCCTCATTTACATGTGAAATTGAAGTGATACTGTGCAAATGGTTGCGTAAATGCCGGCAATATGTTGGAAAGTTGGTACAATCTCAAAAATGATTCCAAAAGGGGGTTTTCGTAGCAATGCCATAGAACCATTTTTGGTTTCACAGAGAACCTTTCAGTGTTAAAAAAAACAAAACAAAACAAAAAAAAGTATTCTTGTGTAGAAAAACTGATTTCTTTTTTTAAAAAAACATTTTCCACTATAAAGAATCTTTTTTTTGTGTAGTGGGAAAATTCCATGAATGTTAAAGATTCTTGTTTGAACTATTAATGCCAAATAAAGAACCTTTATTTTTAAGAGTGCAGTCAAAAATAAAAAATAAAAATCAATATTAAATGTATGACTGATGGAGATAAGCTGATAATTATTTTTATGTTATGGCAAATTACTGATAAAGGGGTTTTATTTATGTTGTCTGAATAAATTAAAATAAATCACTAAACTAGCTTTTTTTTTTTTTAAAGTAAATGTAGGCAGTATAAAAATTAGATCATTTGAAAAATGGATTTTATCATTTTAAGATTTGCGAAAGATTTAATTTAATATCGTTGTTAAATGAAAAGCTTTAAGTGACAGCAATGGTGAACTAAGATGTACAAATAAATGTACAATTAAATATCCAATGTTGTCAGTTATGGATACATAAAAAGCTCTAATATGATCCGATAACTAATATGGTAAGATGAATCAATAAGGTTTGGTTTATTCCTCTTGTATTGTTTCCTCTATCACCATCATCTAATACCAGAACAGGGTAATACAAATTAAGCTCCCTTCACATCCCACAATGCAACACCTCAGTAAAGAGCGTGAGAGAGGACAGCCACCAACCGCTCTGCAATGTTGGTAAACATTTCCATCTTTTTGATTCTTCCTATGATTGTGTATTGACCACAACAACACTCGGTAATTATATGGCTTCGATCGTGTATTTTAGATGTGGTGAGTCACAGTGCTTCCCTGTGGCGCTGTCTCTGATTTTGACTCTGTGTCCTCCTGTGCTCCTCTCTGCTGTGACTCATTTGTAGTATGCTGATGCCATGAGTATTGAGTTTTCACTTACATCCTGCAATGACCCTGCTCTGGGGCTCTCACTGCTGTTGACAGTTGGGGAAAATGTGTTGTTTTCTTATAGTGCTTTTTTTTGTGTAGTGCCAAGAGTTGTATTTTAACAGTCCTTGGGTTGCAAGAGCTGGTGGCCTCCTCCATGACTTTACGTTTTAGTAAAACAAGCCAGGGCCACCGGAGTTTTATTCGGATCTTCTCAGATAATTGCTGAAGGCTTATAAGCTTTACAAAGCAAAACGGACCAGTGAAAATAGCCCAGGGAGGAAGCTCTGGGGTGCCTTTTCTATCTATGGTAAGACTGTTGTCTGGATTGATAATGCTCGGTTTTGGTCTAAAGTTTTTAGTGCTCTCAGGAGCCACCTGCAATGTCAACAGCTTCCTGTTCTGTTCTTTGAAGCTCTTTTAAAAGTGTGTGTGTGTATTTTTTTGTTTACTTCTTTCTTCTCTTGTTCTGTGTCACTCTAACCCCTGTTTTAGTTAAATCGTAACAGTGTTTTAGGTGAATCAAGAGTCACGACCATGCTGTGCTAATTTGCTCTACCATGGTCATGATTTGTGGAATGAATTGGTACAATGTGGCCACAATTTCCCTTAAACAAGGGAACAAATTAAAAAGTAATGAGAACAAATTTTTAATTTGTGGCCACTTTATCTTGTTTTTTTCCTCCCTTGTATTATGTATGGGGTTCCTTAGAATGTCAGGATAGGATTGTGAAACATTTTTGGACAATGTAGCTAAATACCATGGTGCATGTCTAATAATTTAGTTTTGGTACATGACAATAGGCGCTTTCGCACAGCAGGAGCCTTTTCATAGTTCCTAGAACTATTGGTGGAAGTTCCTGCTTTTTTGTGTGTTCACACTGCAGGAACTAGGAACGTATTTAGCTCTAGGAACTCCGTTTGGTGGAACTAATATTAGCTCCTGCTTCAGAGTAGGGTCTAAAACTGTTTTATAGAAACTACCAATGACCTAAGTGTATGCTGATTGCCCAAACGCATACGAAACACCGCCTACCCAGCATTTACACCACGAACTTGGAAAATAGCGATAACAGCATTTACCTGTTGTCTGCAGTGTTGTGTTCAGCATTGTGATGATATGTAACACTGCAAGTTGTTTTAGTGGATTTAGTCAGATTTTCGCGCTCTTTTAATTGCATGAATTGTGCGTTTATATTCCATCTCCCTTACCGCGAAGCCCACGACGCAACAAAAACAGCTCCGATCACAGTGTCCTCCATTCACCGATTGCTGACGTTTGCGATAGAACTAGTAATAGTAGCCCAAATGTATTTTAATTGTCTAAATAATAGAAATTCATGTGTATGTGAAGATGAGAGATGTCTAAGTGGGAAAGAAGCTGTTCTACTCCACTGCTGCCAATGGAACTAGATATTAAAGCAGTAGGGGGTATAAAGCAGTAAGCAGCAGGGGTTTTGAATGTCAAAAAGTGAGATACTGTTAAGAAATCGGCATTTCTTGCATAATGGGTAAATGTTTTTACTTTTTTTGTGAGTAGCAGCTCGAGAGAGAGTGAGATTCAGAAATAAATTCAGAAAGAGTTAAGAAGCAGGACAATAGGGCGGATTCTCTATAAGTAATGTTGCAGACATTCTCATGTCCTTGTAGCAGCAATGTTGTCTTGTGTTTGTTTATGTGTTTGTGTGGGTAAGTGTGTGATTTGGCCTTAATTGGGCTTTGATGATCACATCTCTGCTGATTTGAAGATGATGTGCCATTCAGGCATATCTTTACACACATTGTTCATCCAGCTGAGTTTAACATTTCCTTCGGTTGGCCTTTTAGAATAACAAGCACTTTGTCAAAATCTTCAGTTGCTTGAATAGCAATCCCCCGAAGGCAAGGAAGACTGATCCAGCTGCGCTCTTTTTGTTTTCTAGATGATTCTTTTCCTTTAATCACCTCACGAAATAGGATTAAATTAGAGTTTTTGAAGATCAGATCTAAATTAAATCCAGCCCTCACACCTTCCTTTTAAAGATAAGTGTGCCATAAAGCACACACAGAGCTGTAGTCATGAAAAATGCGTGCTTGCTTTATCTTGATCACCCTGTCACCCACAGTGCATAATATGTGTATATATATATATATATATATATATATATATATATACACATATACAGTGAGGAAAATAAGTATTTGAACACCCTGCTATTTTGCAAGTTCTCCCACTTAGAAATCATGGAGGGTCTGAAATTGTCATCGTGGGTGCATGTCCACTGTGAGAGACATAATCTAAAAAAAAAATCCAGAAATCACAATGTATGATTTTTAACTATTTATTTGTATGATACAGCTGCAAATAAGTATTTGAACACCTGAGAAAATCAATGTTAATATTTGGTACAGTAGCCTTTGTTTGCAATTACAGAGGTCAAAGCGTTTCCTGTAGTTTTTCACCAGGTTTGCACACACTGCAGGAGGGATTTTGGCCCTCCTCCACACAGATCTTCTCTAGATCAGTCAGGTTTCTGGCTTTGAGCTCCCTCAAAGATTCTCTATTGGGTTTAGGTCTGGAGACTGGCTAGGCCACGCCAGAACCTTGATATGCTTCTTACAGAGCCACTCCTTGGTTATCCTGGCTGTGTGCTTGGTCATTGTCATGTTGGAAGACCCAGCCTCGACCCATCTTCAATGCTCTAACTGAGGGAAGGAGGTTGTTCCCCAAAATCTCACAATACATGGCCCCGGTCATCCTCTCCTTAATACAGTGCAGTCGCCCTGTCCCATGTGCAGAAAAACACCCCAAAGCATGATGCTACCACCCCATGCTTCACAGTAGGGATGGTGTTCTTGGGATGGTACTCATCATTCTTCTTCCTCCAAACACGTTTAGTGGAATTATGACCAAAAGTTATATTTTGGTCTCATCTGACCACATGACTTTCTCCCATGACTCCTCTGGATCATCCAAATGGTCATTGGCAAACTTAAGTCGGCCTGGACATGTGCTGGTTTAAGCAGGGGAACCTTCCGTGCCATGCATGATTTCAAACCATGACGCCTTAGTGTATTACCAACAGTAACCTTGGAAACGGTGGTCCCAGCTCTTTTCAGGTCATTGACCAGCTCCTCCCGTGTAGTTCTGGGCTGATTTCTCACCTTTCTTAGGATCATTGAGACCCCACGAGGTGAGATCTTGCATGGAGCCCCAGTCCGAGGGAGATTGACAGTCATGTTTAGCTTCTTCCATTTTCTAATGATTGCTCCAACAGTGGACCTTTTTCACCAAGCTGCTTGGCAATTTCCTGTAGCCCTTTCCAGCCTTGTGGAGGTGTACAATTTTGTCTCTAGTGTCTTTGGACAGCTCTTTGGTCTTGGCCATGTTAGTAGTTGGATTCTTACTGATTGTATGGGGTGGACAGGTGTCTTTATGCAGCTAACGACCTCAAACAGGTGCATCTAATTTAGGATAATAAATGGAGTGGAGGTGGACATTTTAAAGGCAGACTAACAGGTCTTTGAGGGTCAGAATTCTAGCTGATAGACAGGTGTTCAAATACTTATTTGCAGCTGTATCATACAAATAAATAGTTAAAAAATCATACATTGTGATTTCTGGATTTTTTTTATTAGATTATGTCTCTCACAGTGGACATGCACCTACGATGACAATTTCAGACCCCTCCATGATTTCTAAGTGGGAGAACTTGCAAAATAGCAGGGTGTTCAAATACTTATTTTCCTCACTGTATATTTACATTGTGTTTTATTCAGCTGTATAAAATAGCATTATTGATATGCTTCTGTGCTCTGTACCACCTATTGTAATGTTCCTGAACATTTCACAATGACAAATAAGGATTTGTTTATTGCTCTGTGAAGCATTCTTTAGTGTAGGCTAGTTAAAGGTCTGGGCTGTGATTAGGGATGTAAATAGAAAGAAATGTAACGATTCTTGTTCAGATGTACAAAGAACATTTCTTCTTTTAGTGCTTTTCAGGGAGCTTAATTCATCATTTTAGACATAGCATGAATTCGGTGTTTATTTTGTTGCGGTTCATTCGACATGAGTTGGATGTGAGCTGCTTGTTAAAGTCTGAACTTATAAAACCATTCATGCACATTTCCTACGCAATGTTTTTGAAACTGTAGGTGTGGCAAAGTTGATTCAAGGCTTTATTAATTTCTTTGGACCACATATTGTGCTCCCTTAATCTGAGAAGTGCATCCAGATAAGTTCTTTATGTTTCAGGGAGCTACTGGGTCTCGCTATGCTTGTGTAATTGCCAGGTGAAATTGAACGTCAATTCTTATATCAGCACACTGTGTTTAATTTGCAGCTGTCAGCCAATAAACACACTCAAGTGATGTGCTAAGAATAGCCTGCGATTGGAAAAAGGAGAGAGGTTGTTTTAATACATAGTTTCTGTCTGTCTTCAGAGAGTCTTTTCACAGAAACGAGACCGGGATGATTGAAAAGAGCTGTAAGGTTTTTCCTTCTACTGAAAGACAAGTGGACAGACAATTCAGTGGGAATCAGAGAAAGGAAAGTAGAGAATGGCAAGGAAAAGACATTGGAAGAGTAGGAGAATAGGTGATGAAAGGGTGGAAAAATGTGTGTGGTGGGCAGGTTTCCTACGGAATGTTCTTTTCACATCATGGGAGATACATGCATGTTTCTGAGGGTCCTTAAAAAGTCTTGAAGTTTTAAATTTTTAAAAATGTTTAATTTTAAATTAATTTAAAAATGGTTTAAAGGCTGGAATGTGAAGTGTATCATTAATAAAATGATGAAAACCTTTATCTGAACTCTAGGCCTAAATCATGCTTTTTACAGTCATTTTACAGTTTAATATGTTACCATAGACATTTCCCTACCCCACTCATATGGTATTAATTTTATCGGTGTAGGTCTTAAAAAAGGTCTTAAAGTCTTAAAATTAAAAAAAACTATTTTTGTAACATTTAAAGTTGTAGAGGTGTAATTCATAGTTATGTTAGGAATTAGCTTTTATTCTAATATTTAAATGTTTTTAAGTTTTCATTTTAGGTTTTTTTTTTGGTAATTTTGTGATGTGCTTTTGTCTTTTTTATTAGTTTTTTAATATTTCTATTTAGCTTTAATTTATTTTTATTTAAATTGTAGTTTTTTATTTATTAATTTTTTTAAGAAATGTTCATACTTAAACTTTTATTTCAGTTAGTTGTCAAGGTGACATTTCTAAGTTTTCTTAAGTTTAAGGTTTTCATATAATATTTTAATTATTCATATAATTATTACATTTTAATTTCAGTGACTGGCTTTAGATTTGGTTTTAGTTGAAAGTAATGACCAATATAATACAAATTATCATATGAACAATAGTAAAGTAATTTAAGTTTCATGAACTTTTAGTTCATAAATAATTTCATGCTTCATTTCAAGTTGTACATGACTTGTGGTTCAGTAAGTGAGTACATTCAGTGAATGATTTGTTATGAAACCATCCCTTGAACAGTTCACTGAAAGAACCAGCTCATTTATTTGTGAATCGTGTGTATCGTGGTGTGAAACACAATGCAGTAAATTCGTTTTCTTGCCATTATTTTGTGCTACGTGGTCTGTTTATCTCATTACATTCAATTCACTCCCACAACTTGGGCATAATATTATTTCTTTTCTTTTGCCGTGGCCCTGTAGATTCAGCAGTGGTGGAGTGTCAGCACTGAAAAGCAGTGCAGAAAAGATTGGTCCTTAGTGCTGAGCATTGCGATAGGCTGTAGATACATGCACTGCATAAAACAACAGATTTAATGTTGAGTGTGCATCGCCTGATGGGATTTGGGCTCTGATGTGTTGCAAGATGGCCCGTTTAAAGTGGAAACGGAAGATCAATCTTTAGGGGACTGTGCCTGCCTATTACTTTTCCCCCAGCCTATCAAAGCAAGGAACTTCTGTGATGCAATTTCAATATATGAGGCAATACAGCGCAAGCCAACAGTGTCCGCCCACTTTTTCAGAAGCCTTGGTTCTGGAAGTATTTTTCTCACTCATCTCCACAGGGATTGAAAAGAATCTTTCATTGAAGAGTTACGAATCAGACTAAACATTACTGAAAAACTGGAATAACGAGTACTTCAGGGAATTAACTACTATCCAAACCTCAATGCTTTGCTTTTACTGTTTTTATTCATTTTATTTTATTTTTCCCATGTGAATATTAAAAACAGAACTCATAGATTTTTGAGTGTGAATCACTATTGAGGTTTACATGGATTCAAACACAAAGCAAGTCAAAACAGGAGACGATTGTTGGAATGAACCACTATCCCAAGAAGCTTTGCGAATAATCAGCTAATGGCAAATGATAGAACCACATTTCTACAATATAAAACGATTTTAAGAATAAAGACAATGAGCTATATTTTAGGTGTATTGCGAAATATTCAAATAGGGACATCGAATTTATGTCATTTAAGCCTGGCTCACACTACAGGAGTTTTAAAATCCTAACCGATTATGAAATCTGGTTGCAGCGCAAACATAAGGAGAATCTTTGCAGATTATATTCCCTCAAATCTTAAACATGCACACAGTCAAGATCTGAAGATCGTGGCGCATCACACACTACAAGATATCATGCTAGAGGGAGCGCCTCACGTGATCTCACACAGCAGATCGTCATTGATATTTCAGTGAAGTTTACATACGTTAGCTAGCGTGCTAGCAGCTTTCTGCACTCACCCGGTAAATTCAAAATTGAGGCGATTTCACCCCAGCGCTTCTCTTTCTCCTTACATTTGTGATACGTTTTCGACACATTATACAGACAGTCACGTTACTACAAAATGTCAAGAAGCAGTTTCCTCCGTCTCCACTATTCAACGGAGCTGTACAGCAGCTGTTTTGCGGTCGCGCATTGGCTATTGTGAATGTACTGACGAAATCATATAGCCGTCATCATCCCAATTTAAATCCTAAATATCAAACATGTTTGATATGATCGGGGTGGCCCTGATTTGTGTGCGAGCACATCGGGAGGTGCAAGATTCGATCGGTGAACGCCTCACATTACCAGATAATCTGCGCCGAACATTGGAGCCGATCGATGTGCTCGACAAGATTTTTGCTCCGATTCTCGGGAGGGGGAAATTGGGGCTAAATCGGGCAAAAAATCCTGAAGTGTGAGCTCGGCTTTAGTGCTTCATTGAAGGTCACAGTAACAGATTTATCTGATTTGTGGTTTTCAGGATTTATTGATAGTGTAGGTATTTACTGAGCAACAGACTTGTAACCACAATTTTGAAATCACATTGACTTGTGGCTACTGCAGAAGCTCAAGGCAGGTCTGTTTTGAAAGACTTATACATTACTGATAAAAAAATCAATTTCTCTGTGGAGAAAATCAATGGGTTTTTTTACTACTGGAATCTCATTGTTATGCTTTATAAATGTAAACTGGCACTGGCTCTGGAAACCATTAGTCTAGTTAAAGAAAAACATAATTTACCTGGAATTTAACCAGAAGCTCCACTGACAGGACAGATAAAGGCACCCAGCGTTTTTTATATCCAGGACACCACTGTCTCGTAAACTGCTAGACTCTCTTTATTACACTATATCAAATGCAGAAAAAAAGGGATGCAATATTACTCCAGCAAGCCAAACATGTGTCTTCACCAAACATAATGTATCTCAACACAATTTCAGGCTGATAAATACCTGATTTGTCACTTCTTCTTAGACATGCATCCATTCCTGACGATCCAGAGGAACTGAAGAGATGCTTCGCATCACAGTAACATCATAAGAATACTGTATTATGTATGAGTGCATACTGTGACATTTCAATGACTTTTCAGTGGGATCTAGGGCACTCAAATCCTGTAATCAGACATTGTGTCTTTTTTCAGGTCTTCCCCTGTCTCTGTCTCACAGTGATTTTTCTTTGTCTGCTCTCAGAACTTTCTTCCGCTGCTGTTTTTCTTTTTCTTTTTTCTTTTTTTTTGAGGTCTCTCCTCAGTTCATCTGTAAAGTGAATTTGTAATTGACAGAGTTCTATTGTACTCTTTACTATGTCTGTGTCCTCATCACTGTAAAGCCTATTATTATGAAATAATAGTCTATTTCCTTTTGTGGAACAGATTATTGAACCTTTAGACAAAATAAATAAACTTAAAAATAAAATTTTTCATGTTTTTTTGTTGAGTATAATTTTTAATACATTATCATAGAGATAATGATATAAGAGAATATAGAGCTCATACCCATAGATTTAAAAAAAAAGCCCATCTGAGTTTTATTTAGGTGCTCAAACTGAGTAAAAATATGCAATTTGATGCCATTTCTGATATTTATGTAGTCAAAAAGAAAGATGAAATTCCGGTGCTTTCAATGTAAATCCATACACAGCATAGCAGACTAAATACGTATGTACCATTAGTCTAAAAAAACTAAATATAATACAGAAAACACTCGACATGTCAACAAAACATAAACAGAACATCTTCCCAAACACATATCAAGCTTATTTAAACCTCGAAAGCATAAACACTCATTCAAAGTACCTGGCAAAGAGAGATGTAAATAACCATAACCATGAGTTCCCGCCTCCTCAGCACGAGCTGACCGATAAATCTAACACACCAAGAGAGGCGGGACTAAGGCAGAACAGCCAATTATCAGCCGGTCACACTCAAAGCCGGTGTCATGTTTGAGAGGGAGGGGAGAGGAGGCAGCCGCAGCGAGCGCAGACACAGAGCGGCCAGAGAAACGGAGGAGCGACTGCTGTAATGCGTTTGTGCAAAACTGCAGAAAAAGTGCGGGTGTTGAACCCTCTCACTGGGAAAAGTGTGGGTGTTAAAAAAAATTGCGGATACCGCAGGAACGGTATAACGGAAAATTTTTGTGGTTTTGAAAATTTTCCAAACCGCGGTATACCTTGAAACCGGTTATCGTCCCATGCCTAGTACATATGTATGTGTGTGGCAGTACCGGGTGTGTCTCACTCGTCCTTAAAAGTGAAGCTGCGGGCTCTTTGATCGCCCCCTGGTGGCTGGCTGCAGTACAGGTCATAAACCCCGCCCTCTCCATGTAAACGAATGGGACTTCAGTCAAAATGAAAAAATAAATTACACTTCCAATACAATTTTCCGAAATATGGTTTTGGTCATTTAAAGTAGTTGTTATCGTTTTTGTGATAAGTTTAAATTTAGCTAGTAATTTGATGCTATAAAAACGGGGCGTGTCGTTATGGTTGATTGGGTTTGGGCTGGAGTTTGATTCCGTGGCTCCACCTCACGACTCTACTGCGCAGACTCGGGCTCCAAATGACGTAATTTACTCAAGATGGCTGCGGCCATACTGAGATGTATTCACTTCACTTTTCTATAGTGGAAGGAAGCGGAGACGCGTCGTCCATCTTTGGTGTTTGGCTTAGTGTTATGTTAGAATCATTATTATACTCATATCTTTTGTTGTTGTAATATTTTGAATTGTTTTTAGCTTTATTTTGTTTTCATTTAAATGCTTAGTTTTGAAATGTATGCATTTATCATTTTTATGCCCAGGTTGCTCTGATAGTGGCCTTCAGCTGCCATGTCATCTGCTGGTGTTGGTCCACTGTGTTTTCTGACGTCCACAGTCAATGCAGCCATCTACCAGGAAATTTTAGAGCACTTCATGCTTCCTTCTGTTGACAAGCTTTATGGAGATGCTGATTTCATTTTCAAATAAACATTTGAAATATATCAGTCTGTGTGTAATGAATGAATATAATATACAAGTTTCACTTTTTGAATGGAATTAGTGAAATAAATCAACTTTTTGATGATATTCTAATTATATGACCAGCACCTGTATATAGTATTTATAGAGTTTTAACTTTTTTAGTTTTAGTTACTTTTTCTTATTTGTAAATCGCTTTGGATAAAAGCGTCTGCTAAATGACTTAAAGTAAATATAATGCAATGCAATAAAGATTGAAAGATGAACAAATATAAACTCAGATGACAGAAGGCATGTAGAAGATTAAAACAGTTTTAATAATTTTGAGGCCTCAGAATTTATTGTATCAAATATAAGTTTTATAGGGTTAAAAAACATGCTTTATACACGACAAAACAAATCAAACAATAGCAAATTTATACAGCTTTCATAAAATGTTCAGATGCATGAAATGTATTTTTATATTTTATTTTTCTAATAATAATAATATGCATTTGACAGTGAATATTAAATATGCAGAACATAGTAATATTTATTAATAGTTTTTAAATATGCAGCCTACTTTCTGTCACACTAATCTTTGTGGATTTTTGCCCCATTTTTTTTTTTTTTTTGTGTGTGTGGAAAAACTAGATTTTAGAATGAAACTATGCATCGCTGTGGACCCTTCCCTACTGAACACATAATCGTACACTGCAGTGATGCAGGTAGGATGTAGGTGTTTTTATTAGTTCTTATTCTGAATTTCATCAACAAATGAGATTTAAGATTTCTAGTCCTGTGTCCAGCCTGCTGGTGTTGGTGTATTTTCCATTCAGTGTGAATAAAATTTTTTGTGTTTTGTGTGTATCATGTTGTCAGTGTTTGTATCATTTGCTCACAGTGAGAAGAGGAGACTGGTATTATGGGATTTTCTGCTGTCGCTCACATGTGTCCCTGCCATTGTGGTCAATATGATTCTAGTTCACTCTTAGCCTCAATTAGATTTTTGACGGAACAACAAATGCTAGGAATCAAGACTAATCCACAAAAGACATCAGCCCTGATGCAGCGGCACACATGGCTTAGGACACACACCAGGATCGTTTAAACCCTTGATTTTTCTCTGCCACTTGCAAGACACTTTTCACCCTGAGCAGCATCTTGATTGTGATCTAACCCAATTTGGGATTGAACCAGCAACCTTGTGGTTTGTAGCCCAGGTCATTACCCATTAGTCAACAACCGCCCATGTGTAATGTATTGCTTGTCCAAGTTACACCAACAGCTAATCAATCACTGACACCCTATGTAATCCGTCCCTCAAAAACAGGCTCGCACAGAACCTGCAGACTGTTTCGCATTATCTGAGCTGAATGGATTTAACCATGGTAAAATGTGTTCAAATGAGCTGAGGGTACTATGCTGTCAATCTTAGCTGAATGCATGATCAAATGAGCCAAATTTTGTGTGGGCCTGGTCATGAGGTCATATCCCACCAACCGTTTAGATTGGATGAGGCATTTTTAACAAGGTTATCCCACAGCAGACATACGAGAGCAGAGCCAACAACTGTGTCTAAGCACTTTAAGAATCATCCATTTCATTTTTTAACTCCAGAGACATTAAACAGAATGTCATATCAGTGTGCGTGCCTGTGTGTAGCTGACATATTGAAACAGAAAGCATTAATCTGTGTGTGTGTGTGTGCATGTATTTATGAGATAAGATAGGGGCAAGGGAGAGAGAGTATTAATCTGTTTGTGTGTCGAGCAGGTAAACAGACCAGCTGTGAGATGAGCGAGATGCTTTTCATACAGAGGCTTGATCCTCTGTTTATGTGGACGTGAGAAGAGTAGCAACAGAACAGACTGCGTCAGTTCACACTCTAAACATTACATCAGAAACATGGCATAGTGCACCTGTGTTTTTAAGGGGCACCAGCGGTAGTCCTGGGGCTCAGGGGCTCGAGCACCCACGGAAAAACATGAGATAGTCTCCGTTCATTTGAACTAATAAGAAATGGATTGCAGCTTGTACGACTTTATTCTCGTTTTCGTAGTCCATTTGAGGCAGTTTTTGGCGTTATTTTAATGGCAAATGTCAAGATTGCATTATTGTAATACGAGAGGTTGCCAGCACGAATCTCTCGGCTTACAGCGGGCTTGCTCTCCCATATAAGTTAGTGATCATGGCTCTGCGCTCCCTCAAACTTTGTCCTGTGTACGTGCGAATAAGTGCTTATTGTAAACAGGTATTTATTAAATCAATATTTGGTTACTAAATAATGTATTTGCAGTCCATACGTTTCACTTCAAAAGAAAAGTTTTGTGTAGTAAATCCATCAAATGCACCATACATATCAAATGCACAGTATATTCTAGAAAAAAAAACTAACACCCAGTATAATTAATTACTAAGTAATGAGAATTAAATATTTGAAAATATTACATTTGTTGCGGATGTGTATGATAACTTAGCCCAGTTATTATTTTGTCATGGAAACAGCAGTGAAAATTTTTTATATTTTTATATTTGGACTTTTTTTGCCCTTGGCGAGATGAGCCAGTGCCAAAGAGGACAAAACATTTTTTAACAACTAAGAAGCTAAACATCTGAAGTAGTAGCATGTAAGAGTTGTTTTTGTAATTTAATATATACTCCAGTCTTCAGTGAGAAGTCATTCTAATATTCAGATTTGCTGCGGATCATGCTGATTTCAAGAAATATTTCTTAACAATATTTGTAAACGGTTTTATTGCTTAATAAATCAAGACATACTTTTTCAGGCTTCTTTAAAGAATAGAAAGTTCAAAAGAGTAGCATTTATTTAGATAGGAATCCTATTTGTGTCTATTTGACCTCAATGACCCCAGATTTTTGAGGGGCATATAGGCAATATGTATAAAAGAGGAGGGAAGTGGAATATATGAATTGTTTTAAAAATGTAGTGAATATTTTAATATTTCCATGAGAAAATGCATTAATGTTGAAATTATTATTGGCCATTAACATAACAACATTATTACATTTATTTATATTAATAAACCAGCTGATTTTGACAGCCAATGATCATTACACACAGTTTTGATATTTTAATAACTTATTTTTGTGTTCAGCTGGGAAAACGAAAGCATAAAGTTCGGAGCAACATGTAAGTGGTTAATTTCATTTTCAATTAAAAATAGATAATCTGTGGAAGGTGCAATTTGACAGGTCAAACGTTTGTGAATAGGTGATTTCTGACACAGTAGTTTAGCCAATTTTTTTTTAAGATAAAAAAAATAAACCGGGTTACACCTGAATTAAGTTATTTTTTAAATTTAAAATGTTTATTTCCAAAATGTTTGATAAGCTATTTAAAATGTACAAATATATTATTGTATACACATTAATAAAAAGTGTATAAAATATGCTGTATGAATTTTATTAATCCAAAATAAAGTATGCTTTGTGTAAACACTGTGGTCATGTAGGGTATTTTACAGAATGCTAAATGATTTTTTTTAGCTGGTATTTTAGGTTCATCTAAAAAATATTAACCCATGTATGAGGGGTAAGACCGTATTCCTGTAAAAACAAACTAGCATATATCAGCCCATATGCTGGATTAAATGAACAAGCAAACATCCTAGGTTTGTCCATATTTGTTTCATCTGTGGGTTGCAAAACCACCCAAATTGGTTTACTTTCTAGTTTATTTATTTATTTATTTCAAATTTCAGAAGCTTTCAGAATTTGCTGGGATCAAAAATCATGAGGGGGCACAGTTTGAATGGGCATGATGCTTTTTATCAGAAAAAGTGTGGGCGCTTTACCGAGAATCTACCTTTGTTGTCTGGAATCCAATCTCTAGTCCACTTTTTTCTTTTTTTGTAAAAATTTGACAGCGTTTCTTTCCTCCTTCAGCTTCAGTTTCCCCCTTTTCATCCTCTCTCACTGAGCTGTGTTTGTTCAGGGGGCTGTCAGAGGTTTGAGGCATTAACACAGAGCGTGGTGCTCTGGACACTTGAGTGAGGCCGGAACAGGAGGACTGCAGAATCCCTCAGCACATCCTGATTCCTGATCAATAATCCACAGAGCTTTAAGAGACCCTCTGCAGCCTCTCCTTTAATGTATCACCATTTATTAGGGCTTCTGTTTGAACACTCCACACAACGTTTCAATCGCTTTGGCTGTTTGTTTTTGTGTGTGTTTGAAGGTTGGAAAAAAGCCTGCTGTGGTGTTTTGTTATCTCTGCAATGTCCCTCTAAACAGAAGCACCTGTGGAATACATAAGCAGTTAGACATTGTTGTGCTTGTAATAAGGCAGTTGATTATTTTTTCTTTCAGGTCTTTTTCAAATTGAAAAAACAAGGTTGGTGAAGCATTTGACAGAACAAGACAATTGGACAGAAGCAGAGACAGAATAATAGGCATGCACTAATTTCCGTCAGTTTCAGATTTTGAAAGTTATGTTTATATGTACCTCAAACTTTTCAATCCTATTTTGGATTGGCTTGCTTTTTTAGCAGATAGTTAGTATATAATCAGTCTCTTCCTCTGACCAGCTTGTAAAATATAAATAAATGTACACACATTCGTAAGACGCCTTCTCAGTTGGATTGATTGAGGTGTTTACATTTGAGCTGGTTTTTTTTAGAAATAATATAAATGCATTATTTGGTCATGATATGCAAATGTAACTAATGATTCTGATAATTTCTTATACCTAGTGGCCTTCAGTAGTCAGGGCTAGATTAAAGGACCGTGGGACCCTGGGACAACAACTGCACAACGCCTCCCAAAAGCAAACAGAGGAGACTGGAAAGCCCTTTCTGAGACTGAGCAAGTTATTTTACAAAGACTTTATTTAATTTTTTTGTCTAATTTGATTTGAAAAGTATTACGGTATTTATGCAACTGGCCCTTGGTTTCTAACATGAACCAAAAAATGAATCACAATTTAATCATGAAAGTGTATTTTGAAAATTAAATTGGGCCAATTTAGATTTTATGTTGATTTTAAGAGATTTTCAAAGATATGAAATGAGTATGAAGAGAATCTGGAGCCTGTCGCTTAATTCACCATTTGATGAATCCATCTGAAGGCAGCTTTGATGGTAGCTGGTGTTTCATGGTTTCTAGCTGGTCAAACAAGGTCATTAGCTTGTCTCAGGTTTCTCACAGACCACCTAGCACACTCTTGTGGGTCCCCATGACGTCAAAACCTCTGGACTACACAACCTTGAGTCTTTCTTCTGCACTTTTTTTATGATGCGAAGTTATGGTAAAAGTGCTTACTGTTGCATTCAGTCTAACTGTTTGAAAAGAAGAGACTCTCCTCTGTGCTTCCTCAAACTGAAAGCCACAGTGTATAGTGTTGACACAAATTGCTTTTTGATGCATCAAGGTCATGTGAAAGCGACACTGTAACCAACCACAAAATTGAAAATGAGCCCACGTTTGGCACGTTTTGCTGAATTGCAATCAGTGTGAAATAATTCAACAAAAAGCCATGCAATTATTGTGTTTCATGATCGATCATCGCTGTAACTTCTGAGTTCTCGCGTCCTCACACCCATCCCTAATTCCTGTGATTCTTGATGAGTGGATGCTGGCACACTTGGCCTGGATTCTCGTCTCATTCATTATTCAGAAGATGTTGTGGCACACAGGGACAGAATCTGGATTAAGGCTGAGCCCCAAAAATATCTCACAGCTACATTTGCATTCTCCACATCCAAGGCCCAGACCACCGCTGACACTGTCACATGGTACAAGAATCACAGTCACAGGCTGGACCCTCTGTGTGTATGGGCGGCAGTTCAGACTTTGAGATTTTAAATACAAAAACATGTACATTTTGGCCTCGTGCCACAGTTGAGGTTATCTGTATTATAATGCACAGAAATGTGTCACGTTGTGCGATTGGAGTATACAGTCATGCTCGTTATCCTAAACCCATTAAGATAGCAGGTGCTTAATGAAAATTAGAAAGGATTGTTTTTAGATAATCCCTGTTATAATCCCAGATAATAATTAAGCTATACAATTCTAGAAAAACTCAGCTCACGTCATTGTGATAACCAGCCTTCAGACTGACTCTGTCTGTTGCTTGGCTTATTAATAAGAAATCTCTGCATGAATTCTTTGTAACTGCATTTGGAATCATTATGATTTTTTTTTTTAATGTTAGTTATGCTTACCAAGGCTGTATTTATTTGATCGAAAATGCACAAACAAGTAATATTATGAAATAGTACTACAATTTTAAAAGAACTGTTTCCTATACATTTTAAAATATAATTTAAGTTTCAGCATCATTACTGTAGTCCTCAGTGTCACATGATCTTTCAGAAATCATTCTAATATGCTGATCTAATCACAAATGTTTTTTTTTTTTATTTATTGAGTTTTATGATCAGTTTTATTTTGGGGTGTTATGATTATTGCTCACTTCTGGTTCTCATGCCTATCCTTAATTCCTAGTGATTCCTGATGAGTGGAAGCTGGCACACTTGCCCTGGGTTCTCATTGCATTCATTATTCAGCAGTTGTTGAAATGATTGTTTGTGGAATTTTATAATAGCTGTTTTGTGACAACTGTGTATGAGTTGAGTGGCAAAACTAAAGCTCAACATCACTGAATAACAATGGGGAAGAACTTAAATTGCATGCTGGGTAGCAAAAGAATTTATAGGACCTGGAGGATTTTATCAACAGTTTTAGTAAGAAAATAAGGCAACATCTTGACAAAATCTACACTGAAAAAAAAATGGGTGTAAAACGTCAGGTAACACATTGAAGTAAACATGGCATTTTTAAGTGTGTGTGTGTGTGTGTATATATATATATATATATATATAGAGAGAGAGAGATAGATAGATAGATAGATAGAGTGATAGGGTAGTCAGTCTGATTTCACTTAAACATGCTGAGACAGATCTTTACCCTGTTCAGTGCTGAACTAGCGAGCAATTCCAGCTGCAGTGTTGAACCGTTTCCCCATTGAGTGTCTCTGCATTATACCGTCCTCTCATTTGTTTGTCTTGTGTGAACGACCAACCTTTTTGGCGGACGTGAATAAATTAGGTTCGTTGTATACCAGCAATATTCAAGAAATCACAGATTTTTAATGACCAACTTCTCTTGCAGTGGCCCTTTGGCCTTCATCTGGTCCGCCTCCTGTCGCAGGGTTTCAGTAACCTTAGAGAAGCCCATCATCTTGCAGTCTCAGTGAAAACTGGAGAAATGCTGCCAGTTAAATAGGGTTTGTCATGTAATTAAGGAAATTAGTACCAGGTGCGAGATTAACACCAATAACTGGGAGATATGTGTTCTCTAATTTTTATCAAAGTTCTTTTTCAAACATATCATTTAAGTTTTTTATACTGTGCTTCAGAATACAATTAACTTATGAAATATGTTTAAAAACGGCCCTTCTACTTCTGTTAGCATAACTTTAAATAGTAATATAAGTAATAGTATTAGTATTATCTCTATTACCATTATCACTCTATTTTATTATTTCTAGAGCTGAAACACTGTTGTTAAACAACACTAAGACTAATTATCATCCATAAGCCTGGCTGATATATCAGTCTGCCTCTGCTTTTGCAATCATTGTAATGCACTGTGTGCTACATACTCGCCTCATAGCTATCAACTCAATTAATTTGTTCTCCTCGGCACAACTTTTCCCTGTCCAAGGTCTTGCAGTGTTCAGCATGAATTCTAGCCACAAAATGTTTACCACCACACTCTGTGACCCACATACGCGTACTTACACAGCTAAGGATTTGAAAAAAAGAGCAGCAGTAGCAGATATTTGGCTGCAGGAAAGCATAGAGGGGCTGTGAAGTGTTTGGCAAGCTATTATGTTGCTTAGATATGAAATTGAGTTTGCCATCTGGGAGCAGTTCTCCTGGCCCACGTGGAATATCGTTGTCAACTTTTTATTTCTCTTGCGTTGTGATTGCGTAAAACGTCTGGAATATGTAATACTCTAGTCATAGTAAAGTGGGATGCAGAATTATTGATATGTTGGTACATGAGGAGCATATGCACACAAAGGACACGCATATACAATGAAAACTGAGGTCTGAAACTATGCATTAGTAATGATATAGAGAGAATAAAGGGAACAAGACAAAGAAAAACAGATGTTTAAAATTTTGTTTACAGTGATCTGTTGAAATTGCTTCTTATACAGTAGTTACATTACATACATAAAACTGTCAATGAAAAACCATTCTGTTACAAGACTGCAAAATCTGTTCCTGCAAAACAAATAATATTCAGTTGCAAGTAAGAAAGAAATGAAGAGTATTCAGATAGACTGTAGTGCATTAATACACAGGCTTTACCTTGGTTTATACTTGGGCCATATAGGCACAGACATGCACTCCATTTCTCTCTTATCCATGGCCGTTTCATGGGATCGTGGCTGCTTTTCGTTCCACTTGACCTTCCTATTGAAACTGAAATGTAACCTAGCGTGTAACTTTCTCTGAACAGCTCTCTACGCTTTACCTCTCCTCCCCGCTCACTTCAGCCGCTATTCGTCTGCTCCTTAGAAATAGGATAAGACTTCTCTCTATGAAGACTCTTCACCTGAAGCTCGAATGTGCATTGACTTATATATATATATATATATATATATATCTCAAACAGATACATACAGTTCCAATTGTACTTTATTTAAAAACATGGTGTATAGTATATGTTTTCAGGAATTGAAAGTGAGACTATCATGCTGCTACTCGCAAGCCATGTGGCATTATCAACAATTTCTTGTTTATCATGTAGTTTGAGTGTGTACACTACTGTCTAAAATTTTTAACTTTTTTTTTTTTTTAAAGAAATGAATGCTTATTCAGCAAGGATGCATTAAAGTGACTAATAACACTTATAATGTTACAGAAGATTTCTATTTCAAATAAATGATGTTCATTTGAAATAAAAGAATCCTAAAAAAATAACACGGATTACACAAAAATATTAAGAAGCACAACTGTTTTCAACACTGATAATAAATGTTTTTGAGCAGAAAATCAGCATGTTAGAATGATTTCTGAAGAATCATGCGACACTGAAGACTTAAGAAATTATGGCTGAAAATTCAGCTTTGCCATAACAGGAATAAATTACATTTGAAATATTATTTTAATAATATTATTTTTTTCTGTGCTTCGGTGAGCATAAAAGACAAAAAAAAAAAAAAAAATCTTACCAACCTCAGCATTTTGAACGATCATATAAGTAGGCAGTAGGTGTGTGCATACTAATCTTCAAGAGTTAAAGTCTTTTAAACTATTTTTTCCCCCCTTTATTTAGGCTTTGTTTTTTGTTTTTGCCATAGACATTGCATTATACTTGTTCAGACAGAGCCTATCACATACAACTGCCTGTAATGGAGATACGCACAGGAGAAAAGTGATCAGTATTTTTTACGTAAAGTTTAAGCTAAGTTTTTGGCAGCAAATTCTGCTGTCAATAGAAGAGCGGTGTATTGAAGCACAGCTCACATAGAAGTCACTTTCAATCCAAGCAGCTTTGAACCCATTGTGAAATCTGTGTGGGGAATTATTTTACCCTCCTAGAAATTCCAGATCACATAGATTGCTATTAAAATGATTGGATTTTGTCCACAAAAATTTCATGAACTGTGGTAAATGTGACCATACCTTAACCCTGTGATAGTGAGTTTGCCTCAAAATGCAGGAAAATACTAGTACAAATACTAGAACTGCTATTACAATTTGTTTTACTGTATTTAGAAGCTCTGTATTTTAAACCTTTCTAGTCGGTTTATAACAATACAACTAATGTGCAAAAAATAACATACTTTGCAACATATTTTGGTTGCATCAGTAAGTATTTTTATTTTTTATTTTTTTCTTGTTTATGTTTGTGGATTGAGCTATAAATCATCAAAATCAAATTACCACTTGAAAAAAAACATGGTTTGCATGTTTTGTTGTTTGTTATATCCTATTTTAATCTCATTTCTCATATATTTCTCTTCCTTAGAGGACAACTTCAGTAAGAAGCATCACAGCATATCCCACCCTCCCTCATGCACTCAAGCAAGAAACACATCCAGCGACAATCCTTAAGTATTCACCCGCATTTATTCAAAGGATCCAAACAAAGATCTGCTCATCAGGTGGAATGAGATGCTAATTTACTGTAATTTACTGTGAAATGAGTTGGATGACCTCCCAGGAGAGAGCAGACTGTTTATTACAGTCAGAGAAAGAGAAGTATTCAGCAGCTAAACATCAGTCCCATCTGAATATTTGTTTACAGGTAAAGCCAACTGAACAGCAGCGACTATTTATTCAGATCCCGCTTATTTGCATTCTGTGTTTTTTCCTTTGCCTTTGTGAAGATATGACATCTCCACACCTGTGCCTTATTCGTTTTCGCTTACTCTCTCTCCCTCTTTCATCTCGTGGTAATGTGATGATTTTAGATTACGCTTCGGAACTTATTTTGACAGTCCTATACCTCCAAAATGACTTTCCATGCTGATTGGTCGAGGCTGACATGTTTGCAAGGAAATACGTGACCTGATCTGAGTTCATCAGACTTGGCTGAGAGAGCGAGGCATCAGTTGCTCCTTCTACATTGATTGAGAGTGGCCACTTCAGAGGTGCCAAGGCATAAAGATTTGGTCTTCTTGCCTGATTAACTGCTTTTCCAGTGTAATTTGCATAAGCAGGGGCCACTGCAGAGTCTGGAGCCATAGTGATATTTTTTGGAGGAATCTGTGTGTGGTGCTGACACACTTACCCATTCCAGTGCAGTGGCTTCTTTTGCAAACCCAGACAGCGGCTCCATCACGGGGCCCCATTTAGATGTGCTAATGTAATCAAATTCATCCAATGACAATGACTGCAAACATTTCACTAGGCACATGCATATGAATGAACATTATGCAAAGAGAGCACTTGAGGCCAGCTGTTGAAAAATTGGATGTTTTCGTTCTTTTTTAAATGGTCCTCCTCTCTCCTGTCTTCTCCTTTGTCGAGTGTCTGCGAGAAACGAATGTAAACACACGTAGCTTGAAGTAAAGTCTGATCCCTCTTTTTTTTTTTTTTTTACAAGACTGAGTGATATCGTATTCTTTTTGATATATCACTTTCTCAACCCTCACCTCATTAAGTGTCAACTCATCCCACCACCATCCCACAGTCCTCAGTGATTTTCTCTTCTTGTCTGGTTTAGATTCCTGCATCACCTACTCAGGGCGAATCCCGGGCTGTGTGATTTGGCAGCTTGCCGTTTGTAGTTTGATGAACGTTTCTCCTCACTGTAGGAAGGTCTGCAGACACTGTGAACTAACCAAACAGGAAACAAGTTGTTTACTTACCACTACCCCCACAGGAGCATTAATTATGAGCATAGGTTATGAGATATGGAGTTCGCCTGCTGGGATGCTTGGCTGTGCCGCCTGTTGCGTTGGCTGTGTTCACCACTGGAACCATTGATCTTCTACAGTTAATCATGACTATAGGCTTGTGGGAGCTAGCATGACGTGGCTGTATTACTCTTAGATATTCTTAGACTAAATTAACATAATTAATTAGTCCTTTTCAAGGAAAGCCAGTTCACTCTGTGGCCATATTTGTAACGCCTAATTCAGGCATTCAAGAGCAACTCCTATCAACTTGTCAGGGGAAATACTGAAAACTGCTTGCCAAACATACTTTTAAATGACATTTCAAATCAGCAACAAAATCTGACATGGGCTGTTTTATAAATATTTCTTATGCTCGTTTAAAAGGCATATATTTCAGGTTGGTCTAGCCAATCCACATGTGCAGTACCAAGTGAGTCTCAGAATAATGTGGGAACTAGAGCTTCTAACGGTAGCTATACAGTTGGCAATTTCCTCTTTTATTTGAAAAGCATGAGTTATGATGTCATATTGTGGATTGCAGTTTTTCCTTTTCATATTAATATGACTGAGCCATCGTGGTATGTATATACAGTCTGGCTGTTATGTAGAGTACTAACTAAACTATGATTCTTACACATTCTTGGAAAGCTTGTCATTTAGAGGAGGTCAAATATTTGGTGCTTTTGTAAAGCCTCAGAAAGGGGTTATTTATTTTCACTGTTTTTCCACATTATAGAATAGTTTTGTGTTCAGAAGTGTCATGGTCATCAAGCTGCATGTCTCCCTTTAGATGATTGAAGCCAAGTCAGTTTTAAATGTGACTTGCAAAAAAGATAACTTTGTCAAAAACACCATAGCAGAAATCAACCATTTATGTGTCTAAAATTGGCTGGTCTGTAAGGATCCACCCGCCAGCCCAAAAGTGGAATCCAGCAGCCTGGTTGAAGGTTTAATGCGTGTTCGGTCTTTTACTTGTGCTTCTGAATTTATCAGGATTTCGTTTTAATTTTAGTTTAGCTCCGTGTTCAATCTGACTCCAATTTCAAGTGATCGTTAAATTTAGGCAGCATTCTTAATTAAAAACTGATCACAGATATTGATTGTATATTAATTTAGATATTTTATTATTCTGGAAATCTCATACTTTCAATTATTCGTTCACTGGGGACCTAATGTCTCTTTTAAGTCTCATGTTGGCCTTACGTGGATCTTACGATCACTAGTTGAGATCACCTCACTCATACCATGTTTGGTCTCTTATCAATTCGTCTTCGGATGATATAATTGAGAGTGTATATTACATGTTGATACCTATGCAACATATTAGTGTCCTAAGAATCTTTAGTAGTTTGTGCATTAACCCAAGCGAATTACCTATGCAAATTACCATGTTCAGAGACAAAGAGTCGTAAAACTTTCCCTCCAAAAGTTCAAGACACCATTGGCTCTTTGACACCCCAGAGGTGTGACCTCTATAGCAGATAAAGCTCTCACATCAGTAACGCCCCTCCAGTCTGCAAATCTTTTAGATTCTGAGAAGATGAGGATGTGAGCTAGAACTCTTTTGGACGCTTAAGTTTAGGCGCCAGGCCTTGCAGCCTTGACTTTCCATTCAACCAAAGCTCCTCGGACCTCAGCAGATCTCTTTCTTAGCTCTTTTTCCCTTTCTACCTGGGAAGAACATTTCTACCTCAGAACATCTTTGGAATTCATCACTCTTCAACCCGGAAGAATGTGATCGGGAGTCCAAAACCTTGAAAGCATCAAGACTTTCATCTGAGACTGCATCCGGACACTCGCCAATAACCAAGGCAGTGCAAGTATCATACATTTAACTAAACGAAACAGAGGTTTAGTATAAGTTATAGACCCCGTTATAAACGGCGCTGATGGTTTTACTCAGGTGGTTAAGTGACTCTTTCCATAACTGCATTCTCTGTTTCTCTAATGGCTTCATTCATCCACTTTAGCTCCCCTTTGCATGTACTCGTGAATGTATGTTTATTCATTTGTTTGTTTAGATTAGTTATGCATGTTAGCGTTTAGTTAATAAAAGTTGTGTGCACAGATTACATGAGTTTCTGGTTCTGCCTTGCAAATTAATGTCTCTTTACGATTTTGACCCTCGCTACATGCTCCAATGCATTAATAGGAAAGTATTTTCTGTGTCCACGGAAATATCCTTTCTTAGAGTTGATATGAACTTACACCGAATGTTCGCTGGACGAACAGATCAGTTGATGGCAATTTAATTCTGCTACAGTTATTACTGTCAGCCGATATAAATAATTGTAATTAATCATAATTAATTGTAATTATTTATATACATTTCCCTTTTGACCTGATTTGCTACACTTAACTAACATATGTGCACATGTAGTAGCACAAACAACTATACAGTGTGCTCTATGGGCACAATGTGTTTAACACAATTACATTTTTGAATCATACCTGACAGGAGAGAGACACACAGCAGCGAGAGTTCTGGTGTAGAGCTCCAGAGACCCTCACACACTGCATGGGGTTTCCTGACTACAGACATTCCAAAGTAGTGTTTTGTCACTTCCCTTATATACCCAGATAACAAAGTTTCAGATCAGTCGTAAAAATACCTTTTGGTTTTTGGGTTCCCGTGCTCCCGGGTTGCACCTGGCTGAAGACAGATAAACATTCCCACAGACCCCTAAAGGGAAACACACCCCTCAGCAGCAGAACACAATTTTACACAATTTCTCGATATAACACTTGTGGCATATGGATATTCTTGCTTTTGGGGAAGAAGAGTGAGAGGGGAGAGGAGAGGGAGGAAGGGGGTCGTAAATGAACAAGGAGATAAGTTTGGTCAGGGTGGTGTTGTTTGTTCTCTTTGGAGATCTCCTCTTCAGATTAGTTTTATGGTTTTATTGCCTGGCATCTGTTTTGCGAGAGTTCCTGAGTTTTGGCCTCATGAGGAAATTATTTCATAGGGAAATCATTTCACTCCTTTCAGGCCCAATCAATACGCTCCTTCTTCAGATTATTTACTTTAAACTGGAAGATTGTCACCTGACATTCAAATAACAATTTCCTCATAAAATATGCAAGGAGTTATCAAACTGTTAAAATTTCTAGAAGTCTTTAGTTTAATCTAAAATGTGAAACATTTGATATGTTCAACTATATGGAGTCGTAGGCTGTGTCCGAAAGTTGAAAAATACAGCCTTCGCAGGCAGCAAACCGAGATAGGAAGGCAATAAGACATGTCTAAATCCGATAAATGTGTCTCATCCTGTCTACTGAGATACTTTCATGTGATCTATTTTTGAAGGTAGCATAGATGTATTCTTTGCTGCGATTCCGTAACCTTTGAGCTAAAAATATAAATTGCTGTCTGAAAGTCGTGGGTGGTTTAAAAACTTTTGACTTAATTTATAGTGATAAATTAGTTTAGTGGTAAATAAATATTTGCTTGGTAATCATTAAAACTCTCAAAATTTGTTGTTGATCATTAGACCGTTGTGCGGCCTCAGAAGCCTGTCCGAAATCTGTTTCAGAAGGTACCATGAAGTACAAATTCTGTAGTGATTGGCATACCTGGCAGAAAGACAAAAAAAATAAAAAATCTGCAGATTGTTTCCAACGAGCACAGATGGCATTAAAGTCAGATAATAAATTCGGTCATTAGGTCAAGACTTAAATCTGGGTACCGTTGCGTGGTAAATTAAAACGATACCACTTGAATAACACGTTTTTTTGTTTGTTTTTTTTAAAGAACTACTAAGTTCTTAAAGATTTTATTTTTCTTTGGGCAAGACCTTGCCTCAGGCACCAAGTGAGGCAGGGCTAAAGCTCTTGCCCCCTCAAAAAACATAGACACACGATGCTCTTGTTAAAAGTGAAGAGTTTGCTTTAGAAATGGATCTTTACCTCTAGACCTCAGACTGAAATGGTATTTTTTGACCGCAGACCACGAGAGAAAATGTTCTGTTTGAAGGGAGACTCCCCGGTGTCTGCTTCTGTCATTTTGTGTTTAGTGGCAGAGTATTGTGTCATGTTGTGTTTGACATGACCTCAGTTTGTTATGGCCTCCTGTGATGTTCTGTGGCTTCTTTTGGGCTTGTCTATGTACATTTGTAGGTTAGTTTGTACACTATGCTGGCCTGCTGTGCTGACATTTGTGTTTATAGTATTAATCAATCATATATGCAATAGTTATTCCAGTCTCATTATACATTACATGTTCTGAAAATAATGTTAAAATGCAAATCTAAATGGTCTTAGATGTAGGCTTTATTTTCTTAATGCAAAATACAATTTCTTCTTAAGTCATTTTTCAACAGGCTTTGTAAGATCTGCCCTTTATAACAGTCAGTTCAAGCTAGATTCTGTCCATTTAACAAAGAACACATTAATTTGCATCCTCTGGGAAGTATAACTTACAATAATTATGTAGCCTCGGAGAGTCTCAGTCTCAGATCAGTCAGAGATATGATCATCAGGGATGATCATTTTTAATTAGGATCCATTAAGTGACTGTACTCATACATTATGCATGTGTCTTTAATCGCAGTAAACAGCCTATGGCATAACAGGTTAAACCACAAGGGCATGACAGAGATTGCAGTATCACTGGAAAAAAGAGTTATTACTGTTAGTAAGGCAGAGGAGGTGTGATGGGGGTTGGATCCCGCCCAAGCCTCCTTATTAGTTCATTTAAAACACAAGAACATGCAGACCTGAGGCAACAAGAAGCAGTGAGCACTCATATGCAATATACAGTATGTGCATAAACATGCACTTGTAAAAAGGAGGTGATCAGACAGCTTAAAAAATGAAGGCTACAGTTTGCATGGCTTGTTTTCCAGTTGAATTTATTTAAGTCTAGTAAATGTCTTTCCTGAGCTTTAAATGTCAAGTTGCCATGACTTATGATCTGCAATCGTTATAAATGTTAAGTAATTTTTTATTATTTTTAAGACAATGCTTACAATCAAAAAATGCAACCATATCAATTATTCATGCCCCAGTGCATGCTGGGAAAGGGAAGTGGTAATGATCAAACAATTTTTTTTCAGAGAAACCTCACTTTAATTATTAATCCATCTCACCTCCGGTGCTTGTTGGTTTGACATATAACAAAAAAAAAAAACAAAGTATATCATAATAGAAAAATTACTTGAGAACTTTTAAGTAAATCTTTAGTTATTTCAGCTTAATTTACTTGACCTACAAATCAGTTTTTACAGTGTATATTATTAACAGACCCAGATGGAATTTGTGAATTTTTTTTCAGCATTTTCTTGCACTTATTTATGTGACAAACACTGTGAATTCAAACATGGTAAAATGGATCTTAAACATCATCAAATAATCTAAATGAATTATAAATGAACACACCAGGGATGGGATGTGTATCTCTTTGTGAATGATGCCTGTTCCAATTCCAATTCCAGATTCGGTGTGGGTCTCTTTATTATAGCAGAGGACTGTGTCACACGTTCATGAAGTCATGGGAGTGCATTGAGTGGATGTGTATTTCCCTCCGAGCAATGACCTACATTAGCCAACCTCAATCAATCTGTCTCAAACATTACGCTGTACTTTTCCTATCATTGTAACTGAATGAACAAGTCTACTTTGCCGTAAGTTAGTAATGCCAACTCTGATCAATTCATTGGATGAATTTACTCAAGCTTACATTTATTGTGTGTGGATTGAGAGGAACAGAAAACTCTTCCCACTCAGAGTGAGATTTCTGTGGATATCACATATTTGCTTTAACCCTAAAATTACAGGGCAGTGACCGGTTATTAGGAAGTTAAAGAGAGAGTTGACCAAAAAATTTAAATTCTGTAATTTTACTCGCCCTCAAGTGGCCAATCTTTGACACAAGTGGAGATTTTTAATATTCTCTGATAATTTTATCCTGCATTGAAATGTTCAAGTTTCAAAATGCTCATACAGACATGATAAATGTAATCCATATGAATCAAGCAATTTAATCCAAGTCTTCTGATAATGAACAGATTTAATTTGGGTATTTATTAAAAAATTATGAATATTGATTAAAATGATGAGAAAATGATTAGGTAAAAAAAATCTTTATTTGAGGATGAACAAAATTCTTATGGGTTTGGAGCGAAATCATGATGAGTAAATGATGGGACAGTTTTTTTATTTATGAATGAACTATCCTTTCAAGCAACATTTTACAATTATGTATAGCTGAATATCAGCATGTTTTTAAAAATGACTGTTTTCTTTTCTCCTTTCAAATTACAACTATGACACCACCTCATGCACTTCAAAATGACGACTTGTTTATCTGTTAACTTATAATGAGAAGTGAGCGTAAAATGGCTGTGTAAGATTAACTGCATTTACTGTTGTGTTCATAGAGGATTAATTGAAGTTAATTAGCATTAGACTAATATTTAAAGTTACTCTACCCTATAAATAGTGCTTTTGTTTATCAGTGAGTAGATCACTTACATCAGGTACATGAAACAAGTAGTGTGCTTTTTGAAATATTCAAATTATTATGCTTAAAAGAACAACTTTACATATTGCTTATAGCCAATATATTCGTTCTTTTTGATGAAATGCAAATACAGAGACAGGCTAAATTAATTTGGCCTTCCAACTTGCTGACCATTTTCAAAGAATGTCTGAAATGAAAATGTGAGAAAATAAAGACTCTGAAGTCAGACAGATGTATGGAACTGCAGTGGTTATCAACGATATTACAGCTCTGTTTGCATGGCAGTATCTTGTATCACCTAACTGATATTTTAAATCTGTTTCCTGGTACTTCAAATAAACTTTCCAATTGGAAATGTTTTCTGCAAGCATTTTCCATTATCTGTTCCTGACACCAATTCTGACATAGCTAAATGAGATGCATTGAAGTGAATGAACAGTTTGCAGCACATGACTGTTCAAAGTTGATCTATTTCTCATTGTCTGAATATTCAAATCATTGCAGTACCTCTTTTGCTTCAGGATATGTAACTTCACTGGCTGCCATTCAACATTTTATGGATGTAGATCCATGAAATTGCACTGCAGGCTTTTAAGGTAAATTTGATTGAACAGCAGCACATGCATGAGAAAACATCCAACTCATATTCTGCAAATTTTAGTCATCTTAGTGCGAGTTATGTAAAAGCTTTTCAGGTCGATGCTGTTGTGCAAACAAACCTTATTATTACTGCTATGACTCTCTTCATATTTTAGACAAAGTATTAGACAAATGTTTCATTCTTTGATTCACACACAAATTTGAAAGATGTTCTTGAATGTAACGGGACCAAAAGAAGCAAGAAGGCACATGTAATAAGGATGCTGTACCAACGAACACCAAAATCCTTTTTTGTATAAGTGTGTGTGTGTGTGTGTGTGCAGGTCTCATTGGTTAGCGGGGGTAAAGCCTGCTTGAAGGCAGTGTAAATCAGACAATGTTGTCCTTTATTCCCTATTAATGATGACAGGCCTTAACCCTGGTACATTATTACTGAAACCTCGTGTCTCTCTGTATCAGTAACCTTTAAAAGAGAAGGTAGGCTGGGGATAAGAGAGATGAAGTGAACACTTTTATAATGAAATTGAATTTATTTTTGCTGAAAATGAGGCTGTCCCTTGTCCTTATGTAAAGAGCATGTCTGTGTGTGTGTGTGTGTTGTCAGGTTTTTAGAGCAGCACTTGAAGATGATGGCTCTCTGAGCCTTTTGGGAACTCGGCTAGACAATTTCAAACAACTTTCCTCCCAATATCTCACCATCAAATAATAACCTTGGTCTGGCTGCTCCTCTTCATGAAACTATATGTGTGTGGGTGTATTTGTTTTTGTGTTTGTCTATTTTTGTGTGTGCAAACATGAATCTACAGCTACAAAGTGAGCTTCTGTTCACATTTTTAGACTTGTACCGTATACACACAATCGCACAAGCACAAATACTCTCTCTACTGCCAGGTTAGATAATAGTCTACTGTTTTTTATGTGCAAGATATTCCATGTAGTGCTGGCTGATACATTTTGGATGGGTATTGACACCTATCAGTGGGTTTTCAAACTTTTTAATGTTAGTGTTTTTTGATGTAAAATAGGATTGCTACTATGTATTTTAACATCTAAAGACCCACCTAAAGGTGGATTGAGTAGTTCTTTAACTAGGGTTACAATCGCTGTTCTTGGTGTATTTATAGTAGCATTTCTGGCTTCATATAGTACCTCTTCTGCTTCTTCAGCTGTACAGATACTGATTCTCCTGTTGTCTCAGCTAGTAAAACTCGATAGTAAATGTCTGTATAGTCCATTGCTCTTCGTATCACCAAACTACACTACGCTAGTAGCGCGTACAGCCAATTATTGTGAGAATTCTCTCGAACGTTTAGTAAAACATAGCGGGTCATGACATTTCATTAAAGGTAAGGTAGGTGATTTCAGAAAGGCTAGCAATAGCAAGCTAGCTTTGAAATACATACGTTTACAGGTAGTCAGGACAGCCTATCGTAGTCCTCGGACCGAGGGATATGATTGGATGAACATTTTATGATCCTATGCCTTCCAAATACATTTAGACTACTTACTTTAGTGATTGTTGTCAGAGATGTGACGAGACTTTTAAACCAGCATCACAAAAATGATTTTAAACCAAATCACCTACCCTGCCTTTAAGTAAAAAAAAAAAAAAGTTATTTTATCAATGTCATGGAGAAAAATATATATATACACACAGTCTTTCTATTTCAAATTTTACATTTAATTCACTGTTACTAGTTTTTTGTAATTATTTGTTCAAATGTACTAGGAATTTGAGGGAAATTTTTTTTCAAAGGACATCAAATTTTCATTAATTGTAGGGGTTTACAGAGCCAAAGTGAGTTGTATGTCATCTATTTCTTTAATTCAGTTTTTCGTTTGATTTCATAGTATTTAAGTGGAAAAAATACTCAATTTAGAATATAAATTCTTTATTTGGCTTAAATACATATACACCCACAGACTGTGTAACATCTTAGGAAGAAAACTCCTAGGATATGTTTAAAAGGCTGTTTTTGGATCAATATATTGTGGCGTGTAGTGAAAAGATGAAAAATGGAGGCGCTGGAGGCAAGAGGACAAGACAAATCAGGACTAAGAAATCAAAGTCAAACTCTCATTAAAGGATCAACTCCTGTCTCTAAACCTCAGGGAAAGATGGATTCTCCCTCCACATGCCTGTGCGTTTATCGTTACAACTAACAGGCTCCTTCAGCAAAAAAATGATTGTTTTGCAAAATTTAAGATGAGGGCTAAAAAAAAATTAACAGCACCTGCTGTTTACAGACTGCGGTTCAAGGTCTTTCAGTTGAAAATATGGCTGTGTGAAAAGCTTTTTTATACAGTCAGTTAAACAGGTTCATAAAATTTGCCATCAGAACTACTATAAATTGCTTTAGGTAATGACCCCTGGGCTCAAAATAGACATTGATTCATCTTTATTCATTAAATTCTCCTCCTCTTAATGATTTATCTGTTTTTATCTTGTGATATTAAAGACAATGAAAGTCAAGGAAAGTTGCCACAACTTACTTAGGCTGTTTGTAGATTGTCTTTGACATTTAACATTTCGTTCATGTGAAATATGACTGACCAGATCAGCTCAGTTTCTCAGCTGTATGCTTTTCTCCTTCATAAAATTAGAGGGTGAATACGTAGTTGTTTTTTGGCGGGGGAAAAGTAGGGATGAATAAGAACACAAGGCTTTTTCTGACCCTCTCTCAGAGGAAGGAGAGCCGTTCTGACACGGTATGATCCCACTAAGTGGCTCTGCTGGCAGGGCAGACGTGTCTGTGTTTGAGCGATTCAGCTTGTCCACACTTCACTGGGTTCAGGGCTCTCTGGGATCGGGTCACTGTGAGTGAACCCGGGCTGAACTCTCACCACACCTCTACACTCGAGCGAGCGGCACAATGCAATGCAACTAAAGAAGCGCTCTTGCTATAGTTAACAAAGCTGTCTTCATGCAAGGGTGGGAAGTTGTTAGGATTGTTTATTCAAGCTTCTACACCATTACTGTTTCATAACAAATAGAAATTCCTGTAATAATTCTACTTGGCTGTAATGTAACTACATTTGAAATTTTGGGATCAGTAATTAAAAAAAAATATAATAATTTGATCAAAAGACATTTATAATGTTACAAAAGATTTCTATTTCAAATAAATGCTGTTCTTTTGGACTTTTTATTCATCAAAGAATCGAAACAAAATACATCAATGTTTCCGCAAAAACATGAAGCAGCTGTTTTTAACATTGATAATTAGAAGTGTTTCTTGAGCAGCAAATCAGCATATCAGAATGATTTCTGAAGGATCATGTGACACTGAAGGAATGTTCTGAAAATTGAGTTTATTAGACTACACTTTCCAAGAAAATACTTAAAAAATTTGGTATCACTTTAGTATACACTGTAAAAAAATCCAATTAACAAAATGTTGGAAGGGCAAAAATATTTAAGTTGAACTAATTTTATAGCTTGGGCTTAGTTGAGAAGACATATTATATTAAATCTGCACAAATATATATTAAAAACATTAAATGAATGGTTATTTTCAAATCCAGTCAACATTCAGAATACTAAATGTTGACTAAACTAATAAAAAACACTGAGATCATTTGAGATCATCAGCGAGTGACTTCGCTGTAGAAACAGCACCGCCATCTTGTCAAGCTGACGCGTCAGCTAAGTTGCACAAATCTATGTTATTTTTTTTGACTAAATTTAACGAGAAAATCTTTTTTTTTTTTTCTAGTGGACATTTAGAAAGGGTTTTATAAGTTGTAAATCCGAAGAAAAGTGGATATAAGACAGTGTATGTCAAGTTCAGGCGTCGGGTAAATCAAGTAGTACTGAATAAATATTTGTACTTGACGTTAGACTGAATTTATCAAAACGTATATTTAAAACGTGTATGTGTGTATATATATATATATATATATATATATATATATACATACACAAACGTACAACATATATAAAAACATCGAATAAGCGTGTGATATGTCTGAGGGAAATTTAAGTGAAGGGAATGTGGTCTTTCACCTTGTTTAATCTATAAAACACTTAATGTCAAAAGCTGTGTTACTATAATGAACTTTAACTAATTTTGGCGTGTTGTATAATATTTTTTTGTGTTTCCGTGACGTGAAAAGATATGAAGAAATCGCACGGTCTTTCTCTCTTTTATAAGCCATTATGCTTAAGACTTAACCAAAATCTATGAAATCAGTCATTCTTGAGACATGGGACAAAACATGTCCAGCTATTATAACTGCTATCAGGTTTAAAAAATATATATATTTTCAATTGTAAATGTTATGGGGATTAATAATAGAATGTATTTAACACAATTATCCCCTTCAATTTAAGTTTATCATTATTATGTGAAAACTATGACACTTATTGTCTTCTCACTACATCTAAAACAGTGTGTCCACAGAGAAGGGTTCAATCATTCATATGCTATAAAATGGATAAAAATGTTTGTTTTGTTTTTTTTAATGATGAAAAATACCTTGTTTTATCAAAAGTAACACTTAATAATATCTCATATCAAAGCAAGGTTGTTTTTCAGTGACACATGCATGTTTCAAAGTTGTGTCCCCACTTTTGGCAACACCGTCAGACATTCATTAAAATGTAATAAAATCAGGGAATATCAGGGTCAGTTTATAGTTTTAGAATATTTTAAATCCTAATGTTAATATTTCCTGTCTCACAACCATGATATGTCAACACCATCTTCCAATTCCTGAGGAAATTATTTGAAATATTTAGATCATTTTATTCTTCTGAAGCAGGTTCCATTAGCATCTAGTATCAACAGAAAAAAATAAATAAAATGGCTACTACATGAACTCTATTTGTTTTGTGAAAGAAATGCCAAATTTGTCAACACCGTCAGATGTCACCACCAATGTTCCCTCTAAGCTGAGAAATAATGTGCCGCGCACATGCAAAAATGAGTTGAGAAAGCCAATTGATTGTATTCTAGTAAAAACAAAAGAATTGCAATGCTCAGGTAAACCACTATAGAGCTGCTGCCGATATAGAGTTAGAACTGGTGAATGCAGTTTGCAGATTTCATAGAAAGAGAATGATGTGCACCAAATGAGTCGCTGTAGAAACCGAATACTTCAATGGTTGCGGACGAAATAGCTCAAATCGAGAGCCAACGCAATGACGTGAAATAACACGTCCTCATGTATTAAAGAGGAGTGGCCTGATTAAGTGCTGGAAACAGCGGATGATGGGCACAGAACGGTAACAAAACTCTGAGACATTTACAGTCACACACAGGTGTATTGTGCAAGCTGTACTTCATAGGGATGTTTAGATAGCTATATAAGAATTCAAATGTTCACGTTTTTTTTTAATTTATTTTTTTTATATTTAACTTACAGATCTCAGTTTAAATGCTTCAGTTGTTTTGATATATTATATTATGTTAGGCCTATATTATAAACCTAATAAATAATTGATCTTGTTATTTTAAT
The DNA here is from genome assembly GCF_012432095.1 of Onychostoma macrolepis. NCBI lineage: Eukaryota > Metazoa > Chordata > Actinopteri > Cypriniformes > Cyprinidae > Onychostoma > Onychostoma macrolepis. Next base: position 31,849,106 of record NC_081157.1, on the reverse strand, counting down.
GGAGTCACTTATGCTCATCAAGGCTGTAATAAAAAAAAAAAAAAAAACAGTAATATTGTGAACTCTTAGGCTATTGCAATTTCTAATATTGGTTTTCTATTTTAATATGTTTTAAAATATAGTGTATTCCTGTAAAGCAAAGTTGAATTTTCAGCATCATTACTCCAGTCTTCAGAGCTGCTTAATATTTTTTGGAACCTTTTTTCTTTGATTCTTTGATAGGCTAATAAAAAGTTAAAAAGAACAGCATTAATTAAAAATATAAATATTTTCTAACAATATAAGTCTTTACTATCACTTTTTATCCATTTAACACATCCTTGCTGAATAAAAGTATTAATAAAAATAAATAAATAAGAGAGAAAAAATTTACTGACCCCAAACTTTTGAATAGTAGTGTATATTGTAACAAAAAATTTATATTTTGAATAAACACTGTTCTTTTTAAATTTTATTTCTCAAAGAATCCTGAAAAGTATCACAGGTTCCAAAAAATATTAAGCAGCACAACATTTTCCAACATTTATTATAAATTAGCATATTAGAATGATTTCTGAAGGATCATGTGACACTGAAAATACAAGTTTGCTTCACAGGAATAAATTATATTTAAAAGTATATTAAAATAGAAAACTTTCATTTTAAATTGTAATAATATTTCACAATATTATTTTGTGAAATAATATTCAGTATTTTTTATCAAATAGATACAGACTCGATGAACCTAAGAAACTTCTTTAAAAAATGTACTGATCCCAAACTTTTGAACGGCAGTGTATTGTACTGTAAAAATGTTTTCTCAGATAAACAAAAATATACATCATTTAGTTACATCAAGGGTCAAATCAAATATAAATTTAATACATTAAAGTTAAAAGTTACACACTTTTTTTTGGGCGCGCTGTACAGGTCTGGTATAAAGAATGTTTTTGCTCAAGTGGCTGAAATGTCCGCCTAATAGAGAAAAGTTTTGCTCAGCGAGAAAAAAAAATTAGAGGGAACATTGGTCACCACCGTAAGATTTTGTGTGCTAATAATACCGTATATAAAAATACTTAAATGTGACTCTTGAATGAAAGCTTTATAAAAAATTTCAAGCAGTTTCAACTAATTATTATTTAGTAACTAGAAGAAATTTAGTTCCACAGAAATTTTACGTTCAGTCAATTTCTGACAATTTCTGGCTCAACCTTTACTGAACTAGTTTTATAGTCCATTCATCTAAAATGTTTTAATTGGTCAAACATTTAGAAGACTACAGCAAGTTATGTCAATTAAAATTGAACCGTTTACTCCGTATTTTATGTTACCTCAACTAAGATTTATTATTTGGGCATCATAAGAAATTGCTGGGGAACTACATAAACATATATTTTTATAGTTTAAAAATGATTAACTGGTGTTTATCAATCACTAAAAACACACACTTTACAACACATAATAGACCTTATTTGATAACAATCTCCATTTATAACATTTTTCATACAAACTAAACACAGGAATGAAGGAAAAAAAGTCACCTAAATCTTGGATGGTCTAAGGGTCAGTAAATTAACAGCAAATTTTCATTTGTGGGTTAACTATCCCTTTAAAGCTACAGTTGACAAACATTACATCTGTAATACAACTGCAAAATTCAGTTTAAACTTTGTATAATGAACTAAGAAAAAAACTAAACAAGCTAAACAAAATGTTAGCAAACTAAAAATTACACACATTATTTTTTTTGTTATCAACATTTTTTATTTTTCATACATAACACCCAAAAAAATAAAAATAAATAAATTAAAAAAATTAAAAAAACAACAGACACATACTCAATATCTCAAAGTCCAGTCAAAGGGAGGGAGAGAGGGAAGGACAAGAAAAACACAAGTTACTCCTTTATACAGTCATGTATATCAAAGAGAAAGCACTGCCAAGCATCAATGGTAGAAGGCTTGGCCCCATTGATTCGTGCTGTTGTACATTCACAAGTCACTTTTTGCAGGAGGCTACGGATCCAATATGTTTTTCCACACATGTGCGGTGTAAACCAGTTTTGTATTATTGTCTTCTTCGCAGCTATAAAACCAGCAAACAACATTCTCTTTTGCATTGAACTTATACAGAGACCAGAATCATCATTAAGAAGACACAAACTTGGATTAACAGACCAATCCATTTGCAGTAAAACCAGGTTTACATGTGTCCATAGACTGATGACGACAGGACATTCCCAAAACATATGCAGAAAAGTACCTGATGATGTAGTATTACATATATGGCAGTTGAGATTCGGTTGTAGTTTCATTTGAAATCTTTTGTAAGGAGTTATGTATGCTCTAAAATTACACACATTATTACTGTTCACAATTACATCTTTAAAATGAAGTCCAAAAAAAAAAAAACAAACAAAAAAAAAATTAACCAGGTGTAACAGTATATAAAATCAAGTCAAGTCACCTTTATTTATATAGTGCTTTATACAATACTGATTGTGTCAAAGCAGCTTTATAAAGCAGCTCTGTATACAGAGTCAAACAGGAAAATAATTTGTCAATAATGCAAGAACAATTTTTTCAGTTAAAGTCAGGTCATTGGTGATTCAGTGTTGACATCATCCAGTTCAGCTCTCTTCCAATAATGTCTGTGCATTCAGCCAAGCGTCCCAAAATAAACAAGCCAAAGGCGACAGCGGCAAGGACCCAAAACTCCATCGGTGACAGAGATTGAGTAGAAAACCTTGGGAGAAACCAGGCAGAGTCGGGGCAGTACTGCCCTGGCCAGATGAAGCCAGCATGGCGTGGTTTAATTCTAGGCTTCAACACAGGTCAGATTGAGCAGAGGACTTGTCTGGTTTTCGTGGTCTTGTCCTGATGGCCAACGAGGTCTTCGGAGGGGATCTGTCTCTGGGGCTCATCTAGCTGACATGGTCTCCATTGACATTCAGGGCTGTCAAGGTCATCTCTAGGTCCTGATCCACCATCTGATCTTTATACGGACTGGATCTGGGTGACTGCAGTGAACATCTGATCTGGATACAGACTGGATCTGGGTGGCTATGGTGACCTTGGAATAAGAATGAAACAGGCTAATATTAGCGTAGATGCCACTGAGAACATTAAAACACATTATAATTGTAGTAAAAACTCTAAACATTTACTCACATTACCTGGAATGAAAACAATAAACTAGTCTTGAAAGTACACACAGTATGAAGTTGCAGTGGAGCGGTCTGGTCACGAGTTAGTGTTTGGTGCCTTGGAAGAACTGACTGGGTTGCATCTGAAATCTTGCAATAATCACAAATCACCAATGAAACCTTTGGCCACACCCTGATGGCGAAATAAAAGTACATTTTAAGTTCAAAAAATGAAATGATGCCTTTTAAATAATTTACAATGTATCAATATCAGTTAATTAAATTTGTGATGAAACAGAAGTTGCAACCTTTTTTTTTTTGGCACAAATCCATTCCACAATCTATTGCACAATGGAGCATTGATGCTGACTGGATTTGTAATAGAACATGCACATTTCATATTATAGGGTTAAGTTACCTCAAATAGCATAAAAATAAAATCAAAATATAACAGTCCTGCCTGTTGTAGATAAATACCAATGGTCTTCCCCAGACACTGTGCAGGAACTCGTGTGCACGATCTAGTGATTCACTACCTAGGGAACTGCCTTGTGAAACGATTCAGTTGTTCATTAGTCTAAAAAAAATAACATTTATTTGTGCAACTTACCTGACGCGTGAGCTTGACAAGATGGCGGCACTCTTTCTCCCGCAAAGTCTCAGGCTCGTGCACGTGCAGAATGATCTCAATCTTTTTTTATTAGTTTAGTCAACATTTAGCATTCTGAATGTTGACTGGATTTGAAAATAACCATTCATTTAATGTTTTTAATATATATTTGTGCAGAATTAATATAATATGTCTTCTCAACTAAGCCCAAGCTGTAAAATTGAAATATTTTTGCCCTTCCAACATTTTGTTAATTGGATTTTTTACAGTGCACCTTACTAACTATTAATAAGCAGCAAATTAGGAGTTTATTGAGGCAAAGTCATTGTTAATGGTTTTGTTAGTAGTGAGAATTGGACCTTAAAATAAAGTGTGACCCAAATTTCATATTTAATTCAATGTGTTACTTGCTGTTTCTTTGTAAAACTTACTAGCAGTTTATCAGTGAAAATACTTTCAAAGTCAGTCCTACATCAAATTGTTCAACTTGGTAGTGCATGTATATGTTCTCCTTTATTACAGGCAAATATTCCCTAAATTTAATTTACTCCTGTTTTCTGTTTATTTCCTGTGTACTCCTCTCTCTGAGGGAACTGATGCAAAGGGGTTTTGATGTTAGTAAATGAGGTGTATTGTTTGTGTTTGCTTAGTATAACAGGCCAAAGACAAAGTCTAATAACTGTCATGAATTATGGATAGAGAAGATGTGATTAAGTTGTTAAAACAGACGAGCAGAGAATAAGAGGAGGGAAGATACATAGAGAGAACAGGTGACTTCAGATGACACATAAGGTCATACATGCTGATACAGACAGCCTGCATAAGTGGTGGAGTGTAACCATGGAGACCATGCTTTGATGCAAATTTGTTGGTATCCATATGTGAGCACATAACATGTACACAGAGATCATTCAGAATGACACAGCAGACACTGTATAGCAAAATCTTGGTATTTAAGTTGGTTTTGGTTGGACTCGGTGGTTTGGAGTTTATATGTAGCTTTCCCCGTGCTTTACCCAAATCTGAGCATCTGAAACTTTGGACTTTTGTTTCATGTCATCTGTACTATTGACTCATGCAAGTACATGTGGTGGAGACTCATTAAAGGACTATTTAATGCTCACCAAGGCTACACTTTATTAAAAAATACAATAAAAACAGTAATATTTTGAAATATGACAATCTTAAAGAACTGTTTTCTTTTTTAATGTATTTTAAAATGTAATTTATTCCTGCAATGGCAGAGGCAAATTCAGCAGCCATTTTTCAGTCTTCAGTCATTTTCACATGATCCTTCAGAAATCCTGATGTATTACTCAAGAAACATTGCTTATGTTGAAAACAGTTGTGCTGCCTAATATTTTTGTGGAAACCAAGATACATTTATTCAGGATTCGCTGATGTTTAGAACGTTCGAATGAACAGCATTTATTTGATATATATTAGGGGTGTAACGGTACATAAATATGACGGTTCGGTACGTACCTCGCTTTTAACGACACAGTTCGGTATGATTTCAGTACAGCTGGAGGAAAACTAAACTTTTTTTTTTTTTAATGAACAGTGGTTTACTGAACAAGTTTGCTCTTCCTTTAAATACATTCAGTTGTAGTATAAATTTTCTTAGTGATAAAAATCTACCTTAGCTTATGCTTAAAACTATAGGGAGCCCTTTTACATTTATAAGGTTAAAATTAGGCCTAACAACTTAACCCAAACTTAAATTTAATTTCTATTTATTTTTAAATAGATGATCAACACTCAACTTAAAAAAAAAAAAATGTATGCAAACATGTAAATTGCACATAATGCAGTTTTTAAATTAACTTATAAATAATAACATTTCTAGGCTATTTGTTAAAATCTATTCAGTTACACACTGGCTGTCATAGCATGTTTCATAACAGATTAATTTAAACATGCATTAAATAATTAAGACTAACAGGTTTAGTAAAATATAATGAGTATATGGTGTAATATTTCGCGAAATGCTCCTCTCTAGACTTCATTTCTCTAGCGAACTAACGAGCTGTGGACACTGATGACTTGCTGAGGTAAATTAATTGCTACGTGACATTTTATTTCCAAGCTGTTTTGTTGATGTCTTTCCGTGGTTGAAACACTGATTGAGCAATTACATGAAGCATGTAACACGTCACAGCTCAGACACGGGAACCGGAGCTGATCGCGGCCGCTCGATGCTTGTGTTGGGTTTATACCAGCATGTTTATGAACGGTCCCAGAAGCGGCTCTCCAAGGCGTTTATACAGTGATCTGTCATGCCACATCAAAGACTGTCAAAACACCATTTATTATTTGAATTTCCTGAAAAAACAAAAAACAAAACTGTATTCGTTCGGTACACATGCGTGTACCGTTACACCCCTAATATGACATATATAATATATATATATATAATATTGTAAATACTGTCACTTTTGATCAGTATAATGCATTCTTGCAAATTAGGAGTTTATTGAGGTAAAGTCATAGTTAATGGTTTGTTAATGGCGAGAATTGTACCTTAAATTAAAGTGTGACCAAAAACTCTTACTGACCCCAAACTTTTACACAGTAGTAGTATAGTAGGACAATAGTTTGAGTCAAAGTCCAATTAAAAACATTTGTGTTTGTATGTTGATTCCAAACATCTTATATACAAATATAATAGCTGTATTTCTATAAAAGGCTATAGATTCCCATTGTAACAATTAATCCCATATTGTGTGACAACATAATGCTGTTGAAAACTTGTGTCCAGTCTTTTTATTTTTTTACCTGACAACAGCAGCAGAAATGTTCCATAGGTTTTTTAAGGCTTTTAAGGTTTGTGTCTATACAAAAATAAACATCAAGTAAAAAGTATCTTCTTTGCAGCACATTGTTGTTAATTATCTTTCTATGCAATCTTTACACAACAGACTGACAAATAAAGGTTTTGTTATTCTTGTTATTGTGCTTTGTTTTTCTAATGCTATTTGTTCTAATTTCTGCTATTTTGTTTCTAACAAATGTGAGTTAGCTGAACACCAGTTAGCATGTCCCGTAGCTTTCTCTCTGGAGTAATCTGGGAAACATCTCCAGGGAGCTCGTTTTGTTGGCACAGACCTGCTGGAGCTCATGTCAACAGTAATGATTGAAATTCAGAGGAAGGGTAAATGTCAAACCATGTTTGCTGTCTGCTCTTATTTAGCATTCATGTGCGATAGTTAGAGAGAGAGCTGGTGAAAGTCTCAGCTTTGCTGTCTACTTCCATCCCGTCTGTGAGTGATCACAGTGACTGCTGAATGCTGTGGAATTAATAAGGGACGTTTCTACAGGATAATATTCCATTCTTCCAGCTGTGCAGGAGTGTGTACAGTATATGAACGTTTGACTCAGACTGGTGTGTATGTGTGCAGGTAGGATTAGGTCATTTCAGGTAGGATTAGGTCATTTTGTCATTTCAGGATGTTTCAGGGCTATCTTGTCAGGATCTATTTAAATACACTGAGCAGAGACAGAGAATAATGTCATTTCACATCCTCAGCCCTGACGGATTAGTTCACCCAAAAATGAATCGTTTTGTCATCTTGTCGTCATTTTCTCCAAACCCGTATGACTTTCTTCTTACCTTAAAACGTTAAAGGAGATTAAAAAAAAAAAAAAAGTACTTGTTGCTCTTTTCCATGCAATTAGAATTCAAAAAAGAGGCTACACTACCATTCAAAAGTTTGGAGTCAGTAAGATTTTTTTAATGTTTTCAGAAGAAGTCTCCTTTGCTCTGGCTGCACATAAAAAATGTGGTAAAAACAATAATATTCTGAAATATTATTACAATTTAAATCCACTGTTTTCTATTTGAATATATTTTAAAATGTAATTGATTCCTGTGATGGCAAAGCTGAATTTTCAGCAGTCATTACTCCAGTCTTCAGTGTCACATGATGCTTCAGAAATCATTCTAATATGCTGATTTGCTGCTTAAGAGACTTACAGAACCTTATTATTATCAATGTTGAAAACAGTTGTGCTGCTTAATAATTTTGTGGAAATAGTGATACTTTTTTCAGGATTCTTTGATGAATAGAAGGTTCAAAAGAACAGTATTTATTTGAAGTAGATATCTCTTTTAACATTGATTTAACACTCTCAAATACAATACAACTAAAGTTATCCACATGATTTTAGATCTGTATTCCATGCTTTTAGTCATAGAGTAGCTTTCTGCGACAAACGGACTATAATTCATGTGGTTATTAAAGGGGTCATATGATGCTATTTTAAAGATCATTATTTTGTGTATTTGGTGTAACAGAATATGTTGACATGCTTTAATGTTCAAAAAACACATTATTTTTCAAATACTGTACATTATAGTAGTTCCTCTATTCCCCGCCTTTCTCAAAAGCCGTTTTCTACAAAGCCCCTCCTTCCAACAAGTGCAGTCTGCTCTGATTGGCCAATTGACCCAGTGCATTGTGATTGGCCGAACACCACAAGCATGCGTTGGAAATGTAACGTCCCTTTCCATAATCGCAAGCTTCAGCTTTCAAGTTAGTTTTATCAGTTCAAGCCCGAAACGGGAACAGAGTCGCGTGACAGACACAGTGATGATGCTCAGGGCCGCTGCTGGCCAAATGGGTGCCCTAAGCAGGATTGTATTGTTGTGCCCCCTCCCTCAAATATTATGGAAGTAAAAAGAAACAAACAAACAAGAAAAACTAAACAAACACCTACTACAGGGGTCAAAATATAACTTTAATAAAATATAAAAGTAAATAAATACATTTTTATAAATAAAATAAAATAAAATAAAAAAAAACTTGAAATCGCATCATATGACCCCTTTAACACTATTATTATTGATACTCTTCCCCTCCATTGAGCTTGAGAACCAAATCATTGAGTCAATGACTCATTCATTTTTGTGAATCAAACAATTAATTCAAAAGATCATTCATAAATCAGACATCTCTAAAGATGAATATATAAATAAGAGCTAAATTGGAGTCGGTGAATAGATGCTGATAGTTCAGAGGACCTGGGATATAATTTACAAGCCATGTAGATGACTTTTATGATGCTTTTATGCTGCTTTTTTGTAATGTCCTCATTCATTTTCATTTTATTGAGTGGTCATGATGTTGTTTGAAAATTCACCTTTTGTGCTCCACAGAAGAACAAAAATCACACAGGTATGAACTAGCATGAGGGTCTGTAAATGCTGGCAGAATTTGCATTTCTTTCCTATTTAATGAACTTTCGTGATCTCATATCTTCTACACTGTAATGTCGGATATAATTGCATCTCCTGAGACATAGCTAATTGTGTCTTCCTAATTGTAAGTCATTTCCTTTTAATTGTAAGAACTCAGAGTCTGGCAGTCACATCCCAAACAGTCTTGATCTTCACTCGACTGGTGCTCTGCACTGCTAATGGAGCAGAGGATTATGGGATGCAGACACATGAACTAAAGATATCCTGAGCCGTCTGTATCAGTGACAGTGCTAATGAGAGGTACTGTGACCACATATCTGCTCTGACGATTGAACCGTGAGCTCTTTGTCTTCCCTTCTTGTGCACTTTTATTCTGCACTTGGCTGTCAGGAGTACTTTGTAATGACTGGTCAAATGCAATGCTAAGCAGTCAAATATTATATAATGAGCTCAAATATGTATAGTTGACCGATATCCACTGCAATATATTTGTGCTACTTTCATTTTTTTCTTCAGAGTGAAACAAGACTGTCCAGGATTTAAAAAAAAAAAAAAAAACTACCGCTCAGAAGTTTCGGGTAAGTACGTTTTTTTTTTTTTTTTTTTTAAAGAAAATTAATACTTTTTTTTTTCAGCAAGGACACGTTAAATTGATTGAAAGGGAAAGTTAAAAATTATGACTTGGTACACTGTTGCAAAAATTTCTGTTTCAAATAAATTCTGTTCATTTGACCTTTCTGTTAATCAAAGAATCCTGAAAGAATGTATCGTGGTTTACAGTATAATTGAATAAAATATTAAGCTGCACAACCGACAAAATTGAGAATAATACATTTCTTGAGCTGCAAATCTGTATATTAATGATTTCTAAAGGATCATGCGACACTGAAGACTGGAGTAATGGCTACTGAATATTCAGCTTTGCATCACAAGAATAAAATACATTTTAAAATATATTAAAATAGAAAACAGTTATTTTAAATTGTAATATTTTAAGATTGTTACAACTGTTTTTAGATCAATTAAACAGCCTTGGTGATTATAAGATACTTAAAAATCATTTAAAAAAAATCTCTTAAACTGGTACTGCATTGTCTTACCACTTTTAAAATTGTACTTCATATTGTAACATAAATTAACAGTTTTTCTTTTTCTTCCCTCAAGTAAGAAATAGCAGTTAACACCTAGAAAGTAATTTTTAAAGGTCAGGTCAGGTATGAACAGCTTCTTAATGCCACTATTTGCATTTTCACTCTTCACAGCGCACTTAACTATGCAGTAAGGGGCAGATGTGGATAAGCGGGAGTGAATTACGCATTCAGCACGTTTGTTCACTGCTGAAATTGCTGTGATGACAGATTGACAACACGATGAGGGACGCTTGGGGTGTGAGCGGCAAAGAAGAGAGACAGAGAAACACAGATCAATATGCACACTCCATCCAGACAGTTCTGCTGATAGTTTGATAAATGTCATTCTCTCAAACTCAGGCTGAGCAGCTGGCGCAGAGCACTGCAGGCGTGTGGGTGCGCTTGTTTTCTAGGCTGATTTGTAATAGACAGTAGGAGATATGAAAATGGAATGAAAACAGCACCAGTGGAGTCATTAAGGATCCGCCCCTGACAACCCTAGGATTGATTCTGATTGGCTGAGGTGCAGGAAAGCAGAGCCTGTAATTAATTTTGACTGGTTTAAATTCTGAAGGGCCTTTGGGAGACTGAGACTGATGAGGATTTTATTGCCGATGACCCCAAGAGCTTTTACGCCTCAGTGGCTGCGACAGAGTGCTCCGTAGGCCATTGAGAGGAGAAATCTCTGGCTGATGGATTGATCAATTGGACAGATTTCTCTGAAGGACTGCTATTGAAGTCTGAAGCTGGGAGAAATTTGATTGGTTTTGGACTTGTGTACGATTGGTTTATGGAATAGTAGTTTTATTTGAATGGACGAATCTAACAGGGCAGCATCCCCCCTGGATTTCCCCTCAAGCTCTTTTGTCCTAATAAACACATCCTGCCAAGTATATTGATCATCCACATTCCCAGAACAAGTCAGTGGGAGGCATTTTTCTTAGGGTCCATTAGAAATGCTCTTAATGCACGTCTCACTACATACAGTCGTAAGTGTTGTTTCCTTGTGGGTGGGTGTTAATAGCCCCAGCAACTCAACTCCCTGTTGAGTTAATGGCTTTTCTGATTCAAAATAAACTTCTGCTTGACATTGCCACTGTCATTGAGTCACGTTGAAGAACTGACAAACTATTGTTCTGCTCACATCTGATCCATATGTTTCATTAGCAAACACTTTCACATAATGTAAAGGCCTTTTTTAAAGTATACACACTCCTTCAGTTTGTATTTGTTTGTTTTTTTGACAATGGCCCTATACGATGTCATAAAAGGTGGAATCCCTTGTATGGGCACTTCTCCAGGAAGAGCACACACACATCAATCAGAGCAAGAGCATGCCCATCAACGTGCTTCATTCGTTAATTCGTTATATTGATGTCACAGCTTGCAGACGATTGCTATGCAAAAGTTTTATGCGCTTGTGACTCTTTAGCTCCACCCCCAAACATGCCTCCTGGAGCTCGACAAAGCTAGAGACTAAAACTCTCCAGAGATACAGTACTACTATGAGATTGGCAGAAACTGTGTGCATGTCTGCTTTAACAATGGTGATTGTGTAAAAAAAAAGTGCTTTTCTGGGGATCACTTGCATTTATTAAATGACTAAAGAAACTAGAAAGCAGAGGCAGAACTGTCTATAATAGTTTAATTTAATTACTTTTTCTTAGATTTTTTAGTTTCGATGTAAAAATTGTCAATGAGTTCAATTTAAGGCCAGTATGTTTTTTTTTTTTTTTTAAATGCTTTTATCCAGGAAGGACACAGCAAAGTGATAAAAAGTGACATTAAAGACATTTGTAATGTCAAAAGATTTCGGTTTTTAAATCCTGAAAAAATGTGTCACTGTTTTCACAAAAAATATTAAACAGCACAACTGTTTTCAACATTGATGATCATAAGAGCAGCAAATCAGCATACTAGAACGATTTTTGACACTGAAGACTGGAGTAACAATGCTGAAAATTCAGCTTTACAAAACAGGAATAAATTGCAATTTAAAATATTTTCAAATATGTTACGTGCCAGCCCTCTTATAGTCTAGAGGTAATGAGCGTGGCAGTAACACATTTTGGAGAGAGAGAAAGCACAGGGACCTCTTGTCTCCAGCCCCAATAACACACCTCCAAACAAAAGAACTTATCTAAGTTTTTATTAAATAAAAAGGGAAATATATGCTTCAGGAGGGGGCAAAGGCCAACATAAACAAAAAGATTCCTAACTCAGTTAACTTACCTATACATAAACCAAAAGCAAATTAATAAACTGAACTTCCCTATCTCCTTGACTATCCAGATAACCAGGAGAAAAGCAATTAAAGAAAGAGGCACCCACATCCCTACAAGTTTCCTTACAAAACACTTAAATTCTAAAATCCACAGTAGCACCAATGGTTAGCACTCAACAGCAACAAAACATGCCGTTATCTGAAGCCAGAGAAAAGAAGTCCATGTGACAGGTTACAATCTGCATCCCTCTCAGTTTTCTCTGAGACAGTGCTGGCTTTATATGCTGGCTTCCTCCTGAGTGCAGCCAATCAGTGGAGCTGAGTTGAATGGGTAGCAAATCAGCAACAGGTGAATCCAATCACCTCATGAGAGTGACAGCAGTATACATGAAAAAAGTAAAACAATAACAAAAGAAAGCACACCACAAGACACATAGAACACAGAACAATCATAAATAAAATATGTCTCAGGACATAACAAATGGAAAAGAGTTATTTTAAATTGTAATAATATTTCACAATATTACTGATTTTACTGTATTTTTGATTACATAAAGACAGCCTTAGTGAGCAATGCATGACTATGGCCAATTAAACACACAAGGCTTTGCCATATAAAGTGATATTATATAGCTGTTACGTTTGATTAAAAAATAATAATCGGCTCTAAATATCTAAATTCCATTCATTGTGAGATAAAATTCTTCTTAAAATATAAAAATCCTTGTCTAGTAATCAAGAACAACTAGTGACAAAAAGTAATGAAAAATGAATCGGCTAAAAAACACTGAAACTCAGATTTGTAATCATTTAAAACATATATTATTTATTTTATTTACATATGCGAGACTTTTTTTCCAACTGAGGATGTTCTCGATTGTCCCTAAACTGAGGTTGTGTCAAATTTAGCTCATACTCTCATACTCTGTAGCCCTGACACAATCAGTCTCACACACAGCAGTGAATATACAGCAGATCATTCATGCTCGTTTCTCCATCACTCATGTGCTCGTACTAATGGCTTTGAGTTGGCAACACACATCCGCCTTCTGGCAGAGGTCAGCAGGAATATGTCCCCTGTTGATCGCCGCTGCAGGCACCTCTTATCATACTCCTTCTGTTATCCTCATACCAGGTTTAACTCTTGACCTTTGACCTGCTATATTTCTCTGGAAATACAGTAGCCACTATCTCTTTCTCTTTCATGCAGCCTACTCTATTTACTCAATTTATCTTAGCGCTTCACTTACATTTGCTGTCCTGCCTTACCCATGCAGCATAAACGGAAGTGGCAGCTTCCATTCATTCCCTCTATTCAGAGCTGTTGGACCTAAGAAATGTTATCACAAGATAATCGCATTCAACTGCCAAACGGCATGTGTAGACTGTCAAACGCAGTATGTCTCCCTTTTTCAATCCACACTGACAGATACACTGTGCGTGGGACTAAAAGTTTGTCAATTTGAGTCTTGTGGGTAAAACTGAGGAGTAAAGCCCTTCATAGAGACTCTCTTCCCCTCTCTCTACCTCCACTTCTCTCCTTTTTCCCCTCTTATCTGGAATTTCTCCTTTAATCTTTCCCAAATAGATAGCATCAGCGAGAGATTACATGAAGATGAGGCAGTAATTGCTGTAATGTGGAGAGTGCTCCGCATCCAAACAGCTCTACACTTCCACATAAACTCACTGGCATTGCTTGGGTTTTTCCATCTATTATTCATTCCTCCAGGGCTTTGTGGCTGTGTACTTACTGTGGCTTCTGTCCTCTCAGAGTCTGCAGAAAACTCTTATTTACACTACCGCATGGATCAAACCAAGAGGTCAGAGTTTGGGTGGTTAGATTGGTACAGTTTGCTCCTGCTGGGTAGAGGCTGTAACTACATTATCGGGGGGCAAAAAACACATTTCTCTACTGATGGCCATTGCAACACAATCTACTGGTAATTTGTAAATATTTTAAATTTTGGTGAATTGGTGGCTAATATGCACACTCTATTTTTGCTTCAGTGGTGGTTTGATTTAGAGAAGGACCTATGCTTAAAAAATCGTATGTTTCCATATGGATCAGATTGTAAGAATTCTTTTGAAATCACCACAGTGTAAATAATTATGTTGACCAGTGACACAAATTTTCTAAAATCCAAAATATTTTTTTATTTAGGGATGCATGATATGTCAGTACCACATCAGTTGATATTAGAGTTTTTGGTGCGTTATTTGTTTAAATTGTATGTATATCAGTTGAATTTTGTATATTTAATCATTCTTGCGCATTTCCCCTATTTAACATTTATATTTTTTGCCATCTTATAATTCTCGCTTAAAGTTAATCTTTAAAAATGCTAATAAAACTTTTAAATGTGATATTTAACGAATCTCTTATTTAGTGAATTAGCGAAAAAAAAATTGCATACTATATATTATAATGCTGTGATGCCTAAATTAATGCCTAAATTATTTAAATTTTTTTAATTAGACAAAATAATCTGGAATTTTATTATTGAACTTTTATTTGTCATAACATGAAAATGTTTATTAATCAGAATTTTAATAATGGTGTGTGTGTGTGTGTGTGTATACTGGCAAAATTCCAAAGTTCATTTACACTTTCAGGTACCCTGAAAATGACCACTCACATGTACAGTATCTCACATAAGTGAGTACTCCCCTCACATTTTTGTAAATATTTTATTATATCTTTTCATGTGACAACACTGAAGAAATGACACTTTGCTACAATGTGAAGTAGTGAGTGTACAGCTTGTATAACAGTGTAAATTTGCTGTCCCCTCAAAATAACTCAACACACAACCATTAATGTCTAAACCGCTGGCCACAAAAGTGAGTACACCCCTAAGTGAAAATGTCCAAATTAGGCCCAATTAGCCATTTTCTCTCAACGTGTCATGTGACTCGTTAGTGTTACAAGGTCTCAGGTGTGAATAGGGAGCAGGTGTGTTAAATTTGGTGTTATCGCTCTCTCACTCTCTCATACTGGTCACTGGAAGTACAACATGGCACCTCATGGCAAAGAACTCCCTGAGGATCTGAAAAAAATAATTGTTGCTCTACATAAAGAAGGCTATAAAAAGATTGCCAAGATCCTGAAACTGAGCTGCAGCACAGTGGCCAACACCATATAGCGGACAGGACAGGTTCCACTCAGAACAGGCCTCGCCTGTTTTGGGAAAATAGACGCATGAGTGCTGCCAGCATTGCTGCAGAGGTTGAAGGGGTGGGGGGCTCAGCCTGTCAGTGCTCACACCATACGCCGCACACTGCATCAAATTGGTCTGCATGGCTGTCGTCCCAGAGGGAAGCCTCTTCTAAAGATGATGCACAAGAAAGCCCGCAAACAGTTTGCTGAAGACAAGCAGACTAAGGACATGTACTACTGGAACCATGTCCTGTGGTCTGATGAGACCAAAATAAACTTATTTGGTTCAGATGGTGTCAAGCGTGTGTGGCGGCAACCAGGTGAGGAGTACAAAGACAAGTGTGTCTTGCCTACAGTCAAGCATGGTGGTGGGAGTGTCATGGTCTGGGGCTGCATGAGTGCTGCCGGCACTGGGGAGCTACAGTTCATTGAGGGAACCATGAATGTCAACATGTACTGTGACATACTGAAGCAGAGCATGATCCCATCCCTTCTGTTCCAACATGATAACGACCCCAAACACACCTCCAAGACGAACACAGCCTTGCTAAAGAAGCTGAGGGTAAAGGTGATGGACTGGCCAAGCATGTCTCCAGACCTAAACCCTATTGAGCATCTGTGGGGCATCCTCAAACGGAAGTTGGAGGAGCACAAGGTCTCTAACATCCACCAGCTCCGTGATGTCGACTCCAGTGGCAACCTGTGAAGCTCTGGTGAACTCCATGCCCAAGAGGGTTAAGGCAGTGATGGAAAATAATGGTGGCCACACAAAATATTGATACTTTGGGCCCAATTTGGACATTTTCACTTAGGGGTGTACTCGCTTTTGTGGCCAGCGGTTTAGACATTAATGGCTGTGTGTTGAGTTATTTTGAGGGGACAGCAAGTTTACACTGTTATACAAGCTGTACACTCACTACTTCACATTGTAGCAAAGTGTCATTTCTTGTCACATGAAAAGATATAATAAAATATTTACAAAAATGTGAGGGGTGTACTCATTTCTGTCAGATACTGTATGTGTGTATATGTACATGCCAGTGATCAACTAAAACTTAAAATTAACTTTTACCATGTTTCTTACTACAGCAATTGTGAATGTTTTCAGAATGTGCAATGATTAGCACATTCAGCTTTCAGCCATTTGTTAAACAAGGAGTCTTATCATCATGACCTGACCACTGGAATTAAGTGAGGTCAGTTATGAAATCTAGTTCATTAAGATTAAAATCCTTTTTCTCCACAGATGGCTACTGGAATATATTTTTATGCATGTCTGTAGATTTTTGAGAAGGACAGGAATGTCTTAGCATGTGTTATTCATTATGTCATGGGACTCATGGCATTCATTCCCTAACGGAGCAGCTGTTGTCTTGTGACAAAGCAGTCGTGCATCTGTCATGTCTGATAGCAAAACCGTGCCACTAAAGGTAAACAAAGTAATTTGAGCATCAAGTTAAATAGATGAGTTTGTTTCTTCATCAGAACACATTTGGAAAACTTTTAGCATTACATCACTTCCTCACCTCTAGATCCTCCACAGTGAATGTGTGCCATCAGAATGCAAACATATAAAATTAAAAAAACATCACAGTAATTCACAAGTAATCCACATGACTCCAATCCAACAATTGACATTTTGTGAAGTGAAAAACTGTGTGTTTGTAAGAAACACATCCATCATTAATGCATTTTAACTGTAAACCATAGCTTCTGGGCAAAACAGTACATAATTCATAATAACAGTTGCTCCAGTGGCACCCATTCACTGCAGAAAATCCATTGGTGATCAAGTTATGTAATGTAAAATTTCTCCAAATCTGTCCCAATGAAGAAACAAGCTCATATTCATCTTGAATGGCCCGAGGGTGTGTACATTTTCAGCATATTTTAATTTTTGTGTGAACTATTCCTTTGAAAATGTGTTTGAGCTACTGTATAAAACACATGTTGGATAATTTAGGAGTCTTTTGAATCTGCTTCCAATAGTCACAATTTTTACTCACAATGTGCATAATAGGACTTTGGATGATATTACTGTGATTTTCCAGGCTGTAGATTATTCATGTCTTTTTTGCTTGTGGGATGGAATGAAATCTAATGTTAGGTAGTGTTAGGTTTGAGAGATGGAGAAGGTCAAATTTATTCATTTAAAAGTCCCACAGAGAGCTTTAAAATCAAATAAAGGAAGGTGGAAGCATGTATGAGTGTGTATGCCCAGGTGCGCATATGTGTATATCCAGGTGTGTGTTTGAAGCTAGTGGTGGGTCTCGTGCTCATTAATTTTCTCATTTAGGCTGAACAGCGAAGTGTGCAAACAGTAACACGGGTCCTGCCTGCTAATGAGCGAGAGAGTTTCATGTGCTTATGTTAAAATAACCAACATTTGCTAGGAAGCTCTTTGATGTGTTTTGCTAATCAATAGTGCATCTGTAGAGAACGCTTGCTGTTGTAAACATCACTCAGCCTGACACACTCTGATTCAATTCAGCTCTATGCTGCCTGAAAACCCCTCCATGTGTCCGTGGCTCTTTATCTCTGCTGTGGAGCTCCACTGTTGCTCTCTTTCACTGCTCTCTGGGCTTTGGCTAGAGTGTGTGCATCCGCAGAAGTGCTTCTCTCTTACTCCGTTTATGTGCACTGAAAGCGTAACTATATGGGGGTGGATTCACTAAGAATTGTGCTTACTAATAGTGTTGTTTATTTTCACATGCTGTCTGCTTTGCTTTCTGCAATTCACTAGTAATTATCCAAATCAGGTAATAGGGGGTGTAGCAAATTAGCTCAAAAGGGGAATATTTATAATTAATTATAACTGGTTATAATCAATAATAAATATTTAGATTAGATCTTAGAATTAACTGTAGCAGAATCGATATTACAATTATTTGATCTGTCCATCCACCGAGCAGACAATATAATAATTTATCAATTCTAGGAAAGATTATTTTCCTGGACAAGGAACAATAGCCTTCCTACTTGTACAATACTTGCAGTAGTTTAGCATGTAGCAAGGAGCAGCATTCAGTGACTTTGAATAGTGAGCAGGACACAGAGACAATCAATTGTGAATATAAGGGATTTAATAAATGGGACTATAGCTAACATACAACTAAACTAAGCAAAACATACACATATATATATATATATATATATATATATATATATATATATATATATATATATATATATATATATATTAGGGATGTTCATTTCGGTTATTTTTCCTAACCGATGCTCGTTAACCGATTATTAACCGTTAACCGACAAGATTATTTTAAATTAGAACTAAAATTAAATTAGAAAGAATAAGTGTCTGTGACCCATTAAAAATACTAACATTTGTTTTCGGGGGATTAATTTTACTTGCGCAAAAAGCAGTAAACAACCCTAACCTTTTACAATTCCGATTATCTTCATGACTAAAAGGAGTAGTTGCTTCCACTGTTAGAAGGAAGAAAAAAAAAAAAATCAAGTGATTGCTCCAGCGCCGCTTGCGCGCACACGGTTAAGCATTCTAATTTGACAATGCAGCCTGTTCATTATCATTATATAAAAAAAACAATCAGTCAAACATATGGGAAAAAAAAAAAAAACACTGCTCAGTTTAAATATGTAGTAAAATCTGTGCCGTTAAATTATCACTGTACCGCCGTGAAATTATGCAAAACATTTTGTTTTACGTGGATATTGGAACGCGAGTGAAGTAGGCCTGTACATAAAAGGTAAATAATATTTTGGCATTCAAATACATCGCGAATACGGAAACATTTGATTTTGTGTTGAACGAGAGACCCAACATTGGTTTCAGTTTCATTTTAGCCTTAATTCGTTTTGGTTTGTCGCTATATCTTACATTTTTTAATTCTTGTTCTTTTCTAAATAGCCTACTGTTAATTGAAAGGATTTGTTGAGAAGTGAGGGGAACTAAAATAGCATAGCTATGTTTACAGTGTTTATTATAGTATTTGTAATTCGCGTCGGCCTATCTGAATGAAATAATAAAATGCGACTTATGTTAAAAACTTTTTTTTGTTTGTTTTTTTTTTGTTTTTTTGTTGTTGTTGTTTTTATACGCGTAGCTTATTTTAACCATGCAGTAAACCTTTTAAAATATCTTGATAAATTACTGAAAAAATAAATAAATAAGTGACTTTAAACCGTTTAACTGATTGTATTAATCGGTCAAAATTCTTATCGGTCGGTTAACGGTTAAACGGTTAAAATGAACATCCCTAATATATATATATATATATATATATACAGAATGAAGGAAAGTAAGGAAGAGAGAGAGAAGAGCAAAAGAATGGTAGTATTTCACATCAATTAACCGCAACCTAATGAGAATCGTCAGAGAATCAAAATTCAGGGGTTCAAACTTAAACACGCATCTAATTAGTTGTAAATGGTTACTTGCATTGGTTTTGTTGTTGAATAAGAGTCCTGATGCGGTAGACAAGAGGTTCTTCATGATTTCTTTAGGAGTGAGCTGAGGAATTTCCTCTGGTCCTTCTGAAGTTAGGAAAGTCCACAGCGAGTCCACAAAGTTACTTGAAGCTAAAACTGCCAGAAGGTTAAACTCAAGAGGAGAGTTTTGGATTGTGTCCATCTCAAGAAGAAGAGTTTTGAGCGACGATGAGTCTGAGTTCGGTACTTTTGATAGTTCATAGCCGCACCCATCATTTGGGTGGAGTGGCCAATCAGAGGCGTAAATTTTGAGCGGGAGAAACTTTCTTTGGTTTATGGCCCATTTGCATTTTTATTGCTGGTCTGGAGAGTTGGTGCAGTTTTACTTCAAAGCATAGTAAAAATTGTATGATGCATTTCATGATCACATAGTGTACTTCATTGTTTGTGGAATAAAAAGAAGATCATACACTCATTCACTCCTCTTCGGAATGTGTTTGAAGTTTGATAGGGAGTCCAGAGAGGTGATCTGTCTTGCATCTTTTTGATAGTGGGGAAAAACCATTGGCAATTTAGCACCCATATAAATGTAGACGGTGAGGCCAGGTCGGTAATTTATATGCTAATGTCAACAGGCTAAAAGGGTCTCTTAAAACAAAGTGTAATAAACCATCAATGAGCCTACGCAGACGCTACAGGGGAAATCTAAGTCTATGCTGAATGTAATTTGCACAGTGTAGTTATTAAAAAAAAAATTGAAAGAAGTCATATAATATGCTCACCAAGGCTCCATTTATTTGATCGAAAATGCAGTAAAATAGTCATATTGTGAAATATTATTACAATGTAAAACAACTGTTTTCTATTTTAATATATTTAAAAATGTAGTTTATTCTTGTGTGATGCATGGTAATTACTCCAGTCTTCAGAGTCACATGATCCTTCGGATATCATTCAGATATGCTGATTTGTTGCTCAAGAAATTTCTTATTATCAGTATTGAAAATGGTTGTGCTGCTTAATATTTTGTGTACATTGTTTTTCTGATTCTTTGATGAATACAAAGTATAAAAAACATTATTAAAAACATTATTTAAAGATATATAGCAACATTATGTCTTTACTTTCACCTTTGATCAATTTAATTCATCCTTGCTGAACAAGAATTCATTTCTTTTTTTCTTTCAAAATAAATAAACAAACAAAAAATAAATAAATAAAAATAAATAAATAAATAAACACCTGCCCCAAAATAAATAGTTTACTTTTTAGACAGACTGTTGTGTTTTGTCAGACACTTTGAAGATTCTTTGAATAAAGCAAAGTCTATAATAAGCCTATTTTTTATAGAAAGGAGGCATGTGCTTTCTAAGAAGGACAAAAAAAAAGTAATTTAAATACTGTACTGTATCATTTTCAACACATTTAGTGCTTGGTTAAACTGGACTGTGGGTAGTTAGAAAAGACAAGTTGAAATACTGCAAAAGTGACACAGCTGTTCAGTGAATACACCCCTCTATGTGTGTGTGGTTTTATGAGCAGGGGCCTCAGTAGCATAATAAAAATCTGAGCCAAAATATTACAGAAAGACAGAGAGAAACTCTGGTCTATTTCTTTGTAAGTGGAGTTCATCTTTCATCTGTATGAGTATCCTCTGTCCTTTCCTCTGTCCTCTATTCCATCCCTCATTCCTCTTCGCTCCTCTGAAAACACGCACTGCATTCCAGTTGCTGCTTTACTTTATTTGTCAACTAATTCTGCTTTCCAGGTTGCCCATGTGTCCCTGTGTCCATCTCTATCCTGCTTTCTAGACAGCATGAGTCTGCCTTATTAGGTACCGTGTTTTGGCCTCAAAGTCAGCACCACATGTACCATTCACAGTTATACTGCAATTCAAGAATGCATTGCAATGAGCTCAGTGGAAATTTTAATTCAAGATGGCTGCAATGTAGTTAGCGTAACTACCAAGTATCTACAGAGTTTTGCTAAACTAATGTAATAGCTATTGTTTAGAGAAAATAAAAAATCCCTAGTTATATAGTTACATTACAAGCTACTTGTGAACATTACATTTTATTTAAACTTTTTTTAATGTTTTATTTTGCAGTGCGTGCCTGACACTGTGCTACTGTTCTGCTGTGCTCACAATGAGGTACTGTACACACAGTGACTTGTCACAGATGCTGTAACGGCTTTCAAACTGGTTTGAAATCTGGCTACCCAGTTAGGTGTATACAGTACACTGTCCCGACTAGCAACGAGCAACAGTCAGTGACATTGCAAGAAGATGGTGAAGCAGGAGCTTCTCATATCATCATATCGTCCTGTACAAATTAGTGCATGTTTTGTGCATGTGTTTTCTTATGAATTACTTTTAGGGGTCAGATTCTCAAAACAGTGCTAAGAATAAAATTCCTAATTACTCCGTAAATGCTGTTTACTTCCTATTTTATTAAGAAAAGACTAAAGGTGTTTTGTATTCTCAGAAACACTTCTTAAGAAGGCTTGTTTGAAACAACCAAGTAAATGCGTTAAACATCTTACTTTTGGGGATTTAAAGGTGACACATCATGAAAATCTGACTTTTTCCATGTTTAAGTGCTATAATTGAGTCCCCAGTGCCAGGGGCGCCTGCAGGATTTCTTCCGAGGGTACGCACATTGTTTTTTTTGGGGTGGGGGATTCGTATGTAATGGTAAAGTGATTATATTTCATATCGTTTTTTATAAAGATAATTTATAAAAACGTTTGAAGCACTTTTTGTTCGTTAAATTTGTAAGGGTTTTTTTTTTTTTTTTTTAAGTAACGACCAAGCGGCCAGCGGCAGACAGTGATCAATTTAGCCTTCTCAAATCATCACGACTTGCTTAAAATACAATCTATAGATATAAACAGTTCAAGCATATCACAATGTTAGTTTAAATGTTTGAACTATATAAATGTGCGCTAGGTGCATATCTAATCGTTTGTGTGGAGAGTGGAAGCTGAAGCGCACTTTGCAGGACATGGAGGCGCCAGAGCGGTCACTTGCATTTTTTCTTGATAGTGGAAACAACTTAAAATATGCCGTAATTTTTGCTTATAAAGGTAAGAGTAATACATCATTCGGAACTGTAAAGGGTCTACTGTTATTTGTGTGCACTCACAATATCAACAAAACGTTTATTAAAATAAATAGAAAAACAGATGCGCTTGCCGTCTCGTCTTGAATAGGAGCGCTTCAAAATGATGAACCGAAACTCAATGAATTGAGTCACAAATATGATAAATATATCTATAGAAAGCTTTACAGCCGTACACGTGCAGGCACCACTGCCCAGTGGATCTGTTAACCCAGAAAATGTGAAAAGGAACAACCCAGTAATTTTTTTGGTAAGCCTTTCTCTGCAAGCTTGTGAAAAAACGAGCAGCTCAGATTTTGCCCTCCCGTGATGTAGAAAAAGGGAATCTTATTATAATATTACCACCCCTTAATCTGCAAGTTTCCACCCACCGCACCACCATTGTGTTTTCGCAAGTGACAATGGTGTACCAGTTCTAACACCATGGTGAAATTTCGAGCAAAGAGACTTATATTACATATTGTAAAAAGGGGCATAATAGTTCTCCTTTAAGACAGGAGGTTATAACTTTAAGAATGTATTGCTGAGGATTTTTTAAGAACATTCTTTTCAAAAATGTATTTCTTTTTTTCTTTAGATTTGTCAAGATAAGAAAATGCTTAAGAAATGTATTTCAAAAATATTTGGTTACACTTTACAATAAGGTTTTGTTTGTTAACATTAGTTTATTACATTAGTTATCATGAACTACGAATGAACAATACTTGTAGTGTTTATTAATGTTAATGTTAATTTCAACATTTATTAAAACATTTTAAAAGCACTGTGAACTAATATGAACAAATACTGATCAATTGCGTTTTTATTAACAAATATTAATAAATGTAGTATAAAAACAGCTCAATTAGTTCATGTCATATATTGGCCAATATTAATAAATGAGACCATTTTATAGCGTGTTACCAAATATTCGTAACTTAAGTTAGAAAATAAGAACTTACGGAAAAAAATAACGGTTAAGAAGAGTTTTATTCTTAACAGTGTTCCTTGAATCTGTCTATAGACTTGCAGTTTGTGCATTGCATGTTTGAATTTCAGTTAGTTAGGATGCTTTCTTGATAGCATGGCAGCTCACTAGGCTTTAGAACAGACCTTCTTTCTCACCTCACCACCTCTCAATTTGTTTCTCCCCATTTGTATGTACATTAAAATATGTTTTTTGTCGAAGTCCACGTTGAACCAGCCTGATGAATGTGAACCCCAGCACTCACCGAGGAGACATATTAGGCCTAATGCAGTTAATGATGACAGCAAACACACAAACACTGGCGTGGCGATTGGTTTTCTGCTGTGCTAGGGGCACACTTATGTTTCAGGCTGATGAGTGGAGCAGCGAGGTCCTCGGTTGCCAGATCCTCCTGTCTGTTTGACAGCTCACAGCAGAGCTCCTCTAGCAGGTGATAATGAGGGGTCTTGGCACTGACTGGCCACCTGCTGAGAGAGTTTGATTTTAATGATCTTACGGACAGCGCCCTGTTAATGAGCTCTCTTCCGCGCACATGCACACGCGGCCGCACACGCCCCCCCTTAATGAGCTGTCTGTCGGGCGAGTGGGTGGATAGCAGGTTTAGTGCTGTTGCACATCCATAATGACTTGCACTTCCTGCCCCTCTGCTCTCTAGAAGATCACGCTGCGACTACTCAGCTAAGCAAAGACACTCTGTATGTCCCTCCTTGGAGTAAGACACATCTGAGTGTGTGAGCACAGCTGTGTGGGCCAGAGGTATTCACATACACACAAGTGCGTACGTATACACACAGATACACACAGTTAATCATGACCAGCCAAACCATTAATCTTAGTTAGCTCTGTCAAGATGCAGAAGGCCTATATTTGCATCCGTCCGTGTGTGTGTGTGTGTGTGTGTGCGCGTGTGTTCGCCCTTCAGCAGAGCGTGCAAATGCTAAACAACCTCCCACTGATTGAAACCTAAGGCAGCAACACACCAACACTGATTATATACACGTCATAGGAGATGAAAGAGAAAAGGAAAGAGGAGTTGTGATTGTGCTGGTAGAAAGGCATTGAGAAATATCAACATGGAGCACAATGAGATTTTTGGGTTTTTACAGCTACAGTCTCAATAATTGTTTTAGTGACACCACTTTGTTTAGCCAGTTTCAGTTTGTTTGTAAATTTTTTTGGGAGGGTGTTTCAGTTAATAATTTATTGCTAAGGTAACTTCAGATTTACAAATTTTAAGGACAATTTTGTTTAAACATATTATTTCATTCCTATGTTTGGTTTTATATTCAGATGCCAATTTTTGCTTATAAATAAGATAATTATTGGCTATCAAAGGTATTACATGGCGCAATAGTTTAATGTAGATGCATAAATCTTTGTGTATGTTGTATGTTGTGTTTCCAGAAAAAAATTAAACATCCCTAATACAATAAATTAATCTGAGATGCAAAACTGCAAAAGCTATATTTGGTTTATGCTTTAAACAGGTAAAAACTATTTGCCAGTGGGTTGAGAAAATTAATATTCAAGATATACTATCTCTGAAAACACATCACAATGTTTTGTTTCTTCTGTAATTATATCCTTAAGAAAGTTTAGGAATGTTTATAAATAAAAAAGTATCTTTAGTAATGTAATATCTTCATTATGTAGGGTTTACACATAGAAATAATTTAATTTAGCTCAAAGGGAATCATTTATGATTTTATAGGGAATTTGAACAGAATCACTGTTTTGCGGCTGATCACTGAGTCGGCAGCGATTCATTGAACATTGTATAACATCAACTCTGCACTGGATATTAAAATCCAAAATATAGTGAAAACACTATTAATAAGCACAGTAACAAGATCGGCAGATTAAGACATTAACTTGTAAGCACAAAACACAAGATACTTCTCATTTCAATATAAATAAGACTTTATTTATATAAACCTAAGACATAAACTAATCTAACACATGAACACACGCATTCACACATTCACACGTTGCAGAAAGAGAGAAAGGATGAGTTTAGAGAATGAGAAAGTGAAATCCCAAGTTTATAGCAATATGTGATATTGCATAGACCTGAACAACCATCAATCACTTAATTAACCCTCGCGTTGAGTTTCTCAATGAGGCTAAAATTTATATTAAATGCACCAGCTCAGTTAGACCTGAAGGTTACTTGCTTGCGTTGCCTTTGTGTTACAGGGATTCCCTTTTGTCGTAGTCGTAGTTGCAGGAAAAGGGGTTTCCCAAGTTGCCGATTGGCTGGAAGTTCAGTAGTCATTGAAGGGATGTCTTGGGCATTGGCTGAGGATGCGGAGTTGGTCTGGTTGAAGTTTTGAGGCAGTCACAGGCTCGAGTTGAACTTGGAGACAAGGCGTGGCGGCAAAACTTAAACTGAGAACACGCAACAGAAAATAAACTAAAATAAAAGAAAGAAAGGGTGTAACGAGACAAGGTGGTTTTTCTTCTCATCGTGGTGTTAAAGGGCATATTGCAGGTTAGAGACCCCAGTGAGTCAATGTATAGAAAAATAATGTAGGAACTAGATTTTCTTTAAAATAAACTTTAAAATACGCTATTAAGGCTTCTGGAGTCGTTTTTGTGAATGGATCGCAATGACAGTTCGGACGCTGAGGACATTTTAAATGTTTATTTACACTCGTATGACAGACCACAGATAAAATTATGAGCCTGCTATGCAGCCAAGAGAGCAGGGACAGGTCAGGATTAGACAGAACTACGGTCAGAGGAGACAAATTGAGTTAATGTGCGAGGAGAACAGGACAGGTGTCTTGGTGAGAGACCAGTCAGCTTACAGATATACACACACCTTAGCTAACGATATGTATTAATCAGGCAATAGCAAAGCTAGTATTGGTCATCTATGAGTATTTTTACTTACTAGTAACAGAAACTAATAAGCGTTGATCAGGCGTCACACTCGTTAATATCCGACACTAACGTTAGGTGTAGCTTGTGGTAAATGCAAGGCCATGGTCACAGCTGAGTAAAGTCAGTGCTGCAGGGAGTTAGATACGTTACACACCAGGTCTTAGTGGAGAATGTGACCCTCACACTTGATGTGCAGTGTCTGAGTCTGCACCCAGGCTTTGAGGCTTGCTGTCTGAACCCGTATGTGCTACAGATAGCCTATATGCACTTCAGACAGGAGCATGGACCTCTCCAGGCCAGAAGTATGAAGGTAAAATGACGTCAAAAAGATTTGCATGCGCAGGGTAAGATTTGTGAAAGTGTACATAAGATAGCAAGCGTAAATTAATTTTGCATTCTCAAGAAGAGTTGTAAAAGTGCAAATTGCATTTCAAGCGTAAGAAAAAAAGATTTGCAGCCTTTTACTGTTTTTTGTAAGTGTATATCAAGTATTGTGAAACTGAAACTTCATGCTAAGGCAAAATAAATATGATCTGTATTCTTCTGACTTTCATTTTTCCGCGCTTACACTTTTGGCGCTGTTGTTTCGCCCAAATACAGCCAAAAGTATTGCAAGCCTGTGCCCAGTGTTTTGCAATTGAAAACAACCTTATCAAGAACTGCAAAACGGATTGACTGCGTAAAACCAATATGTGTGTGTAGAAAAAAAAATCGTTGCAACTGTCTAAATGACTTCTTGCGTGCATAGAGCAAAATGTTCGCCAAATAACCCGCTGTGTACGTCTGCGTCTTTGCGCTTGCAGTTTTGGCACGATTCTCTCACTGATTTCAGATTTGCAAGCGCGTGTGGAAGGCGGGACCTTCTTCTTTCAGCCAATCAGATGAAGCTCTTGCTGACTCTCGATTTACTCTTATCTGATTGGTTCAATAAAAACTCCAGGCGTGAGAACACGTCTTTATTTTAATTTGACTCAGCGTCATTCTTATTTCGGGGATGGTATTTTTAATGCACAGATACATATAAAAAAAATCAATAAATAATTAATAATACAATAAAATAAAATAATAAAACAAAAAAGCATGATCCTTTATAAGCTGTGTAGGCTACCATTAGACTGACTACCATGTGTTCATTCTGAATTTCGAGCTAATATTAGGAAATGACATTTCTGTGTATTCACTCTATTTATCCTAATCATCCTCCTCCTCTTCAGCAGACCATATGATATTAGTTTGTAATCTTGATGCTACTGAAAGTATCTGTACTACTATGCATAATTTCACCATGCCTCCTGATCAGGGTTGATGCCAGATTTTTGTTTTTCCTTTAACGTGTATTTAAAGGAGATTTTACTGTACTAAATATTTACCCCTAAATTATGCATTTACCATCTGTAATTCCATGTGAAACCACTAGATGGATGTATAACCATATGTCAACATTACTGTGTATTTCATGGTTTCTGGGAATATTTGATTCAGACATAGTTATTTTGCATTTGGTTCTTCATTTAGATGCATATATTTAGACATTATTAAAGACTATATTTTGTCAAAGTAGTTGTAGTTTTTTAAATGTTGATTTGGTTTGAAGTGTCAGTTTTTGCATTACAGTCAAATCTGGAGACAAATCGCTATTAAACATTTTGATTGTAAAGTTTAACATCATTTCAGTGGTGTAGGCAGATTATCTAAAATATTAAATTTCAATGCAATGTCGAACCAATCCAATAATGTTCACTCTAGCTTGAAGATCAGTATATAAGCACATGGTAGTCAGCCTAATGGTACACAGCTTCTAAGGATCATGCTTTTTGTTTTATTATTTTATTTTATTGTATTTATTTACTTTTTAATATATATATGTGTGCATTAAAAATATCATCCCCACAAAAAGAATGACGCTGAGTCAAATTAAAATAAAGATGTGTTCTCACGTCTGGAGTTTTTATTGAACCAATCAGATAAGAGTAAATCGAGAGTCAGCAAGAGCCTCAATTGATTGGCTGAAAGAAGAAGGTCCCGCCTTCCACACGCGCTTGCAAATCTGAAATCAGTGGGAGAATCGTGCCAAAACTGCAAGCGCAAAGACGCAGACGTACACAGCGGGTTATTTGGCGAACATTTTGCTCTATGCACGCAAGAAGTCATTTAGACAGTTGCAACGATTTTTTTTCTACACACACATATTGGTTTTACGCAGTCAATCCGTTTTGCAGTTCTTGATAAGGTTGTTTTCAATTGCTAAACACTGGGCACAGGCTTGCAATACTTTTGGCTGTATTTGGGCGAAACAACAGCGCCAAAAGTGTAAGCGCGGAAAAATGAAAGTCAGAAGAATACAGATCATATTTATTTTGTCTTAGCATGAAGTTTCAGTTTCACAATACTTGATATACACTTACAAAAAACAGTAAAAGGCTGCAAATCTTTTTTTCTTACGCTTGAAATGCAATTTGCACTTTTACAACTCTTTTCTTGCGAATGCAAAACTAATTTACGCTTGCTATCTTATGTACACTTTCACAAATCTTACCCTGCGCATGCAAATCTTTTTGACGTCATTTTACCTTCATACAGAAGACACATGTATGTTTAGGGCAGAGATCAATTATTAATCTGAGCTGAATATTTGTATGTATAAATACATAGTAAGTTAAAGATTTGAATATTTAAACTTTTTAAAAATTATTTTGTTTCTCAATTACAAGTTGCCTATATTTAGGTCACGACTACCAGTAAATAACACTTTTTGATCCTATTGGTATAACACAATAAATATAGACAGCATACAGGCAAGTTGTCCGCTGGTCCTATGGCATTCTGTGCAGCACACATGCTATTTCATAGCACTGATAATACCTAACTCAAAACACAACGTTTTAACTTGTAATATATATATGTATATGTATGTATGTGTATGTGTGTAGATGTACCAAACATATACTACCAAGAGAAAAATATACCATCTGACACATTTAAAAACATTTAACAGTCTTTCAGTCTGGGTATCACACGTTGTTAACGTGTGTTAAATGGTGAATGCTGTGCTAGATACACGCCATCAGCCTGATCTTGTTGATCCTCTGGAGGGATCTGGAAAGAGGAGCAGGTGTAGTGGAAGACAACACAGTGGAGCCTGTGGTGACCTGCAGTATTCCTCTCTCAGAGACTCCATAAGGCCTGATGCATATGCTGGGAGAAGCAACCCAGACAGCAAGCAGTGTCGGCCCAGATCCGGCCCACATCTGGCCTGCATGGATTTCACGCGGGCCAGATGTGGGCCGGATCTGGGCCAACACTGTGTTGCTGTCTGGGAAGCAAACGTTAAGATCACATTCACTGCTGACCATGCTTTTCCACTCGGCCTCCATCACATCTGCATCTCCGTCAGGAGCGGAAGCTGCAGTCCAGCAGAGGTGGTTAATAACAGCTGGCCTCCACTGCTTCAGATCTTCACACTCCCGTCTTCCAAAGCCTTATAAACACACCACATGACAAAAAATTACCAATTAGTTGTACAAACAATGACACTAAGCTGTAACTAGACTTGATGGTTATAATATTAGCAAACTGAGTTTAACCTACCAGTTATGCCTTCTCATACGGTAACATTTTTACACGGTTTTTAAAAATATTTTGCTAATGCTTACAAGCTAACGTTAGCTGCAGTGATTTTCAACAACTTATACACGTCTCGTTGTGTCTCATTATTTAAATAATTATGTTCACTGATTTGGTAGTTAGCAAATGTTAAAAAAACAAGACTTACGGTGCACAGTTGACATTTTCGTGAAGCAGCATCTCTGATGGATCCGTGAGCATCATGTCTCCCCCCGGCGGCCGAACCACAGTCTGACCGGGACCCGATGAAGCTGCTGTGTGCACTGCTGGACACATCCCATCTGGTGTCTTGACCAATTAGATAGGCTATTTTCTTAGCTAGGGTTGTTCATTCCATCATAAATTAGCATGTTATCAGTCACATGGTCCGAATTTTACACACTCTTGCAAAGTATACTTTTGGATGTGATTTCTATAACCAGAATATGATACATTTGACAAAGAATCAATTGGAAGAAACGTTTCAAGCTAGAATTGTCAAACTCATACATACCAAACACGAATAAACCTTAAAGTCATTCAATAGTTATTAAAAAGACATACATAATATGTGCTTAAAACATGATAGTCTAATGTGTGGTTACATACATAATATAGTGTTATGCCTAGCAATGTCCTTTTAGGATGATTTTATGTGCATATGAAAAAGAAAGTCTCTGTGTAGTTCTATGTAGGACATAGGGACATGTTCGGTGAAGACCAGAGGTTAAAAGATCTCCTAAAGAAGAAAGAAGTCTCAGTCTTGGTCTTGTATGTGTGGGGGAAAAGTTAATCTAAAGAAGCTCGTGATTTCCAGCGTGGAATGCATGTGATGGCCATCTCTTTGACCATTAATCTTGATTATTTACCCCAAATTTGACGATCTCCTTCCGGCATTGTACTTATCATTAAGTGTTCTTTTGTCTTAATGTTGCGAGCTGTTCTGTGAAAGAGGCTTGTTGGTTAGGCTTCCTTCAGAGGTCGGAGCTAGGAATCTGATTTATGACGTCCTGTTTTCTTGGGGCCTCTTCTGGAATTTCGTCTCTTCATGTTTCGATGTTCTGATCAAATCTTAGTTTTGTCTGACTCATTCTGATCCTACAATTATCAACATGCATTATTTCAAAATGTTTTAAAACATTGTTTTAAAACATAATAAAATGATTTTTAATTAAATTAATGCTGAATTTTCAGCAGTCATTACTACAATCTTCTAATATGCTGATTTTCTGCTCAAGATTTCTGATTATTAATATTATTAATATTGAAAACAGTTTTGCTGCTTAATACTTTTTCAATTTTTCTTTCTTTCTTTCTTTCTTTCTTTCTTTCTTTCTTTCTTTCTTTCTTTCTTTCTTTCTTTCTTTCTTTCTTTCTTTCTTTCTTCCTTTCTTTCCCCATAAAGTTAAAAGTCATAAAAAAAACTTAGAGAAATTAGTAAATAAACAACACTCAATTTAATGTACCTGTACAGCTGCAACATTTTTAAATTAACTGTTAACTTATTAACATCACTTTGTTCATTTTTTTTTTTGGTCTGTATGGTGATTAGATGCAGACATCTGAAATCTCATCAGTAGTTGACATTGAACTTGAGCCTGTGCATACAAAAAGACACATTTTAATCTTTGAAACAGTGTGGGGATACGGCTTATATGCTGCATTGCGTCTTTACGCAGAATGTTCAGCAGAGAGAGCTTCCTCAGAGCAACCTTAACTTGTCTGGGTAAAGACACCTTTAGTTTCCCTAACTAAAAAAAAGCTCTGTATGCTGGATAAAATATAATGGCTTTTTTACAGTGTGGCGGAATAGAAGAAAGAGACGAGACTGGAGTGTAAAATAAGTTTAGTACGGCAGAATATCAAACAGGTTTGTCCTGCAAATGCTGATTAGAGACAATGTCTGTGGCTGTTTCATATGAATAATGGAAGAGAAGGCTAGGAGAGGGGAGATTTAGAGGAAAAAATGGAATAAAAAGAGTCAGAGAAGGAACGGATGTACTAAAAGGCAACAAGTGAGAGCGCACACACAGGCACGTAGAGGAATGAAGCTCGAAAATGAGAGTAGCAAATGTAGCAAGTGTGAAAGATGACAGGAAATGGGAAAAGAGAAAAGTTGAAATGGCAAGTGAATGAAGATGGAAAAAAAGCAACCGAATGTGGAAGATAATTGAGGTGGTTTGCATAATTGGTGTACTGTGAGATAGCTGATGGGGACTGCTGGCCTTAAATTCACACCACACTTCTGTTCCTAAACAAAAATACATACACCCACTGATCTTCCCATTTTTAAGGGCGGATCATGATCGGAATCGCCAGTATGTACTTGTGTTCTAGATATACCTTTTATAATTTTGCCTCTCACCCTTTATTAAAATTTCAGGTGATTTTGAGTATGTTCATGACATCTGCTTTAAAACTGAATACTTGTAAAACAAGTCCTTAAAGGAACATAAAATAATATACTGGAGGCATTTGAGTCTATATAAAAACTGCCACATAACTCTAGTTAAACTGGAGCTTTTTTCTGGGAGGAACTCCTGCTGTTGTGACTGTTTGAGATTGCTGTTGTTTGGGAATTACTTTGTTGGCGTTAGTTTAAGTTATTTTTTTGGCTCATGTGAAGAGCCTCTCCACGGGTCTACAGTATGGTGTAGATCCCACTCCATTTCTTCTAAATAATGTTGTTCATTACAGCACTGTATAGTGCACAATCAGTCTCTGTCTCTGAATGACACACAGCCCAGCTGATCTACTCCATCCTGCTGCTCCATCAGGACAATCAGCCTGAGCACTCAACACCTCCTATCAGTCCTTACGAGAGAGAGAGAGAGACATCTGTCTATCAGCCAATCGTTCTATCTCTCAGTCTATCTGTCCGTCTATCTGTTTGTCTATTTATTTATCGTTCTATCTATCTGTCGTTCCATCGTTCTACTATCGTTCCATCTATCATTTTTTAATTCTGTCATTCTATCTATCATTCTATTGTTATACTGTATTGTTCTATGTCTATCTGTCTGTCTACCTGTTATCTGTCGGTCTGTCTATTTTTCTATTGGTCTGCCTTTTTACATGTCTACCTATCAGCCTTTCTCTCTAACTCTTGATCTGTCTATCTCTGTCTGTCTGTCTGTCTGTCTGTCTGTCGCTTTCACCATCCATCCATCTCCCTCTCTATTTGCCTGTCTGTATGTCTGTCTGAAATATTTGACTTGAAAAGGCTTATACATACTGCACAAGGTCACAGATATGCTTTCAACTCGGTCTGAATGCATTATGCATATCTAAGTGTGTATAGATGTACGATTCGTTTTTAGTGATTTTAAGGATAGAACTGTGAGAGGAGACAGACAGATAAAGACAGACATGCTTTGATCAGTCTAATAATAAATGACTGACTGTTTGACTGATACTGAGATTTAGCGCTCAGATAAGTCAGTGTGGAGATGTGTCTGGGACTGATAGAGTTGTGTTTGTGTTTGTGTATATGTGTGTCTCTGGCTGATGCATGTGTGGTTTCGGTTCTTACAGTGTCAGTAGGCCCGCTGGGCATATTTTGCTGTTGTCAGCTTGGCTTTCTGCCCCACAGCAAAATAACTGTGTGTGCATTCTCCCATCTGTTTGTTAATGTGTGTGTGTGACATTATGTGTGCCAAATTGATTCACTGTATCACTGTGTAGTTTTACAGCTTCACAGTGCCATCTTCACACTTTTCCCTCAAAATAGTTAAAAAAAACCACAAACAAACCTAATGATTTTTACCTCTGAGTAACACAGAGAATAACAGAACACAAGCAGACACATCCTTTGCTCTTGTTTACTGCATTTTGTCTAAATATATTCCCTCTCATCTGCCACCTGTTCATTTGTTTCTTGTGTTCTCACTTTTTGAATTTGATGGGAGACTTAGTAAGCTGAGATGAAACGGGATGAAGATTCCTCCTCCTTCATGAGGGAAATGAACCGTCATTAGAGCTGAACCAGAGATGCACTGTGAATATGCGAGTGGAAAGATGCCGTGTCTGCCTCCGGATGTGTGAGAGCGCTTCAGATGGCAGAATGAGATGGAGGCTCTGGAAGTGTGCAACGAAACAACATCGGCGCCTGCCACTGTTGTCTGACAGCTTGGTGTGTTTATGTTTGTTCATAGCCACATGTTGCTTCAGATGGGCATGTTTTAGATGCTCATAGCTGTATGCTCAGTCATTCTCTTATACTTCACTTACACATTCTCACAGTCTAGTGAGTGTCTGTTGCTTTATTAAAGGGGTCCTTGGATGCCCATTTTACACAAGTTGATATGATTCTTTAGGGTCTTAATGAAAAGTCTATAACATACTTTGGTTAAAATTTCTCAATGGTAGTGTAAAAAACACCTTTTTACCCTGTCAAAATCAGCTCTGTTTTCAGCACGCTGATCTAGTTCATGTTGCTTTAAATCCTAGTGAGCTCTGCTGACTCCGCCCCTCTCTTCCATGGAGTGACGAGCAGACCATGTGGATTCCCTATTCGACCGCTCCAGATACGTTGATGCGTCAGCCATCTCGCATTCACCATGATAATCAATGAATATTCAAAGATATACAAGCGTATAACTTGCTGTTGTAGACGCACACAGTCAATGCGCTCAAAGATTCGCAGACCGTTACAAAAATGGTGGATGACTTGCGTATCACGGCCCATAGAAACAATCGATAATGAGGTATCTATCTATGGAGCATATTAAACTTCAGCCGTGAAACTGGCTAACTAGAACATTATTAGAAAAGGCGATTTGCAAAGATTCATAAAAACCCTTATACTCACTTCTTTTGTAGATAAAGCTGGATCACAAAATGATTCGGACCAACATAGACGCATTTATGTAGATCGGGGATCAGCGCATTCCCTTCAAAATGAAAGTAACGTTAATCTTCTGCCTCTTCAGTGGCTCAGATGTCAGGAGTAAATGACAACTGCTATATTCATTATTACATTCAACAACAAAACGCCTCAATCGCTTATTCGGAGACATCTTGTCTTCCCCTGCACCGGAGGCGGACAGCTCTCAGCTCACTCAGGGCAGGTCTAAGGTAAGACGGTCTTGTCAATCAACTATCAAGGGAGGGGCCTGCGCAGAACTGCATCATTCTGACAGGAATCTCAGAACAGCCTGATTTGAGAAAGCAAAAGAGTGCCAAATTTTTGATGCACTATGACAGCTTTTCTAAAATGATGTAATTTTATTTTTGCACTTTTCTGTATAGATAATTCCATAATTTGATGTACGCAAATCCAGAATATTCGTTTTTTTGTTTGTTTATTATTTGTAGGAATACATTCATGTCTTGTTTCCCTGTTCTTGTATATTTTTACAATTTTTGCAATAAAAAAAAAAAAAACCTGTGAATAATTATCATTATAGGATGGATCTATCTGTCTGTCTGTCTGTCTGTCTGTCTGTCTATCTATCTATCTATCTATCGTTCGTCTGTCTATCTATCTATCTGTCTGTCGTTCGTCTGTCTATCTGTCTATCTATCTATCTGTCTGTCTGTCTATCAATCTATCGTTCGTCTGTCTATCTGTCTATCTATCTGTCTGTCTGTCTGTCTATCTATCTATCTATCATTCGTCTGTCTGTCTATTGTTCGTCTGTCTATCTATCTATCTATCTATCTGTCTATCTATCGTTCGTCTGTCTGTCTGTCTATCTATCGTTCGTCTGTCTGTCTGTCTATTGTTCGTCTGTCTATCTATCTATCTATCTATCTATCTATCTATCTGTCTGTCTGTCTGTCTGTCTGTCTGTCTATCTATAGTTCGTCTGTCTATCTATCTATCGTTCGTCTGTCTATCTATCTATCTATCTATCTATCTATCTATCTATCTATCTATCTATCTATCTATCTATCTATCTATCTATCTATTTATCTATCCATCCATCTATTTATCGTATGCAACGTTATTGTTAAACATTTTATGCAATTGACATTGCATTTAACATTGTTGCTTTTTCCAACCTTTAGAACAGATTGAAACCCATTTTTGAGTTCTGACCCACCAGTTAAAAACAACTGCATTACAAAATACGCATTATAGTTACGAATCACTATTTCTTAAGAATAGAAGTAGTAGCATTTTTTGTGTGTAGATGTGCACAGTGGGCTGAGCAGGGATACATTATTGGGAATCTGTGCAGGTCTTGATTTTGATTTGTTTGAAATGTTTATCAGAGTGAAAGATTTTGGAGCAGGTAATGCCCATGCTGTAATAATCTTCAATGTCCTGGATGCTCAGCCTGAGATGGAAGCCTGCAGCCAATTACTTTTTCACTACACCTGATAATGCAACATAGCGGTTTCTTTCATTAGCTGAGCCAGACGATCCAGACAATGACAGAAGAAGTGATTACTCCTTTGAAAGTGGTCCTGTAGAAGTGTATGAGAAAAGCTTGCGAGATGATAGCCAGGTTCATATGTATGTTTATGAGGTGCATCTTTCTGCATGGCGTCTGCAAAAAGACATTCACATTGTGGAAATAAGATCAGAAGGCGGCAATATACTCCATGTTTGGAGTATGTTTTTGTGCATTAGCATTTGGTGTGCAGGTATGTGTGCGTGTGAGTCTAATGCATCCATTTCCATTCTCTGGCACTGTGGCCCTGTCGATCACAGTCTGACACCATCCACACTGGCTCATTACCATCCATTCTCTCTCTCTGTGTGTGCTTACTCACACAATATCTGATTTATCTGATATTATTCCTGTGTGCACATTGCATAAATCACCTGCTACTGTACGTATCTGGAGCAGACAGCATCTGAACATTGATGGATAGAGCTCTTTTCTTCTTTCTCTCTCTCTCACACACACACACACCATTAAGTTTGAGGATGTCTGTGATTTCTCTCTTGTGCATTTGTTCCACTTTGTAATATCTACAATACATCAAAATGTATATATTTGTCCTTTATTTCTCTTCACAAAGCCAACCATAGTCATATTTTGCATTTTTCTAGCTTAATACAATTTTTCAATAATGACAGCAGCACTCAAACCTAATGATCATGTTCTCACGAATTGAGATGATCCAAAGAGCATTTAGAGATTCAGTCGAAGAAGATCTGACAGTCTGTGCAACATGATCTGTCACAAATTTACATATTTCATTAGTGACCTAGAAACAGCACGAACTCTGAAACATATCATTTTATGTTATGTTTCTTTTTAATTACC
Organism: Onychostoma macrolepis; assembly: GCF_012432095.1. Lineage (NCBI taxonomy): Eukaryota > Metazoa > Chordata > Actinopteri > Cypriniformes > Cyprinidae > Onychostoma > Onychostoma macrolepis. The sequence continues at coordinate 31,811,453 of NC_081157.1, read as the reverse complement.
AGTTTTAAATGAGCTTTATTTATTTATTGGTTTGCTTGTTTGTTTTAATTATTAAAATGCAGAACTTTTTTAGAGATAGGAGTAGGGTTTGGGTTAGTAATTACAATTAAATTTATATGAAAACAACAGCAGTATGTTTTCAAATTTTAATGAAGTACTGAATAAAGATGATGAATTTAATGGATTTTAATGAAGGTTACACTTTTTCAAATTCATTTTTTTATTACCAGGTTTAAATAAGGTTTGTTTTATTTTATTTATTTATTTTTTGTTTGTTGTTGTTGAGATTTTGTTGAGATTATAAGATTTTATTTATTTATTTACTTACTTTACTTAAAAATTCATAACATTTTCTTTTAGAGATATGTTTAGTTAGTAATTATAATTAGATTTATTTGAAAATAACAGCAGTGTGTTTTCAAATTTTAATAAAGTACTGAATGAAGATGATGAATTTAATGTATTTTAAAGAAGAATTCATATTTTTCATTACCAGGTTTAAATAAGGTTGAAAAGATTTGAAATTGTATTTGTTTATTTTTCTTACTTATTTACTTTACTTACTTAAAATGCAGGACATTTTCTTTTAGGGATAGGAATAGTGTTTGGGTTAGTAATTACAATTAGATTTATATGAAAACAATATAAGTCTGTTTTAGAATTTGAATGAAGTTGCAGAATGTCGAGTCTCAGGCGTTTGTAATATTCCAGTGGTTTATAATGAATATAAATGAGCTTTCTATCATCACAATATTGAACCAACATAGACATTTCATTACGACCATCATAGACTCAACATCCTTATTATTGCACAATAATCCAAATGCATATGCGTACAGTAGAATCTCACACAGTATTGTTGCTAGCGGGTGTCGAAACTAATATAACCCAAAGTTGTAGAGAGATAATTGCTTTTCTAAACTCATGAATACACATGATACAGCAGCACGAGCAAGCAGTGGACTCCAGAGCCAATGCCAGGCCGATAAATCAGATTTGGGCCGCTTGTAATGAAAAAGCGCCAAAGGATGCTGACACTAGAACTGCATTTCCCAGGGGCCTCGGCAGTTATCACCTTAGCAACAGACATGGCCTGAAGGTCATAGTTCTTAATTGAGTTTTTGTTTGTTGTCCGTCTGTGAAACTCTCAGAATGATAAAACATCTGTGAGGCTATAAATGAGAGAATATTTCTATTTTATCTTGTCTCTATTACTCTTTGATTATGTCTTCCTTCTTTTTAATGATTCATGTTGTTTTCTTATCGTGAATGCATTTTTTCTCGTTATAAATTCATACGAAATGCTCTCTTTCTTTCTGGACATCTTATTTTCTTTCCTCCATGCAGTTCATCACCTCAGTATGGCTAGTGCAGTCAAACTATCCTGAATTGTTTTGAAGTATAAGCTTTTTTTCATGTCCCATGATGCTTTGCCCCAGGCATGACCATGACCTCTTGACATTTTTTCCCCTTAGGCATATATAACAAACTCTGTTGCTCTACGAACGAAATCTGTCATTAGATTTGCTCTTGCACAAAAATGTATAGTTTCCATTTATACTTCCATATCTCTGAGGATAAATGCATGATATATTCATAAATCATCATAATGCGCCTGTCTTTGTGAGAGTGGGTGATTTTTTTTTTTTTTCAGCAAGTGTGAAGTTGTTGAACTAGTTCTCAATTTCTGTAAGAGAATCCTTTAGTTTTCCAAACATAGATCAAAACATTTGCAGCAGACATGAAAGTCAGGTTTAGGGAACATTAATTTTGATGTTTCCTTGGCGTGAGGAACTTAACTGTGAAAGGAAGGGGTTTTGGGATGGAAGACGTCTGATGAAAGGAGGCTTATCACCCTCATCCACAGCTCACTCTCATCTGAATATTTCTCTCTCTCACCCTCTCTTGTAAAGGTTTATGAGGCTTCAGCACACATACATCCCTCAGGGAGACTTATGTAACTGCGTTTGCCTCTCATGTCTCTTGAGATGAGGAGACACTTGAGCGGCATTTCAGAAACTCTCTGAAACAGAGAAACAGACTCTGGATTTAAAAAACTGACACTTTTGTGTCTGGAGCTTTTTCTTTCTTTCTTTCTTTCTTTCTTGGCATGCGGTCAAGACGTTCAATTGATGTTTACATCAGAAGGAATATGATCTCTGAATGCAGAATAATTGTTGATCGAGTGGTTTATGTACATTTTACACAGTTTAACAGTGACAGGGTTTGTCCTGCATTGAAATTATTGTGGTGGCTGCCAAAATGAACCAGTCTCCTGCCAAAGCTTTTTTTTTTTGGATCGTTTAACATGATTTCTGGGTGTAGAATTGTAGATGACTGCTGTCCTTGTGCTGGTGGTATGGAGCGCATGTTGATGACTGCGGGAGAGAATGCCTTTCTGTTCAGTTTTAATACATCATTTCTTTGATCAGACTTCTTACTTCAGTCTATTTGCTTTTGTATTAAATGCCCTTCTTAAAAAAAGGAACATTGCAAGGATCTTATGTGGATTTGCTTTGCAAAGTTAGTCATAAATCATTAGTCATTTTGGCCTAGTTTTAATACAATTCACCAAAAATCATACTATGAAAACAGCTAGTAACCATTGTAAATAGCAAGCAGTTTAAAACAACTTTACAGAAATTTGACTTCACAAAAACATAAATAAAACAAAATAAATATTACAGTAAATGATAAATATTTGCGGTCTGTTCAAATATTTAAACTGTATTAAACAAATATTTGTAACATTTTCTAATTGTATAATTTTTTTTAAACATAATTAATTGTAATTTCAAGAAATTAGGGCATAACGTGGTAACTTCTGATGCGATCTACCTGAGTTCGAATCCACCTTTTGCCAAACTCATTCTTCTCCCTTTTCGCATCTCATGTCTGATTGGAAAGGCATTTATTTTCAATAAAAGTGGAGAAAATATGAAAAAAGTGAAACTAAAGGAATTTAATAAACTGTTTATAAGGTAGGTTTAGGGGGAGGTAAGGAGACATATTTTAATAGATATGATAATTTACACTCAATGTGTTATTATTGCAAACTGTTTTATAATGTACAATACTGAGGTGCAAATATCTGTAGTACCATCTAACTACTTACACTTATTGCAAAGAAAATGCTGCTATTTTTTTTCCATAGTGTAAATAGAATCTATCATTATTTGCACTTACAGTTTTTTACAATCACTAGGACACATCTCTCAATACTAAAGTCACTTTTTCAAAACTCTTCACACACTTCTCCTAACCAACTTTCAGCTTGGCACAGCAGTTCATTCCACATTCAAAATGCACCACAACTATCAAAACACTTCATACATGTCTCAGACCAACTCATTCTTTCATAACACTAGCAAGGGTTGTCATTTAACAAACACACTTGGTCATCTATAAAAGTAAGACCTAAAAAACACTAACAACAGGTGACATTAAACAATGTTTTCTTCTGTAAAAGAAGGACACCTACTTAGGACTACTGTTTACAGCAAAATATATGTTACAGGAATGAATTAGACATGATGCTATATGTTTCAATATATATATATATTTTTTTTACTTTTCAAAGTTATTCCAAATGCAAGAATTTGTATATACATTTGTATATATTGTATTGTAGGAATCCTAATCAACTCTACGTACTGCATTTGGCCACAGATTCTCATCCACATCACATCGTATGTCATCTAGGGCAATACACCTAGGAAAGAATATTTTGGCATGCCTGATCCATCCCTGGCAATCTTCTGCTGATACACTATATTGCCAGAAGTATTGGGACGCCCCCTTCTTTAGAAAAGAAAAAGCACTTCCAAAACTGTGGCAACGAAGATGGAAACATAATTCATTTATTTAAAAATTGTATTGCAACAGTTTTGGAAGTGTCTAAAATGACTGTATCCATATGTACAAGTCATTGGTGTTTAGTGATGAATTGGCTGCACTCGCAGACCAGCCTCTCTCATTGAAAGACCATGATTTATTACACGATCAGTTATAGTTGCCCTGATCTCATCTGAGACTACAGCTCTTGATCTTCCTCTCATTCTTCCTCCTCTTTCAGCCACTTCTCTATGTCCGGCTTGGTCCATGTTTACATCACAATGCAAATTATTCAATGCAAATACTTTTTATAGATGATAATGAAATTATGTAAAGGAGTAACACATGTAGGTCTTCAGCTACAAAAGGAATCACCTGTGGTTGGTCCAACGGTTTTGATAGCATTTCATTTTCTTTTTCTAAATATATTTTAATGCAATATTATTGTAGAAATGCAGAAAATTGCTGTTTTATTCAGTTTTGTATTATGTTATGTTAAACTCAAGTTTAACAATTTTGAAAAGAGTATGTAAACGTGTGCAAACTGGGCTGTAGGTACACAGAGTTTTGACAGTTGTTGTGTCGAAATGAAAAAAGAATTCATGGAATTTGAAAGAAGTAGTCAATGAATGCATGTTGTGCCAAAGCAATGAAAAATGATCCACAGTTTAGCTCACACAGACTGCTGTTGTGCTCACTGTGTGAAGAGTTTTGAAAAAGTGACTTTAGTATTGAGAAATGTGTCCTAGCAATTGTAAAAAACTGTAATGTAAATAGCATATTGCTAAGAAAATTCGGTAAAACTTTATTTTAAGGTCTCTTAACTAGTTGATTTTAAGGTTTCATCCCCAATCCTACCCAATACCTAAACTTAACAACTACCTTACTAACTATTAGGAATTTATTGAGGGAAAAGTTGTAGTTTATAAGTGTTCCCTATTCTAAAGTGTTACTGAAAATTCTGCTATTTTCACTTAGTGTAAATAATGTCATGTGTCTCGCTTGGACATCTGGGAATGTCCTTTTGGTGAAAGTTCTTTTAACTGTAAATTGTATGGTAATTTATAGTCTTTAACTTTTCACCATATATGGTAAGGTAACCAATTAACAGGTTTTTACTGTTAAATTATTACAGTATTTCTGTAAAATATTCTTTACAAAACACAGTTGATAAATAAAATGGGGTTTTAATAATTCACTCACATGAGAAATGAACATTATAAAACCAGTTTCTTCAAGTGGTATCAAAACAACAAAAGCATAATGAGAGAGAAAATTAAAAAGAAAAAAAAAATTGGAACTACATAATTTATTGACACAGCAGATCAAGCTAAAAAAGTGATGTCAGCATATTACTGTGCAAATACCCACCTGCTTATTGTAATGCAGAAATTGATAATCACTGCAATTCTGCAGCACACATTGCTACATCATACATTTCCAGCTCCTGTTTCATTGTGAGGTCGCTATATATAGCTGTCTTTTTATTGTAATACTGTAAATTATACAACTACTCCTATGAAACAGCAGCAGGTAAATATACTGTAAATTGACACTTATAATGCTGGATTTTTTTTTTGTGCACAACAGCCTCTAGAGATCATAGAGAAGTGACTGAGAAAAAAAAAAAAGCAGGCTTGTTTTGAGAGAGGTCACAGGAGAACGGCCAAACTGGTTCAAGCTGACAGGAAGGCAACAGTAACTGAAATAACCACCCAATTGTACAGTGACATACAGAAAAACATCAAAACACATCAAAACCTTGAAGGAGATGGGCTACAGCTGCAGAAGACCATGTTGGCTTCTTCTCCTGTCAACTCAGAATAGGAAAATGAGTCTAGTGGGCGCAGTTACAGCTGGACAGTAAAAGATTGGGAAAAAGCCACCTGGTCAAACTTTGACATTAACAGCATGAATCCATGGATCCTTTCTGCCTTGTTTCAATGCTCTAGGCTGCTGCTGGTGGTGTAATGATGTGGAACATATTTTGTTTGGCGTATTTGGCTGCTTAACAGCAGTTCAGCATTATTTAAATGCCACAATCTACCTGAGTACCGTTGCTGGCCTAGTGCTCTAGTTTAGCTACTGACAAAATCAGTTTGTCAGTGATCCCCGCAGTGACCAGATGTCAATCCACTTGAGCACTTTTGGGATGTTGGGGAATGGCAATTTTACAGCACAAATTCACAACTGACATCTGGAGCAATGTATCATACTATCATGTCACCCTGGACCAGAGTGCTGCGGCAGCTTGTTGAATTAATGGCACATATAATTCAGACTCTTCACATGGCAGTGTATTACAGAGGTACCTAATAAAGTGTGTACTGTATATGCTGTAGATTATACATTTATAATGAAGGTTTACTAGTGCCCATCGAAATTCGTTTAATTTTTTCCCAAATACCATTTAATTTTTTCCAAATTCCGTGTTTTTTTTTTTTTTTTCTGTATTCTGCCTTGTTCCATTTAAATTTTTCTAGACTCTGTTTTAATGGTTAAATTAAATTGTATTAATCAAAAAGCATATCTAATTAATTGAAATCATGAAACTTGCAAAATTTAACAGCAATTTATTAAAAGTTTAACAAAAATGATATTTTTAAGGCCCTATGAAATAACCCCCTCAAATTCAGTTTTATTTGACCAAATTCCATGTTTTCCATAAATTTTCTGGATTCCAATTTAATGTTTTCATTAAATTTTAATAATCAAAAGCATCTCTAATAAAAACAAATATATTATTTTATTTCTTTTTTTTTTTCTTCCAGAAATACTTTTATTTACACTTGTATTTACACTTTTTCTGGTCCCTTTAACACATTCTATTGACTATAAGTAATGTTGCACCTACAAGAGTGTTAGTATTGTATTAGTTGACTGGTAGGGTTAGGGTTAGATTAAGTTGACACGTTCTTGCAAAGTTACTTATAATCAGTAGAATATCTGTTGGGAGACCAACACAATAAGGAGTGAGTAGATATGAAGCAGACGGTCTACTAGGGGTGTCCCCGACTAAGGATTTTTATAGTCGAATCGGAATTTTCGAATCTTGCTTGACAGTCGACTGATAGTCGAATCATATGTTTGGGGGCGGGGCAAAATACATTACCAAGAGTCAAGTCAGACATTCGACAATCATAATTACTGACGTTAACACAAAGGGAAAATGTGTAATGGACGCCTCGCAGATACAAACGGAGTGAATAATGTTTTATGTTTTGATTAAAAGATAGTTAACATTAAACGTCAGCGAAACCCTAAGAATTCACAACATTTTTTACAATAGTGCTCTCATTATAACGTTATGTATATGACAGTTATTAATGTTCTGTTTTGAGCTGCGTGCGCTGAATGACCAGTAGAATTAATCATTTGATAGAAGGTTTTTAATCAATGGGATTTAACTCATTTATCTCATATAAAATACGCTTCATTATTTATACAACATAACGTTAATATAACAACTTATAGGCTATATGCACAAAACGCCCCGATGCATGAACGTGTCTGCGCGGCTCTGAACTCCTTTTGTGGACGCAACAACGTGCAGAAACACGGGAACTAAACTCTAAAAATTCACAGCGTTTTATTATAATAGTGTTCTCATTATAATGTTATGTGTATATGACAGTCCCAGTCATAGTTACTATTCTGCATAGTTGTTTGTCCTGCTCTCGCTGTGCACTGAAGAGATAATCACTGTTCAATAAAGCGCTTTACTGCAGCGACCAAATGCATCTTATACGAGATAAATAATATATACACGATATACTGTATATAAACTGGCTGAAATGTTTTGAAATCACTTGTATCCTACCTGATCGAAAAAAATCCAGTCTTTCACTCTGCCTCAGTTTGAGTCTTGTTAAATCCTTGCCGCCAAAATGCTCCTCTGTAGGTCACGGATTATGGAAAGTGAAACTTAAATCTATAGGGGTGGTTGGATTTATTCACGCACGTTAAAATATTTATTAAAGCTTTTTTTTTTCTTTTTAGATTCTTATTTACAGCATTATCATAATAGGCTGTATATTAACTTATTGGGAGAAAACCGGTAGTTCTATGTGAAATCAGACATTGCGCACCCCCATATAGCCAAAATGGTAGCGCATCAGTATGTGTAAACGAAAATGCCCGTTTGCGCCATTCATTCACACAGAGAAACGCAGAACATGCAGGATTCATATTTAAATAGTATTTTTGCAGCTTAATATTCACAGACACTATTCACAGTCCATATTGTGATTTGATTTACAGTTTTTCTCAATCGCTATGGTGCATTTTTCAGATCAGAAATGAAATTCTCGAAACTACTTGTTCAACCTCCACATCATCTAGTCACTTGTGCACATCATAAAAGCAGTTTCTTATTCTTTTGAACAAGTTTGGTACATTTATGCAATTGATTATGTACATTTGTCTGCGGTTTCCTACATTTTCAGTTGCTAATGTCATGTTGCTCTAAATGTATTATATAGTTCTCTGTGCTATAGTCTTACCCTTCAAAACATCTAGTCATTAGTTCATCGTGTAAGTCATTAAATGCAAAATGGTTGATCTAGTTGTCATAAACTGTCAAGCATATGTTCTACACATTTCTATTAGACTTTTTGTAAATTTTCCATGAATTTTGAAAGTTAATCTTGACTTTCACTAATGAAGAGAATATATATCAACCAGTGACAAACCAGTTCTCTGAAATAGCTCAAAGATACATCTCATGAACCTTCAATTGGAAAGCATATATAGACAGAGGACAACACAAGAGTTACAAATTCTGACAATGGACTTTCAAAAAATAAAATTTCACCTTTGTGCTCATATTTATTTTTCTTTTCTATATCACAATGATGTTGTAATGCTTTATTGTCAGATCACTAGTAAACTGTATCCAGTCCAGTCTTTCAATCAATATCCCACATAGAGTTATGTGTAAATTTGTACATTTGAAATGGATATATGGCATACATAAAAAGTGCAGCATTCTGCATTTCAATACAGTAACTGTCATCCAAACTGTTGCCATAGTTTACATCAGAACATCCCTCCAGAGTACACTGTTATATTGACAACATAACTAAGCAATTTGACTGTCTTATCCGTACACAATGACACAAGTACTTGTCATTCTGATGGCACTGGCATGTTCATTGACACATGTTATTTTTGAGAGATGAACTAAGTATTTTGAGTAAGAGACTGGCTTTTGCAGGTAATCCATGGTGTTTTGCTATTTGTACGAGTTGTTTTGAGAAATGCACTTACTGTTTTGCAAATACTAAGGATGAAATGCACCAAAGCGACCGGAGAAAAACTGTAAGTATACAGACCTAGTTTTGGTTTATTATTCGGTTTATTATTATCAAAAATTAGGCAAATTTTATAGTATATTCCATTTTTATGACTGGATTCTGCAATTCTGTCCATGTTTTCCACATAGCGGAAATCATAGGGCCATTTATACGTCATGCATGTTTTGTTTATCATGGCCAGAACAGAACTCCCTGAGTGTAATTCATTTGTTCTTATGGACAAATCAATTTAAATACTGTCGTAATTTGAACATCTTTTCTTTCCATTCGACCCATGAATCCAGTGCATTGTTTGCTTTGAGTCTTGATAAACTACGGTAGTAGAGACTCTTTTGTATATGTCTGTATCTGTGTCTGTGTGTGCATATGTGTTTGTTGCTCGTTGTTCATTTGATCTTCAGTTCTGTTGTATAAATGCAGTCTGTTTACTGCCTTTACGGTGTATTTGGCATCGCTCCCAGATAGCGCATGCACATACGCACAGCCATGCACACGCGAACACACACACAACCAGCCAGCTGAATGTTATGGGTTAATTGTGCACAGTGTTAATTCATAATTGAATTCATTATGGGTACAGGATGCCAGATCACCCACAATTCCCCGGTTAATCAGCGAAGAGGACAAGTTCAGTCCTTATGGGACTCAGACATGCACACATGGCATCGTAGACACACACTCTTTCTTGTACAGTGGTAAACAGCTGCCACAGCAAAGCAGTAATTAATGACTAATCATAAATGCTTTTGCATAACTGTGTATGTGTTCTGTACAGGATAATGGATTGCAACATTATATGCCAATAGATTCACACACAAAAGCAAACACACAATGATCTTGAATTAAACAAATGCCTTCTCCACTTTCTCTCTGCCTCTAGGAATCCTTCTCCAATGCAGTCTGAGAGCCTTCGAGATCACAGTTAGATGAATATTTAATCCAGTTAGGAGAAAGGCTGCTCAGAGGGTGCCCTTAGCTCTCTAACATTGTAAGTTGAACAAAACAATAATGGGACGTTCTGTATGTGTGTGTACGGCTGATATTAACATCTCTCAGCTGTCAGAAAATGATTGTTATCACGTATGTAGGGTTACACTTTAACTAAAGTAATTCATTTCTGTGTTAAAATCCTCTCTGCTTTACCATTTTGGTAAGGAAGACCAATCCTAAGGTCACAGAAGTGCTAATATGCTGCTAAAAATCATTTTTTTAATCAGTGTTTTTGTTAGTATCTAAACATCATTAAAGAGATAGTTCACTCAAAAAATGAAAACTGTGATCATTTACTCACAGAGTTTGTGTTCCAAGACTGTATGACTTTATTTCCTTTATGGAACATATTTGGTTCCCATTGACTTCCAAAACTATTTGTCTATTTACCAACATTCTTCAAAATATCTTCTGTGTTCCACAAAAAAATAAATAAAAGTATGCAATTTTGTAATGACATGAGGGTAAGTAAAAGATGACAGGACTTTCTTTTCTAGGTGAACTTTCCCTTTAATTCATTTCACCTTACTATACAGCAATTCACTTTAATAGTATAGCACACACTAAAAAATGTTGGGTTAAATACAACCCAGTGCTGGGTAAAATATGGACGAACCCAGAGATTGGGTTGTTTTTACCCAGCGGTTGGGTTACTGCCCAGAAGGTTGGGTTAAACATTTAACCCAACTGTTGGTTGAAAACAGCCCAGCATGTGTTCAGTCCAGTATTTACCTGTCTGTATACTAAATGTGTCTTCATCACAGAAAACAACAACTATTGTTGAAGTAAACAAGCTGCACTCAATAAACTGGAATGCTTTTCAACAACCATTTTTATTGAGTTACTCTGCAATTTGGCAACTAGAAAAGTCATTTGGCTCCTAAATGCGTTATTTTAAGAGCCAATTGCTCCCTAGTAATTTTTCCCCCCTGTCTGGAGCCCGGCCTCGTAACTATTTCAAGCATGTAACCTTTTAAAGGCAAGCATCATCTCTTTTTCATGCACAGACAAATGGCATTTTGATAATACTGCACTGCAAAATGTTACAATGTCACATTTTATAGCAATTCTAACAAATGTTTTGCCTTCCCACAGCACTTATTTCTGTCATTGGTATAAAGGGTAGAAAATGTTATAAAATCCAGTGATATTTTAGTATTTATATATTATTGGAGTATTTATTAGTATTTAGAATAAGCTTTTATTTTTTATATTTTCATTTTTCATTTTAATTTTAGTTTAAATTTGTGTGTTTTTGCTATTTTTTTATTTATTTATTATTATTATTTTATTTTCAAATATTTCTAATTAGCTTTGGTTTGTTTTCCCCACCCTCCAAATCTGTATTCTTTCTTCTGCTGAACACAAATGATGTTTTGAAGGAAGAGGAGGAAGAAGTTGTTTTTCATCTTTCATTTTAGCTCAGATTTTTTTTCATTTACTGAAAATTATTGTAATAGTTTTAGTTGACAAAAACAGCACATATACTATCAGACTGTCAGTGTAGCTTTATTTTTACAGTCTGGTCCCAAACAACGCCTACTGTAGTACAAACAACTCGAGACATAAAAGAGGGTAAAAGCGAGTGAGGATGGATGAGATATAAAAAAGGATGGAGTTATCATATGCTACAGAAGGGGAGGTCAAGCTGGCATTAATTTTAAGTGCAATACTCAGGAGTCGGTCAGAGGAGCAGGGCACTGGGTTGTGTTTATAGTTTCCTTGTGCGGAAGGCAGGATTTCCACTCCGCTGTGCTTTTAAAATGTGAAATGAGAGATAGCAGGAAGGAAAGGCACACAGCCAGGGATCAAGAGGTGTTTCAGAACGAAACAGGAAGGAAAATAGTTTAGGATTAGGAGGAAAATATTGGGGTTGTGGAGTTAGAAAGTTAGTATGTGAGAGGGATGTTGAGGGAAATAGACTGAGATACAGGAAAAGAAATTACCCAAAAATGAAATCTGGATTTATGGGGGAAGGGGGAAAGAGAGAGGAGAATTTTAGAATTATCTTCATAGAAAGAAGTTGCTAAGCAACCCCCTCTTTCAGATTGCGTTTGGATGGATGGTGCATTTAGAGAAAGAAATAAAGAAATAAGAGGCCATGTGAACTGGGGGAAAGAGGGAGGAAATAGGAAGAAAGGAGCAGAGGAAGTGAAATTGTGGAACACAGTGTGAGACATTATCATTCAGGAAGACTTTTTTTTTTCTGAACTGAGTGAGCAATAGGTGGATTATGGGGGTGAGATGCACATCAGCTTGATCTCTATGGATGTACGCTCGCTCGTGCACACACACACACACACACACACACACACACATTTAATTCAGTCCCTTTCTGCATCATATTCCCAGACATTAGTCCCACCAGTGTGCAGTGCTATTTTTAACTGACCTAGCTAACACAAACATAAAAAGGACCAACTTCCCTTCAACTGCTGGAGAATGTTCTTCGGTCGTGTTACTGAGGTGCTCCTAATTATTCACTCAGGTGTTTAACATACTGTCATAATTATGTTTTTTGAAAAGGTGAATATTTAAATGTTTCACAGCGCTGTAGCACTTTTGATAAAGATTATTTATTTAACTAATTTCAATATTCTTTATTTAAAGAGTGTAATGCATTATACAAGCAGGCATATGATGTTATGCTTGCAGTTTAAAGGTGTACACATGAGTACTTAAATATTAGGCTATAATTCAATAAAATACAGAGTTAAAACTGGATTAACTGGGTGAGATTTTGACAAATCATGTAGGCTGCGTTTACACTTGGCATTAACATGCGACCTGTATCCGGATGTTGTCCACATACTGTACACACTGAAAAGTCAAGTGCAAACGCGCTTCTGATCGGAATGTTATCCGATCAGCATGTCCTGGTCCAGAGGTGGTCGAGGACGCATTGTGATCTCAGTGTAATGTAAACGCAATCCAGCCATCATGTCTGCATTCGCAGGTCGGCATCACGCAAAACGCCACCCCCTCTCTCACGTACTGTCAGAAACATACGGAGAACACAAGTGTGGACTGGAGCGCTAGTGAGACTCCTACACTTATCTTTGATTTGTAAAATGTCCTGTGACTGAAAATGCTTTTCAAAAGAAAACCCACCACTTCAGGTTGCCTTTGCACCATTCTCTGCAGACTTATTTAAATATTTCGTGGGAAAGACAAATCCAATCGGTTATCCAGATAGAGAAGTCAGCTGATATTGCCAAGTGTAAACGCGCCATGTTCTGATTGATGATGATTCGATCTGCTTGATTGGATCACGGTGATCGCATGTTAATGCCAAGTGTAAACGCAGCCCTATGCTGTGTTTTCAGGTAAAATGATCCAGTGAAGCAAAAAAATATAATTATTACAGCGAAGGAACAATTGTGGCATTGCAAAAACTAGAGTTGTATTTAACAATATAAAGTATAATTAAAAAAATGGAAATAACATTAAAATTCAACAGCATTTACATCATGTACTTATAGTTGCTTCAGCTTGTACTGTAAAGTATTTGGCTTGTTTTTGATGGTTTTGTGTGAAGCTGTGTGTGTGTGATTGAGAGACAGGCATGCAAATCACTTCATTTAATTTGTTCATAAGCAGTCTTGGCAGTTATAATCTTCTTCCCCATAAATTATTTTTGTTCTCCACAGCACTCATGGTACAGTATTATTAAACCAATGAGGATGAGTGTGCGCGCGTGGGTATACACAGAGAAGACCAAGATCAGTTCATACATTTTTTACTTATTCCTTCATAACAGTAATGTGCCAAAGTAATAGTGTCATTAAAATATTTACACTGTTAACAGGGCTTCAGAAATTTGAATTTTGCTCCAGACCTTTTGGCCAATATAAAATACTCATGCGTAAGTGCATAACTATGAAAGTAAATCCTAAGTAAACTCATACAGTTGAATTACTTGAATTTAGTGGCCATTAGGTTATTGTTGACCTTATTGTTGAAAATGAGCAATTAGCATGCCAGTACATAATCTGATGTTTCTCCAGCATCTTAAGAGAAATGGAACCAATCAAAGCAGTCGATACATGTCAAGTACCATTGAGGCAAAAGCTTAATATAGTTTATACTAATTGGCTATTGAATATTGAATGAATGAATGAATATGAACACACCAACCATATCTGACGCCTTAATTCACATGAATTTAGGTGCTACTAAAAAAGGTTTGGTGCTGCTAATAAAGTCTCACTCTCACATTAAATGGCTAAACAGAAAGCACATTACCAAAAAATAAATGTGTTTGCCTTCTTACAGCTATTTGTGGCATGTTCGTTTAAGCATGTGTAGATGTTTTTAGATCTTTGTCAGAAAATCTGTTACTGCTGTGAAATTAGTTTTCTTAATAAGAGAATGTCTATAAAAATCAGAGTGAATTGATAGTGAAATATGAGACAATTAGCGAGCTGTGAGGTTTAGTTTGCAGTTGACTGATCTCAGATAAGTCATCTGGATGAGAGTGAGTCCTCATGATCCTGCATGAGTGATTTACAGCTCTGTCATACTGTACAGAATAACTAGTTTCTCTCTCATTGAGCTTGGTAAATGGCTACAGTAAATCACTGTAAATGTGAACTAGGCAGCGTTTCTCTGCTGTTTGCTCTAATCTTTGTCTTGTGTCATCTGTACAGGTGTGGAAATTCTCACCCGGGAATGTGTTTTAATTATGGGAACAAATTCAGTGGGAAACATCCAAAAGGGAGTCATGGTAGCAGTGCAGGTGGTCTGGAAATTTTTACTTGATCATATTTATTTATTTATTTATTATTATATTATTATGTTGATTGATTGTGAAATAAGTAAAAATATGTAATATTAAGTTATTAAATTAAAAGTTAAAAACCTAAAGTTCATCATTACTAATGTGATATGTATTTATGTATGTTTTTGGTATTGAAGATTGGTTCTCTGAAAAAAAGCCAAACAGCACTCTTTGAAACGTATCTATTGATCATTTCATCACAATGTACAGGTGCTGGTCATATAATTAGAATATCATCAAAAAGTTGATTTATTTCACTAATTCCATTCAAAACATGAAACTTGTATATTATATTCATTCATTACACACAGACTGATATATTTCAAATGTTTTATTTCTTTTAATTTGAATTCTCAAGCTTGCGGTCATCCCTGTTGCTTGTGCACCTTTTCCTACCCAAATTCTTCCTTCCAGTCAACTTTGCATTTAATATGCTTTGATACAGCACTCTGTAAACAGCCACACCTTTCAGTAATGACCCTCTGTGACTTACCCTCTTTATGGAGGGCGTCAATGTTCGTCTTCTGGATCATTGCCAAGTCAGCAGTCTTCCCCATTATTGTGGTTTCAAAGAACAAGAGATACCCGGAATTTATACTGTAGGGATGGTCATTTATTCAAACTCAAATGTAAATATTCTAATATTTTGAGATACTGATTTTTGACTTTCATGAGCTATAAGCTCCAAACATCAAAATTAAAAGAAATAAACATTTGAAATATATCAGTCTGTGTGTAATGAATATAATATACAAGTTTCACTTTTTGAATGGAATTAGTGAAATAAATCAACTTTTTGATGATATTCTAATTATATGACCAGCACCTGTACAGTTTAAGATTCTTTATTTCTTTATACTTGAAACAGATCAGTCACTTTAGTATCTGTTAGATGTGCAATTATGGAATTGCTTGTTTCACTGAAGTTCCACACTAACTTTTGAAAGTGTCTTTGCTCAATAAACATATTAATGAAATACTTAAAAACAAAATGATTAATAAAAACAAACACAAACAAATAAAGACAGTGTATATACAGGTGTATATATATATATATATATATATATATATATATATATATATATATACACACACATATATACATACATACATATATGTATTAGTGCTGTCAATCGATTAAAAAATTTAATCACAGTCATGGACTGTGATTAATCATGATTAATCACAAATTTAAAATACTAGGATTTACCTGTAAATGTGTTGAAAAAGAAATGCATGACAAACTAGTTTAAGGAAACAGAACCTTTCACACTTCCGCCAGGTATGAGACATAATCCTTATTATTCTTTTATCATTATTCTTTTGACCTTATGTGAAGTATTATGACAAAATGCATTATGAAGAAGAATTGGACCTGTTCTGCAGGTGCATTAGAGCTAATATTAGCATCATGCTTCATGAGACAATTTATGAGATTAATAGTGCACTTTTACTCAGAACTCACTTCAAACCACCATAGAGTGTTTGTAATAACTTCCTTTTATGATCACATGTGTAATTTAGTTAATGCATGCGATTAATCAAAAAATTTTAATGTGTTAATATTTTTTTAACGCAAATTAATCGCTTGATAAGGTTTGACCCCAACTTCGTCCCGTCATCGTAGCGTGGAAGGTTATCCATCATTATGTGATGAGGGTACAGCGAGCCAGTGTTGCCAGGGTAACGGCACAAGTGGGCTATTTTGAAAATACAGTCGCGGGAAAAATTACAGAGCCGTGGTTTGCCTTTTTTTGGACTACTTTTATAATGTACCGCGACCGCCCAAAGTGTA
Organism: Onychostoma macrolepis; assembly: GCF_012432095.1. Taxonomy (NCBI): domain Eukaryota; kingdom Metazoa; phylum Chordata; class Actinopteri; order Cypriniformes; family Cyprinidae; genus Onychostoma; species Onychostoma macrolepis. The sequence continues at coordinate 31,794,739 of NC_081157.1, read as the reverse complement.
TATGGACAAATAAAAATTAAAATAGATCCTTTTACTAATGTGTATGACGTATACTTGGAATGTAACATACCTGGCAACTTAAGAACGGAGAGGCGGTTGTAACATCACAAACAACGTGAGTTTCAGCAGAGCATACATCTTTTACACAGCAGAAATAAACATGACAACAGCCGCTATAGATTATATAAGATAATAAACACACGATTACGATAGGATATTTGTATGTGATTTTCTTGAGTTGAATGTGTACATCTGAAATGCTAATTTGTGCAGCGATATAAAAGGTTATACATAGCATATTTTAACAACAGTAAGTTAAACGACCAAATTCCACATGTGATCGTAAAAGGAAGTTATTACAAACACTCGATGGTGGTTTGAAGTGAGTTCTGAGTAAAAGTGCACTATTAATCTCATAAATTGTCTTATGTAGCATGATGCTAATATTAGCTCTAATGCACCTGCAGAACAGGTCCAATTCTTCTTCATAATGCATTTTGTCATAATACTTCACGCAAGGTCGCAAGAAATGTTTTGTTGTATTTATGTAGAAATACTTTTGATAATAGTTGGGTAAATGTATAATGGGATTGAAGCGATGTGGCTTGGTGAACGTTTTATTGCCAGTATAAAGGCTGATAATGGCTGAATAAAAACAAAAGAATAATGATAAAAGAATAATAAGGATTATGTCTCATACCTGGCAGAAGTGTGAAAGGTTCTGTTTCCTTAAACTAGTTTGTCATGCATTTCTTTTTCAACACATTTACAGGTAAATCCTAGAATTTTAAATTTGTGATTAATCATGATTAATCACAGTCCATGACTGTGATTAACGCGATTAAATTTTTTCATCGATTGACAGCACTTATATATATATATATATATATATATATATACGTAAATAATATTTTTTTTAGTTTTTTTAAAGTCAAAATCTGTGTTTATTCATAGTAAAAAGTAGTAGTATTATGAAATATTATTACAAATAACTGTTTTCTATTTTAATATTTTACAATGATATTTATTCCTGTGATGTCAAAGCTGAATTTTCAGCATCATTGCTCCAGCCTTCAGTGGCACATGATCCTTCAGAAATCATTCAAATATGCTGATTTGCTGCTTATTTATTAGCAATTATTATTGGTGCTTAATTGATAAAAATGGTTCTTATTGTTATCATAAATAAATAGTCAATTATCTAATCAAAATATCATGTAAACGTAATGTAAACATTTTAATTGAAAAGCCTTACTTTGTAAAACAAGAAAAAAAAAAGAAAGTAAGAATTAAAATATATATAATTAAAACAAAATTATAGGAGTTAATCCTCTACATTTTGATAGCTAAACGTGTTTGTATGGCTGATGGCGTCTTAGCACAGAACTGTGTCTGACAGAGCTGATTTTCATTGTTTTTCTGGGACATTGCTTGTTTTTCTGGGACACACAGCAATGCTTTCTCACCTGCAGATGAATGCTACAGCCACCCGTTCCCGTACGGCAGAGAAAACGGTGCTGTGAAACAACACACGGAGCACTGATGGGGCTCATTAACACTTTCACATCCTCTACAAGCCCAACTCCCCTGCATGCCCACTTGCTTTCGAAGCCTCACTCCCTGAGTATCCTGCATGCATGATTAAGCTGAAGTAACCTTGCCCTAGTTTGAATGGAAACTTAAAACCAAAAAACAAGCAATTTGAGCATGCTAGCCGTACTACTTTGCAAGTAAAATTATATTGTTTTACAGATTTAACCGTCATTGTCCCCTAGAGAGTGACTGGATCTCAGATGTGTTCATACTGCATAATTCTCATCGTGTTCAGCATTACAAAAGCCACTGCGAACTGAAGTGTCTTGATCTCTTCAGTGTTTTGAATGGCATCACCTGCACAATGTGGATCTGGTTCACTCACTCCACCTGCGTCCCACTGGTTATCAGTTTACTCTGAGGTTGTCTTCTGTTTGAGAAAAGCAGAGGTCTCACTGTGATTTGATGTTCTGAAGTGCAGCAATGATGCTTGAGGGTGGCAACCATTGTTTAAAAATTATTTTTAGAATATCAGATTGAATAAAAACAAACTCATTGAAGGCAAAGTAAAATATTTATAAGCAGCTGGAAAATTTCAGTGTTGACATTTAAAACTTTTTGACAATTAACGTTCTGCGGTTTACTTTCAAAGCGATCTCAGAATGCATACACAAACAAAAAGCCCCATGTGTTTGTTAGTTTACAGATTGATATATAAATGTTTTATTTAAATATTCATTGATTTTGAGAGTAATTCAGCAGCATGTGTCCTTGATAATACTAGTGCGCCCCACTCCGTTTACAAACCCGGACACTCTTATTAACAGGGTAATGATGAGACACATGTATGAATTTAACCACAAAATAAATTAAATGCTTTTCATGCATACAATAACTTAAAAAGAGATTTATTTATATTTATTTACTGTATTAATTAATTATTTGTTGATTTATTTTTATTTTTTTTGTTTATTTATTGTGGGACAAGTAAAAATGCTTAGCTTTTATTTTATTTTAGAATTTATATATTTATTTTTTGTTAGACATTTAAATTAGATGGTTTGTTTTAGGAAAGGCAAAGTTAATTCAGGTCAAATCCTAAGAAAACTTAATGCTAATGATTACTTTGTTATATTGGTAATATATACAGTATGCACTACTGTGCAAAAGTCTTAGGCCATTAGTATTTTCACCAAAAACACAAACAACAACAAAAAAGGTTTTAAGCCAGTTATTTAGTTATTTCAGTTTAGTTATATTTAGTTAATTTAGTTATATATATATATCTTTTGCTGTAGTGTGTCAGTAGGTAATATCAGTTTACATTTCCAAACCTTCATTTTGCTGTTAATTGTAATAATCCAGAGAGATCTTTTGACAACAGCCAGTGATCCACACAGATCTGATCTCACCATTATCTAGTCTGTCTGGAATGACATGAAGAAACAGAAAAAATAAACTGAGACAGACTAAATCCAGAAAACTGTGGCAACGTCTCCAAGATGCTTGAAGAAACCTTCTTGAAAAGCTACCTGAAAAACTATGCGCAAGTGCATCTATATTAAGTTGTTTTAAATGCAAATCAAATGTTGATTTAATTTAGTTAATAGAAGTTGATTGAAGTTGGTTGATAAAATCTATGACTTTTTTTTGTGCTTAAGTGCTTAAAACTTCACAACACTGTGGCTTTGTAGTTAGGTTTCTTAAAACGTCTTGGAGACGTTGCCACAGTTTTCTGGATTTAGTCAGTCTCTTTTCATGTAATCTTAAACGGACTGATTGATGATAAGATCGGATGTCTTTGTGGAGCACTAAAATATATATATTTTTAAACTTCTCTGAAAATAATAATTTTATTGGAAATATCTGATTACTGTTTACTTTTATAACAACTTAACGTTTCATAAAATATATATCTGTGATATTAAGAGGAATGCAAAAAAATAAAATAAATAAAAAAGCTGGATTTTTAAACGATTTCTCCTTTTCATCATCCCAGACGTCCTTGTATTTCATTGACCCTGACACTTCTGCCATGCAAGTGAGCCCAAGTGTTCCTTCAGTCTTCTCTAAATGGTGGTGGTGGGCTTTACTACAGGTATAGTCATGGATAGCGATGAGCTGGTGTTTAGAGATAAGAGCTCTTTAGATGATTGATGCTGGGACACTCACAGCACCCGAGACCGATGAAAGGTCTCCGCTGATTAGACGTCCTGATTGGATGACATACAGTTGGATGAATATTATTGATTTGTGAGTGCTCACTCTAGACCAGGGGTGTCAAACTCAGTTCCTGGAGGGGCCACAGCCCTGCACATTTAGATGCAACCCTAATTAAACACACCTGATCCAGCTAATCAAGTCATTAATGCTGCATTCACGTGCTATTGGAATTATCGTAAATACGAGCTTCCTAGTCGGAAATTGGACATGAACAACCTTAGGGAGCCAACAATTCTGATAGCACGCGAATGCAGCATAAGGCTTATTTGAAAACTACATGCTTTGTGGGTTGGAGCAGGGTTGGAACTAAACTCTGCAGGCAGGGCCGTCTCTAGGAATTCTGGGCCCTGTGAGTTTGCTATGGGGCCCCCACAAAATCACGTTCGGCGGGGGGGGGATGCAACAAGCTTAATGCATTGATATTAATATTAACATTATTAATACAACAAGCTTAATGCATTTTTGTCACATAGAAAAGCACTTGAAAAGCATTGATTTTGAGCTAGACTGCTGGAAAGTTACTGCTAATAAATTCGTTGATCATTTCCTCACCTTGATTTCGTTCCAAACCTGTATGACTTACTTTCTTCTGTTGTACACAAAAGAAGATTTTGTAGAATGTTACCAAAACATTTTGGTTACCCTTGATTTCTACTGTATGGACAAAGATTTCTTGAATTTCTCAAATTATGTTCCACAGAAGAAAGAAATTCATACAGGTTTGGAATAACATGATGTTGAGTAAATAATGACAATTTTCATTTTTGGGTGAATCTCCGTTTATGAACTTAATTATTTGTAAATAATAAACACCTAATTTATATAAGGCACTGATATTTATCTTTAGTCAGGCCCTTATTGAATTAACATTTTACTTCAATTAAAATTCATTAGAACTAAACATCTAAAAAGAAATAATTTCTTGCTTATAATCCAGAGTTTAGCTGACTAGTATTAGTGGGATGGTGGTCACAAGTAGTAAAACCATGGTCCTCATTAGCATGGTTATATGGTTTTTAAAATAAGTAATAATAAACTATAAAATTTGTAGTTAAAAATAAATAAATAAATAAACATGAAGAAACTACAAAACACCTTCTGTAAAATTAACATATTCCACAATATGTATATAATACATTTATAATAAATACATTTCTGCCAACACATAGGTTATTTGTACAGTGTTAATAACTTCAAGTTAAATTACTATGGTGCTGATGGTGACAAGCCAATTGGCGTTTTTTCAATATACCTCATTGTCGTGGCTGTTTTCAGCTAGCATCACTACAGAACTTTTAATGTTCTCATATCACGCGACTGTATAACAATTCTGTGACACATCTGAATGGATCAAGTGACTTGTGCTGTTTATCACTTATAAATCGCGGCGCACCATCGTCAGTGCTGTGCGGGTAACTGATACTGCTCTGCTTTGACTTGCGGCAGGCGGATGCATCGGGGAGCGCTGCTTCGCACTTTTGGAGTATTTGCTTTATGCGGTTTCGCATGTGCTGTAATTTAAAAACAGCGCCTAATATCGGGGAGCTCTCTCTCGTTTCGGCGATCGGCCCACTACTTGAATGGAATGTCCCAATGGCGGGCCCCCCAGACCTCTGGGCCCTATGCACCCTGTCACCCTTTTCCCCCCACTAGTGACGCCCCTGTCTGCAGGGTTGCGGCCCTCCACGAACTGAGTTTGACACCCCTATTCTAGACCATGTGTGAGTTAAAAAAAAAAAAAAAAAACTTCCTCAATCTGCTGATAGCTCTTCATGATTTGAGTTTACAAAAGTTAATGGAACCCAAAGTTCACATGAAACCTTACTCAAATATTTTTCTCTCTCATTACTTTTTCCTCACGTCTCTTAGTGTTTTACCTGCATTTTCTATTTCAAGATTGAATCCAGCTTTAATCCTTCATTATCAGGGAGAACGTTCCAGGTGCATACATTAGCCACAGCCAAACACTATTATGCTCTGTTAATCAAACATGTTACTAATCTCTTTCTGCTATAATACTGATTATTCACCGCCTGTACATTCATTCACAACACTCCGACTACTGAGAACAGGGAAGATGACATTCACTTTAGTACAATGAGCTAAAGCAGTGACGAAGCCATGTATGTTTTTCTGGTGACAGGAACTGATAAGGGGTAATGAGATGAAGACATCACGTGGGGCAGATTCAAATCATCTGTGCGTAACTGTCTCTTGAGCATGTGTGTTAACCACCAGAGAGGGGGGCTTGTGGCAAAAATGCCACCAAAATGAACACAAATTCCCCACAAATTTAAGATAAAGGGGCAAAAATTGCCCCTGCACAATTAAACAGTCGTTTATGGCTGTCATGATTTTAAAAAAATAATGAAAAGTGTCTATTCGCTGTCTATTAGCTCCTGTTTTTAAATGTAAACAATTGCTCTCACAAATGTAAAAAATGCCTCCGGAAATCAATTCCAGGAGGCAAAATTGCCCTTAAATGGAAAAGTTAATTTCTGACCCTGGAAGGAACACTTACTGTTATATGGCAGCTGTGTGGTAGAACTTTGTATTTTTCAATTATAAAAGCCAATTATTGGGGAAACATGATTTATTCTTTTTGCTCTAGAGTCTAGAACATACACATGGGCATTAGCTGGACCAACTTAAAAAATGCATTTTAAGGTATTTAAGGTTGCATTGGTGATTTGATATAGACTAATGTATACTGTATTGATATAGACAGTTTTCTCTTTTAATATGTTTTAAAAATATAATTAATTCCTGTGATGGCAAAGCAGAATTTTCAGTATCATTACTCCAGTCTTCAGTGTCACATGATCCTTCAGAAATCATTCTAATATGCTGAATTGCCATTTAAGAAACATTTCTTATGATCATCAATGTTGTGTGTTGCTTTAAAAAAAATGTTGTATGCGTGTTTATGTGTGAGCAACTTCATCTAAATCCCTGTTCTGAATCTGCCCTGACTCTGACAGCTCCTCAGGATCATTTTAGCTCCAGGCACCTTTGTGTCTTCAACTTTTGTGTTTGGGCAGCCCAGTATTATACAGAAGGGTGACCTCACTGCTGTTGCTTAGAGAGATTGATGTAATGGCCGAAATGTCAGCCTGAACCACCTGTGTTTTCATCACTGCATGGGCCAAAGACCACAAGGTCAAATTGCTCCTATTTTTTGATGTGTATGCTTGAAGGAAAGACACAGTTTTATCAAATCTTCAAAACCAATCTCCACTTGTGAAATCTGCTGGGGTTATTGACTTACCACCAGTTTACTTCACAGAAGATCAAATGTTTGTACTGATGCTGCAAAGCAACCACTAACCAAAAATAGGTCTGAAACATGTGTTAAAACACAGCTAACTAATGAAAGCTATGACAAATCATTCTGGATGTTTGCACAAGTATCTGCACTCTAAAAAATGCTTGGTTATTTTTAACCCAAATGCTGGGTTGTGCCTTTTGGGTCATTTTATTAGGTTATTTTGATTAATTTTACATTATTTTTACCCAGGTGCTGGGTAGTTTTTGTGTAACTTAGTGGCTGGCTCAATTTTACTGGCAATACAAAGTGCTGGGTCAGTGCTGGGTCAGTGTAACCCAATGTTAGATAGTCTGTGCCAAACTGGTTTAAACTGGATACATTCATCAAAGGTCATTTTGTGTACGGTAGAGAAAAAACTTCCTGAGGGGAATCTTCCAGAATGAAATTAAGCTACATAATTCATGTTTTCCTATAAAATAATAACAGTAGAAACAGAAAAACATTGCAGCTTAAAGTTTGCTTGGAATGATAGCCTTCCACAAGTTCAGCATACACAAGATCTACATTCAAAGTGAACACACCACCATATTAACATTTTAACTGCCGACTGACAAATGGCACAACCAGGACCTGTGGTCGCATAATTTGTTTGTTGTGCTGTAACTTGTAGACAGATGAGATGACACAAGGCAAAGCTGTTTTTGAACTTTAAAAACATGTTATTAGCATAATATTGTAATTTAATGAACTTGAACACTGATATAGCCTACTGATACCAAAGTTCTTCCCACAGATTCTGCTCTTCTTACTCCCTAGAATGATTTATGATTGTCAGAAACTTTACATTGAATAAAAATATTTCATATTAATTTCCCTTGTGCTATATGGTGCATTATTATTATTATTTACAATGATTAACCTTAAATATTAGAAACAACTCCGCAAATGAGTTAATGTATAAAACCAGAATAACCCAGCATGTGTTCAGTTTAATATATACCCATCACTGATTTGTAAAATAACCCAGCAATGGTCATTTTTTTACCCATCATCTTTCAGATTGTAGCCTTAGGTTGACATGTCACTGAGAACGCAGACTATTGTAACAGCAGTCCACTGGAGGCAAGTTTAAGAACCCAAGTGCAGTTTATTTACAAAAGGTGATCCACAATACAACACCAATACACAACAGGAGACAATGGCAACATGATGGCTACTTATAGCAAACAATACAGGTCACATGACAAGAACCAACCAATGAGAGACAGGACACATGACTAGGACAACCAATCAGAACATGACACAATGAACAAGGGAACCAATAGCATGAATACATGAGGGCAAGGGAAGCATGACACAAACAGGGACCATTACTAAACTCCAAAATAAAAGACATGAAAACATGAACATAAAACAAAACCCAAAACCCCACGTTACAACTATAATATGTACTTAAGGCTTAAAAGGGAAGTGAAGACTGATCATCTGAAATAAACTCTTAAAATAAAAACAGTCATTGTTATATTATACTGCATATTCACAGTATACACAAAATAACTGTCATAGTGCAGAATGTAATTGTAGATAACTGGTTGTTCTTGCGGTGCATAGCTGTAATTGTCAGTATTGCGAGAATGTATCTGAAGGGCATCTGGTATAAGAGCTTTCTCTCTTTAATTTTTCCCTTCTATTGCCCAACATACATGCTTTGAAATCGGTGTTAACACACACACACACACACACACACACACACACACACACACACACACAGTTCTAGTTCCTCCTAAAGAAAGCTGTACAGTTACACAAGAGGTGCCAGATGACACGTTTCTGTCACTGATGTCTGATGTTGAAGAGAAAGAAGACTGAAAGCCTTCTGATTTACAGAAGTCAAAGATATTTATAAGAGAAGATATTTATTTGAAAATGTAAATAAGGAGAAAAGGATTTTTTTCTCTCCCTCTAATGTAAAATAGCTTTATTTTATAAGCTAGCTGTTTGGATCTTGGAAGTTTAATGTATTTTTCATGAGCTTTTAGTTGTGTTGAATGTGTCTGCATATTTCTGTGTACTTTAGAGTTTGACTAAGTTTAAGTAAAGCTAGGGTTTGCATACAAAATATAATTATTGGTGAAAGTTACATAATGGAGAAAAATAAATAAATTCCCAGTGAAATTAATGTCTGAATTTTCTTGCAATGTAAATCTGTAGATTCTTTTTCTTTCTTTCTTTCTTTCTTTCTTTCTTTCTTTCTTTCTTTCTTTCTTTCTTTCTTTCGATGATCTTGTCCTCCAAATGACTTAAGTGTTGCAAATGATTAATTAACCATCATTTTATGCACTTGGTAGTTAGAATCCACTTGAGTTTGACTCATACTCTATTAGTCAGTGTTGTTTTCTTTTCCTCTTATCCATATGTATGGTGTATTCCAAGTCTTTAGGCATACTAATGCCCATTACCCATAGTGCTCCGGGCTGAGATTTCAACCCACCCTGTTACCCTGCTCCACAAAACATTCAGCAATTTGTGGAGGCTTGACTCTGATTTAGCAATTGTTCTAGGGGTTGGCAGGCGAGTGTGGATGGCACAAAATAAAAGGGAGATAGAGAAAGAGAATGAGAATAAATGAGAATGAGATAAAGCTGAGTGTTAGTCCGTGGGCTCTCTAAAAGCTACTTGGAGGCTGGAAATGCAGCACGTAATTCCAGAATGTTACAAAGAGCCAAATGTAATTAGAGAGCAAAGCTGGAGGCTGCGATGTTCCACTGTGTCATTAATGACTCCCCCCTCGCTCTCACTGCCTCTTTCTGTCCCTGGCACCTTTCTTCTTGTTTCCTCCTTCTGTTCTCTTACAGTCATTCTGATAAGCTCAAACACTGCCATATGGCCTTTGCATTGAATAATGACTTGTAATTGGCTTTGCGTTGGAGTTGTAAGAGAATCTCCTTCACAGAGCTGCTCTGCTTCAACTGTGTCTTTAAGTGGACTGGGAGTGAAGGGAAGTTTGTTAGAGACGTTGCGAAACACTTGGACTCATTCAGGGTGAGAGAGGCAGACAGAAAAGTGTGTATCAAAAAAGATGAAAAGTAATAAAGACCCAAAGTTAAGGAGCATTTCACGGTTTAAGATTGAGATGATGAAATGAGAGACTTTTTTTTTAGAGGAATAGGAACACTTGTGGGTCTGTCGCAAATGCCATTTAATTTTTTTTCTTATTCCAAACCTCTTTTATTTCTTTCTCATTTTGTGCACTACCTTTACTTTCTTAATACAACTCAAATATTGAAAACCACATCTTGAAACCACCTATTCAAGGAATGACTGATGTTTCTTTCATTGAAGAGCTACATAGAGAAATCATTGTGACTGCAAATGTGTTTTTGGTCTTGAAGATGAAGATGTACTGTTCTCTGAAAAAACTCCAAACAGCACTCTTTAAACCTTATCTATTGATAATTTCATCACAATATACAGTTTAAGATTTCTTTATACTTGAAACAGATCAGTCACTTTAGTACCTGTTAGATGTGCAATCATGGAATTGCTTGTTTCACTGAAGTTCCACACTTTACCTTTTGAAAGTGTGTCTTTGTTCAATAAAAATATTAATTAAATACTTAAAAACAAAATTATTAATAAAAAAGAAACAAAAACGGATAAAGACAGTATTATATATATATATACAAACCCGATTCCAAAAAAGTTGGGACACTGTACAAATTGTGAATAAAAACAGAATGCAATGATGTGGAAGTTTCAAATTTCAATATTTTATTCAGAATACAACATAGATGACATATCAAATGTTTAAACTGAGAAAATGTATCATTTAAGGGAAAAATAAGTTGATTTTAAATGTCATGGCATCAACACATCTCAAAAAAGTTGGGACAAGGCCATGTTTACCACTGTGTGGCATCCCCTCTTCTTTTTATAACAGTCTGAAAACGTCTGGGGACTGAGGAGACAAGTTGCTCAAGTTTAGGAATAGGAATGTTGTCCCATTCTTGTCTAATACAGGCTTCTAGTTGCTCAACTGTCTTAGGTCTTCTTTGTCGCATCTTCCTCTTCATGATGCGCCAAATGTTTTCTATGGGTGAAAGGTCTGGACTGCAGGCTGGCCATTTCAGTACCCGGATCCTTCTTCTACGCAGCCATGATGTTGTAATTGATGCAGTATGTGGTCTGGCATTGTCATGTTGGAAAATGCAAGGTCTTCCCTGAAAGAGACGACGTCTGGATGGAAGCATATGTTGTTCTAGAACTTGGATATACCTTTCAGCATTGATGGTGCCTTTCCAGATGTGTAAGCTGACCACGCCACACGCACTCATGCAACCCCATACCATCAGAGATGCAGGCTTCTGAACTGAGCGCTGATAACAACTTGGGTTGTCCTTGTCCTCTTTAGTCCGGATGACATGGCGTCCCAGTTTTCCAAAAAGAACTTCAAATTTTGATTCATCTGACCACAGAACAGTTTTCCACTTTGCCACAGTCCATTTTAAATGAGCCTTGGCCCAGAGAAAACGCCTGCGCTTCTGGATCATGTTTAGATATGGCTTCTTTTTTGACCTATAGAGTTTTAGCCGGCAACGGCGAATGGCACAGTGGATTGTGTTCACCGACAATGTTTTCTGGAAGTATTCCTGAGCCCATGTTGTGATTTCCATTACAGTAGCATTCCTGTATGTGATGCAGTGCCGTCTAAGGGCCCGAAGATCACGGGCATCCAGTATGGTTTTCCGGCCTTGACCCTTACGCACAGATATTGTTCCAGATTCTCTGAATCTTTGGATGATATTATGCACTGTAGATGATGATAACTTCAAACTCTTTGCAATTTTTCTCTGAGAAACTCCTTTCTCCACTATTTTTCGCCGCAGCATTGGGGGAATTGGTGATCCTCTTCCCATCTTGACTTCTGAGAGACACTGCCACTCTGAGAGGCTCTTTTTATACCCAATCATGTTGCCAATTGACCTAATGAGTTGCAAATTGGTTCACCAGCTGTTCCTTATATGTACATTTAACTTTTCCGGCCTCTTATTGCTACCTGTCATTTCAAAATGTCTCACTTTCAACATTTGATATGTTATCTATATTCTATTGTGAATAAAATATAAGTTTATGAGATTTGTAAATTATTGCATTCCTTTTTTATTCACAATTTGTACAGTGTCCCTGTCAGACTGTGTCTCCGCGTCTTGTGTTTCCCCTCCTCTTGTGACCATATTTGGTGTTCCTGTCCTTGTTTTGTTAATTAGTCCCCAGCCCTGTGTAGTTAATTTCCTAATCTCCAAGTATTCTTAAGTCCTGTGTTCCCTCTCCTCTGTGTTCAGTCTTAGTCGTACGTTTGTGAATGTCTACATGTCTATCTCGTTGTTATTGTTAAATAAAGTCAATTGTTCCACGTCGCCAAGTCTCCGGGTTTCCCTGGAGTCACAACGTGACAGAAGACCGAACCGAACCGAAACAGAGATGGAATTCGCCGCTACCGTCCTCGCCCTTGCCCGACGTGATCTCCCCTTCTTTGAGTATGTGGCGGAGTTCGTTCGTCTCGCCGGGAGGATGCCGCTGGACGATGTGGCCATCCTCCACCTGTTCCGGCTTGGGGTCTCGTACTACCACACCATGGACCTCCCAGACACCACAGGATTGTGCTGGCGGGAAGGGGTCTACCGGTGTCTGGGAAGTGTCCGATCCCGAGTCGGAACCAGCCGGCCGCCTGCGGCTTTTCCTCCCACGCCGCCGTCCGCGGCCTGTCCTAGCCCGCGGCCAGAGCGCATCCAAGTCAGACTGTGTCTCCGCGTCTTGTGTTTCCCCTCCTCTTGTGACCATATTTGGTGTTCCTGTCCTTGTTTTGTTAATTAGTCCCCAGCCCCTGTGTAGTTAATTTCCTAATCTCCAAGTATTCTTAAGTCCTGTGTTCCCTCTCCTCTGTGTTCGGTCTTAGTCGTACGTTTGTGAATGTCTACATGTCTATCTCGTTGTTATTGTTAAATAAAGTCAATTGTTCCACGTCGCCAAGTCTCCGCCTTTTCCCAACAGTCCCAACTTTTTTGGAATCGGGTTTGTATGTATATATATATATGTGTATATATATATATATATATATATATATATATATAAATATGACCCTGGACCACAAAACCAGTCTTAAGTTGCTGGGGTATATTTGTTGCAATAGCTAAAAATACGGTCAAAATTATAAATTTTTCTTTTATGCCAAAAATCATTAGGACATTAAGTAAAGATCATGTTCCACGAAGATATTTTGTAAATTTCCTACTGTAAATATATCAAAACTTCATTTTTGATTAGTAGTATGCATTGCTAAGAACTTCATTTGGACAACTTTAAAGGTGATTTTCTCAATATTTAGATTTTTTTGCACCCTCAGATTCCAGATATTCAAATAGTTGTATCTCGGCCAAATATTGTCCTATCCTAACAAACTATACATCAATGGAAAGTTTATTTATTCAGCTTTCATTTGATGTATAAATCTCAACTTCTAAAAATTGACCCTTATGACTGGTTTTGTGGTCCAGGGTCATATATAATATATATATATATATATATATATATATATATAATACTGTCTTTTTCTGTTTTTGTTTGTTTTTTATTAATAATTTTGTTTTTATATGTGTGTATATATGTATATGTATGTATGAATATATTATAATAATGTCTTTATTTGTTTGTTGTGGACTGTTTTGCAGTACTTTTAATGCTTCTGGAACTGTTATGTCCCAGTGGCATTCATGCATTCATTTATTCATTCAAACTCTCTTTTACCTCAGTTTTTATTTTTGCTACATTTGAAAATCCACTTCTGTAGACCATTGTCACTGAAGTACTGTATACACCTTTGGCTTTGGATGTCACATCTTGATATCAATAGGGAGAAGAACTGCTGTGCATAATGCAGTGAGGTGGATGTATTTCTGTTAGTTTTCTCAAGGGCTTATCTCACAGATGAATATTATTATATAAAAAGTCTGTCAAGTTTTTTTTTTTTTTCTCTCTTTTGGTGAGGAATTTTATAAACTGGGTGTTCCTGAGAAAGTCTATGAAAGCAAGGTCAGATCATTGAGTCATAGATGCAGGATGTTTTAATGAAAGAAGTGTTTTACATTGCATTGATAAAACTGAAGAGATATATAACAAAAATACAGATGCAAGAACACTGCAAGTTAAGCTACTTGCATGATATACTCTAAAATCTGATTAAAAAAATAAAAATAAACATAAAAATAATTATGAATTCTAAAATTTAAATTTGAATTTATTGAAAGGATAGCCCCTTGAGATGTGACATCTCATTTTCAAGGGGGTCCAAAATATTGCAATATAAACAAAACAACCATACAAAACATGCATGTAACACATACACAAACTAGAAGACATGCTCAACCAATCCCCCACACCCACAGCAGGATTACTAGACAATCGATGTCATACATAAACAAAATCAACATAAGAAAACTTTGTAATGCTTTTGATTAACTGCGTAAGTATACTGAATTAACAGTGTACGTTTCTGTAATTATAGTGAATTCTATAAAGAATGTACGTGTAGGTATAAGGGAACAATGTGTTACGTTTGGGTAATAATGGGGTTACAACCAGATATGCAACGTGCAAAGAACTGCGAAAGTAAACTGAAGTTACAGCGGAACTTTTTTGTAATTCTAGTGTACTTCCGTGTAGGTATAGAGGAATAATATGGCGACGTTTGGGGAGTAGGCAAGGCAAGACAAGGCAAGTTTATTTATGTAGCACATTTCATACACAGTGGTAATTCAAAGTGCTTTACATAAAAGGAAGTGAAATAGTCATTAAAAATAATAATAATAACAAGGAATTAAAAATAATAATAGTCACAACAATAAAAACAAAGTGATTTAAAAATTGATTTAAAAAGAATTTAAAACATTTAAGAATAGAAAATTATTATACATAGTGCAATCAGTTCGGATGTAGCACAGTGCTCATTCAACAAATGCACAGCTAAACAGATGAGTTTTGAGTCTGGATTTACATGTGTCTAATGTTTTAGCATATCTGATCTCTTCTGGAAGCTGGTTCCAACTGCGGGCGGCATAATAGCTAAAAGCGGACTCCCCTTGTTTTGTGTAAACCCTTGGTATTTCTAACTAACTCGATCCTAATGATCTGAGTTGTCTGTTAGGTTTATATTCAGTGAGCATATCTCCAATGTATTTAGGTCCTAGGCCATTGAGAGATTTATAAATGAGTAAAAGTACTTTAAAATCAATCCTGAATGTAACTGGAAGCCAAAGTAAGGACCTGAGGACTGGTGTGATATGCTCAAATTTTCTGGTTCTAGTCAGAATCCTGGCAGCAGTGTTCTGGATGACCTGCAGCTGTCTAATGGTCTTCTGAGGAGACCATTACAATAATCCACCCTGCTGGTGATAAAGACATGAACAAGTTTCTCCAAGTCTTGACTGCAAACAAAACATCTAATTCTTGCAATGTTTTTGAGATGATAATATGCTGATTTAGTTACTGCTTTGATATGACTACTAAAACTAAGGTCTGTCTCCAGAATCACCCCAAGATTTTTGACTTCATTTTTAGTTGTTTGACCCCTAGAGTCAAGGTATGCATTCACCTTGAGAACTTCATCTTTGTTTCCAAATGCAATGACTTCAGTTTTCTCCTTGTTTAACTGAAGAAAGTTCTGGCACATCCAACAGTTTATTTCATCAATGCATTGGCAGAGGGAATCAATGGGGCTATAGTCATTTGGAGATAAGGCTAGGTAAATCTGGGTATCATCAGCATAGCTGTGATAGGCAATTTGGTTCTTTCTCATTATTTCACTTAAGCCTGGAATACACTACACGACTTTTAAAATCTGAACAGATTTTTAAAACACTAGGCATCATACACTTACCGATTATGTAAATAGTGACAAAGGAAAACTGGGCATCATACACTACGCGACTGAAGATCATACACTACCAGACTTTAAAGTTGTTCCGATCACAACAAACTCACGCAGAAACGTGCGCCTTGTTGCTAGGAGACACATGACAAATGAAAACATATGTGTTCTAAAATCGGCTGAAAATATCAAACATGTTTGATATCCTCCGACTGGATGGAGTCAAAGTCTGAAGCTAAAAAATCGAAGTCTGTGACCATCATACACCATGCTATTTTCTGTGGAATCTGTCAGCTGTAATCTGCAGACTGGCTTCGACTTTCCTCAACTAGCGTCAACTTGTTCAGACTGTAAAATCGGGGGGAAATTGGGGCAAAAATCACGTAGTGTATTCCAGGCTTTAGTGGGAGCATATACAGGCTAAACAAGAGCAGTGCAAGAATTGAGCCTTGTGGGTCTCCGCATGTCATGGACGTCCACTTAGACTTATGCTCTCCTATACTCACATAATAACATCTCCCTTCTAAGTATGACCTGAACCATTTGAGTACCACTTCAGAAAGCCCGACCCAGTTTTCCAGTCTCTCTAGAAGTATGTTATGATCAACAGTGTCAAAGCAGCACTAAGACCTAGTAATACCAGCACTGATATTTTGCCAGAATCAGAATTGAAGCGAATATCATTTATTATCTTAATAAGCGCGGTCTCTGTGCTATGATGTGCTCGGAAACCAGACTGAAAATTGTCCAGGTATAAAGGAATAAAAGGATAACAACCTGTAAAATTACATATCATTTATACTGTAAGTATTTTGAAACTATTCTAATATTATGTGGTATGTATGGCCTAAACAATAATCTTATGTTTGGGAGTGATTTAGAAAGACAATATTGTTATGGGTTGGTGAGGTACAAACACACAGGAATGAAGGAGATCAACAAAAAGGTATTTTAATTAGAAAATCCAGGAGACAGGCAAGTAAACCAACTTAACATAGACGGCCGAAGCTAAAGGGAGAACTGAGGGCTTATAAGCAGGGACCAAAACAAAGGGAACTAATGGGATAATTAACAAGACACCAGGTGAACAATTAGAATGACTAATTAAAGAGACTGGGGACAACTAGGTCACGGGGAAGACAGGAACAACAGACATGTGACAGATATTCTTTTTATAATTAAGTTGGCTTGAAAAAGCCAATTTACTGATCTACTATTTAATCTTATTATTATTCCGTTTCTTCTGAGCCAAAATTTAAACACTATCTCCTCCTAGAGCTTTCACAAGCTAGAACCACCAAACTCGGCCCAGACCTTTAGACTAGTCTGACTCGGGTTGCTATATCTCTTCAGACTGATCTGGCTTACTGTTTTTGAAAACCAGACTCTCAAAACCACCAAAAATCCCATAGATTTACATTGACGGAATGTTCAAATGAGCCAAGACTATCCAAGCTCCAACTGACAAACATTCAAATGTAAACACAATGAAGACCATTAGACTCAATTAAGTTTCCCTTCTATGTACTATTTCTAACCTTTATAAACACATTTAAGCTTCCACTCTATCTAATACAATTTCTAATTTATCTAAATCATGCTAGCAACATGCTAGTAACATGCTAATCATGCTAGACACACACTAATCATGCTAGCAACATGCTAATAACTTGCTAGTAACATGTTAATCATGGTTGAAACATGCTAACATCATGCTAGTAACTTGCTAATCATGCTAAGAACAATGCTAGTAACGTTAAACATGCTAAAATCATGCTAGCAAAATGCTAGTAACTTGCTAGTAACATGTTAATCATGGTTGAAACATGCTAACATCATGCTAGTAACTTGCTAATAATGCTAACAACATGCTAGTAACTTGCTTATGCTTGAAACATATTAACATCATGCTAGTAACTAGCAAATCATGCTAGCAAAATGTTAGTAACATGTTAATCATGCTAGAGACCTGCTGGTAACTTGCTAATCATGCTAAGAACATGCTAGTAACATGCTAATCATGCTAAGAACATGGTAGTAACATGATAAACATGCTAGAATCATGCTAGCAAAATGCTAGTAACTTGTTAATAATGCTAACAAATGCTAGTAAATGGCTAATCATGCTTGAAACATGCTAACATCATGCTAGTAACTTGCCAATAATGCTAGCAACATGCTAGTAACATGCTAATCATGCTAGAGACCTGCTGGTAACTTGCTAATCATGCTAATAACATGCTAGTAACATGTTAATCATGTTAGAATCATGGTAGTAACATGCTAGTAACATGCTAATCATGCTAAAGAAATGCTGGTTACTTGCTAATCATACTAAAAACATGCTAGTAACACCTTAGCAACCACCCCATGTACTTTAGCAACCGCATAGCAACCACTCAGAGTACCCTAGCAACCACATAGCAACACCCTAGCAACCACCCCGGGTACCTTAGCAACCGCATAGCAACACCCTAGCAACCACCCCAGGTACCCTAGCAACTGCCCTAGCAACCACCCTGGGGACCCTAGCAACCACATAGCAACACCCTAACAACCACTCAGAGTACCTTAGCAACCGCATAGCAACACCATAGCAACAGCCTGGGGTAACCTAGCAACCGCATAGCAACACCCTAGCAACCGACCTGGGTACCTTAGCAACACCCTAGCAACCACCCTGGGTACTTTAGCAACCGCCTAACAACACCCTAGCAACCACCCCGAGTACCTTAGAAACCACATAGCAACACCCTAGCAACCACCCTGGTTACCATAGCAACCGCCTAACAACTACCCCAGGTAATCTGGAAACACCCTAGCAACCACCCTAGAAGCCTGCCCAGGTACCCCAGTGATCTGTTTTTCTGTGTCTGTTCTTCTGATAGACTTGAGTGCCTTTAAAACATTCAAACTTTAATCTTTAAAACTATTTTACTTATTTCAAACTACTTCAAACTGAAAACCTTCAAACTTCAAGCTTTTAAAACTTTTACAATCTTTCTGGCTAGGCTTTTTCAAGCCAACTTAAAGTTTGTATCCAATCTTTACTATCTAGTTTTATACTGGTATATTATTATAGGCCTAGGTATTTTTAACCATTCTATTATTAAAGGAAACATGATGGAGATTACTGAACAACAAAACTGAACATCTAGTGAAATGTGTTAATGAGTTTCAGCTACGATTTATAATTCACAAGTCAGCTTACCTTATGAAAGCTTATTGGTCGATCTCAGCAACTTCACACCAGCAACTTCCCAACACCACTATCACCAAATAACTTTGCATGATATACCCTTAAGGTTTAATGCAGTTTAAAACAAGCTTACCTCTTTCCAGCTGTTCACAGAAAAAAATACATGATACAACATTTGTATTTCAGCGGATGTATACTGTGATGTTTTTATAGCACAAAAAAGAGGGTTAAATTTGGCCGTCAAACAATTAAATTAAAACTAGTGCAATATTTTTATCTGTAATTGCTGTGCAAATATACACTTGTTCTGTGTGTAAGCCAAACTTGTTTTTCCCTTATTCCATGTAGTTACAGGGTAAATACAACATTTGCGGGCTGTAAATTAAAGTGGTGCTTGTTACCTCCTTGTTCCATGTAGTTACAGGGTACTGTAAATACAACGGTCACAACTTATATTAGGTGGCCTTAACTAATATGTACTTACATCAAAAAATAAGTACAATGTACTTATTGTGTTCATACTGTATTGCAAAACACTTTTGCTGCTATTGAGGTGGGATACAGGTAAGGTTAGGGACAGGTTTGGTGCTATGGGTAGGTTTAAGGGTGGGTTAAGGTGAAAGGAATGGGTCAACAGTGTAATTATAAATGTAATTACAGAAATTAATTACAGATGTAATTACATATAGGTATTTTTTTTAAATACAAGTACAATGTAAAAAGATGAATGTACACAATAAGTGCATTGTACCGAATGATTAATTTAAATGTAAGTACATATTAGTTAAGGCCACCTAATATAAAGTGGGTCCCATTTGCGGGCTGTAAATTAAAGTGGTGCTTGTTCCTGTCACGGATCAGTCAGGCCCTTCACTCCACCAATCACAGCGTTCCACCTCACCAGAGTTCTGATCACGCACACCTGCACCTGATCACTGCCTCATCAACACCCGCTACAAAAGATCCTCACACACTCACTTCACTGTCCGATCTCGTTTCTCAACGTGGACTCTGACACCGCTGTATCCTGCGACCAAAGACCATATCCTTCCCAGAGAGAATACTTACCTTGTTTACCTTACCTCCTGTATTTCTTCCTCCTTGTGTCATCCTCTCCTCCTAGAGTTCCTGTCATCGGAGTGTGTGTGTGTCACCGTGGATCCCCCTGTCTCGTCTCCCAGAAACGCTGTGGAAAAGAGAGAGTTATCATCATCTCATCACCACTCCATGAACTACTCACTTCAAGATTATCTACTCACCTCTCCACTCTATTATCTCCACCAGTGTGCTTCACCTGTTGAATAAACCACTTAATATTCACCACTTACCTTCGTGTCCGAGTCAATCCATAACAGAAGATCGGACCAAACACCGTCACTAACAAGATGAGCACCGCGGACCCCTTCCAAGAGCTGGTGGATTCTCTGAAGAAATTGTTATTGCAATCACCCACACCAACGGCACCACCAGCTCCACCACCACCACAACCGTCAAACACCACCATGAGCACTTCTTCACCGATCGTCTTCGCCAGTCCCATGGCCCGGCCAACGCCATTCTCTGGTTCGGCTGAGGAATGCGATGGCTTCATTCTCCAATGTACCCTGACGATCAATCTGCATCCCCACGTATTCACCACAGATCAAGCCAAAATAGCGTATGTAGTTACCTCACTCACCGGTCCTGCTCTAAAATGGGCTGAAACGATCCTCAACCAGGCAGGACCCGCTACCCACACCTTTGCAAACTTCATCCACCATTTCAAGGAAGTATTCAGCATATCGCCTGGAGATTCGACTGTGGGTGAGCAATTATATCAACTTCTTCAGGGTACAAATCCAATCCACCAATACGCTTTGCAGTTTAGAACCCTGGCAGCCGCCAGCGGTTGGAATGAGACCTCGCTCATTACAGCTTTCCGACAAGGATTAAACCCCCGCTTATGTCTACATCTTAGTGTGTATGATGACAACTACGGTCTGGAGAAGTTTATACAACTAGCCATCCGCTGTGCTAATTGCATTCAGTCTTGCCCTCCGGATCCATCTTCAGCCATCGCTACTCCTCCTCCTCCTCGCCGACCAGAGACAAATGACCCTCCAGAACCCATGCAAACTAATTCCACTCGTCTACCACTGCCGGAACGGCAAAGACGAATTTCCCAGAGACTGTGCCTTTACTATGGAGATGATGGACATCGCGTGCTGGAGTGTCCCCTAAGACCACCACGCGTCCTGGTGAGTTCGGTACTATCCACCATGCCTAAACTCAAACCTCTCTCAACTCGAGCTCTGCTTAATGCCTGCTCCCATGTCATTACAGTCACCGTCCTCCTCAACTCTGGTTCCGCGGGGAACTTCATCTCGGGGAACCTCCTCCAGCAGCTCCGCATCTCTACCGCCGACACCCCGAAGATCTATGAAGCCCAATCCATAACGGGTCAATCCCTCACCAAGGATTCCATCCGTCTCTGCACCGAACCGGTACAACTACAGATTGGTCAATTCCATCGAGAGGACATCCAATTGCTGGTTCTGGAGGGTTCAACTGTGGACATCATTTTGGGTCGCCCGTGGCTGGTGCAGCACGACCCACATCTGTCTTGGAGGACAGGAGAGGTCCTAAAGTGGGGTGAGAAGTGTTTCCCTCATTGTTTTCCCAACTTACCTCAACCGAATCGTCGAATGTCGCCGCAGATCCCTGTTGGCACCACCTCCATTGAGATCCCTCAAGAAAAATTATCCGTCGAGATCCCTTCATGTTATTCCCACTTTAGTGACGTCTTCTGTCCGAAGAGGGCTGCCCAGCTATCACCACACCGGCCATGGGACTGCGCGATTGACCTCCTTCCGGGTGAGCCAGTACCACTGGGAAAGATCTACCCCCTTCCACCACCAGAACAAAAGGCCATGGAGGAGTACATTGCGGAGGCATTACAACAAGGATACATTGTACCATCTACCTCCCCTGCTGCCTCCAGCTTCTTCTTCGTGGCAAAGAAGGACGGCGGCCAACGCCCTTGTATCGACTACCGGAAACTAAATGACATCACCAAGTATCGATATCCTCTTCCCCTTGTCCCAGCAGCTTTGGAACAACTACGCGGCGCCACCATCTTCACTAAGTTGGACCTCCGCAGCGCGTACAACCTCATCCGCATAAGGGAAGGAGATGAATGGAAGACTGCCTTCATAACCCCTACTGGCCATTATGAATATAGGGTGATGCCGTATGGGCTTGTCAACGCCGCTTCAGTCTTCCAGGGGTTTATGCATGAGGTGCTCCGGGAGTTCCTGAACCACTTTGTGATTGTATATATAGATGACATCCTCATCTACTCCCAGAGCCTGGCCGACCATCGCCATCACGTTGCGGAGGTCCTTCAGAAACCCCGGCAATTCCAATTGTATCTCAAGGCAGAAAAGTGCACTTTCCATCAATCCTCTGTACATTTCCTCGGGTACATCATAGACCACCGTGGCGTCCGCATGGACAAGGGGAAGGTGGAAGCAGTCACCTCCTGGCCAACTCCTACAACAGTCAAAGAACTTCAACGATTCCTTGGATTCTCTAACTTCTATCGACGATTCATTTCCAATTACAGCGCAACCACCAGCCCACTTACAGACCTACTGAAAGGAAAAACCAAAACTCTCACCTGGAACCCGAAAGCCCAAAAGGCCTTTGAAGACCTCAAAATCGCCTTCACCAACTCCTTACTCAACTTACCTTGTTCACCTTACCTCCTGTATTTCTTCCTCCTTGTGTCATCCTCTCCTCCTAGAGTTCCTGTCATCGGAGTGTGTGTGTGTGTCACCGTGGATCCCCCTGTCTCGTCTCCCAGAAACGCTGTGGAAAAGAGAGAGTTATCATCATCTCATCACCACTCCATGAACTACTCACTTCAAGATTATCTACTCACCTCTCCACTCTATTATCTCCACCAGTGTGCTTCACCTGTTGAATAAACCACTTAATATTCACCACTTACCTTCGTGTCCGAGTCAATCCATAACAGTTCCCCCCTTAGTCCATGTAGTTACAGGGTTAGTGGCTACAACAAATTGTTCTGAAATGATTGTAACGAGTAGGTCATACATACATGATATATCAGGTAACATAAACATGGTGACTATTTTATTTAATTCAAATATTATTTGAAATTTGGGTTTTTAAATTAAAATCACACACAATATGACAACAGTACCAACACAGGCAACAGATAATAAAAGATAAAAATTTGTTATACCAGTAATAAATAAGCAAAGCAACTCCATATTTATACAGTTAAAACAAATTCTTTTGAAAAGCTTGCTTAAGAACAAATTGAAGATTTTCAATTTGTTCATGTTTTTCACCCACTGACGAAGTTAAACTACTATGGCCAAACCATCACGTCAATAAACACACTGTAATAAACACTGAAAGTCAAGATTAAACTATGTATTATAGCGAACTGACAGGATTTTACTGTCTTTGATTTAACCGTTTTGATCCACGTCCTCAAGCCACTATTTTGACTAGTTCACAGTTCCCGGTCTCAATCGCCGCTCAATGTTGTGAGAACATACTCAGACAAAACCCTCCAGTTTTAAAAGAACATATTCCAGTCAGTTTCAAAAATCTCTCTCCTCTTCGCTTCGTTTAGTTTTCTTGTATTTTCGACACATATTCCTGTCATGAGTGCCGCAAACACGGACTCGTCTCAAGCCCCATTCCAACTCTTTCCAGTTCCCGATCACCACATTCACTGGTCCAGTTTTAAACAAACACACTCCAGACAGTTTCAAAGTTGTCCCTCGTCTGTGCTTCAATTATTTTTGCCTATTTTCCACACGTTTCATACAGATACGCAGATACAGATTTCGTCACACACTGAAGTGTTCGCGTTTGAACCTCCACATTCCTAACCAGGGTTGCCAGGGTTTCACACCAAAACCCGCCCAATTGCTACTCAAAACTAGTCCAATTGGGTTACAATACTGATATCAACCCAAATTGGGTCAAATCAAGTCAGCTTCCTAACCCAACAGTCTCAACCTATTGTTTGGATTGAAACAATGACCCAGTGTGTTTAAAAGTAGGCCTACACAGTGTATGTTTTTGCTAAATCACTTGCAAATATAAGATTGTTGTATAGCCTACATACCACGTAATATTAGAAAGTTACACTGCAAATTCTGTTTACTTACGCAGTACATTGCGGGTTATAATCTAAAGCGTTACCAAAAACTTACAAGCATACACAAGTTAATTTAAGATGAGAAAATAGAAATGACCTAAAGCAATAAAGGGAAGTAACAGATCTCAAAGATTGGGGAAGATTATTCCAATCGGAAGGAGCTTTATATTGAAAAGAGCTACGTCCGGCTTCACCAAAAATTCTGGGAACAAAGAAAAAAGGAAATTGCAGATGTCTAAGTGAATAAGAAGATATATGGAATCAAATACTGTTTCAGATACCAAGGACAATCATAATAAACACATTTAAAAATATACAGAACCAATGAAATTGTCTTCTTGATTTAGGGTGTAACCAATTAAGCATTTCGTACTGTAGCAAATCAGCTTAAAAGGGAAATGTATATAAATAATTACAATTAATTATGATTAATTACAATTATTTATATCGGCTGACAGTAATAACTGTAGCGAAATTAAATTACCATCAACTGATCTGTTTGTCCAGCGAACATTCAGTGTAAGTTCATATCAACTCTAAGAAAGGATATTTCCGTGGACACAGAAAATACTTTCCTATTAATGCATGAGAGCATGTAGCAAGGGTCAAAATCGTAAAGAGACATTAATTTGCAAGGCAGAACCAGAAATTCATGTAATTTGTGCACACAACTTTTATTAACTAAACGCTAACACGCATAACTAATCTAAACAAACAAACGAATAAACATACAATCACGCGTACATACAAAGGGGAGCTAAAGTGGATGAATGAAGCCATTAGAGAAACAGAGAATGCAGTTATGGAAAGAGTCAGTTAACCACCTGAGTAAAACCATCAGTGCCGTTTATAACGGGGTCTATAACTTATACTAAACCTCTGTTTCGTTTAATTAAATGTACGATACTTGCATTGCCTTGGTCGTTGATGAGTGTCCGAATGCAAAGTCTTGATGGGTTCAAGGTTTTGGACTTGGAGATCACGTTCTTCCAGGTTGAAGAGTGATGCATTCCAAAGATGTCCTGACTCGATGGTGATTGGGAGTTTCTTCCCAGGTAGAAAGTGAAAAAGCTAAGAAAGAGATCTGCTGAGATCCGAGGATCTTTGGTTGAATGGAAAGTCAAGGCTGCAAGGCCTGGCGCAAAAGCTAAAGGGTTGCTGAGGAGCTCACATCCTTCTCATCCTCTTAGGATCTAAAAGAACCGCAGACTGGTGGCGGGTCACTGATGTGAGAGCTTTATCTGCTATAGAAGTCACTCCTTTCGAGTGTCAAAGAGCCAATGGTGTCTTGAACATTTGGAGGGAAAGTTTACAACTCTTTGTCTCTGAACATGGTCATTTGCATATGTAATTTGCCTGGGGTTAATGAAAAAACTACAAAAGATTCTTAGGACACTAATATGTTGCATAGGTATCAACATGTAATATACACGGTAATATACACGGTTCTGTGATTGTTTGTTAATCTAATGAATAATTGATTTGTTAAATCTAATGAACTAATGTGTGTCTGATTGGTCGATATGGACACCTATATGGACGATATGGACACCTTAACACAAATCTACACAGAGAGTTATAAACCACATTTAAGAGGCTTCAAATAAGTATCAGAGGTATTTTGATAAACTATATCAGCATAATCAATAAGAGAAACTTGACATGTAAAACAATTAATTGAACGATAAAGAAAGCTCAAACAACTGTTAACAATATAATCAATATGAGGCTTGATAGTAAATTCAGGGTCAATCCAAAGACCAAGATATTTAAATGAATCAACAGCCTCAAGAGATAAACCATCATCAAAAGTTATATTTAAATCAAAAGATTAGGAACCGCACCGACGTGTGCCAAATAGCATACAGCAAGACTTTGTCTTGTTCAACATAAGCATATTGTTATGAAATCTTTTTTGAACCAGATTAAAATCAGATTATAAAGAGTTCTGGATTTTCTGACAGATCAGAATTAGTAGTGTAAATAACAGTGTCATCAGCATAGAGATGTACAGAGCAATTTAAACATATTTGAGATAAATCATTAATAAAAATAGAAATAAGTGGTGGACCCAGAGTAGAACTTTGAGGAACACCTTTTTCAACAATTGAGTAATCAGACCGAAAACCTTGGTATACAACATACTGACGCCTATTATGCAAGTAAGCATTAAACCAAAGAAGAGCATTCCTAGTTAAACCAATGGAAGACAATTTATCAAGAAGAAGGTAATGATTGACTGTATCCAAAGCCTTTGAAAGATCTTTGAAAATGGCACCTGTGGCTTGGCCTTTATCAAAGGATGAGAACACATGTTAGGGTTCTTGGGGCGTATTACAGAAAGATCCTAACTTTAAAATCTTATCTTATTTGTTTGGCAACCATGGTAATTTCAGTTAGGACCACATTTAGGACAAAAGCTATTACAGAGCAGCATTTCCTAAGTGCGTTATCCTATCTTAACTACAGATAGGAAGGGGGTATTACAGAAACCTCCTAACTTGACAAAAAATCCTAAAAACGGTCTTAACTTTAGGACAACCCCACAGCTGTCCTAACTTCAAAATTATTTGAAAGCTAACGGAAAAACCGCCTACAGTTGTGCTGTACAACAATTGGATTACATTTATTAATAATTGAAAATGAAGAACGGAGATGTTTAATGGTAGAAAGACTCTTGGAGGACCCTGAAGATGTGTTACATTTGGATGACAAAACACTTAGAGGTAATTACAGACTGCCGCGCAACATGATATTACAGTTTGCACAAGAACTGCAGCCAGCATTACAGAGACCAACAAAGCGTCACGGAGCATTACCGGTTATACTGCAAGTGACTAATGCCTTACGTTTTTTTTTTTTTTTTTTTGCAAAAGGCGATTTTCAAAGTGTAGTAGCTTTTGTTTACCTCATCAGCAGCTCGCGCAGTGTTGGTTGCTTGGTAACAGACCTGAGAGTGGATTGTCGAACTTGATGGTGCAATTTAAGATTTCCTAACTAGAGATAAGATACGATTTTTTAAGATAGGATAAGAATCCCAAATCAAGTTAAGATTTGCTTCTGTAATATGAATTTGCGAAAAATCCTAATTTAACGCATCATATCTTAAGTTAAGACCTAAGATAATAAACTTTCTGTAATACGCCCCCCGGACTCATTGTTCTTTGTTTTTCGCATGTCCTTCCTGAGTTTCCTTATTTGGTTATTTTCCTTTTCTTGTTAACTTGATTGATTATTCCTAGCACCTGTTTTAGTTCTCCTTGATTACGTTCTATGTGTTTATAAGTCCTGAGCTCTCCCTGAGTCTTGGTCCGTTCACTCGTCCATTTACGTTGTGTTTCTTGCTTTTCTATTTGATTTATTAAAACGAAGAAAAAAGTACTTACCCCAAGTCTTCTGCGTCCTTCTCACCACACAACCCATGACAACACATCATTTGTGAATTTTAAAAGGGCAGTAGTAGTGGAAAAGTTGGGTCTAAAACCCGATTGAAATGTGAAAGAATATTTAGAGAACTAATATAAAGAGATAATTGATTAAACACAAGTTTATCAAAAATTTTGGTAATAGAACAAATAATAGAAATAGGGCGATAGTTATTCACATCAGATGAGTCACCACCTTTGAACAGAGGAATAACTCTTGCAAATTTCCATATAGAGGGAACAGAACAAGTTGACAAAGACAAATTAAATAAATCAGCAAGAGGATACATTAATACATGAGCAACAGATATAATAAATTTAGCTTCCAAGCCATCAAGACCAGGACTACTGTTTTTAGATCATATATTAGTAGACATGAACAGGCATAATTTTCTTAAAAGAGAATGACCCAATATGAGTAGTGGGGTTTAAAGAACAAGTAATACTACGGAAATCAAAACACTGAGAACCACAAATAGAGGAAAAATACTGATTGAAGGCTTGAGAAATAAGTGAGGGATCAGAAATAGAATCATTATTAAGTTGGCTTGAAAAAGCCAACTTACTGATCTACTATATAAACTTATTATTATTCTTCTGAGCCAAAATTTTAATTGTATCTCCTCCTAGAGCTTTCAAGCTAGAACCACCAAACTCGGCCCAGACCTTCAGACTAGTCTGACTCGGGTTGCTATATCTCTTCAGACTGATCCGACTTACGGTTTTCCTAAAAATGAGGATTAAAACTGCGAAAAATCCCATAGATTTACATTGACGGAATGTTCAAATGAGCTCCGACTGACAAACATTCAAATGTAAACACACTGAAGCCCATTAGACTCAATCAAGCTTCCCTTCTATGTACTAATTCTAACCCATTCAAACTCATACAAGCTTCCTCTCTATCTAAATCATGCTATGTACTATTCTAACCCATTCAAACTCATATAAGCTTCCACTCTATCTAATACTATTTCTAATCTATCTAATCATGCTAGCAACATGCTAGTAACATGCTAATCATGCTTGAAACATGCTAACATCATGCTAGTAACTTGCTAATCATGCTAACAACATGCTAGTAACTTGCTAATCATGCTTGCAACATGCTAGTAACATGCTAAACATGCTAGAATCATGCTAGCAACATGTGAATCATGCTTGAAACATTCTAACATCATGCTAGTAACTTGCTAATCATGCTTGAAACATGTTAACATAATGCTAGTAACTTGACAATCATGCTAGCAACATGCTAGTAACATGTTAATCATGCTAGCAACACGCTAGTAACTTGCTAATCATGCTAACAACACGCTAGTAACTTGCTAATCATGCTAGAATCATGTTAGTAACCTGCTAATTATGCTAGAATAATGCTAGTAACATGCTAATCATGTTAAAGACATGATGGTAACTTTGCTAATCATGCTAGAATCATGCTAGCAACATGCGAATCATGCTTGAAACATGCTAACATCATGCTAGTAACTTGCTAATCATGCTTGAAACATTTTAACATAATGCTAGTAACTTGATAATCATGCTACCAACATGCTAGTAACATGTTAATCATGCTAGCAACACGCTAGTAACTTGCTAATCATGCTAGAATCATGTTAGTAACTTGCTAACTATGCTAGAATAATGCTAGTAACATGCTAATCATGTTAAAGACATGATGGTAACTTTGCTAATCATGCTAGAAACATGCTAGCAACATGCTAGTAACTTGCTGATCATGTTAACAACCTGCTAGTAACATGCTAATCATGCTAGCAACGTACTAACAACTTGCTAATCATGCTAGCAACATGCTAGTAACTTGCTAATCATGCTAACAACACGCTAGTAACTTGCTAATCATGTTAGCATCATGCTAGATACCTGCTGTAACTTGCTAATCATGCTAACAACTTGCTAATCATGCTAACAACATGTTAGTATCATGCTAATCATGTTAGAGACATGCTGGTAACTTGCTAATAATGCTAACAACAAGCTAGTAACACCTTAGCAACCACCCCAAGTACCATAGCAACCACCTAGCAAACCACCCCGAGTGCCATAGCAACCGCATAGCAACACCCTAGCAACCACCCCAAGTACCCTAGCAACCACATAGCAACTCCTTAGCAACCACCCTGGGTACCTTAGCAACCGCATAGCAACACCTTAACAACCACCCCAAGTACCCTAGCAACCGCATAACAACACCCTAACAACTACCACAGGTACCTCAGCGATCTGTTCTTCTGATAGACTGTATTGCCTTTGAAACATTCAAACTTTAATCTTTAAAACTATTTTACGTATTTCAAACTACTTCAAACTTAAAACCTTCAAACTTAAAGCTTTTAAAACTTTTACAAACTTTCTGGCTAGGCTTTTTCAAGCCAACTTAAAGTTTGTATCCAAACTTTACTATCTAGTTCAATTTAATATTTTTTGATGAGGTTTTAATAGGTTTGTTAAAGAGTTTATTCAACTGATTCCAAAACTGTTTGGGATTATGAAAATCCTGAGAAAGACGATCTTTAAAATAATTTGCTTTGGCATTCCTAGTTTTTGCCTTACACAAATTCCTCAAACATCTGTAGTTTTCCCAATCAGAGGAGTACCTAGATAATCAATATTTAGCCCAAGCTTTATCCCTTTGCTTGAAAAGTTTAATAAGATAAGAGCTAATACAAGGTCTGCCTTTGACTCTAACAGTTCTAATGGGAGCATTGTCACGGTCTCTGTGCTGTACACACACAATAGTCACACGACGAAGAAGATTTGACGAGAATAAGCCATTTAATATAATGCCAAAAAGAAGGAGTCCAACATACAGGGTAACATAAGCAATAACCAACAAACTAGAACTCAATGGACAGCAACTAAAATAGGGCAGATAACGAGGGGCAGACAGGTGAACACAATGAAGGTGATTAACTAATAATTAGACAATGAACTAATGAGAACAGGAACAGAACCAAATATGGGCAAACAGGAAGGAAACAGGCAGACGACAAAACATGAGTCCAACGGGTTGTGACAAGCATGTTTATTAATTACGTTTGTAACCTCAGAATAAAAAAAACTCCAAGCATCCTCAACAAAAGGAATTAAGTGAAACCTGTCCCAATTTATATCAATTAAATCATGAATAAAGCTCTCAACATTCGTATTTTTACACTGTCTCATATATTTAGAGGAGAACTTGGAGTTTTAATTTTC
Source organism: Onychostoma macrolepis (assembly GCF_012432095.1). Taxonomy (NCBI): domain Eukaryota; kingdom Metazoa; phylum Chordata; class Actinopteri; order Cypriniformes; family Cyprinidae; genus Onychostoma; species Onychostoma macrolepis. The sequence continues at coordinate 31,763,764 of NC_081157.1, read as the reverse complement.
CAGACACAATAAATAACTGAATGATCACTTAAACAATCTGACATTACACCAAATTTTATTGTCCTTTCAGGATTGGTAACAAGTATCCAATCCAACAAAGTTGAAGAACGATAATCAGCTCTGGTGGGCTCCTTAATTAACCGAGTAAGATTCACACTACCAAATAAATTTCTATCATTAGCAGAGGAAAGATCTAACCAATTACTATTAAAATCTCCCAAAATAATCATTTCATAATGTTTCTCAAAAGAATTGATAGCAGACAAAATACACATTGTAGACTCAGATGGAGCAGAGGGTAGCCTATAGACCAATAATTAATTTTTTGTTAGCATGAAGAGTAACCTTAATAAAAAGGCACTCAGAATTAACAAGCTCAACGTGAGGGATAATACATTCAGAAACAAGATTAACAGAAACATATGTGGCCACCTCGGATCTATGAAAAAACATAATCATCGATTTTAATTTCATCATCAGAGATTTTACTATGTAGCCATGTTTCTGAAATAGTAATAATGTTTGGTTTATACAGAAAAACCCAAGCTCTAAGATCATCATTTTTGAGACAACATTTCTAATATTAACTTTATATTACACACACACACAAAACAAAAATAAAGCTAACATCTGCAAATTCAGATTCAAACTGCAGTATACTATAGGAAAAGAAAGTGGCCAAGGCATATTATAATACAATTAAACAAAAATACATTTTCTATAAACTAGTGCTGTCAGTCGATTAAAAAATTTGATTGCGTTAATCACAGTCATGGACTGTGATTAATCATGATTAATCACAAATTTAAAATACTAGGATTTACCTGTAAATGTGTTGAAAACGAAATTGCATGACAAACTAGTTTAAGGAAACAGAACCTTTCACACTTCCGCCAGGTATGAGACATAATCCTTATTATTCTTTTGTTTTTATTCAGCCATTATCTGCCTTTAAACTGGCAATAAAACGTTTACCAAGCCACATCGCTTCAATCCCATTATACAGTTACCCAACTATTATCAAAAGTATTTCTAAATAAATACAACAAAATACTTCTTGCGGCCTTACATGAAGTATTATGACAAAATGCATTATGAAGAAGAATTGGACCTGTTCTGCAAGTGCATTAGAGCTAATATTAGCATCACACTTTATAAGACAATTTATGAGATTAATAGTACACTTTTACTCAGAACTCACTTCAAACCACCATCACATGTTTACTGTTGTTAAAATATGCTATTTATAACCATTTATATCGCTACACAAATTAGCATTTCAGATGTTCACATTCATCTCAAGAAAATCACATACAAAGCATATTGTCACGGTGCACACAGCAGGGAGGAACGAGGAACACGCAGATGAGAAGTAACTTCAAAATAACAGTCTTTAATGAGGACATCAGGACAGGGCAAGACAAGGCAAGGTTGACACAGACAGGAACACCGGAGAATAACGAGTAGACCAGACGAAAACTAACTAAACAGGCAGGAACTAAATACACATGACAATCACTGATAATTACTAAAACACAGCTGGACAAGACTTAACTAATAATCACACTTAACAAGGACAGGAGCATGACCAAATATGGAAACAAGAGGCGGGAACACATGACACACACGACAGAGGACTGACACATATCCTATCGTAATCGTGTGTTTATTATTTTATATAATCTATAGTGGCTGTTTTCATGTTTATTTCTGCTGTGTAAAAGCCTAAACATGTATGCTCTGGCTGAAACTCACGTTATTTGATGTTACAACCGCCTCTCCGTTCTTAAGTTGCCAGGGATACATTCCAAGTATAATACACATTAGTAAAATTATCTTTTTTAATTTTTATTTGTCTATATACACTTTGGGCAGCCGCCATACATTATAAAATTATCCCAAAAAACCGCAACCCACGGCTCTGTAATTTTTTTCCCACGACTGTATTTTCAAAATAGCTCACTTGTGCCGCTACCCGGGCAACACTGGTTCGCTGTACCCTCATCACACCATGATAGATAACTTTCCGTGCTGTGACGACGGGAAGAAGTTGGGGTCACACCTTATCAAACGATTAATTTGCCCTAAAAAAATATTAACGCGTTAAAATTCCTCATGCGTTAAGGCGTTAATGTTGACACCCCTACTATAAACACACATTGCACAGAAATGTAACTCGACTGATCACTCAAAACAAAAGAGGGAGAAAGACACTTACGAAGCAGACAGTAGTACAGTGCTCATGGAGAAGTAACAGAGAAGTCTCTAAAGAAATCCTCTGCTTCCTTTGGGCAGCGAAGTAATTGAGGCTTTCCATGCACCAACACTTTCAATGTGCAAGGATGAAACAAAGAGTATTTAATGTCTGCAGCACGGAGGATCTTTTATACAGCATCAAACTCCCAGCGCTTTTTGATCAAACCGGTACTAAAATCCAGATAAATGTGCACTCGAGTACCTTTATAAAAAAGCTCCTTTTTCTCCCTGGCCCGACGAAGAATGTTTACTTTGTCCTGGAGGTGTAGAAACCTGACCAAAATCGGTCTAGGCATAGACCTGGAACCCGAAGTAGATGAAGGAGATCGATGAGCCATCTCTATAGCTGGTGCGATGGAGAGTTGATCTCTGCTGAGAATAAGGCTGGCTCAAGAAGGCTTGGCTTCACTCTTTTCAGGAACATTAATGAAGCGAAGATTGAGTGACTGACTTCGGTTCTCAGCATCGTCGACTCTATCGTTCAGGTAATATTCTCCTTTTCCAGTGTCTGCACGCGTTTCAATAGGTCATCGAAGTTATCCTCATTAGAGCTCACCCTATGTTCGAGCTCCGATATCTGCTCGCACAGTGAGGATAAAGACCCTTGAATGCTGGTAAGACCCATTTGGACGGTTTGATTGGATCAAGATTGTTAAGTCGAGATGAGCAGTCATTTCAACTTTGATCTGCTGTATAGCGTCCCAAATTGTTTGTAGCGACACCTCGGCCTGATCCATTGTTGAAAAAGTTGCGCCGGTAGAAAAAATACTTCAATATTGAAAGCCAGCAATAGAGCACAATCTTAAATACTCAAAAGAAAAGTTAGATTAGCCAATGAGAATAATTATATAAGGTCCAATTAAAAAAAAAAAATCGAATCCAGCAACAGGTGCTCACGCTAATGTGGCCATCTTGGATTCACTCGCTGTGTACTATAGAAAGGAACTTTTCAAGATCTGTGTTGATATTTAGTTGTTCATCAAAAACTGATTTGAACAATTTACCAGTTCATCTCTCAAGTTAATGCTGTTGCAAGTGATTTTAGTTTCAATTCAGTGTAATTTTAATCTGGTGTGATCTAGATTTTGGGCCAGATTTACTAAACGGCAAATTAGTGTTAGAGCACAATTCCATAAAATCGCCAATGCGAGGGGAAAATTATGCTTGTGAGTTACTGACAATGTGCTAATTAAAGAACACAGACACAGTCAGATCATTTCCATAATGAGCAGCGCAGTCTACCATAAGCAGCACAAATTACCTGCTGATTTAAGACTGCTTTTTTCGGGCGTTTAATAATGTTGCAAATACCAGTGAATTGATGAGTGCAAATCTTAGTAAATAGCGTTGCGTGATTCATTTAAATACTCTCCTCCTATACATTTACCAATCAAAAGGGAAACTCCTACAAATGCATATTCAATAAGGTGAGTCACAAAAATAACTGTATCCGTGCCTTTTCAGCGCTAATTCTTCACTGTGCATCTTTAGTAAATCCTGACAGTAGTTTTTTAACGGTTTGCACTGGCGCAAGCTGATAGTAAATCTGGCCCTTTGTGTTCACAAATGTGTAGAGTTTTGTAGTCTATATCTTCTTTAAGTTCAGTTAACTTAAGTAAGAGCTAGAAAGTTGAAAAGTGTGTTAAAATGCCATGTTTAGACTAACATTGCTACTGGTGGCAAGGTGGGAAACTTGCATTCCTTTAATTTAATAAAATGTTTAGATAAAGGAAGAAAATCTAAGAGGTTAGATTTTTTTATTTCTCCATCTTACCCAGTCATCTCACTCCACTCGCCCAAGGTTCAAAGATGGCATTAGAACACTGGTGGACATCAAAGGTGGCAAAGGAAACAATCAAGGTCCTTTTTTGTCTGCCATTCACCACTGCACATGGGGTCAGATGCCTGATGAGCCTTGAGGAGTTCTTCACTGCCTGCTTTCTTTTTTTTGACTCGTTTTCCAGCTTGTCATCAAAGGGGCCAACAACATATGTGACATCCCACTCATCCCATCGTTCACAGCATGAGACCTTATACAGTGGGCACATCACATCTTTCTTGGGTCCGCCCTCTGGCTGGCTTTCTAGCTTTCCAGAACAGTGTATTGTCTCATTCCACCCACAGCATGTACTTCAGTGTACATCCTCATCCCATATAACAGCAGGCTGAGATGAGGTTTCATCGCCATCAGGCCTGGAATCTCTGCTGGCGAAGAGAAAAGAAAACTGTTCTGGCAATATTCAGCACTCACAGTTCTCGTCCTTTCACAGAGCTGCGCTTGGCAGGACGGTGAATCAGCCTTCCAAAGCTCTTGTGTTCCTGAACTCCTCTCTCCGGGACTGGCCTCTACTCCTCACCCCAGTCTATTACTTTGTCCAACTTGTTCCAAAACATCTAGTATCCACTATCCATTGCTATTCTTACAACTTCACAGCTAGATTGGACTGAATTTATAGTTTTTTGTGGAATCCAGACCAACGTTACATATACTGTATATGAGCAACATCACATGAGTAGACATGTGGAACTACTTCTTTCTGCCAAAGATTCAAATCTCGGCTTGACAGTTTAACAGCAGAGCCCAAGCCTCCATTACTAATTTGAAAACGTCTCTATAGAACTAGTAACGAAGAAATGTTGAGTTGCTTTATTAAAAGCTTATTGTATTACTGTATTAAAAGTAGAGTATTATGAGAGAGAGTTTGACTGAGTGAGTGTGATTAGCTGCATACATTCAGCTCAATCTCATATTCACAATAAAACATTAGTTTGAATGTCCGCTGAGGAAAGTGATAGGCTACTTGTCATACTATCCTATGATAGTGCTGCTCATTGCATTTGTTAGCTGCGTCTTACAAGCTGTTGTTAAAAGTAAAAATATACTTGTTTACAACAGCATTTCAGTCTCTTTCAATATAAAAGTCTTTACTTCTGACTCGTAAAAACAGTCTCTTGTCGCCATCTAATGGCGAAACAATGTAAAATCACCATCACGAACACAGTTTCCCAATACTGAATAATACTATTATTCATATCAAATATTATTTATGAAATAATATTTAATAAACAACAACAGCCATCATAAATGTTGCTAGGCAGTTCAGTCAAAAGTACAAAGGCAATGCTTTTATGTTGAAGTTACATAAAATATAACGTGATGAGATTTTGCCCTCTGTCAAAACTATTTTCTCTGTAACAAATAATAGATTAATGAGACCAAAGACTACCTGCGAGATTTACCCAAAATTGATTATATTCTATGTTTAGGTTTAATCGCTTTGAGTAAAGGACTGTCTTTTGTCCCTACAACCAATTATGATGAATTCAACACCAATGTGGACCTTCAAAATTTTTTTAGAACTTTACGTGTTAGAGAATTCTTTGGTAATAGACCTATTGTGGAACCTTTTAATACCCTATCTAATGTTGAAGATACTCTTCTTTCTGATCGCCCTCCCCCTTCTGAAACAACGAGAATTACAAATTTTCAAGGTAAATCATAATTTGTTCCTTTTAAGAACAGAAATGCCTCATTAGAAACGCTCCGTCATCTTGTAGAGGGGGATGTACGGGAGGTATTTTCTAACAAGCATGTGTACAAAGTTTTTAATAATTTAACTAAGGATGAACAAAGTGCTCTGTTGGATTTAAGA